>NC_000085.6:19208596-19852346 GCF_000001635.26 Mus musculus
AATGTGACTGGGGCTCATGATTTGAAATTTCCAAATAATCAAAAATATAATGGAAAAATAATAATGACATCAGCAGCAACCAAGTCAGTAATGTTACTATCTACAATAAAAGGTAGCCAAGAAAGAAATCAGAGAAACAATACCCATCACAATAGTTTCAAAATATCTTGTAACACAACTAACCATTTATTGGATAAAGGCCACCTAGGTTTTGTATACAGTGTTTTTGATGCATACTTGTTCCAATTTGCAAGGATTTTTAGAATTTTTGCGTTTATGTTTAGCAGAACACCAAGAGTATTGTCCTACAGATCTTCTCTCTCTCTCTCTCTCTCTCTCTCTCTCTCTCTCTCTCTCTCTCTCTCTCTGGAGATTTTACCTTGGCTTTGGTATTAAAGCAATCCGGGACACATAGGAGAGGATTGGAGATGGTTCTTTCATTTCTAAATATTGGTTGCAGTTCTAAAACCATCTGGTAGAACCTGCCATGAATCCACCTGGATCTGAGCCTTTGCAGTTGGAGAATTTTCAATATCATTATTTATTAATTTTTAAAAATGTTTTTCTTATTTTGACTTATGTATAATGCTTTGAATCCTTGTTGAAATCCTCCTATTTCATTCAGATTTCCCAGTTTAATACAGGATTGGTTTTTAAAATCATTCCATTATACATTTCTGAATTTCTTTGGTGCTGTTGTAATGGTTGTATCTTGATTTCAAATGTAATAATTTAGCTCTTTTCTTTCTTTTCATTAATTTTCTAATAGTCTGTCAATCTTTTCTTTTTTTTGATAATGACCTTTTATTTTTTTTATTGGTTATTTTATTTATTTACATTGCAAATATCATTCATCTCTCCAGTTTCCCCTTAGCAATTTTTTAAATAATCAATTCTTATATTCTTGGTCTTATTTTAATTTCATTAATTTATACCCTGTTTTTATTGTTTTGGTCAACCGAATTTTGGTTGGTTTGCTCATGTTTTTCCAAACTCTTGAGCTGAATCATTAATCCATTTATTTGTGCTTATTCTAAATTTTTCATATGAATCTTTAAAGTTATAAGTTTTCTTCTTGGAATTGCTTCTTTTAAAAATACTTCTTTTATTTTTGAGATAATAATTATATCACTTCCTCCTTCCCTTTCATCACTCCAAACCCTCTCATATACCCCACTTAATCTCTCACAAATTCATGGCCTCTTTTTTCATTAATTTGTTACATGCATACCTGTTTATACATACATACCACACACACACACACACACACACACACACACACACACATATGTGCTTGTGTGTGTATGTTCCTAGATACAAAAATATAATCTGCTCAGTCTCTGTAATGTTACTTGCATGTATGTTTTCAGACCTACTATTTGGTACAGGACAACCAGGTGTGGTGCTTTAGGGAAAACTATTTCTCCTATTCTCAGATTTTTTTAAAATAGATTTTGTGTAGAATTGAGGCTTTGTAGGCTGTTCCCTGCTTATATAAACATGTCTCTTGTTTTTGTCCTCTTATGACTCACATTTTGGTAGTCACTGTGAATGACATGTGCTATTAAGATTCATGCTGCTGTCTAAATCTCAAATATGTTTCCTTTCAGTCTCATGCCTGGTCAAGTGCCATTTTATTCTATCTAATCTTGAATGTTGTTGTAGGAATGACTGGGGAACCTGACTATTTGAAAAGTGTCCATAAATCAAGCTCTGCTTTTCCAAGTCAAGTGTTTACTAAGGTTGAGGATAAGTAGCAAAGGCAATTGATACCATTCTTCCACAGCGTTGTGGTCTGAATTTTTGTGATACCAGTGGATGGGAACATTTTAAACCATCATAACTTGGAAAAAACAGCTTTGAAATATGTTTGAAAAGAACAGAAACTAAATAACTAGCCTATAATGGTCTATATTCAAAATGGTCCCCGAATTTGTCCTACAATTATAAGTGGTTATATATGCCATTAATTTGTTTTTTTAAATTTTTTTCAAAATTTTATTAGATATTGTCTTCATTTACATTTCAAATGCTATCCTGAAAGTCCCCTATACCCTCCCCCTGCCCTGTTCCCCTACCCACCCACTCCCACTTCTTGGCCCTGGCGTTCCCCTGTACTGAGGCATATAAAGTTTGCAAGACCAAGGGGCCTCTCTTCCCAATGATGGCCGACTAGGCCATCTTCTGATACATATGCAGCTAGAGGCAGGAGCTCCGGGGGTACTGGTTAGTTCATATTGTTGTTCCACCTATAGGGTTGCAGACCCCTTTAGCTCCTTGGTTACTTTCTCTAGCTCCTCCAATGGAGGCCCTGTGATTCATCCAATAGCTGACTGTGAGCATCCACTTCTGTGTTTGCCAGGCCCCAGCATAGCCTCACAAGAGACAGCTATATTAGGGTCCTTTCAGCAAAATCATGCTGGTGTATGCAATGGTGTCAGCATTTGGAGGCTGATTATGGGATGGATCCCTGGGTATGGCAGTCTCTAGATGGTCCATCCTTTTGTCTCTGCTCCAAACTTTGTCTCTGTAACTCCTTCCATGAGTGTTTTGTTCCCAATTCTAAGAAGGGGCAAAGTATCCACACTTTGGTCTTCATTCTTCTTGATTTTCATGTGTTTTGCAAATTGTATCTTGTATCTTGGGTATTCTAAGTTTCTGGGCTAATATCCACTTATCAGTGAGTATATATCATGTGAGTTCTTTTGTAATTGGGTTACCTCACTGAGGATGATGCCCTCCAGGTCCATCCATTTGCCTAGGAATTTCATAAATTCATTGTTTTTAATAGCTGAGTAGTACTTCATTGTGTAAATGTACCACATTTTCTATATCCATTCCTCTGTTGAGAGACATCTGGGTTCTTTCCAGCTTCTGGCCATTATAAAAAAGGCTGCTATGAACATAGTAGAGCATGTGTCCTTCTTACCAGTTGGAACATCTTCTGGATATATGCCCAGGAGAGGTATTGCGGGATCCTCCGGTAGTACTATGTCCAATTTTCTAGAAGGATACAAGAAATTTATAAGGGTTGGCTTAATATTATGTCTTATTAGCAGAACAATATTAATATGTTTAAAATTATATAAAGTGTGTGGAGGTCAGGAAAGTAGAAAGGGAATCATGATAGGAGGGAGGAAGACCTTAAGGGAGGGTGGACAAGCAGGGAGTGAGGGAATGTATGTAATAAGGAAGCAACAAGAGAGACATGAAGAAAGACTAACTTTTTAGGGCAAGTAAAATGACATATTGAAGGTGAAGGCAGTGGGCACCAGGAAAGGCAATAGTAGATGAAAAGGAATACAAAGAAAATACAGTGACATGTATGTGTGAAGATGCCATGATAAAACCAATTACTCTGTATGGTTACATAAAATTAATAAAAATAGAAGGTTAGGTGAAGCAGGGTCATCGCAATATTGACTATTTACACTAAGGCTCTTTTCAGTGGGCTGTTAGGAAGGATCATTTAGCTAGTATTTTGATACATAACTGCTTTGTGGACTGTCAGGATATACAGCAGCCTGCTATTCAAACAAGGAACATCATCATTTCAGTTTTTCTTAGATATTTTCTGTATTAAAGAAGCTCAATATCTATAAAAATTCTGAATGAAAATATACAAACTGTAACAAAACATCCAAGACAGAAGGTTTTGTTTGGATGCCAAAGAGACTAAAAAATCAGAGTAAATTACTCCAAATTGGTATCCGTCAACCACAGTTTCACTAAATTGTTGTTTTGAGGCATTTTATGCCATAGTTTTCAAACATGTTTTTCTTTATAATGGTAAAATGATGGTCGTTTGGTCTCTGTCCAATTTGAGATGTGTGTGAAGAAACACAAATGTCCATCAGTGGATCTGTTACAGGAGAAGTACAGAAGAAAAACTTTATTTTAAAGACTCCGGACCTCTGTGTCGTGACATGTAACTGCTCTCCTATGGTCTGCTGGGGCAACTTCTTTAGTATCTTGAAATTTAAATGAAGTCACAAATATGTATAGTTAATATGATTTAAATATTTCCTATCTTATGTGAGGAGTCTGAACTACTGTCTACCAGCTATCAATCATAAACACACCATGTGATCTAAAAATAACCTCAGCCTGGGATTTAAGTTTGTATTAGTATGGTGACTACCACTTTTATGTGTAACAACATGAATGTTAAGATACAGTGTGAGAGTAGAAGAGGTGCATGTGTTCTCATTGAAGAAGATCCGATTTGAGCTCTTGCCACTTGCAAGTGGGATGACTGACAAGACAAGGTGTAGCTTCTGAATCAATTTTCTCACCTAGCAGCACTACATTTAGAAGCAATTCTTGGAGATAATCCTAGTGTATATTGAATGATCAGGCTCAATTGTAATAATTTCACACATGTAAATGTCATGTGAGAATTACTTTCCACTCCCTAAACTGAAAGATATTTTCTTCATAGTTTAAGGTCATGAAGAATGGATATGTTAAGAAGAATGCTGTATTTGGTCAGCTCTTGTCACAACAGTGCAGTATAACAAGCCAACTCTAGGGTTGCATGCTGTCATCGGAGAATATGCAAAAGAAACCAAGTCACCCTGACAGATGATAGGGACTGTGTGAAATGCGTAAGCCAAGATGGATAGTGAAATTTTCGTAGAGAAGTTGTGTGGTTAGCAGCATCTATTGCTGTGGAACTCAATAGACATTAATTAGTATTTCTGTGTGTCTTTCCTGAAGACCATGTTGGACTCTCAATTGCCCCAAGATGACTGCCATTTATTTTTTCAGTCAACAAATCATGTTTTAGAAACTACCTCTTTTAGGTGTTTTAATTGAGCACACATGTAAAGTATATGGGGAAACTGTTTGCTGATGTAAACCTGGAAACAAAGTTCAGCAGACAATTCATTGTTTAGAGTGGAAATGGAACAGATACAATAAAATGTAAGGATGGAGCAAAGTGAGCTTAGAAAAGAAGTCAGAGCATAAACCATTTGCTTATAGTGTGATGCTTCCCAAATATTCTGGAGACCTCAGGGCCCATGCTTCTATGCTCTTGATCTCATGGAGAGTCCCCTTAGCATGATAACAGCTACTGTGAAATTCAATGAACTCTCTACTCTTGCATGTGAAGATGTGGGTGGGAGTATATACTTGCAATTTTAGAACTTGGAAGATGCTAAAGCAAGAGAATTAGAGCTTTGACAGCATGACCTATATCTGGAGTCCCAAACTAACCTGAGCTACAAAAGTGAGATACTTTCTCAAAAACTAACAACTAGAGGAATAGCATGGGCATATTTGTATTTTATAATAAAATAATAAAAATAAAATGATAGTTGTGATAATGGTTTATACTTACAGAATGCTTGCTGTGTATCTGCAGCCTTGTGAACAAACTCTGCAGGTAGCAACTCATTTCATTTTCCAAATGATCAGATGATCTCACTGTCATTTGTAAATGCCACTTAGAAATGGGTGGAAATTCATGTACAAAGTAAGTCAAACAAATATAAAAATCTGTGTGCTCTGCTAAGAAAAAAATATTGATACAAAAATCTAGCTGTATAGCTTTCTGAGTATGTGAAACTTGGTTGGAAGGTTGGTACCATGAGCAAGAAAAAGACTGGCATGGACTGAATGGGTCGGACAGGACAGACTGGGGGATATTTGTGAGAATAGCTGGGAGATATTTAAGTACTCCTTTCCTTAGGAAATGAAATTAATGGGTAAGGATGTGGTGAGAAGGGGAAGAACTAGAATTTCCTGATTTTTTTTTTTTTTTTGTATATTATAGGCATTGTTGTTTGGTCCTGGGAGAACAAGCACTACATTAAGGTCTAGAAGTCTAGAAGTTTCTAGGGTAGTGCTGTTTATGATTATACTGCTAGATCTGAGGCAGTGCCCTGAATATCTCATATCTCATCTACTTGCTTTCCTCTTCTTCTTCTTCTTCTTCTTCTTCTTCTTCTTCTTCTTCTTCTTCTTCTTCTTCTTCTTCTTCTTCTTCTTCTTCTTCTTCTTCCTCTTCCTCTTCCTCTTCCTCCTCCTCCTCCTCCTCCTCCTCCTCCTCCTCCTCCTCCTCCTCCTCCTCCTCCTCCTCTTCTTCTTCTTCTTCTTCTTCTTCTTCTTCTTCTTCTTCTTCTTTTCTTCCTCTTCTTCTTTTCTCCTCCTCCCTCCTTCTTTTCCCCCTCTTCCTCCCCCTCCCTCCTCCTCCTCCTCCTTCTCCTCCTCTGCTTCTTCTTGTTCTTCTCTCCTTAGTGGTATATTTTGTTAAATAGTTTCACACCTCAGACTCAAGGAATGGCTAAATTATATATTTGCATAAATTCTTTGGTTGTTTCATTATTCTGTCTGCCTGTCACTTTATGTATCTATTGATCCATCCATTCATCCAGTCATCATCCTTTCTATGATCTGTTGTATCTTCCTATGGACAATCAGAAAATGGAAATTTTGCATATTGGTAATGTCAGGCTTCATAATGATGCCAACTCATTCTGATTTATTTCAGTGGTCTTGTAGCTGGTCTCTGGTCCTGTCTTATGAAACTAAAAATTGTATCTGAATACTAGAAAATTGGTGAAGGCTTGGATACTGATTGTGCCTATATAATTTTTTTTCTCAAAATATTTCTTTGTATACATTTTCTTCCTCTGCTGTTTCTTGACATAGTAAATGTCATTTAGCTCTGTTTCTGGGCCAGTTGTAAAGAAGTAAATCAGGATGGTGATGCCATGTGTTGGAAAGCTTTTATATAGTACACAGAAAAAAATGTAAGAAAATGTGGTCACTTTTTTTTTCTCCTTGTATTTCATACAGGCTTTATCCTCTGAAGATTGGACCACTACAGTCAAAAGTGGCATTTCCTTCTTTAGTCTATACTGTCCAGAAATTTCCTCACAGGTACTCAGAGATGTATTGCTCTTCTTTTTCATGATTGTAAATTCACGTCAGTGGGTGTAACAGTGAGACAATCTTAATACACAGAAAAAGTGTTCTATTGTGGTTTTATTTTATAATTCTCTGATGATTGGTTATGAGAGACACCTTACTTTGTTTATTGGCTAGTTGATTGTTTCTTCTTTTTGGAGAGATGCCTGTTCATGTCACTTGATAATTTTTTAATGTGATTATTTTGTTATTGTTGGTCTGTAGGTATTCCTCATAGGTTTTAGACATTGGCTACTTATTGAATATATTATTTGTAGTTATTTTCTTCCACTATATGGACAGTTTTTATTCTGCTGATTATCTATTAGTTTCTTCTTAGAAACATCTTGATATATGATTAATTCAGCCAAAATCAAGAGTTGAAAATGCAGCATCATAAATGTAATTAGAATAGTTGAATTGACCTTGAATTAGAAATGACTCTGATTCTAAATCAGGCTTTGCTTTGAGACTAACACGATGGATAAATTTGTTGAGACCATCAGATAAGCAAAGTAACATTGTTACTCCCATGATTTTTTATTTTAGGAACAAAGGATTATTGTTTAGTTGGGGGGATTTTGTCAGCAACTGCCAACACCCAGTGAAATACAGTATTGGTCAGGAGTTTTGAGCTGCCCTTATTGTCACGCACAGCACAATTGTATAAACTGGAAACCACACTCAGAAACTCGTTGATGAAAAACTCCTAAGTCCCTGCTGCTGTGGACTTTGAAGAAATTCAGTAATATCATTCAGTAGGCATCATTCTTATTTTGGCTTCAGGTACTAAGGAAGAGCAGGATGATTTTTTTTTTCTTTAAAAGACTGTTTACTTTTGCTCGACTTTAATTGCATATTTCAGAGTAAGTTTTAATTGATTGCTTCATGTTTTCTCCACCCCAGCATCTATAAATCTCGTCTATACATTACTTTAGCTCAGATATTTTTAAAAATGAGATTTATGTTAATTTCAGACTTACAAGCTAAAATCAACTCTTGAGTTAGACAGGATTTAGTGCAAGAGTCCCATGCAGCATGTTTAAAAACACACAATTCTTAGAAAACTGTAAGGCTCAATCCTTTGTAGACACAATTGTGATCTGTTAACATGTGAAATACAGAAGATTAAGTTAATATGTTCATTATGTTGCACAGTCAAATAAAGATGGCACCAGAAATCACCAATTTCAGCCTCATTTAATTTTCTCATACAATAGGGCACCTATTTGCTTGAACACTGGATGAGTGAATTCTGGAAAGAGAAAGACGATTTGTACAGTTTTGGTTGAAATCCTTAAAGGTATGGGCCCTGATAATTAACAGGTTATATTTCATTTTGTTTTGTATTTTGAATCCCTGAATATATAATACATTTAAAGATACATTAACTATACTTTTATCGTGTGAAAGTATGAGAAAGTTATAACAAGCAGATTTTTTTTTTTTTTTTTTTTTTTTTTTTTGGAAAAAAAGGAAATGGAAGCCAACAAACCTGGATTCTCTAGCTCTGCTTTTGTTAGCAATTATCTTTGACTGTGTACAGGTCACTTACATTCAAGCTGTCGTTTTCCTAATTAATCTCAGCATGTATAGGACATTGACATTTAATTGTCTACATGTCTATAAAATTATACCAAAAGGTAAAGAAAATACCTACTTTTTTATTTGACTACACCCACCCTACACATGCATCCTTATGCTATCTTATGTCAATTATCATAAGCTTTGTCAATTCACTCTACTTAGAATAGTTATATAAAAGCAGTTTTTCCTTGCTTATTTACATATTACGTGCAAGGACATATTATGATGACTATGTCATGAGTGCAGAATGGACCGAATGAGACCATTATGGATTTTGTCCTTGACAGTTATAATTTCTGAGACACAGCTGCATTACTCAAGCAGGGAATCAAAATTCATTTATACCAAGGTATAAAACATGTCAGGATAAAAGGGAGATGTGATTCTCATAGCAGTTTAATATGTATATGAATTTAAACAGGACAAACAAAGCTGTGAAAGTCCTGTTTTGTTATAATATTATATAACATCTGAATAATATTCAGAGGAAATAACCAGAAGGAGAAAGGATTTAGACCCACTAGCATAGGTGGTGGAAATGTTAAATAGTTTGATTGGGAAAGTTTGGGGGAAGCTTGTGATAATGTACTAGAAATGAAAGCAATGCCGTTTAGATTTCTGAGGTCCAAAGAAAAGGAGAGAGAGGAGCTTGGGAATTCATTTTATATTTCATGGAAACAGATTTATTCAATATGAGGAAAACCTTTTGAACAATTTGAAGAGACTAATAATAGCTGGGGTTGCCTTGTGGGGCAGACTGCTTTCTAAAATGGGAGTTGTTGAAGCAGAGGTCAGTGCAGTAGACAAACTCAAACTGCTTGTCAGGCAGTAACTCAGTAAGCAAAGTGGGTCAGTTGAGGCAAATGAGCAGTATGTAGTTCACTTAAAACTAAAGTTTCTGAATTTTTGAAAGAATTGATAGCAAGATGTCTGTGTTTTCCTCTTCAGGATCCATGCTAGCCTACTTTAAAACTACTATTAGCTTTCTGAGAATTTCAGAAGTGTATTTTGGTCATATTTGTTCCTACCCCCGATCTCTTGTCAGGTCTTCCCCCTGTTTCATATCTACTCAACTTTGTGCTCTCATTTCTTTTTAAAAAGCTATCAAATTCTATTATTATTTCCAGTTCAGTCTTAGGTATGTTTATTCACTAGAGTCTGCTAGGCCTACCAGGGTCCACATTCCTAAATAAAGTAGACTGTCTATTCCCCAGTAGCTATACATTATCAATAGTTCCTCAGCTAGAGGTTGTACTTAGCAGACATTAAGACCAATGATTGATAAATGGGATCACATAAAACTAGAAGTGCCTGATTAGCAAGGAACATCACCGTTGACCTGAAGAAGCTGCTTCCTGAATGGAAAAAGTCTTGTCAGGTACCCTTCCGACAGGGGTTCCCGTCTAGAATATTCAAAGAAATCAAAGAAACTAAACACCAAAAAAGGAAAATAAAAACAAAACAAAAATAACCTAGTTAGAAAAACAAAACAAAACGAAACGAAACAAAAAACAAACAAACAAACAAAAAAACAAACCGGGACATAGAACAACAGCCTGCTCAAAAGATAAAATACAAATAGTTAAAAACAAGTTTTCAAAAAGTGTTCAACTTTCTTAGCTAAGTTGTAAAACGTTATCTTACCAAATCAGAATGTTTAATAACCAAACCAAACCAAACAAAATGAGAACAAATGCCGGAGAAGATATGGGGTAGAGGAGAGGACTTAATCACTGCAGATGAGAGTACAAACTGGAGCAGCAACTATCAAAGTCAGTGTTCAGGAATCTCAGTTAGCTAGAAATAGAACATCACACAGTCAGCTATACTATTTTAGGGCACCGACTTAGCAAGAGCCATCTGATTGGAGCAGATCTCTGACCAAACCATTTGTTTTGATCTCTGAAGTCTATTTACAAAATGAACCAGTCTTCTCATCTATAGATCAGTCAGAGACCTAGGTAACATCCTGGGATATCCTATAGTATCAGGTCACTGAACTGAATAATATTTATGATTAATTTCTGATATAAAGAATCAGCAAGTTTTAAGTATGCATTACTTCTAAGAAAATCTGCAAGAGAAGAGATATATGTCTTGAGCATTTACCGAGACAACACTTTAATAGTCAACCACGTGAAGAGAAAGTAGAAGGTGGGGGAGTTAGCAGAGAATCACATCCTACCCTTCAGATTAGTGTGACTAAAGATCCAGAAACCAGTGCCTTTTTGGACCCCTCTATATTGATAGGTTCTTCCTCTGTACTTCTTTACAACGTAAGTAAAATGCTGCTGTTTGCATTTGCATTTGGAATACAAGATTTCCACATATCTATAGAGCTTCTTGCTCTACTCTATCTTTTTGTCTTGTTAATGCCATGCTTTGGGTCAAGTGGATGTGACACCCCCTTGCCCTGTGTTGGGACTATCAACTATACAGGAGCCACTGGGCTTCCTGCCAACAAATGCAGGGGGTGAGGGCTGGTTGAGCCACTCCCGACTTCTCCAGGGTTTTTCTTTTGTGGTGATATAGATTGCTTTTTATCAAATGCAAACAGGTCCAAATGTGTTTAGCAAACCATAGAGGAAATAGAAAGTGGTTGTGTCCTACAACAGTGCCTAAGTTAATTCTGAATTGTAGGCCTCCTTCTGCTTTTGTGTTTCCCAGTGTCCCAGAGGCAGTTTATAATATGAACATTTCTAGGCTTCTCATTCCCCAATTCTTTCCCCTCTCTTCCATATCTAGTCTGCCCTAACCTCCATGCCTTAACATGTATTTCTTAATGAAGTACAGCTACTCACTATTCTTCATTAATCCCTTAGCCCCACCTTGTTTATGGGACACCTTGTTAGAGTACATGACCCTATAGACCTGCCCTGGGACATTCAGCCTATGCCATGCTGTGGAAATCTAGAAGACATTCTGCTTCTTTTGGAAGCTATTCCTTCTAAGCAGAATGATAAACTGAGTCACAGAGGTTTTCTCTACAATAGGCCTTCGGAGTTCACTTGGACACGTGTAGCTTGTCTCCATCGCTCCTGTGGAGAAGGAAGGGAGTCATTTGGAGGAACCATGCTCACGGACTTCCAAGGCACACACGCCAGTTAAGTGATCTTTGTGTGTTTTCTCCTCTCTACTTTGGGATACATCATTTTGCATGCTGAGTTGTCAAAAAAGGGTGACATGTTTTAAAAAGTACCACAGGCAGATTTGAATGGGTTCAAATTTCAAAGCTTATTTTTCTAATTTTGAAAGAAATTTCTTAATTAGGGCTACTGTAATAGATAAATGTATCAATCAGGTCTGGACAGAGAAATTATATATATATAATATACATACACATAGGCATATGTACACACATGTATATTTGAAAGCTAGACAGACTCATAGTCTAACTCATAGGGAACACCATCATTTTCTACAATGGCCTTCAATTGGATAAATACAAAAAAAACATATTAAGGCTGATTTTAAATTTAATTTCCACAGACAATAAAGAAAAAAGAGAACTAAAATTTCACAATCTATACTTTTTATTAAGACAGATGACATAGTAGATGTCATTTTCTACACAGTAATTTCTGAACTAGGCTATAATTCCACAAGCATAACCCCGCATTAGGATCTTGGCCTGTGCTATAAGTGAGATTTTAAAGAATTACTCTTTTATAATAAATGTGGGATACTTTTGCATGATTTTTCCAATAAATACTCTCCATAAAATCAGCCATAGTCACTTTCAGCTATGTCATTAAGTGGTCACTGGATTTTGTGTGAATCTCTAATTCCTAAGCTCTTCTTATGAATTGGAGCAAATTTAAAAATACTCACTTTTTTTTTTTTGAGGCTTGACTAAATCAACTTTTTAGATATTTTAAATTGGGAATCAAGCCATCTTCTGCATCCAATCTGTCACCAAAGCCTGTCACTTTTGACTCCGACATTGCTTTAAAAATTGCATTCGACTCCCTCCCGCTGCCAACGCCGCCTTCATTTAATCTTTTATTGTTTCTCACATAAACCTCGGCAATAGTTTCCAAATTTATCTCAGCTTCTGTTTGGTCACTTCAAGTGTTGTCTTCATATAGCCACCAGACAGCCTTTTATTGTTCCAGGATACAGTTATGACAATCCTATTTGAACATTACTTCTCAAGTCTTATGTAAATTGCTAAGCTCCAGCACTGGTTGTCTACCTACAACTTTACTTTTGACCACACTAAATCACCTAGAATGTTTAGAAAATGCAATTGTTTCACATACTTGCGTCTCTGTACGTTGCTGTACATTTCTGCTTTTGTACATTGCTCTGTCCATGCTTTGCTTGGAGCGAGCAATTCTTATCATTAATCTGGACAAACGAAAGTCACCATTAAGACCATCCTTGAAGGCCATCTCCTTTGTTAGGTAATTCCTGATCCACAGAAAAGGAGTCACACTTTAATCTTTTCCAAGAGCAACTTAAGCATTTGAGTTACATATTCTTGAGTCTTAGAGTCTGAACTTAGGATGGAGGGTTGAAATCACAAATGGTTATTGCATTCCTCACAAATCCCATCCAGTAGAGTATGCAAGACCATATTCATGCCACAGCAGAGATGGACAGTTATTGCTCAGTGAGTCCAACACAGCACTTTTTTTTCCCTCAGATGTTCAAGTAGAGCAGTTTATGCTTTCATTAATTAAGCATCAGTAAAAGAGTTGACTTATGTTTAACTTATGGTTTATGATCTCTCTCTCTCTTTCTTTCTCTTTCTCTCTTTCTCTCTCTTACACACAAGCACATGCACACACATGCTTGTGTTTGCATGCTCGCATGCACGCGCACGCACGCAAGCACACACACACACACACACACACACACACATATCACACACACATTAAGGAATGATCTTGTTGTCAGCACAAGATAGTTTCTCAGTGCTCTAGTATAAGCAGTATGTGCCTGAGTAGATCAGATGGACCATGAAAATTTGTGTAGGCCACCTTCTTTTAAATAGTTTCTTCTCTCTCTCTCTCTCTCTCCCTCTCTCTCCCTCTCTCTCTTTCTTTCTCCCTCTCTCTCTTTCTGCCTCTCTCTCTCTGTCTCACTCTCCCTCTCTTCCTTCTTTCTGTCATCCTTGTATATACTTGTATATAATGACATTAAATGTTTATAGTGTGTTATGTATATATTGATTCAATTACATGACCACCTCAATCCTGATTGTAATCCTTTAAATGTTCAATGTCCTCAGTTGTACAATGCCCAATTGGCATATATCATATTGTTATACTTCTGGAGTCACTGTCCCCAGAGTAGAAAGCTACAAGACTTTCTACCTCTGCTTTCTATCTCAGTTTCCCATCTTTGCACATACCAAGCTGGGAGTAGTCATTGTATGAATGACAGAGAGCAAAGGAGAAAGCATTGAACTACCCTTTTCAGGAACATTCCAAGTGGAACACTTGGAACAGTGTTCCAAGAAGGAACACTGACATGCATGATCATTTGTGGCCAGGTTTTTTACAGGAGTAAAATTAATTCATTTAGTAGGCTTGTGAAAAAAAATATAGGGCAGTTAAAATACAGCATAAATGCTAAATAATAAAGTGACAAGCACAATATGTCAGGGGATGCATAGTAATGCAACTATATCTGTAAAACATTGACTGTATTTTGTCTCTAAAATGTACAACAACAACAACCCACCAAATGGTGGCATCTGTGCTCATTTCCTTCCTGGTCCTCGATATTTGGAATCTTTTCAATGTTCAAATGCCCAAAAAGGCAATAAATATTTTTACTTTGGTAATATTTGCTTCAACATTGAAGTTGGTACTGGACAGAATTGAGGGGCTACTCATATCATGTGACCCCCCCTCTTCTACCATTTGACCTGTTTACCAGTGAAAACTGATACCAGCAAGTGTCAGATGAAGCCTCATAGGAGCTGAATGAGGAATTTATAAGAAAGGTTTTTTTGTTTGTTTGTTTGTTTGTTTTTTGTTTTTTTTGTTTTTGTTTGTTTGTTGTTTTTTTTTTTCAAGAAAGGGTTTCTCTGTATAGCCGTTGTTTTTCTGGAATTCATTTTGTAGACCAGGCTCAAAAATCCACCTGCCTCTGCCTCCCCAGTGCTGGGATTAAAGGCGTGCATGCGCCACCACTACCCAGCAAGAAAAGGTCTTTTTACAAACCTTCATATGTGGTGTCAGTTTCGGCAGGAGGTGGGCTGGTAGGTTTGGATGAACTCTCACCTCTTTGAGCACCAGGTGGCACTACTCTCCTCTCTCCTGTCTACTGACTACCTGTCCAGAAACCCAAATTTTGCAAGAAAGGTGAGGCAAGAGCGGTGAACTCTTACATATCGTTAGAAGGAATGGGCAGAGAATGTAGAAGTCATGAGGTCACTTACATATTGCATCCTGGGAAAGACGATCCTCATGGGTTTTGATGTTGAAAACCTCAAATTCATGAATTAGAGAAACTGTTTCAAGTGTTAAGTTTTTGTTAGCAAGTTGACATGTCAAACTCTGAAAGTCAGAAAGATACAGAGGAAATGAGTAAGCAAGCCAACTGATATCAATCACTGACTTAACACCTACTCAGCCATCCTTTTAGAAGGAACCTGTAACATCAAGAAAATGCCTTTTCTTCTATGCTGTTAGTTTCTGTAGACCTAAAGGAGTAGCTGCTCAGATCTCACTTACTCATTCACTAGACTTACTCATTAAAAGACCATATGGGATCTACAGCTAGTGTACTTTTTGCAGGAGAGGAAGTGGTGCTAAGATGTTCCTCTGGATTTATGTGTATCTTGCTTTCCTTCTTACATCTGGCGATTTTTCACTTTTAATTTTAACTCTTGGTATCTTGTAGAGGTTTAAGTGTTCCTTAAAGCTTCTCTAAACACATTGTAAGAAGGGACAGAGACATGGCACACTCTATAATCACCAGCTATTCCTACGGGGGACAGTTTGTTAGCTACCACGAACCAAGAGAACTTTTCCTGCCTCTAAGAAGTTTCCAATAATGTACTAGGCTTATGAGGAAATATGCCCTAAAAAAAGAAAGACTCTTTTTAGAATACTAGTAAGAGTTGAGATACTTAACCATAAACTCCGGGGACAAAAGAATACTTGATTCCACAATTAACTTTGTAGTTCTACTGCAGGCTCTGCATGGCCTCAGGCGAGAAGGATAAACCTCTCTAAGCATCAATTTTTCATTAGTAAAAGACAGATTTATCTTGGGACAAATGCTCAGCTATGAGGATGAAAAGCACGTGATATTTTTGACAATTGTTATACAATATTTGGTCACTGTGAGCAAAACTAATAGGAGGGAAGATCAATGTGGATAACATACTAAAGGAAAAAGTGATTTCAGTTGAAATTTGGCACAGTTTCTGTAGTAATGTGTCATGCCACTGAGGCTGCAGGTATAGCCAGAGCCGTTTTCATTTTAAGCTTCTATTTTGAGGCGCTCCAGACAATATTTGGCATTGTGTTCATAGTATCAGAAGGAAATTTTCGTTTTTTTTTTATAAAAAATATTACAAACGTATATCTTTGTGGAGTTCGAGGCTAAAAGAGAAGGAAACTGAGAAAAGTGAAATTGGGAACATTTCTACAGGCTATCTTTCCCTAGTAAATTCAAGAGAAATCAAGAACAAGAAACAACTGACATTTTTACTGATATTGTCTGTCTACATATTTCATGTTTAGTTTGTTAACTTTAAATAAATAAACATATTACATATATGTCACCATATGTGACTATGTAGAAATGGTGGAGAGATTATCTTAGGATAGATAAGGGAGAGATGAGAAAGAAACTGAGCCAGGCAAGTGTCTTGGTGCTCAGATTGCTCTGAGAATACACGGAAAGGCGTGGGCAAACTGTTAAACAGAACACATTCTAGGGTCAGGGTCACTAGAGGCCCTCAAATTATTCTGAATATGCCCTGTGACTTTTCTAAATAGTGGCTTCCTTGTCTAAAATAGGTACAGTAATATCAGTCTTGTTGAGGGAACTAATATGTAGTTCAGCAGGGCGTGATGGCGCATGCCTTTAATCCCAGCACTTGGTAGGCAGAGGCAGGAGGATTTCTGAGGTCAAGGCCAGCCTGGTCTACAGAGTGAAGTTCAGGACAGCCAGGGCTACACAGAGAAACCCTGTCTCGACAAAAAGCCAAAAAAACCAAAACAAAAACAAAAACACAACAAAAACAAAGCTCCCCAAACAAACAAACAAACAAACAAACAGACAGTGTAGTTCATGGCCATGGCCAAAGGTTCCATAGAGAGCAGCTGATGCACTGCAAGCTGTTCTTCCAGCATCATCTCTTTTAATTCCTGGGACTCAGTTGGGAGAGGAACAGAACTGCATGTAGCTTTGGGGTTCTGTTGAGGTGGCAGCTGGCTTTGCAGGAAGTAGTCCCATTATATTTAAACTCTTATTCAAGACTAATCTTTCAATGTCAGAAATATTTCTCCATGATTTCTTTCTCCACTGAACTTTGCTTTAGTTAACATCTTCTTCAAGGTTACTTTCCTCTTCTTCATTTTCAGAGGGCAGGAATCATGGTGGAGGAGTGCTGCTCTGAGGAGGTCAGGAGCTTTTCATCTCTGTGTTTCCCAAATGGAGGGGTATGCTTTCAAAACAAAATCCTGACTTCATATTTGAGTTCCTTGTACTAGACTGGATTACCTCAGTGATTGGTTTAAAATGGTGTACTTTATAAATTCTTAGGCTAAAACTTAGGCTAAAATTTAATATCTACTTATGATAATCACCGCACAATATTTGGTTAAACATCAACTTGGAAAGTAAAACTGAGAGATTTAAGGAGATGTTTTCTCAAATCTTGTCTGTTCTAGAGTTTCTTAGACTGATTACTAAAAACAACACCTCTGGTGTGGAATCATAGCCACACAGGATCTGAATCAGCACTTTTAGTAGCTGGTCTCTGAAATAGCTGCTACTATTAAATGCACCAATTTTTATCCATGCCAAATTGACAAAGCATTGTTTTTATATCTGTAGACAAGTCAATTCTGATTTTTGTCTCTGTGGATCAAAATACCTGAAGTATAAGATGCCACAGATGTGAAATGGTTGAAGTCAGCTAGTTATTGGAAACTTTTCAGAGTGAGGCATGACCTTGATATTGGGAGGGGGAAAAAAGACAAAAACTGACAAAATATGGGGTCCTGAGATAAATTTACTCCATTCTTGATTTTGCCTGCAGATAATCCCTGGGAGACAATAGAGCCGGTGCAAAAAGAATGGAATTTAAACCACAAGCAACTTCTGAGTTCAGAACCATACTCCCAAATGAAATAACTCTGTTATTATTTTTAATTCCCCTTGCCCAAATACCCTAAGGCATTAATCTGCTTGATCTAGCAGTGTAGATACAAGTACATTTTCAGAACCAAGGCAGCTTTTCTGTTTTATTTCTCACATCACAGTAAAAATGCATTAGATAGGTTGAATGCCTGGGTTCAAGATTTCAGAAATTTGCACCTAAATTGTACCTGTAAAATATGTCCCCACACATGCACAAAAGTAATTTTACTTGCAAATTATTGTTTTGCATATGTAATTACAAAGTTGCAGCTGGATATACATTTTGGAAGACAATTAAGTGTTTACTTTACAAAATTAGATCACTAACTTTATGTTCATTTATTTAAGACGAACAATTTGAACTTCTAGAACTTTGTTTAGATAGAAAGATCAATATATGCTGCACCTGTTCTAAGTGGTAGGAGAGAGGCACAGTCTTTTACTCATCCATGTGTTAATTTGCCAGGTATACCTTGGGTGTTTTCTGTTGAGTCCTGCAGGGTTCTGCATGGCAGAATCACAACGATAAACCAATGATCCAGTCATTCAGTCATGGATATCGTTATAGTGCCCAATCAGGTTTAAGGGCAGTAATAATTTGTGTCCTATGTGCCAACTGCAAAGCAAACAATTTTCATTATTTTTTATAACAATTTACATTGAGTTATCTCCCACTATGTGTTATATCAAGTTAGCCATTGACAGTTGTCATTTATCCTTCTACTCAGTTGATGGAGTAGATAATACAAATGGGAAATGGGTGCTACAGAGATGTTTCGGTCTATAAAGTTCCTTTGCCTTACAAAGAAGACCTGGGCTCAATCCTCAAACTCATATTACCAAAAAAAAATTGTGTGTGAGAAGAGCTAGGTGAAGTCAGTAATAAACAGGACATAAAGTTGGGAGGGAGATATCTTTGAAAAATTACATGGAAAATTGGAGGAAAAGAGTGATGGTTTGACGTAATTTAGAAAAATTTTTTTACAGGTATGAAAACTTTGAAGAATAAATAAAAGCTAGTCAATGAAAGGTCACTTAACAAAAACAAAAAAACAAATATAAAGTTTGGTACAGTGTTGGGCCCTTGTATTTCCAACACTGTGCAAGGGAGAGACCTAGGCAGATCCCCATACCTTGCTAGCCAGTCAACCTAGACTATATGACAAGCTCAAAGCCTATGAGAGATCCTGTCAAGAAAAAAAGGGATCACACTTCAGGAATGACATCTGAAAGTTTTTTCTGACCTTTACATGTACACATGTACTTTGTACTCCAACATACAAGCATCTGCATGCTGTTGCAAACATGCATATATACACACACATACGCACACACACAAATGGGTCATTTAATTTTGTGTACACTTAGTTTTCATCCCTTCTAGTTCACAAGGCAGTGTGATATGCTTTTGGTGTGATTGCTGAACTCTATCAATCAGATAGTAGGTGATTAATGGAAGGATGAATTACTGGAAATGAAAGGCTAAATAAAGATGACTTCTGAGTGAACACCCTTTTTAGAGCATGATGTGGGGGTTTTCTGAGCTTTGACACTTTTATCTGGGTATATAAAAGTAACTTTTATTCTCCAGATGTAAGTCATCTCAGAGGCTTACTGCTGAATAAGCTCACCCTTTCTTGTTCTTTCTGAACTAGGCTGTGTGGTTCAACTCAACTGTTCTGGTTCAAACTCCTCTCCAAACTGACTGGTTTCTCTTACCTTCTGATGGAATTTCTCTGATTAGTTTTATACTAACTTTGACAGTATGTTCTAAACTTCTGACTCCTTCTCATTCTTTCGCTCATTATGACTTCATCTGCAACCTCTTTATGTAAAACTGTCCTGGTAAAATGGCCTTCCCCCTTCCCTGATTTTCTCTGTGATGTTCTCTTGAGTCCTCTTTTCCCTGTCTATTCTCATAAGAGTTGGGCATATCCTATATATGACTCATTCTGTCAAATCTCTCTCTGATTCATCACTTTGTCTGTCCTTCAATTAAACATCACTTTCAAACATGGCCGCTTCCTTCTAGAAACTAAATTTACCTTCATTATTTGGGATTAAATGTGTGTACTAAGGGCAAGTCTGTATTCCAGCCAGAATGATAAGGGTATGTGGTATGTTTGCATTCCATCTGGATCACCATAACTAGAAGGTCTGTAGCTATGATCACTTGTCAGAGCAGCCATGTTGCTGGTATAACTCCTCTACATGTGTATACAACAATGTTTCAAAAACAGTTAAGACACCAACCTCAAAAATACAAAAAAAGAAAACTTTTATGTGCGTATATATTGCTTCATAAAGAATTACCTGTACACATGCATTTGTGTGTATAGTGTTCCATAAAATCTATATAAAACATTGCAAAATAAACATGTTCAATTTCTCTTTCAGACCCAAGTTAAAAACAGAGTCTCTGTTGAAAAGTGTAAAGGATATATTTGGCTCAATTACCTTACTTTACAAATTGATAAGTGGTTGAGAACTGTGTTTCTCAGCCTTCCTAATGCTGCAACACATTAATAAAGTTTCTCATGTTGTGCTGATCCCAACCACAAGATTGTTTCATTGTTACTTCATTATTGTAATCTTTCTAATGTTAGGAATCAAAGTATAAATATCTGATATGCAGGATAGTCAATATGCAACTCCTAAAAGGAACATAACCCACAGGTTGAAAACTGCTGGCTTAGAGAATAAGAGAAGGGAAGAATAAAATTTGTTATACAGATATTCCTTATTATTTGTGATTGTTTGTATATCCTTGGACCAGGGAGTGGCACCATCTAAAGGTGTGGCCTTGTTGGAATAGGTGTGACCTGGTTGGAATGGGTGTGTCACTGTGGGTGTGGGTATAAGATCCTCACCCTAGTCTTCTACTAGCAGCCTTTGGATGAAGACGTAGAACTCTCAGCTTTACCTGCGCCATGTCTGCCTGGATACTGCCATGCTCTCACCTTGATGATAATGGACTGAACCTCTGAACGTGTAAGCCAAGTCCAGTGGTTCACAGATGTCTAAAACACTAACTCCAGGGGGTGCAGCACCTTTGGTGTCAGCAGGCACCTGCATTCATGTGCACATAACTACATGCAGTCATAAACCTACACATAGTTAAAAAATAGTAAAAGCCACTACTAGAATATGCCTGGTCTTATAAGATGATGAAGTTTAACTACAATAAAAGAAAAATAAAAATCATTGGTGCCATTGAAGCCAACAGATCTATTTATTTAATGATTCAGAAGACATAGGCATTTGTTTTTCTTTAATGTAATAAAATAGTTGTTTATCTCTAATAGCTGTACAGAGGTAGTTTAAGTCAGTAGCTCTTCTCAATGAGGGCACCTTCTGACAGACAGCTCTGGTTTATGTTTTACTTATTTAGCACCATAATGTTTAATTTTTAACTTGTGGGAAAGTCAAGCTAGAATGCAGAGGGAAAATGGCTTTTTTCAAAGGCCTTTGCTGAAACACTGAACACACTCTCACTACTTCTGCATTAACATCTATCTTCTCTAATTTCTTGAGTCTTGTTCCTGGGGCCACAGGTATTTATCTTTTACTTTTTTTTACCTGTTGGGTCAGGAAATTGGTCCTTTGCCCTCAAAGGCTGGGCTCTCTTATTTGATCCTCACTTAATCACTTAAACAATGGATCTAAAGTTTCAGGTTTTCTCATTATATCTGACGTGACATGGAAGGTAAAACCAGAAGGTACAGTCTCAGGAGCTCCAAGTGGTTTTTAATGAAGTCAAATGCAGTCTACACATAGTTAATTCTTCCAAGAGTAATTTGAACATGAGAACAATACAAGAATGGAAGAAACCTAGCTTATTTCATTTTCACCATTCTCTATAACCCTCTGTGAGGGTTTATAAAACACAGGGAAAGGGGATTTCTTTGTTACTCTGATTGGAGTGCTCTGCAATAAACAAGTGTAATTTACCAGTTGCATGCTGTGGAAACCTCATTTTATATTTTGCTTGTTTTGCTTCCTTTATCCCCTTTCTTGGTCAAATAAATTCACACCTCCTAGAAATGTTTTCACCTGCATCTTTAACTCTATCTGTGCTCTAGAAAACGTGCACAGAGGATGCATTTGTCTGTAGCTCATGCTGGTCAGTCTTGTCTCATCACTGTGCTATAAAGAACATCTTCTCTGAATAGGGCAAAGAAAAAAAATTGACTGGACGTTTAGACAAGTAGGCAAGATTTTACAAAATAAAGTCAGGAATAAGAATAAAAAGTGACCTAAACCAAGATGATATGCATACATAACTCCTTACACAAAATCAAACAAAATTCAGTTAAGATTTTAGAACCTCACAAGAAAAAGCAAACATTATACACTTCTGTGTCCTTAATATCTAGATAAAACAAAGATGATCAAATTCTTTACAATTTTCAGTACTCAAAATGAAGACAAGTTCTATCACAGTTAGGAATATCAACTGACAGCAGGAATGGAGAGTAGATATTTGATGCATTAGGTTTTATGTGGTGGTGCCAGAGTACCTGTGAGATAATTCAGTGGGCAAGGCATTTGTCATGTAAGCCTGGAAAATGGAGTTTGATCCTCAGAACTATGTAAAGGTGACAGGATCTACTACACAAAGGGTCTGTCCATGCTTCGGCATTTGTGCATACCCCCACACATGTGCATAGACTTACACACAATGTGAATACCCCCACACATGTGCATAGACTTACACACAACGTGAAACCCCTCCACATGGATAGTACATTTTTAAATATATTTGAAAAATCACTGATGTATTTGTACAGTTTGTTCTCTATTTTAGGACATTGATTTTTTTTTTTTTCTGCCTTCAGTTTGTCATTTCTTAATAGTGAGCTATCGGTTCATAGTAAGTATCATAGATAGGTATCAAGGAAAGAGGGAACAGGGAGGGCAGAGGAAAAAGGGAGTTTCCCTCTCTTCATTATCATGGATGAAGGCATCTCCTGGGACTTGCATATGGTCTTGTCACATGGACATGAATGAGAACTCCACGGCCAGAGAAAACAAGAGATTCTATTCCAAGAATGGAAACACCTCTACTTGAGGCTGGAAAACAGTCAATGGGGAAAAGAAGGCAGATGAAAAAGAAATTTCAGGGTTTTATCAGTTCATAAAATGAGTATGAATTATAGTGATATAATAAATCATATACAAGATAATGTAGTATGTTATATTTTTAACAGCTCTCTCTAAGTCCTCTCCCCAAATGTGGGCCCTTCTAGGCTAGCATGGAAGCAAAAATTCCCCTTGATTTGGACAGGACTACATTTACAGGAATCTTGTCTTTGCTCTTTTAGTACAGAAGATTCAGAATTTGATCCACGTGTTCAGAAAGTCTGTCTTTAACCCGTCCTTAGATTTTTCAAGGATTTATACTTGGCACTGACTTCCACATTAAAGTCCCCAGGAACTGAATGTAAGTCTTTGATTTTTTTTTTCTTATTTGTACATAAATTTCTAGAAACTAGTCAAGTTATGGGGAAGGTTTCCTGACTCCAGGGGAAACTAAGGAATCTAATATAAATGCGTGCGTGCTATCTCTGCTTGCTTACGATCATGCCAGGAAACCACACTTCTGCTCACAAAATTGCGCAAATTGGTTTCAGTGCCTGCACAAATGGATAATAAAGGTCCTCCATGTACATGCCGTATTTTACTGTGGAAATAATTATACATGAAGAATTTTAGGGCAGGTAGAATCACATGCTTGCCTGGACAAGAGTAAAACTATCCATAAAATATGTACAAAGTGGCAAGCTTTCAGTACTGCTATTTCCCAGTGTAACCTTCTAAGATTAACTGTTGGCTAATAGGCACCAAAATAACTAAATGAGGTAATTCATTGTGTGGGGTTGTTATTTATATACCAATTAAAAGCAATATAATGACTTCCAAAAATACCACCTTTAGTTTTATAATAATCTTCCTGAGCCTGCATTGGCAATAATCAGCAAGTTGGATTAGATCGTGGCCACTACTAACATGGAATAATAAAATTATGCTATCTTTAAATATCAGAATCTTTTCCATTTTCCCCTTAAAATGGAAGAGAGCTACTCCCTAGTGTTGGTTTATTTAGCTCTGTCAACACCAATGACTCACCTGGTGTTTTTGAAATGTTTAGACACTTAGAAAAGTTAAGGATGTAAATGGTAGGTCTGGGAGAATAGAGAGGTCTGAGATTGAAGAATCTAAAAGCAGACTCAGTACATGCAAAACAAGCAAGGAAATGGTCTCAATTTTTCTTTGGCACAGACTTATTCCTGAGATCAAGGTCACAATGATGGAGATACAAAGACTGTCTACTTTTAAATCTGGAAGAGTATATTTCATAATAAGATACAGCAAGGCCAAGAGCTGAAGCTTCATCACAGTCTAGCTCCTTTGAAAGCTGCCACTTCCATGCTATCAGCAGGCGATGGTCATTTGTACTTCTTCCTTTGTTTGCTTGTGGGCCATAGGGTACTTAAATGAGCCTGTTAGGATTTCCTAATTAGATCTAAGTGTAAATTGAAAGTCTGGTCCTTGGGATTTTTAGTGTACTATTTTTACTTATTTACTTTCCCCCATTTTTTTTCAAATCCTTAAATGTATCTACTTAAGTGAAAACTCTGTTTTCTCCATATAGTAACTTTAGAGCTCTTTTCCCTCACTCACGTGCAGACTCCACTTACAGCACTAACATGGACATGCACATGTGCACACACGTGGGCACCTTCCACAAGACACCAGTACCTACCTTCACATACACTTAACTTTCCTTTTCGTATCACGCAACAGGGACACATAACTGAGCAGGTCGGAAGGGCACAAGAAAATGAAGTGCTTTACTCCAGGAGGCATTCATTCAAGTTCAGTGTCAAGGATCAGGAGTTGTGTCTTTTTGAGTCATCCATGAACTCATACTATCAGAAACACAGTCCCGCCTTAGTTCAATACACATTCTCAGTTGACCTCAATCATCTTGCCTGTGTGACTCAAGAGAATGTGGTGTCTTATGATATATTCCCCAATTATATATATATATCCCTCATGATATCTTAGATATGAGTGCATATCAAACCTAAACTGCCCAGATTAAAAACTCCCATCAATCTCTAATCACACAATGTTAGATTTTTCTTTTTTAAAAAAAAATTATAAAATACAATTTTAAATTTAAATTTACTTTAATAATATTCTGCCTCTCCTCCAAGTCCTTTCAGATCATCTCCCATTCCTTAGCCATCCAACTTTCAGTTCTTTCTGAAAAATCAAACAAACTCCAACACAAGAACAAATCCTCCAAACCATGAAAATATAAAACGTCAATCCCCCAACCAAACCAAACCAAATTATAACCAGATAAAATCCCCTACGCTATCACAGAAAATACTGGGGAGTCCATTAAATGTTGGTCAGCTGCATCTGAATATGAGGCCTGTCTTGGAGCTGTTGGTATACCCAATGCCACTCCATTGGAGAGAACTGACTTTCTCTCTTTCAGCAGGTATAAATGACAGCTCAGTTGTTAGCATTTATTATAGTGGCTAAGTATTCATTCATTCATTCATTCATTCATTCACTTATTATTTTTAAATTAAAAGCATAAAATACAATAAAACAAAGCAAAATGTACCCATTGAATTTGGACAAGACAAGTCAACAGAAGAAAAGAGCCCAAGAGAAGGCACAAAGATCACCCACTGGTTCACACACTCAAGAAACACTAAACTGGAAATCATAATATAAGTTCAGAGGCCCTGTTTCAAGATGCTTCAGACTCTGTGCGTTCATATGAGCTTTGATCATGTTGATTTAAAGGGCCTTCTTATCCTGGTGTTCTCCATCCCCTCTGGCTCTTAGACTCTTTCTGTCTTCTCTGTACAAGGTTCCTTGAGCTCTGAAGGGAGGGATTTGATGCAGACATCCCATCTAGGGCTGAGTGTTTCAAGCTCTCTCACTCTTTGTGTAATATCATGCATGAGTCTGTACATTTGCTCTAATTTTCCAAGGAGCAAGCTTCTCTGCTGATAGCTGAACAAGTCTCTGATCTACGAGTGTAGCAGAATATCATTAGGAGTCATTTAATCACAACTTTTTTTTTTAACCAGTATTATTTGGTTTTACCCTATGATCCTGGGATATCTAGTCTCAAGTTCTTGATCATCCAAGCAGGATCAGGAATGGGTTTCATTTTGCGGAATGGGCCTTAAGTCAAGCTAGTGTTTGGTTGGTTACTCCCACAAGCTTTGTGACACCATCACCCTAGCATAGCTTGCAAGTAGCATACCTTGTAGATAAAGGGTTTGTAGCTGGCTTTGTGTTTACAATTCTCTTTTGATATTGTGCAGAATACCTCCCTGTACAATAATGTTTGTTTTTATTCAAAATAGGCATTTGACATGGATAACCAAAGAATATTTGTTAATATCCTGAGATTTAGAGGATACAAACTGGAAAACAGAGCTGCAGGAGAAAATGGATTAAAAAGTACTGAAGTTAAAAAATAGGAGTTAATATTAGGGCTCTGAGAGAAAACATACGTGGTATACATCTGTCTATCATCCATCTATCTATAATCTAAATATCTATCTATCTATCTATCTATCTATCTATCTATCTATCTATCTATCTATCTATCTACCTACCTACCAACCTATCATCTATCTACCTACCTATCTCTCATCTATCTACCTACCTATCTCTTATCTATCTATCTATCTATCTATCTATCTATCTATCTATCTATCTATCTATTTATCTATCTATCTATCTATCTGCCTACCTACCTATCATCTATCTACCTACCTATCTCTCATCTATCTATCTATCTATCTATCTATCTATCTATCTATCTATCTATCATCTATCTATCTATCTATCTATCTATCTATCTATCTATCTATCTATCTTTCTATCTTCCTACCTACCTACATACCTACCTACCTACCTACCTACCTATCATCTATCTATCACCTGTCATCTATCACTTGTTTATTTATCAACTCTCTTTAAAATAGACTTTTTTTTGAATTTTTTATTAGGTATTTAGCTCATTTACATTTCCAATGCTATACCAAAAGTCCCCCATACCCACCCACTCCCCCTTTTTGGCCCTGGCGTTCCCCTGTACTGGGGCATATAAAGTTTGCGTGTCCAATGGGCCTCTCTTTCCAGTGATGGCTGACTAGGCCATCTTTTGATACATATGCAGCTAGAGTCAAGAGCTCTGGGGTACTGGTTAGTTCATAATGTTGTTCCACCTATAGGGTTGCAGATCCCTTTAGCTCCTTGGGTACTTTCTCTAGCTCCTCCATTGGGAGCCCTGTGATCCATCCATTAGCTGACAGTGAGCATCCACTTCTGTGTTTGCTAGGCCCTGGCATAGTCTCACAAGAGACAGCTACATCTGGGTCCTTTCGATAAAATCTTGCTAGTGTATGCAATGGTGTCAGCGTTTGGATGCTGATTATGGGGTGGATCCCGGGATATGGCAGTCTCTACATGGTCCATCCTTTCATCTCAGCTCCAATCTTTGTCTCTGTAACTCCTTCCAAGGGTGTTTTGTTTCCACTTCTATGGAGGGGCATAGTGTCCACACTTCAGTCTTCATTTTTCTTGAGTTTCATGTGTTTAGGAAATTGTATCTTATGTCTTGGGTATCCTAGGTTTTGGGCTAATATCCACTTATCAGTGAGTACATATTGTGTGAGTTCCTTTGTGAATGTGTTACCTCACTCAGGATGATGCCCTCCAGGTCCATCCATTTGGCTAGGAATTTCATAAATTCATTCTTTTTAATAGCTGAGTTGTACTCCATTGTGTAGATGTACCACATTTTCTGTATCCATTCCTCTGTTGAGGGGCATCTGGGTTCTTTCCAGCTTCTGGCTATTATAAATAAGGCTGCTATGAACATAGTGGAGCATGTGTCCTTCTTACCAGTTGGGGCATCTTCTGGATATATGCCCAGGAGAGGTATTGCTGGATCCTCTGATAGTACTATGTC
Source organism: Mus musculus (assembly GCF_000001635.26). Lineage (NCBI taxonomy): Eukaryota > Metazoa > Chordata > Mammalia > Rodentia > Muridae > Mus > Mus musculus. The sequence continues at coordinate 19,236,450 of NC_000085.6, forward strand.
CAATTTTCTGAGGAACCGCCAGACTGATTTCCAGAGTGGTTGTACAAGCCTGCACTCCCACCAACAATGGAGGAGTGTTCCTCTTTCTCCACATCCACGCCAGCATCTGCTGTCACCTGAATTTTTGATCTTAGCCATTCTGACTGGTGTGAGGTAGAATCTCAGGGTTGTTTTGATTTGTATTTCCCTGATGATTAAGGATGTTGAACATTTTTTCAGGTGCTTCTCTGCCATTCGGTATTCCTCAGGTGAGAATTCTTTGTTCAGTTCTGAGCCCCATTTTTAAATGGGGTTATTTGATTTTCTGAAGTCCACCTTCTTGAGTTCTTTATATATGTTGGATATTAGTCCCCTATCTGATTTAGGATAGGTAAAGATCCTTTCCCAATCTGTTGGTGGTCTTTTTGTCTTATTGACGGTGTCTTTTGCCTTGCAGAAACTTTGGAGTTTCATTAGGTCCCATTTGTCAATTCTCGATCTTACAGCACAAGCCATTGCTGTTCTGTTCAGGAATTTTTCCCCTGTGCCCATATCTTCAAGTCTTTTCCCCACTTTCTCCTCTATAAGTTTCAGTCTCTCTGGTTTTAAGTGAAGTTCCTTGATCCACTTAGATTTGACCTTAGTACAAGGAGATAAGTATGGATCAATTCACATTCTTCTACATGATAACAACCAGTTGTGCCAGCACCAATTGTTGAAAATGCTGTCTTTCTTCCACTGGATGGTTTTAGCTTCCTTGTCAAAGATCAAGTGACCATAGGTGTGTGGGTTCATTTCTGGGTCTTCAATTCTATTCCATTGGTCTACTTGTCTGTCTCTATACCAGTACCATGCAGTTTTTATCACAATTGCTCTGTAGTAAAGCTTTAGGTCAGGCATGGTGATTCCACCAGAGGTTCTTTTATCCTTGAGAAGAGTTTTTGTTATCCTAGGTTTTTTGTTATTCCAGATGAATTTGCAAATTGCTCCTTCTAATTCGTTGAAGAATTGAGTTGGAATTTTGATGGGGATTGCATTGAATCTGTAGATTGCTTTTGGCAAGATAGCCATTTTTACAATGCTGATCCTGCCAATCCATGAGCATGGGAGATCCTTCCATCTTCTGAGATCTTCTTTAATTTCTTTCTTCAGAGGCTTGAAGTTTTTATCATACAGATCTTTCACTTCCTTAGTTAGAGTCACGCCGAGATATTTTATATTATTTGTGACTATTGAGAAGGGTGTTGTTTCCCTAATTTCTTTCTCAGCCTGTTTATTCTTTGTGTAGAGAAAGGCCATTGACTTGTTTGAGTTAATTTTATATCCAGCTACTTCACCGAAGCTGTTTATCAGGTTTAGGAGTTCTCTGGTGGAATTTTTGGGGTCACTTATATATACTATCATATCATCTGCAAAAAGTGATATTTTGACTTCCTCTTTTCCAATTTGTATCCCCTTGATCTCCTTTTGTTGTTGAATTGCTCTGGCTAATACTTCAAGTACTATGTTGAAAAGGTAGGGAGAAAGTGGACAGCCTTGTCTAGTCCCTGATTTTAGTGGGATTGCTTCCAGCTTCTCTCCATTTACTTTGATGTTGGCTACTGGTTTGCTGTAGATTGCTTTTATCATGTTTAGGTATGGGCCGTGAATTCCTGATCTTTCCAGAACTTTTATCATGAATGGGTGTTGGATCTTGTCAAATGCTTTTTCTGTATCTAAGGAGATGATCATTTGGTTTTTGTCTTTGAGTTTGTTTATATAATGGATTACATTGATGGATTTTCGTATATTAAACCATCCCTGCATCCCTGGAATAAAACCTACTTGGTCAGGATGGATGATTGCTTTAATGTGTTCTTGGATTCGGTTAGCGAGAATTTTATTGAGGATTTTTGCATCAATATTCATAAGAAAAATTGGTCTGAAGTTCTCTATCTTTGTTGGATCTTTCTGTGGTTTAGGTATCAGAGTAATAGTGGCTTCATAAAATGAGTTGGGTAGAGTACCTTCTAGTTCTATCTTGTGAAAAAGTTTGTGCAGAACTGGAATTAGATCTTCTTTGAAGGTCTGATAGAACTCTGCACTAAACCCGTCTGGTCCTGGGCTTTTTTTGGCTGGGAGACTATTTATAACTGCTTCTATTTCTTTAGGGGATATGGGACTGTTTAGAAGGTCAACTTGATCCTGATTCAACTTTGGTGCCTGGTATCTGTCCAGAAATTTGTCCATTTCATCCAGGTTTTCCAGTTTTGTTGAGTATAGCCTTTTGTAGAAGGATCTGATGGTGTTTTGGATTTCTTCAGGATCTGTTGTTATGTCTCCCTTTTCAGTTCTGATTTTGTTAATTAGGATTTTGTCCCTGTGCCCTCTAGTGAGTCTAGCTAAGGGTTTATCTATCTTGTTGATTTTCTCAAAGAACCAACTCCTCGTTTGGTTAATTCTTTGAATAGTTCTTCTTGTTTCCACTTGGTTGATTTCACCCCTGAGTTTGATTATTTCCTGCCGTCTACTCCTCTTGGGTGAATTTGCTTCCTTTTTTTCTAGAGCTTTTAGATGTGTTGGCAAGCTGCTATTATGTGCTCTCTCCCGTTTCTTCTTGGAGGCACTCAGAGCTATGAGTTTCCCTCTTAGAAATGCTTTCATTGTGTCCCAAAGGTTTGGGTACATTGTGGCTTCATTTTCATTAAACTCTAAAAAGTCTTTAATTTCTTTCTTTATTCCTTCTTTGACCAAGGTACCATTGAGAAGAGTGTTGTTCAGTTTCCACGTGAGTGTTGGCTTTCTGTTATTTTTTTTGTTATTGAAGATCAGCCTTAGTGCATGGTGATCTGATAGGATACATGGGACAATTTCAATATTTTTGAATCTGTTGAGGCCTGTTTTGTGACCTATTGTGTGGTCAATTTTGGAGAAGGTACCATGAGGTGCTGAGAAGAAGGCATATCCTTTTGTTTTAGGATAAAATGTTCTGTAGATATCTGTCAGATCCATTTGTTTCATCACTTCTGTTAATTTCAGTGTGTCCCTGTTTAGTTTCTGTTTCCATGATCTGTCCATTGGTGAAAGTGGTGTGTTGAAGTCTCCCACTATTATTGTGTGAGGTGCAATGTGTGCTTTGAGCTTTACTAACGTTTCTTTAATGATTGTGGCTGCCCTTGTATTTGGAGCATAGATATTTAGAATTGAGAGTTCCTCTTGGAGGATTTTGCCTTTGATGAGAACAAAGTGCCCCTCCTTGTCTTTTTTGATGACTTTGGGTTGGAAGTCAACCTTATCAGATATTAGGATGGCTACTCCAGCTTGTTTCTTCATACCATTTGCTTGGAAAATTGTTTTCCAGCCTTTCATTCTGCAGTAGTGTCTATCTTTTTCTCTGAGATGAGTTTCCTGTAAGCAGCAAAATGTTGGGTCTTGTTTGTGTAGCCAGTTTGTTAGTCTATGTCTTTTTATTGGGGAATTGAGACCATTGATGTTAAGAGATATTAAGGAAAATTAATTGTTGCTTCCTGTTATTTTTGTTGTTAAAGTTGGCATTCTGTTCTTGTGGATGTCTTCTTTTAGGTTTGTTGAGGGATTACCTTCCTGTTTTTTCTAGGGCGTTGTTCCCGTTCTTGTATTGGTTTTTTTCTGTTATTATCCTTTGAAGGGCTGGATTCATGGAGAGATAACGTGTGAATTTGGTTTTGTCGTGGAATACTTTGGTTTCTCCATCTATGGTAATTGAGAGTTTGGCTGGGTATAGTAGCCTGGGCTGGAATTTGTGTTCTCTTAGTGTCTGTATAACATCTGTCCAGGCTCTTCTGGCTTTCATAGTCTCTGGTGAAAAATCTGGTGTAATTCTGATAGGCTTGCCTTTATATGTTACTTGACCTTTTTCCCTTACTGCTTTTAATATTCTATCTTTATTTAGTGCATTTGTTGTTGTGATTATTATGTGTCGGGAGGAATTTCTTTTCTGGTCCAGTCTATTTGGAGTTCTGTAGGCTTCTTGTATGTTCATAGGCATCTCTTTCTTTAGATTTGGGAAGTTTTCTTCAATATTTTTGTTGAAGATGTTTTCTGGTCCTTTGAGTTGAAAATCTTCATTCTCATCCACTCCTATTATCCGTAGGTTTGGTCTTCTCATTGTGTCCTGGATTTCCTGGATATTTTGAGTTAGGATCTTTTTGCATTTTCCATTTTCTTTGATTGTTGTGCCGATGTTCTCTATGGAATCTTCTGCACCTGAGATTCTCTCTTCCATCTCTTGTATTGTGTTGCTGATGCTCAAATATATGGCTCCAGATTTCTTTCCTAGGGTTTCTATCTCCAGTGTTGCCTCACTTTGAGTTTTCTGTATTGTGTCTACTTCCCTTTTTAGGTCTAGTATGGTTTTGCTCATTTCCATCACCTGTTTGTATGTTTTTTCCTCTTTTTCTGTAAGGACTTCTACCTGTTTGATTGTGTTTTCCTGTTTTTTTTAAGGACTTGTAACTCTTTAGCAGTGTTCTCCTGTATTTCTTTAAGTGATTTATTAAAGTCCTTCTTGATGTCCTCTACCATCATCATGAGATATGCTTTTAAATCTAGGTCTAGGTTTTTGGGTGTGTTGGGGTGTCCTGGACTGGACGAAGTGGGAGTGCTGGGTTCTGATGATGGTGAGTGGTCTTGGTTCCTGTTAGTAAGATTCCTATGTTTACCTTTCGCCATCTGGTAATCTCTGGAGTTAGTAGTTATAGTTGACTCTGTTTAGAGATTGTTCTTCTGGTGATTCTGTTACCGTCTATCAGCAGACCTGGGAGACAGATTCTCTCCTCTGAGTTTCAGTGCTCAGAGCACTCTCTGCTGGCAAGCTCTCTTACAGGGAAGGTGCGCAGATATCTTGTTTTTGGACCTCCTCCTGGCCGAAGAAGAAGGCCCAAAACAGGGCCTTTCTCAGAAGCTGTGTTGCTTTGGCAGATCCCAGAAGCTGTCAGCTTCTGTGGTGCAGACTCTCACCTGTGCAGACTAAAATCCTAAGTTCCAGGGAGTCCCGGAACCAAGATGGCGACCGCTGCTGCTGAGGCTGAGGCCGCCTCCCAAGCCAGGCGGACACCTGTCCTCTGGTCCGGATGGTGGCCGGCTGTCTGCGGCCCGCCAAGGGTGCTGCCTCAGTGGCTCTGTGCCTCCGCCTGTCCCAGAAGCTGTCTGGTTCTCTGGCGCACCCTCTCACCTGTTCAGACTAATTTCCTAAGTTCTGCTGAGTCCCGGAACACGACTTTATTTTTAAATGTGTAGAAAAAATCAGTATCTCTTCATTATCTCAATGAATAACAAAGTTTTCTACCTTTCCTATATGTATTTTTCATTTGTGCAAGTATTTGTATGTGGTATTTCTGTATCTACACATGTTAGATGTGGGTGGGGTTGTACACATGTACATGCACTTTTATGTGAAGGCCTGAAGTTGATGTAATACATCTCCCAAGCACATTTCTTGTTCCTTCTACACTTAAAATGAAAATGTCTTTTTATCTTGAAATATCTACCAACATATTACTCATAATTTTCTGAATGAGTTTTCATTCTGTGTATGTTTTCAACCATATAGCAAAGCAACAGTAGTCTCAAACAAATTAACAATGGCTTAAAATGCTTTGCCAATGATATAGGATTGTCTTATAGAACTGTTATTAAAATGAGAGTAATATGCATTTAAACCTTTCCACTGTAAATAATTTTAGTAGGATTCTTAGGGCATGGATGTTGAGGAATTATTAACATGGCAAAGTCAAGGGGAAATTTCTACAAGAATAGGACAAAACTAAGTTTGTTTTCTCATATAAAGGAATAGGTAAACAACCACGAAAACAGAAATTCTCTCACCTCTAGTTTAAAATGGCATCTATGGGCACCTAGTTGAAAGACATTTTTTTGTGCATTACAGAGGGAAGGAGAGAAAGAACTTTGCAGGCAAAGTTTAACTAGACCTTAAAAAGTGGGCAAGTGGTTTGAAGCAAATGTTTCAAGGGAAACATTACACATTGCTCACAGTATTTAAAATCTATCTTTCAAGAAAACAAATAAGTAAAATTATCACCTAGGACCCAGGTCCTAGGTAAGATTAGCGTGCAGGGAGTCAGCTTCAGTGCTTGGTTCATCTTCCTCTTGAAAATGCAACCTGAAGTGGCTACTTGTCTATATTGCATGGTGAGACTGAGGATGGGGGAGTGAGCAGCCCCTCCCCATTAAGGACAGAATGGCCTGGCATCCAGAGTAGGATGCAGGAGGACTCCTGTCGTAGGACAGGAACATCAGGGGGCTCCCATTAGCAGAAAAGATGAGCAGATGTACTGTCTCAGAACTTGTGTGAAGATCATACCAGTGAGTTAATGCCTATTGGTTCTCAGCAGAAGCAAAGGTAATTTACTCTCTGGGAAAAGATGCCATCTATGATCTCAAATTATTTCTTTAAGCGATTAGTAAAGAAAAAAAAGATGTAAGAAAATTTGATTTGGGAATACAAATTCACATAAATGATGCAAAGTATAAATAATGAAAAAAATAAGCCCACAGTCATAATAGACACAGACAATGTTCATATTAACAGTGCTTACCGAGTTAAAGGAAGTTAAAAATCCAAGTTGATCGGAGACGCAAATGGGAATTATTGGATGGAAAAATTTAACGACTCATATTGCAAACTCAATGGAAGGATTTAATGACAAATTCAACCCAGTTGAGGAGGAAAATTAATAATTTGAAAGGTAGGACCGAAGAAAATGTTCAAACTGGAGCAGGGAGATCACAGTAAAGAAACATATGAAGTGTAACATCATAGAAAGGAAGGGGCCATAAGTGTACCCAGAATCCAAGCAAATGAAGACTGAAAAACAATGTGCCCAGTACAACTTTTGAAGAATTAATGGAACAATAATTTTCTAAAAAGGAGATATAAAATCAAGAATCATATTAAACTGCGGCATGGAAAAAATCCATTATTAAGCTGGTTACAGTAATAAAAGAGCTAAACACTTTAGGGTGAATTAAAAAAAACAAAAAAACAAAAAAAAAAAAAAAACAAAACACTTTGAAGACAACCGAGAAAAGGAAGATTGCTTCAAAGGAGCAATTCCTAGACAGTATCTGGCTTCACAGAAAGAATGGAAGCCAGAATCCAGCTTAATAATGCTTGGGATAAACTCAAGGAAACCTGGTGAAAAGGCATTGTGCATCTTGTAAAGATATTCTTCATGCATGAAGTTGAATTAAAGACATCTTGAAGCATTTTGTTTAATAGATCAAAATCCTTACCCATTGTTTATACTTATGGAAATGTCAGAACTCAAATATCATAGGCAAAGGGAAAAAGCAAAGTATATTGTATATTTACTGGTTAGTATAAGTAAATATTATCTATTTAAATAATTCTATAATATATATACGTAACATAGTATGACATTATATTTTATGTACATTTGTATACACACACATCCATATATTATGAAAATTCATAGATTTTTTGAGAGACCATTGTTAGAAAAAACATGATGCCTAATTAACTTTGATAGACAAGCCCAGGATGTGGGCAGAGTTGTAGCTTTGTTCAAATGTTCCAGTTGATAGGAGAGATGACAAGGGATAGCAATTTGTTTACACCAGTTTCTTTAATGTACGCAGAATACGGCACTGGAGAAGGATACGAACAGTCAGATATTGAGACCTGTTGTGCCAGAGCAACGCTCGGCAGGTAGGAGTACTTTCAGCCAATCGTGACAAACTCAGTTTCATCCGAGGTCCTCATGATGGAAGGAGAGAAAGTTGTCCACTGGCTCTGGCTTCCTCATGTGTGTAGTGGTACCTGCAAGTTCCTCTTTTCTCAGTCATGCAAATAAGTAATAATAAAGAAAAATTAATATCTCTAACATATTTATAGTTGAGACGAGAAAAAAAAAAACAGACTTCCTATCACATTTGAGTTTGCTGTGTCTCAGCTCAGGGGAATATAACAAACTACAGGGCCCACCAGTCAAGATCTGGCTTTAGTGATCCTGGGGTCTTTCATGCTTTCTATACTTCAGGAAATACATGTAAAACTGTCTAAGGCAATAGTGATATACACCTTATATCATGGGGAAAAGGGAGAGGAGGAAGCTCTGCCTGAGTGAAGTCCTGAAAAGGATAAGATGCTAAGAATCTACATGGACCATCCTTTCATCTCAGCTCCAAACTTTGTCTCTGTAACTCCTTCCAAGGGTGTTTTGTTCCCACTTCTAAGGAGGGGCATAGTGTCCACACTTCAGTCTTCATTTTTCTTGAGTTTCATGTGTTTAGGAAATTGTATCTTATATCTTGGGTATCCTAGGTTTTGGGCTAATATCCACTTATCAGTGAGTACATATTGTGTGAGTTCCTTTGTGAATGTGTTACCTCACTGAGGATGATGCCCTCCAGGTCCATCCACTTGGCTAGGAATTTCATAAATTCATTGTTTTTAATAGCTGAGTAGTACTCCATTGTGTAGATGTACCACATTTTCTGTATTCATTCCTCTGTTGAGGGGCATCTGGGTTTTTCCAGCTTCTGGCTATTATAAATAAGGCTGCTATGAACATAGTGGAGCATGTGTCCTTCTTTATCCAGGGATCCACCCCATAATCAGCATCCAAACGCTGACACCATTGCATACACTAGCAAGATTTTATCGAAAGGACCCAGATGTAGCTGTCTCTTGTGAGACTATGCCGGGGCCTAGCAAACACAGAAGTGGATGCTCACAATCAGCTAATGGATGGATCACAGGGCTCCCAATGGAGGAGCTAGAGAAAGTAGCCAAGGAGCTAAAGGGATCTGCAACCCTATAGGCAGAACAACATTATGAACTAACCAGTACCCCAGAGCTCTTGACTCTAGCTGCATATGTATCAAAAGATGGCCTAGTCGGCCATCACTGGAAAGAGAGGCCCATTGGACTTGCAAACTTTATATGCCCCAGTACAGGGGAACGCCAGGGCCAAAAAGGGGGAGTGGGTGGGTAGGGAGTGGGGGTGGGTGGGTATGGGGGACTTTTGGTATAGCATTGGAAATGTAAATGAGCTAAATACCTAATAAAAAATGGAAAAAAAGAGATGCTAAGAATCTGGGAAAATGGGCAAAGCATTTTCCCGTATGGGCCAGACTTGAAGTTGTATACAAACATTAGCAACTACAGCTTCCTCCTCCTGGATAATTACAACCTGAGACTCCTTACTTATTGAGATCTTCTCCAGAGACTAGCCAACTCCATCATGTCACCTGTGCTGGTTGTGATAAGCACACTGAAGTTCCAGGATGCAGTGGTAGGAGGTGTCATTCCATCAGAGGCCGCAAAGCAAGTGTCTGTAAGCAAACTGAGGACCAATGCAGGCATGAGCCAAAGTTCACAAGGTAAGTTCCTACATGCATGCATTTGGTTCTGTAGTGTGGCTAACTTTGCAAGATAATCATGAACAAAAATCATGGCAGAGACTTTAGTCAATAGGAATTTTATTGCTGATAGGTTTTTAAGTAAGGAATCTTTGATTGCAGGAAACAAAAGTGCAGGTGAGAGACAGGGGGGATGGATGTAATTTTCTCTGTTTTAGAAGCTGGTGGTTATTTCCACTGCAAAGAAAAAAAAAGAAAGGCAAACCAAAAGCAAACAAGCAATCCCCCAAAAAACCAAAAAAATAAAATAAAATAAAATCCCCAAACATTGACTATATATCAAGAAATTAAAGGGCAGTTCTTGGATAAAATTTAAGAAGTGCTAACTAAAGGCATTTTTAGTAAACTTTGAAGAAATATAACAGAAAAAATATTTTCAATGTGTAATTTACTTCAGAGGTATTAATGTAGTCTATAGTGATAAGGTTTACAAATTGTTCAGTCCCTCAAATTACATGGAAGAACACCACACCAAGAATCCCCAGGGCAGCTCAGCTCCCTGGAGCTTGTCAGCCTCAAACCTATGTCCACATGATGTAGAAGAGGTGTTCATGTCTGATCTGAAATCAAATTGTCAACATATGAATTTTGGAAATTGTTTTCAGAGAAAAGATAACTTTGTCAACTCACTCCTACTTCTGAAGTCAAGTATTTATTTATGAAAGGAAAAGAGCCTGATTATTTACCTAAATTCAAACCTGAAGCCACAGTGACTTGAGCAAAAGCCAGTGCCTTTATTCTGATGTTATTCAGACTTCCCAGCAAGTCTGCTGGACACTTGACAGTAGTAAGAATTTGATTTAACAGCTCTAGGCACTTCACGTGGATAAAAATTAGAAGGGGATGAAAATGGAAAACGTGTCTTTTCAGGAGGTAGGGTTGATCATTTTTCTTTCTGCCCTGAATCGGTAGACTCATGACACAAAATACTCTCTACTCACGCATTGTTTCACGTCACAGGTCAATTCCTGTTTCCAGAGTTTTTATGCCCACGAGTGAGAGAGCAGAGCTGACTCATAAATGGGCAGCACTTTTGCTTGTACTTTCAGTCCTTTCAACAAATGTAAATAGGTGACTCAGCCTCTTTACAAAGCACAATTCCAGAGTTCTGTGCAACCAAATCCTGTCTTTATGTCATCTCTTACCTCAGCACCCTTTGTGGAAGAGTTAGGAGGGGGAGGAGGCCGTTAGCAGGCATCCTGTCAATTGAGGTTGATTGCTCAAAGAGAAATGTAAACAGAGCAAGACAAAAGGTTTGCTTGTATCCATGGAAATCCAGTCTGGGCTTCATGGACTTTCAAGAGGCTACAACAGAGGACCAGTTCACACTGGATGGATAAGGGGTGGGGGTGGCAATGGGAAGCTGTAACAGTGATCAGAGAAATCTAGTAGTTAAGGCAGATTCTAGCCCCTAATAACCAGGAAGCAACATATAAAATCTAGCTGTGAGTCAAATATGACTCAGGGAGTGATACAGGCAGCTCAGTGTCTGAGAAATAAATGGCTCGATCCTAAGATTGGCAATCCTACTGAGTCAACCACAGCACCTACAAAGTCCTGGTATATTCATCATCAGTGTCGTCACCATCATTGTCCCACCCAAATGATTTAATTCCACAAGCCATTTTCACATTAATGATGGTCTTGCGTTCCACAGATGGCAGGTGGATATAGCTACAGTTCATTTTGTAGAGGAGGAAACCAAGGCACATAGCCATGAAATACTTTCTTTAAAATCATCAAGCTAGTTAGTAGCAGATGGAACCCCTTCACCAACACACTTAGGTTTCTAATACAAAAATTTAAGTATGAAATCGGCATCTTAATTTATATCCTATGCAAAAGAAATGAAACGTAGCATAGATAATTTCAGTAGAGACTACCATAGGATTGGGACAATGGAACATTTTCATTCATGGTAGGCTTCTTGTCCTTGACGGAAATCTTTTGTAAGCAAATCTCTTTTTTTTTTTTTTGGAACAATATATTCATTTGTCTCAAATGCATAAAAGAAGACATCAATTGTGGAGGAAGCTTCCAGAACCTACAGTGAAAAAGAAGTATCTTACTGTTCAGATTCATATATATATATATATATATACATATATATATATATATATATATATACATACATATGTATATATACATATATATACATATATATATATTGTGTAGGACAGCTTTGAATGAGGAACTTAAGACTCTTATCAGTCTTCTACCTAGATGAGAAATTCAGCAAGGAACTGGATCATTTAACTCAGCTTGGTCATATGTATGATTAAGCACTTTGGTTTGATCACTAAGGGCACACGCACTTGTACAATAACTAAAAATTAAATTCAACATACTCACTCTAGAGTACTAATTTGAATCATTTTATCAACTAAGAATATCACCTGCTTCATCACATAAACCAAGTTTTGGCCTGGGTAACTTCAAATTCAAATTCTAGTGCTGAACTTAACCAAGAGCTAAAAGCCCAAATCTATTACCATTTCTACAAATCTGACTTCATTTTATTTATCTCTAACAGGTGAAGAAGAGGGTATAGGGGAATTCATAGAGAAGATATTTGCTGAGAAGTAATCCACCATTTACTTCTTATTGTATTTTCCAGTGATAACCCAAAGAATACTTTAATTCATTTCATCAGACCCCAGGCTAGTAAATAACATGCTGGTGTTCTGAGTGCAGCTACTGTTGCTTTCTGCTCTAGACAATGTAGAATAAATGTTGCCAGGATCTCTGAAACAGACTTGCATCTCATAGGTCTGACATGTTACTTCATCTTTGTTCTATCCTTTGAACTGGATTTTTTGAAGGAAAGGCAGGGAAGAAATGGAAGTATGTGTTTCTACCCCACCAAACATGCAAGATATGCAAATATGCTCAATGAGACTATCCTGTTTTTCCTCACATCATTGTAGTTGTTTGCAATTTCTCAGGCTGTCCTGACATTTGTGTCATATGGAAAAGTGAAGGAGCAGAGGGAGACATCGATTTCCTGAAGAGGTCAGAGAGCATACCAGGGGACAGAGACTAGTCAGCAATCAAGCATGCTGCACACACTTTCATTAAGGCTCATGCCTTTCCAAACTGCAATCTTAATTTCTGCTCCTCACTGTTTATGTTGAAGAGGCTCCATTAAGGTTTATTTTAGTTCCCTTCTGTAAAGGACGAAAACATGACATTTTCAGATTAGTCCTGACCCAACATTTTAGGTTATTTTATGCCATCAAATTCTTATTCTAAGGTTCATCTTCTTTTACATGAAAGGAAAAAAAGCTCTTTCTGATGATTAAATAATAAAGAAGGCTGATTGTTTACAGACTCAAGTAACAAGACCCGACTGTGTGCTGTGATCCAATCTCTCTTTTAAATCTAGAAATTTGCATCCTACTTAATGGTGGCATCTGTTGAGAGGAGAAAATTTCCATAGCATGTCTCTATAACAGCCCCAAATCTTGTGGGAAAAAGGCCAGGAGAAAATTTTAAATGAATGCAAACCTCTTGGAAAAATACACTTAGAATCTTCCACTTGATGGGAACTTTGTTTGCAGACAGCAAACAGCCCAACTAGAAAACTCCAACAGCTGTTGCCTTTGGGAAGAATGTACCATTTAAGCATGAGCTAGTCACATCAGAATGACTGCAGGCTGTTGGAGCAGCAAATGCCTTCCTGCACAAGACAGTTATTACAGAGACCCCATGCCAAAATAATATTCCATTTTGTTATTTTTAATGATATTTTCTAAGACAAGGTATGAGGACTACGTGGAGCAGAGCTTAGCACCTTGTCAGCCATGTGCCATGAAGGTGATCAACTCGGTTGGCATTGTTCTGAGCAGGAATGTTCTGGATACCTTTAATTTTTACCTTATGTCTGTCAATTTGAGCATATCATTTATCTCTCTTTGGCAACTTTATTTTGGTGGGAGGATGGTAGATACCAGTGGACTGATCAAAAAGACTCTGAATAGAGTAAGGATGTTGGGTTGGGTAATGACCCATTAATCCTCCATAGGTTCAAGGTCACCTTTCTCAGGGGAGTGACATGATAGACTGTGACTGGTATGTCATAGCACTGGGAATTTTATGGCTAGTCTCCTTGTGAGGGCACACTTCTGTTGATTTTCTGTCTATCAGGATTCAGGGCAATGTAACAATGTTCAGATAACCACCCTGGGAGCTCTTTCTTTATGCTCTGCATGTTTATTGATATTGTCATTGCTCAGACCTTGTTAGGTAGCTATTTCTGTAAAAGACAATTTTGTAGCAGAGTTCCTGATATTCTGGCTCTCATAATCTTTCTGTATCATCTTTTGTGATGTTGTCTGAGACAGAGATACAGGAGATGTACTATATAGATGTGTCTATTGGGACTGGTCTTCCCACAATCCATTGGTATCTACATTGAATATAGTTGTTTTCTGTGATGGTCTCTATTTGCTATAAAAGGAAGCTTCTTCAATGAAGGTGACAGCTATACTTATCTGTTGGTCTAAAGATAAAGAGTTTAAATGTAGTTAGGAATTACGTTGTCTGGCAAAGTAGTGGTAGTAGATTCTTTTCAAAGATCTAACTAGCTCCATAAAATTGGCCCAGTTTCTAGTATATTTTTCTTCCTATTGAGTTGGTCTTATGTCCAATTAGATAGTTGTAGGTTACCAACAATATCTGAGTGCCTCTTATTCCAGTTTTCTGGAATTCTTACCATGGTGGTCATTGCTGTAGTTCAAGGCTGTTGTAGAATCACCAATCAATCACTTTTCTTCCTTGACAGTTTAGTATCTCTTGATACCATGGAAACTAGACTCTAGGAAATAGCTTTTTAGGTCAGATCCAAACTGAATAATTTGAACCCTGTATCCTACGTATGCTGTGTTCTCAACCTATGAGGGGCAAAAAGGAGCAGCAACCAGAGTCTATAATGGTTTAGGGGCCACTTGGGCTTTTCTTATAAACATTTCTAAAGGTAATTTTTCACGCATGACACTGGGGCATTTATTACTCTATATTGTGCATATTTTGATGGGATTCCATTGAATCTATAAATTGCTTTTGGTAGTATGGTTATGTTCAAAATATTAATTTTATATTCCATGAACTTGGGGTGCCTTTCCATTTTTTAATGCCTTCCTACTCAATTTCTTTTTTCATAGATTGATTTTTTTTCCTTGTAGGTGTCTTTAACCTCCTTGGTTAGGTTTATTCCAAAATATTTTATTTTATTTGATGCTACAGTAACTGGGACCATGTCTATAATCTGTTTTTGTAGTTAGTGACATATAGAAAGGCTATTGATATTTGCAAGGGTATTTTGTATCTTGCTACTTTTACTGAGTTTGTTGATTGCTTCTAGAAGTTTTCTGGTAGAATTTTTGGGATATTTTATGTAAAACATGTCATCGGAAATTGACATATTTGACTTCTTCTTGTCCTATTTATATCTCTCGCTTTATTTCTCCAGCTGGAGTTTCAAGCACTATCTTGAAAGGAAGTGGAGAAAGTGGTAAGCTCTATCTTGTTCCCAATTTTACTGGGATTGCTTTGAGTTTTTCTTTATTTAGAATAATACAGGCTTTAAGCTCGTCATATATAACCTTTATTATGTTAATGTATGCTCCTTTCACTCCAGCTCTTTCTAGTACTTTTATCCTGAAAGCTTGTTGGATATTGTCAAATTATTGTGTGTGTGTATCTAATGAGGTGATCAGTTGATTTTTGTAGTTAAGTAAATTTATAAGATTTTTTGTATTTATTTACTTATGTATGCCATACAATATGGAGTGTAAAAGAATCCTGCTGTGGATATGTGTTGTTGACATGGGCATATCATGTCAAAAACTCCATCCTCAGACTCCCAGGAAAATGGGAAAGCCTATAATTCTGGTCCATCTTTTTATGATAGGGTGTGCACAAAATTTCCACCATAACTTCCCCCACCCCCCCACTGGATGTTAATGGTTTGAACGCTGCTCTCCTACAAAGACTGCTCCTACTGAAATTATCTAAAGAATTGTTTTGATCCTGGTATGCTGTTTAGCTGTATGTAAAAACCCCATCTTCCAGTCAATTATGTCATTAACATATTGAGCTTAAGGGAGGTTGCAGTTTGTGACACAAGCTTTCCTATCTGTGTATATGTGACTTTTTCATCCCTTCAATGCCCCACTCAGATTCTAGTTCCTGCTGCTGTACAAAGGGCATAGCCAACCAACCCTACATTTCTGAGAAAAAGCAACCTTAATCTTGGCGAATGATTTTCTTGATATGCCTGTATATAATTTTGCTATACATTTGAGAACATATTATTAAGGTTTATATATATATATATATATATATGTATGTCAGGGATACTGGTTTGTACTCAGGTTTTTGTTCCTGTTTCCTTATTGGTTTGGGTTGTAGAGTAATAGTTTCATAAAGTGTGTTTGGAAGGAACTTTCTATTCCCTTTTTAAAACTAATAATTTGAATAGTTTGGGTTGTGGTTGTAACTTAAAGGTCTGTAAGATTTCTGCTGTGAATCAAGCTGGAACCGGATACTTTAGTTGGAAGCCTTTTTATTACATTCTCAATCTCCTCATTTATTATGTGTCTATTTATATTGCTGATCATTCTTAGCCATCAGAGAAATACAAATCAACATGGGTTTGATATTCCACTTTACACCCATCAGGACATAGAACAAAAAAAAAAACTCAAGAGAGAGCACATGATGATGAGGATGTGGAACAAGGGGACCACACTCCTCCATTGCTGATGGGAGTCCAAATTTGTACAACCACTTTGGCTATCAATTTGGAGGCTTCTCAAAATATTAGGGAGAGTTCTACCTCAAGATTCAGCTATGCTACTTCTGGGAATGTTACCAAAAGATGTCCTACTATACCATGGAGACACTTGCTCAACTATGTTAAGAACAGCTTTATTTATAATAGAAACTAGAAACAACCTAGATGTCCCTCAGCTGTAGAATGAATAAAGAAAAGGTGGTACCTCTGGAAATCAGTCTGGCGGTTCCTCAGAAAATTGGACATACTATTACTGGAAGATCCAGCAATACCTCTCCTGGGAATATACCCAGAAGATGCTCCAACTTGTAATAAGGACACATGTTCCAATATGTTCATAGCAGCCTTATTTATAATAGCCAGAAGCTGGAAAGAACCCAGATGTCCCTCAACAGAGGAATGGATACAGAAAATGTGGTACATTTACACAATGGAGTACTTCTCAGCTATTAAAAAGAATGAATTTATAAAATTCTTAAGCAAATGGATGGATCTGGAGGGTATCATCCTGGGTGAGGTAACCCAATCACAAAAGAACTCACATGATATGCATTCACTGATAAGTGGATATTAGCCCAGAAATGTAGAATACCCAAGATACAATTTGCAAAACACATGAAATTCAAGAAGAAGGAATACCAAAGTGTGGATACTTCATCCCTCCTTAGAATGGGGAACAAAATACCCATGCAAGGAGTTACAGAGACAAAGTTTGGAGATGAGATGGAAGGAAGAACCATGCAGAGGCTGCCCCATTTGGAGATCCATACCATAATCAACCACCAAATGCAGACACTATTGCATATGCCAGCAATATTTTGCTGACAGGACCCTGATATAGCTGACTCTAGTGAGGCTATGCCAGTGCCTGGCAAATACAGAAGTGGAGGCTCAGAGTCATCTATTGGATGGAACACATGACCCCCAATGGAGGAGCTAGAGAAAGTACCCAAGGAGCTGAAGGGGTCTGTACTCCTCTAGGAGGGACAGCAATATGAACTAACCAGTACCCTCTGAGCTTGTGTCTCTAGCTGCATATGTAGCAGAAGATGGCCTAGTTGGCCATCATTGGGAGGAGAGGCCCTTGGTCTTGCAAAGATTATATGCCCCAATACAGGGGAATACCAGGGCCAAGAAGTGGGAGTGGGAGGGTTGGAGAGCAGGGTGGGATGAGGGTATAAGGGACTTTTGGGATAGCATTTGAATTGTAAATGAAGAAATATCTAATAAAAAATGAAAAATAAAAAGAAAAGAAAAGGTGGTACATCTACACAATGGAATACTAGTTGGCTACTAAAAACAAAGACACCATGATATTTGTAAGCAAATGCGTAGAACTAGAAAAGATCATCCTGAGTGAGGTAACAGACTAGGAAAGACAGGAAAGGTAGGTACTCCCTTATAATGGAACATTAGTCATAAAGTGCAGTATAACCACGCTACAATCCACAGACTCCCAAAACCCAAGTAATAAGAAGGGCACAACTGAGAATGTGTGAATCTCACTCAGAATGAGAAAAAAAATTCATCAGAGGTGGATGGAAAGGGTAGGAGATGGGGCAAGAAACAGCAATCATGTATTGGGGGAGTGGGGACAGGAAAGGGCTGGGATTGGAAATGGAAATCACTGGGGAACATCTCTGGGAATGGTTGGAGATCTGGGAAGAGGGAGGCCACAGGGAGTCTATGGGGGTGACCCTAGCTGAGATGCCTTCCAGCTGGGGCATATAGAGACTGAAGTGGTCATCTTCTATAGCTAGGCGGGAATTCCAGTAGAAGTAGGGGGACATCAACCCACCAAAAAAATCTTCAACCCAAGCTTTGCCCTGCCTTTAAGATGCACAGGGATAAAGATAGGGCAGAGACTGAGGGAATGGCTAACCAGTGACTGGCCAAACATGTGACCCATCCCATGTGAGAGAGCCAACCCCTGAAACTATTAATGATACTCTGCAGTGGTTGCAGACAGGAACCTAGCCTAATTGTCTCCTGCATCAGATGGTAGCAGATGCAAAGACCCATAGATGAACATCAGGCTGAGCTCAGGGAGTCTTGTAGATAGAATTGAGCAAGCCAGACAGGACAACGACACTGCAAGAAGACCTGCAGAGTCATCTAACCTGAGCCCATGGGGCTCATAGAGACTAAAACATCAACCAAATAGCATGCAGAAGCTGGAACTAGCCTCCCCCATATACTTTTAGCAAATGTGCAGCTTAGTCTTCATGTGGTTGTAGTCTAGCAGCTGGAGCAGGAGCTGTTTCTGACTCTGTTGCCTGCTACTGGATCACTGTCCACTATCTGAACTGTCTGATTGGGCCTCAGAGTGAGAGGTAGTCCCCTGCTGGGATGAGATATCTCAGGATGGGGTGGTATCCAAGGGGGCTTCCCCAGTAATGGGGGGGATTTTGTAAGGGCAGGACTGGGAAGAAAGGAGGGAGGGGTCTATGACTGTAATGTAAAGGGAATAAAAATAAATGAATTAAAGAAAAAAGTATTCCCTTATAATATTCAGTATTTCTCAGCTCCAAACTTTGTCTCTGTAACTCCTTCCAAGGGTGTTTTGTTCCCACTTCTAAGGAGGGGCATAGTGTTCACACTTCAGTCTTCATTTTTCTTGAGTTTCATGTGTTTAGGAAATTGTATCTTATATCTTGGGTATCTTAGGTTTTGGGCTAATATCCACTTATCAGTGAGTACATATCATGTGAGTTCCTTTGTGAATGTGTTACCTCACTGAGGATGATGCCCTCCAGGTCCATCCATTTGGCTAGGAATTTCATAAATTCATTCTTTTTAATAGCTGAGTAGTACTCCATTGTGTAGATGTACCACATTTTCTGTATCCATTCCTCTGTTGAGGGGCATCTGGGTTCCTTCCAGCTTCTGGCTATTATAAATAAGGCTGCTATGAACATAGTGGAGCATGTGTCCTTCTTACCAGTTGGGGCATCTTCTGGATATATGCCCAGGAGAGGTATTGCTGGAGCTGAGATAAAAGGATGGACCATGTAGACACTACCATATCCGGGGATCCATCCCATAATCAGCTTCCAAATGCTGACACCATTGCATACACTAGCAAGATTATGCTGAAAGGACCCTGATATAGCTGTCTCTTGTCAGAGTATGCCTGGGCCTAGCAAATATAGAAGTGGATGCTCACAGTCGGCTATTGGATAGATCACATGGCCCCCAATGAAGGAGCTTGAGAAAGTACCAAAGAAGCTAAAGGGATCTGCAACCCTATAGGTGGAACAACATTATGAACTAACCAGTACCCCGGAGCTCTTGACTCTAGCTGCATATGCATCAAAAGATGGCCTAGTCGGCCATCACTGGAAAGAGAGGCCCATTGGACACGCAAACTTTATATGCCCCAGTACAGGGGAACGCCAGGGCCATAAAAGGGGAGTGGGTGGGTAGGGGAGAGGGGGTGGGTGGCTATGGGGGACTTTTGGTATAGCATTGCAAATGTAAACGAGCGAAATACCTAATAAAAAATGGAAAAAAAAATAAATAAAAAAAAATAAAAAAATAAAAAAAAAAGAAAAAAAAATATTCAGTATTTCTTTGGTGTCTTTTGTAATTTTTCCCTGTTCCTTTATAATTATGTAAATTTTTAATATAATATATTTTTTTATTACGTATTTTCCTCAATTACATTTCCAATGCTATCCCAAAAGTCCCCCATACCCGCCCTGCCACTCCCCTACCCACCCATTCCCACTTTTTGGCCCTGGCGTTCCCCTGTACTGGGGCATATAAAGTTTGCATGTCCAATGGGCATCTCTTTCCAGTGATGGCTTACTAGGCCATCTTTAGATACATATGCAGCTAGAGTCAAGAGCTCCGGGGTACTGGTTAGTTCATAATGTTGTTGCACCTACAGGGTTGCAGATCTCTTTAGCTCCTTGGTTACTTTCTCTAGCTCCTCCATTGGGGGCCCTGTGATCCATCCAATAGCTGACTGTGAGCATCCACGTATGTGTTTGCTAGGCCCCGGCCTAGTCTCACAAGAGACAGCTATATCAGGGTTCTTTCAGCAAACGCTTGCTAGTGTATGCAATGGTGTCATCGTTTGGAGGCTAATTATGGGATGGATCCCTGGATATGGCAGTCTCTAGATGGTCCATCCTTTTATCTCAGCTCCAAAATTTGTCTCTGTAACTCCTTCCATGGGTGATTGTTTCCAATTCTAAGAAGGGGCAAAGTGTCCACACTTTGGTCTTCGTTCTTCTGTTTCATGTGTTTTACAAATATAATTATGTAAATTTTGTCCTCTCTTTTGTCCTTTTGGTTAGTTGTCCAAGGGTCTGTGGATATTGTTTATCTTCTAAGAACCAGCTGTTAGAGTCATTGATGCTCTGTATTGTTTTCTTTCTGTTTCCCTGGTTTATGTTCTGATTGTTATTATTTCTAGCCATCTGCTAGGGTTGGTTTTCTTCCCATGATTTTTTTCAAGTTCTTTAGTTCTACCATTAAGTACTTTATTTGTGTGCTCTTTGATTTTTTTTTCTTCTTAATGTAGACACTTAGGGCTATAAACTTCCTGTTCTGATCTGCTTTTAATTTCCCCTAGAAGTTTTCTTGTGTTTTAATTTTCATTACTTTTTGGATTAGCTTGAGTTGCTTCTTAAATTCTTTTTTGCTCATTTCATTATTCAGTTAAGAGTTGTTTAATCTCTATATGTTTATACACTTAGGAGATTTTTTTGGTCAATTTTACATTTTATTGCATAATGACCAGATTGCATACATGGGATTATTTCACTTTTGAATTTTTTTTCTCTTTTCAAAATTGAAAATAGATTCTTCATTGACATAATACATCCAGACTAGAGAATTTCCTCTCTCTCCACTCCTTACAGTTCCTTCACCACTACCACTTCCTCTCTCCCTCATATTCACCACCCCCTTTGTTTCCCTTTAGAAGCAGTAGGCTTTTAAGAGAGAACAACCAATCAGGACAACCCAAGCTATAGTAAGACAAAGCAATAGCCTTTATATTGAAGTTGAAAAGGCAGCCTAATAGAAGGAAAAGAGTCTCAAGAGCAGGCAAGAGATTCAGAGACAGACCTGCTCTAACAGTTAGGAGTTCCACAAAAATAGCAAGCTAATAGTTAAAACATATATGCCCAGAACCAGGTGCCAACCCACGCAGGTCTCATGATTGTTACTTTAATCTCTTTGAGCCTATTTGAGCCCACCTTAGTTGACTCAGTGGACAATGTTCTCTCACTGTCCTCCATTATATCCGATTTGTACAATGCTTCCTCCTCCTCTTCTCTGGGATCTCCAAGATTTCCTTGATCTCCATGGGGAGGGACCCAATGGAGACCTCCAATTTAGACTCTCTCCACATAATGTCTGGCTATGGGTCTTGATATCCACTCCCATGTGCTTCCAGAGGAAGCCTCTCTGAAGATGACTGAACAAGGCACTTATCTATGATTACAGCAGAGTATCACTAGGAATCATTTCATTGATTTTTTTTTTTTATTTTGCCAGTTTTGTTTGGTTCTGGGTCTCTGGGTTCCTAGCCATCTAGGCAGGGTAGGGCATGGGCTCCCTCTTATGGTGTGGGCCTCATGTTAAGCATTGTTTGGCCACTCCCAGAAGTTCTGCACCACCATTCCCTTAGCACATCTTTTAGGAAGGAGAAATTGTAGATCCACGTTTTTTTGTGTCTGGGTTGGTGTCCAAGTTTCTCTTTCTGTAGCCTTTATGGCACCTTCTAACACCAGAGAGACTAGAACATAGGGGTGCAGACTCCATGTAGTCACAGCTTACCCTCTCTATGTCCAATGTGCTGTGTTGATGTTGTCCTCAACAATGAGGCCATTCTCATTTTTCAGAGAGTGACCTCCTCACCTACCATCAGCCTCGGTTGGTTAGGACCTCCATGGGATCCCCTTGGACAAAAGCTCAACCAAATGTAACCTACCTCACCATTGGAATCCTTGCCTGGGTGCAAAAGATGGCCAGGTCAGACTCCATATTGCCAGGAGTTCCCAGTAGGGTCACACTTATAGATTTCAGGAAGTTCTTACTGTACTAGGTTTCTACACTGACCCCTCCAATCTGCACCCTCCCCCATTTCCAGCTATCTCTCCCAGCACTGCATCCACTTCCTTTATCCCTTCCCCCAACCTGCTTACCCCAGCTCTTGTCTCCAGCTGCACTCAGTCTACCCACAAAAATCTATGTTATTTATTCTTCCCAGGGAGGTCAGTGGTCCCCTCTAGAGCTCTTCTTTTTACCTAATCTCTTTGGGTAGGCAGATTGTACTTTATCATTTATATAACAACTGATATCCACATATAAATGACTATATACCATGGTTCATTTTGAAAGTCTGGGATACCTCACTCAGGATTTTTTTTTCTAGTTGCATCTATTTATCTGCAAATTTTATGATTTTTTTTTTCGTGGCTGAGTAATGTTTTATTCTGTAAATATACCATATTTATTTTAGCTGTTCCTCAGTTTAGGGACATCTATTTTGTTCCAAGTTTCTGGTGATTGTGAATGAAGCTTCTATGAACATAGTGTCCTTGTGGTAGGATGGAACATCCTTGGGTATCTGTCCAAGGGTAGTATAGATGGATTGTCAGGTACATAAATTCACAATTTTCTGGGAAACTGCAATATTCATATCCTAGTGGTTGTACAAGTTTGCACACCCACTAGCAATGGAAAAGTGTTCCTCTTGCCCCACATCCTCACCAGCATGAGCTGTCACTCTTGTTATTGATGTTAGCCATTCTGACAGGTGTATGATGGAATCTCAAATTATATTTGATTTGGATTTCCCTGACGGCTAAGAATGTTGAAGATTTCTTTAAATGTTTCTGAGACATGCAAGGTTCCTCTATTGAGAATTCTCTGCTTATATATGTATACCATGTTTAATTTGATTATATTAGATTATTTGTTTTTTTTTGATAACCATTTTTGAGTTATTTATATATTTTGGATATTAGACCTCTATCAGATTTAGAGGCCATGAAAATCTTTTCCTAGTCTGTAGGCTGCCACTTGTTTGATTGATAATGTCCTTTGTTATGCAAAAAAAATTAGTTTTGTGAGGTCCAATTTAGTAACTATTGCTCTTATTGCCTACATTATCTGTGCTCTATTTAGAAAGTTGTCTCCTGTGCTAGTGTGTTCAAGGCTATTCCACACTTTCTTTTCAATTAGGTTCACTCTTTCTGGTTTTATGTTGAGGAATTTGATTTACTGGGACTTGAGTTTTGTTGGCGATAAATGTGAATATATTGGCATTATTCTACATGCAGACATTCAGTTTGAGAAATACCATTTGTTGAAGATGCTTTCTTTTTGTTTTCTGTGTATTTCCGATTTGTCAAAAATCAAGTGTACATTGGTGTGTGAATTTATGCTTACGTCTTCAGTTTGATTCCATTTATCAAAGTATCTATTTCTATACCAATATAATGCAGTTTTTATTACTAAAGCTCTGTAATAGTTTGAAATCAGGGATGGTCAGACTTCCAGCAGTTCTTTTATTGTTCAGTATTGTTTTAGCTATCCTGGGAGTTTTGTTTTTGTGTATGAAGTTGAGGGTGGTATTTTAAAGGTATGTAAACAATTGTGTTGATATTTTGAAGGGAATTTTGTTGAATCTGTAGTTCACTTTTGGTAGTGTGGCCATTTTTACTATGTTAATCCTATCATCCTATCAATTAATGAGTTTGGGAGATCTTTCCATATTCCAATAGCTTCTTCAATTTCTTTCTTCAAAGACTTGAATTTTAATCATACAAATCTTTTACATGCTTGGTCAGAGTTGCCCCAAGATATTTTATATTATTTGAGGCTATTGTGAATGGTGTTTTCCCCTGAAATCTTAGTTTCTCCATTTTTCATTTATATATAGTAGGGGTATTGAACTTTTTCTCCTCTCTGTCTCTGTCTCTGTCTCTGTCTCTGTCTCTGTCTCTCTGTCTCTCTGTCTCTCTGTCTCTCTCTTTCTTTCTTTCTTTCTTT
This sequence comes from Mus musculus, assembly GCF_000001635.26. Lineage (NCBI taxonomy): Eukaryota > Metazoa > Chordata > Mammalia > Rodentia > Muridae > Mus > Mus musculus. Next base: position 19,260,661 of record NC_000085.6, read on the forward strand.
CTTTCTCTCTCTCTCTCTCTCTCTCTCTCTCTCTCTCTCTCTCTCTTTCTTTCTTTCTTTCTTTCTTCTGTCCTCCTTCCTTCCTTCCTTCCTTCCTTCCTTCCTTCCCTCCCTCCCTCCTTGATTTCTTGCTTTCTTTCCTTCTTTATTTCTTTTTCTTTTCTTTCTTTCTTTTTTGAGTTAATCTTGTATCCAGGTACTTTGCTGAGAGTATTTATCAGATGTAGGAGTTCCCTAGTGGAATTTTTGGTTCACTTATGTCTATTATATTATCATTTGCAATTAACTATACTTTAACTTCTTCTCTTCTAATTTTTATCTTCTTGATCTCCTTCAGTTGTCTTTTTGTTCTAGCTGAAACTTCCAAGTTCTAAGTAGAATAGATATATAGAGATATAGAGAGAGTGGACAACTTTGTCTTGTTCCTGATTTTAGTGCAATTGCTTTGAAGTTCTCTTCATTTAATTTAATATTGGCTATAAGCTTGGCATGGATTGCTCTTATTATGTTTATATTCGTCTCTGTGTTCCTAATCTCTCCAAAACTTTTATCATAACAGGGTATTGGATTTTGTCAAATCTTTTAAGCATTAAATGAGATGTCATGTGCTTCCTCACTTCTATTTATTTACTGGTTTTCATGTATTGAAATATTCCTTCATCTATGAGATGTAGCCTACATGATTTTTTCTATGAATTCATGGATTTAGTTTGGAATCATTTTATTAAGTATTTTTACATTATGCCCATATGGGAACTTGGTCTGTAATTCTCTTTATTTGTTGAATTTTATATTGCTTGCATATCAGGATTAACTGATATGCATATCAGTTATATGCATAAAACGAATTGGGAAATGTTCCTTTGTTTTTATTTTGTGAAATAATTTGAGGAGTATTGGCAGTAACTCTTTTTTGAAAGTCTGGTAGAGGCTGGGGCAGACTCCTAGCTGGTCTGCTTCTGTGAAGACACCATATCCTGACCCATCCTAGAGAATCCACTGTACTCAGAGAAGTTGACACTATACCCTGAGCCATTCCAGAAGATCCTCTCCAGTAAGAGCAGTTGGGCAACTGACACCACAGTCTGAGGCAGGCCAGGAGATCTGCTGCACACAGGGCAACTGAGCAACTGATCACCAGCTTGTCTGTTTCCCTGAAGACACCACAGCTTGAAGGCATCCCAGGAGCTCTTCTGTACACAGGGCAGACACCACAATCTAAAGACCTCTCAGGGGCTTTGTGGCATGCTGGGCAACTGACTGGAGAGCCTGAAAGCCTGCTGGGAGTTCTCTTGCACAAGAAAACATAAACCACAGTTTATAGGGCCCCTGGAGAATATCTTCACACAGGACAACAGCTTAATGGCTCTTCTTAAGACCCAACAGTTTGAAAGCCTCCCAGGAGATCTACTGCAGCCAGAATAACAGATCAGTAGCTTCTCTGCCCTTCTTAAGAGACCCCAGTTGGAAGGCTCCACAGGTGGTCTGATACAGCCAGGGTCTACAGGGCTATCAGGAGACCCGAAGCAACCCAAGGAAAAAAGAGTCATGCTCCAGACACAGTCTCCTAGACCAGAGTCATCTAAAACCCACATGAGGGACAAGCTCCAGTTAAGAGAGAGCAAGACCAACTAACACCAGAGATAACCATATGGTGAGAGGCAAGTGCAAGACGATAAGCAACAGAAGCCAATATATATGGGCATCATCCGAATCCAGTTCTCCCACTACAGCAAGCCCCAAATACACCAACAAACCTGAAAATCAGGAAGCTGACCTAAAATCCTATCTCATGATGATAATAAAGTCCAATACCAGTTCATGTTCTCCTCCCCCCAACTCCCTCCCACCCTGTCTGCTTTCCCTCCCAGGTCCCTCCCTCCCTCCCCACTTGTGATTACTTTTTTCTCTCTCCCAAGTGGGACTGAGGCGTCCTCACTTGGACACTTCAGTTTATTGAGCTTTTTGAGTTCTGTGGACTGTATCTTATGTATTCTGTATTTATTATTATTATTTTGGATAATTTCCATTTATTAGTGAGTACATACCATTCATGTCCTTTTGGGTCTTAGTTACCTCACTCAGGATGATATTTTCTAGTTCCATCTATTTGCCTGCAAAACTCAGGATGTCCTTGTTCTTAATAGCTGGATAGTATTCCATTGTGTAAATGAACCACATTTTCTGTATCCATTCTTTATGGAACATCTAGGTTGTTTCCAGATTCTGGCTATCAAAAATAAGACCTCTATGAACAAAGTGTAACATGTGTCCCTGTGGCATAGTGGGGCATCTTTTGGGTATATTCCCAAGAGTGATATGGCTGGGTCTTCAGGTAGAGATGAAATGTTCAACAGTAGGGAGAGGGAACTTATTGCACCTACCTCCAACAGAAAGACAGGACATCAAGTGAGGGATGGGGTTGCCATGCCACAGTCACACCTCTGACCCATAATTGTTCCTATCTGAAAGAATTACAGGGATGGAAATGGAGAGGGGCCTGAGGAAAAGAATGTCCAGAACCTGGCCCAAAGTGGGATCCAGCTCAAGTGGAGGTCCCAAGGCCTAACACTATTACTGAGGCTATGGAATGCTCACAAAAAGGGATCTATCACGATTGCCCTCCAAAAGACCAAATAAGCAATTGAAAGAGTCAGATGCAGATGTATGCACCCAACCAATGGACAGAAGCAGCTGACCCCTGTTGTTGAATTAGGGAAGGCTGAGAGAAGCTGAGGAGAAGGGCGATCCTGTAGGAGCCTGTAGTCTCAGTTAATCAGGACCCCGGAGAACTCTCAGACACTGGACCATCAAACAGACAGCATGTGTCAGCTGATATCAGGCCCAACAACACACATACAGTAGAGGACTTCCAGGTCTGTGTATTTTCAGAGATGATGCACTTAACCATCAGGAGATTGGAGGCCTCAGGGAGTTTAAAGTATCACCAATAGAATACAAGAGATGGAAGAGAGAACCTCAGGTATAGAAGGTACCACAGAAGGGATTGAGACAACTGTCAAAGAAAATTCAAAATGTAAAGAACTCCTAACCCAAAGCATGCAGGAAATTCAGGACACAATGAGAAGACCAAATATAAGAATACTCGGGATAGAGGAGAACAAAGATTTCCAGATCAAAGGACCTGAAAATGTCTTCAACAAAATCATACAAGAAAAATTCCCCAGCATAAAGAGAGAGAGATGGCCATAAAGGTACAAGAAGCCTATAGAACACCAAATAAGTGGGACCAGAAAAGAAAATCCTCTTGCTACATAAGAATCAAAACACTAACTGCACAGAACAAAGAAAGAATATTAAAATCTGCAAGGGAAAATGATCTAGAAACATACAAAGATAGACCTACCAGAATTACACCAGACTTCTCAATAGAGACTATGAAAGCCAGAAGAACCTAGTCAGATGTCATGCAGACTCTTAAGAGAACACAAATGCCAGCCTAGCTACTATACCTAAAAGATAAAATGTCATCTTGGTGGATATTTTCTTTGATGACTATGCAGTGTCTTTTCCTAACTCTTTTGATTAATTTTGATTTGAAATCTATTTTACAAGCTAGATATGAAAGTGGCTACACTAGCTTGTTACTTAGGTTCATTGCTTGAAATCTTTTTCCAGTGCCTTACCTCGAGGAAGTGTCTGTCTGTGATGTTGAGGTTTGTTTCTTGTATGAAGCAGAATGATTGGTCCTGTTTTTGCATCCATTCTGTTAATTAATTTCCCCCTCAAATTTTGAGGGAATTAATTAGGACAATGATATTGAGAGGTATCTATGAACAATGATTATTAATTCCTGTAATTTTGTGATCATTGTTGTTATTATGGCATATGTGTGTGTGTGTGTGTGTGTGTGTGTGTGTTTGTGTTTCCCTTTTGATTTTGCTAGTGTGAGATTATTATTTTTTTATGTGTAGTTCACTTCCTTGTTTTGGCTTTTCATTCTAGCACCCTCTGTAGGTCTCTAGCTATAGATGGGTATTGTTTAAATTTGACACTGTAATGGAATATCTCATTTCCATATCTCTGGTTATAGAAGTTTGCTGACTGACACATGCTGTCTCATCGAGAGATGTATGACATTTGTTCAAGTCCTTTTCACTTTTATAGTCACCAATGAGAAGTCAGGTATAATTCTAATAATTATGCCTGCCTTTAAATGTTACTTGGACTTTTTCCTTTGCAGCTTTTGATATTCTCTCTTCTTTTGTATTTAATTAGTGTTTTGGTTATTATGTGTTAGAGGACTTTTTTCTGGTTCTATCTATTTCATGTTCTATAGTCTTCTTCTATATTTATAGGAAACCCATTTTTTAGCTTAAATAAATTTTCTTCTATAATTTTGTTAAAATTATTTTCTGAGCCTTTGAGCTAGTATTCTCCTTGCTTAATCCCAATTATTCTTTTTTAAAATTTTTATTATTTATGTTTAATATTGTTATTTTTAAATTTTTATTAGATAATCTCTTCATTTACATTTAAAATTCTATCCCCTTTCCTAGTTTCCTATCTGAAAGTCCCCTATACCCTCCCCATGCCCTGGTCTTCAACTCAGCAAATCCCTCTTCCTGGTTCTAGCATTCTCCTGTACTGGGGCATATAATCTTCACAAGATCAAGGGCCTCTCCTCCCATTGATGCCAACTAGGCCATCCTCTGCTACATATGCAACTAGAGACACAAGCTCTGGTAGGGGGGGTACTGGCTAGTTCATATTGTTATTCCTCCTATAGGGTTTCAGACCCCTTTAGCTCCTTGGGTACTTTCTCTAGCTCCTTCATTGGGGACCCTGTGTTCTATCCAATAGATGACTGTGAGCATCCACTTTTGTATTTGCCAGGCACTGGCATAGCCTCACAAGAGATAGCTATATCAGGGTCCTGTCAGCAAAATATTGCTGGCACATGCAGTAGTGTCTGGGTTAGGTGGTTGTTTATGGGATGGATCCCTGGATGGGGCAGTCTCTGGATGGTACTTCTTTCAGTCTCAGCTCCAAACTTTGTCTCTGTAATTCCTTCCATGGGTATTTTGTTCCACGAAGGAACGAAGTATCCACACTTTGGCCTTCTTCTTCTTAAGTTTCATGTGTTTGCAAATTGTATTTTGGGTATTCTAAGTTTCTGGGCTAATATCCACTTATCAGTGAGTGCATATTATGTGTGTTCTTCTGTGACTTGGTTACCTCATTCAGGATGATATCCTCCAGACCCATCCATTTGCCTAAGAATTTCATAAATTCATTGTTTTTAATAGCTAGGTACTACTCCATTGTGTAAATGTACTACATTTTCTGTATCCATTCCTCTGTTGAGGGACATCTGGGTCCTTTTCAGGTTCTGGCTATTATAAATAAGGCAGCTATAAGCATAGTGGAGTATGTGTCCTTATTACAAGTTGCAACACCTTCTGGGTATATGCCTAGGAGAGGTATTGCTGGATCTTCTGATAGTACTATGTCCAATTTTCTGAGGAACTGACAAACTGGTTTCCAGAGTGGTTGTACAAGCTTGAAATCCCACCAGCAATGGAGGAGTGTTCCTCTTTCTCCACATCCTCACCAGCATCTGCTGCCACCTGAATTTTTTATCTTAGCCATTCTGACTGGTGTGAAGTAGAATCTCATGATTGTTTTGATTTGCATTTCTCTGATGATTAAGGATGTTGAATATTTTTTCACATGCTTCTCAGCCATTCAGTATTCCTCAGCTGAGAATTCTTTGTTTAGCTCTGTACCCCATTTTTGAATAGGGTTATTTAATTTTTCTGAAGTCCAGCTTCTTCAGTTCTTTATATATATTGGATATTAGTCCCCTATCATATTTAGGATTGGTAAAGATCCTTTCCCAATCTGTGGCCTTTTTATCTTATACAGTGTCTTTTGCCTTACAGAAGCTTTGCAATTTTATGAGGTTCCATTTGTTGATTCTTGATCTCATAGCACCAGCTATTGCTGTTCTGTTTAGGATTTTTTTCCCCTGTGCCCATATCTTCTATGCTTTTCCCCACTTTCTCCTCTATAAGTTTCAGTGTCTCTGGTTTTATTTGGAGTTCCTTTATCCACTTAGAATTGAGCTTTGTACAAGGTGATAAGAATGGATCAATTTGCATTCTTCTACATGAAAACCGCCAGTTGAGCCAGCACCTTTTGTTGAAAATGCTGTCTTTTTTCCACTGGATGGTTTTAGCTCCCTTGTCAAAGATCAAGTGACCATAGGTGTGTGGGTTTATTTCTGGGTCTTCAATTCTATTCCATTGATCTACCTGTCTGTTGCTGTACCAGTACCATGCAGTTTTTATCACAATTGCTCTGTAGTAGAGCTTGAGGTCAGGCATGGTGATTCCACCAGAGGTTCTTTTATTGTTGAGAAGAGTTTTTGCTATCCTAGGGTTTTTTATTATTCCAGATGAATTTGCAAATATCCCTTTCTAACTCTGTGATGAATTGAGTTGGAATTTTGATGGGGATTGCATTGAATCTGTAGATTGCTTTTGGCAAGATAGCCATTTTTACTATAATGATCCTACCAATCCATGAGCATGGGAGATCTTTCCATCTTCTGAGATCTTCTTCAATTTCTTTCTTCGAAGACTTGAAGTTCTTATCATACAGATCTTTCATGTCCTTAGTTAGAGTCACACCAAGGTATCATATTATTTTTGACTATTGTGAAGAATCCCCATTATTCTTAGGTTTGTTCCAGATTTACTGGATGCTTTGTTTTAGGAATTTTTAGATTTATCATTTTCTTTGTCTGATCTCTTTCCTTATGTCTTCAATGCCTGAGATTTTCTCTTTTCCTTCCTTTTAGTAGAACCTAACCTCTATAGTTCCTGTTCACATTCCTAAATTTTTCATTTCCAGAATTCCCTTAGTTTGTGTTTTCTTTATTGTTTCTATTTGTGTTTTCAGACCTTAAACAGTTTTGTATGTTTCCTTCAACAGTTTGTTGTTCTTGGTTTGCCTTCATGGATTTATTAATTTCTTTCCATTGTTTTTGTGTCTTCCTGTCTTTCTTTGAAAGCCTTATTTCCCCTAGTTGCTGGAGATTTCCTGGATTTCATTATATGATCGTTTGCTTCCTTTTTAATAATCTTTATCATCTTCATACAGTTAATTTTAATATCTTTTTCTTGTATTGCAACTATTTTAAAATATTCAGGGCCTGCTGTAGTAGGCTAGGTAGGCTCTGGAGGAAAAGGTGGCCTCATGTGCTATTGATTTTGTTTTTATGTTGCTGTTTAGGGATCTTAATTTAAGGTCATTATAGGTCTAGGTGTTGATTTCTGATTTTATCTTTGTTCGGCCAGTGTTTTGTTCTTTGTTTTCTGATTTCTCCTTAGATTTTTCAGACAGTGTGATAGCAGTCTATTGCCTATTTTATTGACATTAACAGTGTTCATGAGTATAGCTTTTGGTTTAGAAGCTGGGGAAAATGGAAGCCAGATGGAGATGATCCATTTAGCATTAAGGGCAGCCCTGAGAATTGAGTCTGTGGAAACAGAAAGAGTAGAGACTATCTGCCATCAACCTACCTGGTCATTGTCCTCTGTGGTTGAACAAGGGGAGCCTGCCCAAGTTGGGGACTGGCAAACAGTGATGGAGGAGAAGGGGAATTCAGGTGAAAATGGTCTGTGGGATCCATATGACAGAAGTGAGGGGAGGCTGTTGTTCACATACTGTTGCAGTGCTATGGGTGACTATCTTAGTCAATGCTCTATTCCTGTGAAGAGACACCATGACCATGGCAATTTTTATAAATTAAGACATTTACTTAGGACTTGCTAACAGTCAGTTTCAGAGGTTTAATTTACCGTGTCAAGATAAGGAACATGGTGGCATGCAGGCAGCTATGGGACAGGAGATTAGCAAAGAGTTCTATATCCAGACCCATAAGAAGCAGGAAGAGAGAGCTATTGGGATTGGTTTGGGCTTTTGAAACCTCAGAGCCCATTCCCAGTGACACTCTTCCTCCAACAAGGCCAAACCTCCCATTTTTTTCAAATCCTGCCATTATAAGTGATTAAACATTCAAATAAATGAGCGTATGAAAGCCACTCTTAATCAAACCATCACAATGGCATTTTTAATGTTTCAAAAAAAAATCTTGTCAACATAGATTTCCATGTACAAGAAAAATGCAGTAAAACATAGTAGCAAATAAAAGGCTTATCAGGAAGAGGACAACTTCTTGTATTTAAGTTAGACACCTTCTTTTCTACATTAGCCATTAAGAAAATGAAAAGATAATCCCAACACTGGCAATATACTGCCTCATGCTTATACTGACAGAGGATTTATATTTACACAGACACACACACACACACACACACAGACACACAGACACACACACAGATATATATATATATATATATATACACATCCCTGGCTGCTCAATTATGAGGAGGTTAATCACTTGATAGTATAATCAACAAATATTTAGACCAGGTATTTCAGAAGAATATGTGCTTGGCTATAAGCATAGAAATGATATTTTATATCATTAGTAATTAAAAGGATATGAAACAAATTTGCAAGGCAATGCCAGTACAAAAGAGTATGCACATGATATGTGATTCAATGTATATGAGCATAGAGAAGATATTAATTTGAATTATAACAGTAAGTGGATGAAGAATTGTCTTTTCATCATTTTGCATCATCATTAACTGGAAAAAGGTGCAGAGAAAGTGGAGTGACAGAGAACTGTCTAAACATAATGGTTTCAAAGCTCACAGGAGGCAAAAGCCAATGGATTAGATGTACAAAATCAGAACATTTAGGATCATGCCATTTGTACCTCAAACTGAATCCCTTTTACATCGAGTATCATTTTCCTTTAGACATTTCTTTGCAGTAATTTTCACATAGAGCAATGTGAAGTTTTACAGGATCAAAATATATCAATCTTTTTCTTCACAGTTTTTGAGTCTTGTTTCATGTCTGGAAAAGTTGCACATTTTCCCCGATAGGCTATTTAGGAAGCTGATTTAGGGATACATACTCTGGCATAAAACAACCAGGAGGATTGTTTTGTTTGTTTGTTTGTTTGTTTGTTTTACACAGAGGCAAGTTATTTATTTTGCAATATCTATGTGTTTTAATCTATGTAACTTCAGCTTCTACTTTAGTGATAGTTAGTGACACTAAAATCTGTAGTTGTTAGAAGAAAAGAAGTAATCACATGGGACACGTGATTGACATAAGCTACTCTATACAATCTTTATTAATTCTACAGGAGGCAATAAAGTAGTTTGATCACATTCACCTTGAGCTTCTCTTTTTTAACTCTTCTTAGATGAGCCACCAACCCTTCTGTGTTCTCTGTCTCTCTTTTTCTTTCTGTATCTCTGTCTCTTTATTGGGTCAGTGTGTGTGGTGTACATATATCGATGCATGCAAAAAGCCATTCACCAGGGACCATGTCCTTAAAGAAAACTGACTCTTCCTTCCCCAGAAATTGCCAACTATCAATAGCTCCTCAGTTAGGAGAGGGGGCCATGATCTTCTACCTTCTTGGTGCTGGAGTTCTGACTGTCTTGATGTTAGGAAGGCAGCCACAGCTGTTCTGGTTTCATGTGTTCAGTGGTTCTGCAATGTCCAGAGGACACAGCTGTGCTCTACTCTGCTCCTCTATGAACCCAGGCTCTTGAAATTCTTCTGTTTCCTATTGCATGACAGTCCATGAAATTTGGGTGTAGATATGTGATATACATGTCCCATTTGTGGTTGATCATTCTACTACATTTATTCTCTACACTCTGATTAGTCTTGAGTTTCTGTGTTAATACCTGTCTTTGTGTAAAGAAACTTTCCTCATGAGGCCTGAGAACACCACTGATTTGGCAGCATAAAAATATGAATTTAGAGATCACTTGATACTATGTTCATTTAGCAAAATGATACAGAAATTTACCTCAGGGCTCACAAATTCCTTGACCATGGGTTCCTAGCCAGACTTACTGTCCTAGGCATGCATTGCTCCTGTGGACCAGGTCTTAAAACCATTCAGAATGAGCATGGTTGCCCTCATGATATTCATGTCAATATTGCACCTATGGGTATATTGTGGCATACTAGTCATTATTACTGTTCAGAGAGGTCACAACTGGGTGAGAGTATTGATGGCATTTTTTCCCTCAGCAGGTTTTCATCAGTACCAACTTTGTTTCTTCAAGTTCTGCACTGAAAATGCATGATATTATTAACAATAAGGTCCCAACATGAAGTTGTGAACTGCTAAGATCAGTGGCTATAAATTGTATTGATTTGGAGAGTCTTCAGGATACCCTTGCTCAACAAAATATAAGCTACTTTATTATAAAATTTTTAGAATATATTTTTATGGAGCTAGATCAAATGAGATCAGTCAATACATAGAGGCACTTGCTGCCAAGACTTATGACCTAAGTTCCAATCTCAGGGCCAATATGAATATAGAAATATTCAATATAGAAAAATTTCAATATAGAAAAATAAAGCTGACTTGTGCACACACACACACCACAGAAGTGGGGGTGTAGATTATAATGAGCATCTATATACCCACTACTCAATTTTGTACTTAATTTTGCCAAATCCTATGATGTTTCTACTGTTATTCTCCTTTTTTTCCTTGTTTTCTATTATTCCTTGCTCATCTCATGAGTGTAAGTAGTTGATATTTTAAAATATTATTTAATAGTCATTAGTTATTAGTATGACTTGGCCAGCCATCCCCAATAATTGAGTCAGAGTGCTATGTCCTTTTTAAAAATTAGCTTTAGTATAATTGTTTTGTGAGTTATTCCTAATCTATATTTCTATACATAGACTGTTAATTTCCTGGCTGCACTTCCTAAGTACTTGCTGTTTGACTCTTTCTAGGGTTATTTCTGCTCCATCTGTCCATCCTTAGGAAACATTTTATTTGGCCACAAGCTCTATCATGACCTCCTATCTCCTATCATGTCTAATGTAGACCTCTTATTCTCTCTGTCTTCTGTCTCCTTCACTTCTTCCTCTCTTCTGCTTTCTCTCCTCATGGTTACTACCTGCAACCTCCAGTCCTGTAACTGAAAACCCATCTGTCTCTCTTCTCCCCAGTACTGTATGTAGTCACTTTTGTTTAACCAATAACTTAAAATGAGAACCAAGGTTTACCCGGTATCACTTGGTGTATGTAAGGATCTGTTCCAGTTATGGGGGTGCAAGCAGACCTTGGAGGCCAGTATTTACCATTTGAATACACAGCATCACCAGATCAACTCCTAACCTATGAGTTATAAAATTACAATAATGTACTGTCTATCCTCAATTTAGGAAGTTCTGAGGATCAAACACAGGACTTTCTGGATGTTAAAAAACTACTTTATCAACGCTGCTACATCCCAACTCCAAATCGGTGAGACCTTAATCTAATATTCATCCAAATATGTTTCAGAGGCCTCAAATTTAAGAAATTTGGACAGGAGCCTGGGGAACTGGATGGATTGTCAAAATGTTTGGCATGGAGGCACAAGACCTTGAGGTTAGATTCCTACTAGCTGCATAAATATCAGAAATACACCAGGCATCTGAAATCCCAGTACTTGGGCTCAGTTACCAGTTTAGACAATAGGTTCTTTACCTACAGCAAGAGACCTGATCTGAGAAAATAAACAAGAGAATAAGTAAAAGAGATACAAGATATTGTCCTCTATCCTTCACTCAGTCTGCATACACGCACATGCACACAATACATGGATAGATAGATAGATAGATAGATAGATAGATAGATAGATACATATATGCATACATACATACATACATACATACATACATACATACATAGGAAGACCCTAGTTTGGACAGTAGTTAATCATTTTGATAGTTCTTATTTTCAATCTTTTTCAAACTTGTTTATCATTACTTAAGTTAAAATTGTACATAATTTAAGTCATCAAATTGTACTATATATTTTATAAGTATAGAATAATTGTTATATTTAATATATTACATTTGAATATTAAATATTATTTAAGTGGTATATTATTCATTCTAATATGATAAGAATTTCTTAGTCAATATTATATAGCTGAAATGATGTTTTTGAATGTTAATTTATTTTTCTACATTATACATTTATATCTTTAATACATACAGATCTTTGCTGTAAATTATGACATAAGGAATATACTAAACTTTTAAAACTCAGTCAATTGATCATACATTGTGTGTGTATGTAGTTAAAATACATCTAATATTAGGAATTTCTTGACCTCTTCTGGTCCATATATTTAATCTTATGGCATTATTACATTATTTCAATTTTTTGTTTATTAAAAATGTCTTTGATGCTTGCAGCCTACCATTAGATTGAGCATGGAGACTGCAATGGAGGAGTTAGGGGAAGTAGTGAAGGAGCTGAAGGGGTTTGCAACCCCATAGGCAAAACAACAATATTAGCCAACCAGAGCTCTCAGGGACTAAACCATCAACCACAGAATACACATGGAGGGACCCATGGCTTCAGATGTTTATGTAGCAGAGGATGGCTTTATCTGGCAACAATGGGAGGGGAGTCCCTCCACCCTGTGAAGGTTCAAAGCCCAGCGAAGGAGAATGCTAGAGCAATAGGGGGTTGTTAGGGGAGCACCCTCATAGAAGCTGGGAAAAGGAGGGATATGGTCAGGGGTTTGCAGAAGGAAACCAAGAAGGGGGATAACATTTGAAATGTAAATAAATAAAATAACCAAGAAAAAAGTTTTTAAGAAAGGTCTTCAAACATCTGTACACTTATAATACTGAAAAAGTGTTCATTATTTGATTTTTTTCAAGTTACCTGCATTTTTCTTTATTAAATTTATTATTAGCCATTTGATATTCCTCAGTTGAGAATTCTTTTTTTTTCTCTGTATCTAATTTTTTAATAGGGTCATTTGGTTTTCTGGAGTCTAACTTCTTGAGTTCTTTGTATAGATTGGATATTAGTCCTCTATTAGATGTAGGACTGGTAGAGATCCTTTCCTAATCTGTTGGTTGCCATTTTGTCCTACTCACACTGTCCTTTGCCTTCCAGAAACTTTTCAATTTTATGAGGTTCCATTTGTCAATTGTTGGTGCTGGTTCAACTAGTGGTAAGCATGTAGAAGAATGCAAATTGATCCATTCTTACTTCCTGTACAAAGCTCAAGTTCAAGTGGATCAAGGGCTTTCACATAAAACCAGATACATTGAAACTAATAGAAAAAAAATTGGGAAAGAGCCTCAAGAACATGGGCACAGAGGAAAATTTCTTGAACAGATCACCAATGGTTTATGCTCTGTTATTTGATTTTTAAGAACATTAAGAAAATTATTGTTAGAGAAGAGAGTATATCATAAATCTTGACAATTGAACGATAATACTCTAAGTGATAGTCCACAAACAACAAACATTGATGTGAGTTCAAATGTGCTAGAAAATATTTATCTTTCCAAGTAAGAAGTCAGTATGTTCTGTTAAAACATACAAACTCAAGTAATAATGTCTAATTTTATTGTTTTTTATTAAATAGTAAGTATGAGAAAAATTATGAGATTGAGAAATAATACTATATGTTTTAAGTTTAAAATAGCAGTATTCAATACTACTATACAAAACATTGAGAAACATACACATTGCTTCAATTATAGAGGCTACTGCCAGAGTATCTAGAAAAGATATCTCACAAAAGGATGTAGATGACATCTTATTTTATAACATTTTCTGTCATCTGCATTAGCCTCACCATGAAACTTACTTATAAAGGTCAGTTTCATTTGAAGTTTATTCTGAAGTTCTGTGTACCACAAGTCGAACTTACAACTCAAGCTTTGTCATATGATTAAATTTTATTTGTAACTGTTCTAATAAATCAGGACCTCAATAGGTAACTATGAAATATACCTCTTTGATAATCAGACTTTGTATCATTGGCACCAAAATATCCAAGGGACAATTTAAAGGAGAAAATTGTATTTTACTTGAAGTTTTAGAGAATTCATTATGCATCATAGTAAGAAGGATATGTCAGAGAAATTAGCATCATGACCGTCAGGAACAGAGAGAGATGTAAAGCAACCAAGTGTAACACACCTCTAGGGCCTTGTCCAGAGACCTATGTGCCCAAGCAAACATGCTCCATACCTCTAAATTGGTACAGGCACATAGGGGCCATTGTTTCTGCAGGTGACTATATGTTGAATAGGATTCTCACATTCAAAGTCTTTGCAGCTATTTTGGAAGATCTAAATTCTATTCTATTATTTATTTCATTTTTTTTCTGTTAGGTTCAGTAGAAGTATTTTTTATTATATATATATATATATATATATATATATATATACACATACATACATATATATATATATATATATATATATATATATATATATATTATATGATTGTGTGTAATCTCCTGAAATAGCAACAGCAGCAGCAACAATTATAGAATTCCTCCTCCTATTTTACCACCCATTAATCCTCTTCCTCCTCCTCCTCCTCCTCTTCCTCCTTCCTCTCTTCTTTCTCCTCCTCAACCCTCTTCTCCTCCTCTTCTTTGGTTTCTTGTAAATTGTTTGACTTTGCATGGGATATTTTTAAATAATTCAGAAGTCAAGTTCTTCACCAGTTAAACAGATGATTTTCCTTCCAAATCATAGTCATATATTTCCCAAGGGAGTCAGTAGTAACAACATGTTGGTCCATGCAAGGTAACATCTTTTGATGGTCATCCGTATGCCTTTCTTAGGTTGGTTCAATTCTCAAAAGTCAAGTCATTGAAGTTTCAAAGTCGCCTTTGTAGTAGTGTCTTAATGATGAAACTTGAACCTCTGTGTAGATTACTTCCTTGGAAAGCAATTCTCCAGGCTGTAAAAAATCTTTTCAACCTAACTCCTTATGTTTCCAGGTTAATTAATTTATTTTTTTTTGGCCTTTTATACACTGACGGTGTGGACTCAAAGTGATTCCCTCACCCAAACCCAATTCTCAACTTCATCATTTGCTGTTCATCTCTCTTTTAATTGAAAATTCTTAAAATTCCCACTTCTGTTATGTTATTTGCAGCTTCTTCCAATTAAGGATCAAACTCATTATATTTTAGGAAGTACTGCTTGATTATATTTTATTGATTCATTTGATATGTCAGATTGAGCTATACCACAATGGGAAAAATAATTCTGACTGTTAAGGAGCCAAACAGTAATCATCACCAAGGGTTAACGTAAAATCCCTTAGATGAGTCCCCCTAGCATTGCAGGTGTGGCTGCTGTGTCATGTGTGAGTCAGTAGGTGGCAGAGAGGAGAGAGGCTAAGTTTCCTATGCTCACTGCTCTGGCCTATGAACATCTAAATGATTAGTAGCCTAATATTACCTGAAAAACACAAACCTGAGATGATCACCAGTTTGGTGTCAGGGAACTGACTCAGGGAGGTATCCTGAAATGACCACCAGTCCAGCTGTGCAGGTTTAAGGGCTCCCAGGACCAGGAGCAAGCCTGAAACTAGAACTCTGCCTGGGTCTTTCAGAAGTGAGCCTGAGATATATGACCCTCACATGGCCCACTTAGGCAGTCCAGGCAAGGAACAAGTCTGAGATGACAACCAGACTAGTACTATGGGGCCTACCTAAACAGGGAGCTAGATGGAAACAACAATCAGCTGTGTGCCAGGCATGACTGGGGGGGAGGTGATAGACCATGCCCATGCCAGAGATTACCCTTACCCAATGTCACAATGGGTGGACGGGGCATAGCATTTCTGAGATCACTCTTGAAAAGACTCCAGACACTCAGAGACTGGAGGAGCCAATAAGAGGAGCTAAGTGGTAGAGAAATGGAAGAGAAAGATAAAAAGGATGTAGATATGATGAAGAGAGGCAGAATTGGAGGTTCAAGAGTAGTGAAGAACAGTCTAATATGAGTAGCTCTTGTTGCCACCCAGGACCGTGGTGGAGTCTGGCCTGTGCTGCTACCAGGAGCCATTTTTGAATCTGTGGTCCTGAAGCATCAGGGGTCTGTTCCCCACAAAGGCCAGGCAGATGTTCCTGATCTTGGCTTTTGCCCAGAGACATGTTGATGTCTGAGGGCTATACAGAACTGACCCCACCCTCACCTGGGCATCATGGGAGAGTTGGCCCTAGGGGCATGAGAGCAGAAGAGATGACCTTGTCCTTTTACAGCTGCAGAAACTGAGAAAAGGCTCTGCACCTTCCGTGGGCATCAGAGTAGAGCCGACCTTGGTGGAGGGGATGTGAGAAAGTTGGCCCTGAAGGTGTGTGAGCATGGGAGAGTTGGCCCCTCTACTTGTCTGCTGTGCTGTTCTGTGGTGATATGGGTAAGGGAGAGATGGCCTTCCTTGCTTATTGTCACCAGTGGCAGGCTGGAGACCTTACTCAGAGTTCATAAGACTGATGGAGCTGACCCTGTCCTTCACCTGGGGCAGCACTTGAGAGAGCAGGACCAGCATCCACCTGGACGGCACAATAGAGCTGGCCCAGAATTCAGATTAGCTAGCCTTGAGGGGGGTGTGAATGTGGGAGAGTTGGCCCTTTGTCTCCTGGGCAGATCATGAGATGAAGGAAAGGTGCCCTCCTCCCCTCCCTCATCCATCAGCATCTATGGCAAGAAAGAGTGCTTGACCTAGGGTCACAAGAGTGGGAGAACTGGCCATGTCTCTCACTTGGGAGAGTGGGCCCTGTATCTTGCCTGGGCAGCAGAGTAGATCTGGTCCCTGTAATAGGGGTTTCTTTGAATCTGGCCCTAAGAGTATGAGAGTGGGAGAGTTGGTGGTTTGGCTAGCTCAGATATGTCTTAGACCTAGATTTGGGGCTTTGACTAGGTCCACCACAACATCTACCCCATCAATAAACTGATGGTGTGCACGAAGGGGCAGGCCCTCCACAGAATTAAAACTAAAGGACCTCTATGACACAGGGCCATAACATTATCTGAGAGGAGTCCCTGTGAAGTTCTAGTATCGATGGAGGAGCAGAAGCCAAAGGCCTTGTATCAGAGATTGCCATGAATGTTTGCAAGCAAAACAGTGTAGACAAAAGAGGATACTGTGGTCACACTGTGATATACTATAGTGTCTACAATAGATTTTTCTTTCTTGGAGGGGAGTTTACAATGGTGGAGGGCAGGCACAGAGGAAGGAAAGATTAGTGGGACTGGGGTGCATGATATGAAATTCACAAAGAGCCAATAAGAAGTAAAAAAAAATATATAAAATAAATAAAATTGCTTGTATTATGTTCCTAAGGAACAATGGGTTATCTTAGAAAATAAAACTGGATCTACAGTTTATATTCAATGATATATATGTAATATTCAGTTGTATATACAATATTCATATAGAATATTAAATTATAATTAATATATAACACATATTTTTGTAAATATTACATATATTTACAGAATTCAATACATTATAACTTGGAGATAATTAGAATTTTATTGCTTTTAAAGAGAGTTAGTTTCTTCCTTTAAAGACTTTAAGATCTTTTATGACCTTTGGTGTATAAAAGTCTAGAAGCAAATGGATCTATTGGCCAAATCTACTGTTTAAACTTGAAGAGAAGTGCTGTGAAACTGCCTGGCACAAGTGATAAGGGCTATTTTATTATTTTTATATAATTTTTGGCAGATTGTGACTTGCCTTAAAACTTCCATTCTGTCTGCCAATGTATATGCAGTGTGTTTGGGTCTGTGCTCCCATCCCAGTGAGCTTTTAACCTATATTCTATATTCTCTTCAGCAGGGCCATCAAGTTGTGATACTTGACAATCCATCCCACTTGCAGTTTGGGGGGAAGAAAAAGGTTTGCCTGCACAAGGGAGACTTTGAAAACCAGATGCCATCATTTTGTTAATGTCAACTGTTGTACTGGTTTAGCTCTCATAGTGTAGAGGAAAACAATATACTAGAAATTTCCCCATATCTTTTTGTGAGATTTAAAACCATGTTAGAAACAATTAGAAGAAAGGAAGGAAGAAAGGTAGGAATAGCAAACCATTCATTCAGTGCGCACCTGGTGATGGTTTGAAGCTTGGTCATAGAAATGAACTGTATTATTATGGAGGGTTGACATAACAGCTGGTCAGGATTCTGTTTGCACAGGTATTATTGAGTTCCAAGTAGCATTGTCTGAGAGAAGATCTCTCTCTCTCTCTCTCTCTCTCTCTCTCTCTCTCTCTCTCTCTCTCTTTCTCTCTCTCTCTGTGTGTGTGTGTGTGTGTGTGTGTGCGCGCGCGCGTGTGCGTGCGTGTGCTGTTATTGGACTGTAGCTCTTGTGTAAAAAAACTTGCATGTCTAACTGTGGAATGAAGGTTCAGGATACCTATAGAAAACTCTTTTGTTGTTCATTAGTTTATTTACTTTATATCCAGATTGCAGAACCCCCCTCCCTATTTTCCACCTCATCCTCTGACTCCCTCATCCTCCCCTTCTCAAAGCATCCCAGTTTCTGGAAAGGGACCCAAGATCAGGCAACAGAGTTAGAGACAGCTCCTGTTTCAGTTTTTAGGGAACCCATATGAAGACCATGCATACATCTGGTACATATGGGCAGGGGCCCTAGGTCCAACCCTGCATGTTCTTTGGTTGGTGGTTCAGTCTCTGTGAGTCCTGAAGGGCCCAGGTTAGTTGATTCTGTAGGTTTTCATGTGGTGTCCTCGATCCCTTGGCTCTCTCCATCCTCTCAAGTCAGCACAAGATTCCCCAAGTTCTATCTAATGCCTGACTGTGGGTTTCTGCATCTGTTTCCATCAGCTGCTGGATGAAGCCTAGCCGAGGATGGTTTTGCTAGACTCCTGTCTTGAAGCATATACCTGCAATGTCTATTTCCCCTTCCTAACAAGATTCACAGATCCTCTTCTGTATATGTGTTGGGGGCCTCAAATCAGCTCATGTTGCTGCCTGGTTGGTGGTACAGTGTCTGAGAGATCTCGAGGATCCAGGTTAGTTGAGACTGCTGGTCCTCCTAAAGTGTCACCCTCCTCCTTCTTCTAGCTTTCCCCTAATTAAACCACAAGGGTCTATTGGTTGGGTATAAATATCCGCATCTTACTCTTTCAGGTACTTGTTGAGCCTTTCAGAGGGCAGTCATGATAGCGCCCCATGTTTGTAAGCACACCATAGTATCAGCAATAGTGTCCGGCCTTGGGCCACCCCCTGAGCTGGATCCCAATTTGGGCCTGTGACTGGACCTTCTTTTTCTTCAGGTTCTTCTCCACTTTTGTCCCTGCAGTTCTTTCAGACAGGAACAATTCTGGGTCAGAGTTTTTGACTGTGGGATGGCAACCCAATCCCTCACTCGATGCTGCGTCTTTTTGCTGGAGGTGGGTTCTACAAGTGCCCTCTCCCCACTGTAAGGCATTTCATCTAAGGTCCCTTTGAGTCTTGAGAGTCTCTCACCTCGCAGACCTCTGGTACACTCTAGAGTGCCCCCCACACATACCTCCTACCTCCCAAGGTTGCCTGTTTCCATTCTTCCTGCTGGAACTCAGGGCCTCAGTCCTGTTCCCATCAGCCAGTACTGATCATGTTCTCCTCTTCCTCTACTTCTCCCCTTTCCCACCCAGGTGCCTCCTTCCCTCTCCTTTCTGTGATTGCTTTCTTCTTCCTCCCAGGTGGAATTGAGGCATCCTCAATTGAACCCTTCAGCTTGTTAACCTTTTTGGGTTCTGTGAATTGTATCCTGGGTCTTTTAAAGTCTCTGTTGAGAAGTCTGATGTAATTATAATAGGTCTGTTTTTTATATGTCTTTTTCCTTGAGGCTTTTAATATTCTTTCATTGATCTGTATATTTAGTGTTTTGATAATTATGTGGCAGGAGGATTTTCATTTGGGTCCAATCTATTTGGTGTTCTTTAAGCTTCTTAAATGCTTATGACATTCCTTTCTTCTTCTTTTTAATTGTTTATTTTATTTAATTACGTTTCAAATGTTGTCCCCCTTCCAGGTTCCCCCCCACACACAACCCCCCATCCCATCTCCCACCCCCTGCTTCTATGAGGGTGCTCTCCCCCAACTCCCACTTCACTGCCCTGTACTGTGGTACTGACATTCCACAGGACTGAGGGAATCCCCTCCCATTGGCGCCAGATAAGGCAATCCTCTGCTACATATGCAGCTGGAGCTATGGGTTCCTCCATGGTACTCTTGATCCTATCTAAATGAAATACAGGGACAAAGAGTGGAACAGAGACTGAAGGAAAGGCCATGCAGAGACCGCCCCACCTAGGGATTCATCCCATCTGCAAACACTATTGTTGATGCAAAGAAGTGCTTGCTGACAGGAGCCTGGTAGAGCTGTCCCTTGAGAGGCTCTGCCAGAACCTGACAAATACAGATGTGGATGCTCGCAGCCAACCATCTGACAGAGCATGGGGACCCCAATGGAAGAGGTAGGGGAAGGGCTAAAGGAGCAGAAGGGGATTGCAACCCCATAGAAGAACAATAGTAACCAACCAGCCAACCAGATCCCCCAGAGCTCCCAGGGACTAAACTACCAACCAAAGAGTACAAATGTAGGGCATCCCTTTCTTTAAGCTACAGAAATTTTCTTCTATGATTTTATTGAAAATATTTTCTAAGTTTTTGAGCTGGGAAATTTCTCCTTTTACCCTTATTATTTTAAGGTTTGTTCTATTCATAGTGTCCCAAATCTCCTGGATGTTTTGTGTTAGAAAGTTTTTAGGTTTAACATTTCTTTGACTGATGTATCAGTTTCTTCTATTGTATTTTCTACACTTGAAATTTTCTTTTCCATTTCTTGTATTGTGTTGGTGATGCTTGCGCCTGCTCTTTTTTTTTTTCCATTTTTTATTAGGTATTTAGCTCATTTACATTTCCAATGCTATACCAAAAGTCCCCCATATCCACCCACCCCCACTCCCCTGCCCACCCACTCCCCCATTTTGGCCCTGGTGTTCCCCTGTACTGGGGCATATAAAGTTTGCAAGTCCAATGGGCCTCTCTTTCCAGTGATGGCCGACTAGGCCATCTTTTGATATATATGCAGCTAGAGTCAAGAGCTCCGGGGTACTGGTTAGTTCATAATGTTGTTCCACCTATAGGGTTGCAGATCCCTTTAGCTCCTTGGCTACTTTCTCTAGCTCCTCCGTTGGGAGCCCTATGATCCATCCATTAGCTGACTGTGAGCATCCACTTCTGTGTTTGCTAGGCCCCGGCATAGTCTCACAAGAGACAGCTATCTGGGTCCTTTCAATAAAATCTTGCTAGTGTATGCAATGGTGTCAGCGTTTGGATGCTGATTATGGGGTGGATCCCTGGATATGGCAGTCTCTACGAGGTCCATCCTTTCATCTCAGCTCCAAACTTTGTCTCTGTAACTCCTTCCATGGGTGTTTTGTTCCCAAATCTAAGGAGGGGCATAGTGCCCACACTTCAGTCTTCATTCTTCTTGAGTTTCATGTGTTTAGCAAATTATATCTTATATCTTGGGTATCCTAGGTTTGGGGCTAATATCCACTTATCAGTGAGTACATATTGTGTTAGTTTCTTTGTGAATGTGTTACCTCACTCAGGATGATGCCCTCCAGGTCCATCCATTTGGCTAGGAATTTCATAAATTCATTCTTTTTAATAGCTGAGTAGTACTCCATTGTGTAAATGTACCACATTTTCTGTATCCATTCCTCTGTTGAGGGGCATCTAGGTTCTTTCCAGCTTCTGGCTATTATAAATAAGGCTGCTATGAACATAGTGGAGCATGTGTCCTTCTTACCAGTTGGGGCATCATCTGGATATATGCCCAGGAGAGGTATTGCTGGATCCTCCGGTAGTACTATGTCCAGTTTTCTGAGGAACCGCCAGACTGATTTCCAGAGTGGTTGTACAAGCCTGCACTCCCACCAACAATGGAGGAGTGTTCCTCTTTCTCCACATCCACGCCAGCATCTGCTGTCACCTGAATTTTTGATCTTAGCCATTCTGACTGGTGTGAGGTGGAATCTCAGGGTTGTTTTGATTTGCATTTCCCTGATGATTAAGGATGTTGAACATTTTTTCAGGTGCTTCTCTGCCATTCGGTATTCCTCAGGTGAGAATTCTTTGTTCAGTTCTGAGCCCCATTTTTAATGGGGTTATTTGATTTTCTGAAGTCCACCTTCTTGAGTTCTTTATATATGTTGGATATTAGTTCCCTATCTGATTTAGGATAGGTAAAGATCCTTTCCCAATCTGTTGGTGGTCTTTTTGTCTTATTGACGGTGTCTTTTGCCTTGCAGAAACTTTGGAGTTTCATTAGGTCCCAAAAAAGCATTTGACAAGATCCAACACCCAATCATGATAAAAGTGTTGGAAAGATCAGGAATTCAAGGCCCATACCTAAACATGATAAAAGCAATCTACAGCAAACCAGTAGCCAACATCAAAGTAAATGGAGAGAAGCTGGAAGCAATCCCACTAAAATCAGGGACTAGACAAGGCTGCCCACTTTCTCCCTACCTTTTCAACATAGTACTTGAAGTATTAGCCAGAGCAATTCGACAACAAAAGGAGATCAAGGGGATACAAATTGGAAAAGAGGAAGTCAAAATATCACTTTTTGCAGATTATATGATAGTATATATAAGTGACCCTAAAAATTCTACCAGAGAACTCCTAAACCTGATAAACAGCTTCGGTGAAGTAGCTGGATATAAAATAAACTCAAACAAGTCAATGGCCTTTCTCTATACAAAGAATAAACAGGCTGAGAAAGAAATTAGGGAAACAACACCCTTCTCAATAGTCACAAATAATATAAAATATCTTGGCGTGACTCTAACTAAGGAAGTGAAAGATCTGTATGATAAAAACTTCAAATCTCTGAAGAAAGAAATTAAGGAAGATCTCAGAAGATGGAAAGATCTCCCATGCTCATGGATTGGCAGGATCAACATTGTAAAAATGGCTATCTTGCCAAAAGCAATCTACAGATTCAATGCAATCCCCATCAAAATTCCAACTCAATTCTTCAACGAATTGGAAGGAGCAATTTGCAAATTTGTCTGGAATAACAAAAAACCTAGGATAGCAAAAAGTCTTCTCAAGGATAAAAGAACTTCTGGCGGAATCACCATGCCAGACCTAAAGCTTTACTACAGAGCAATTGTGATAAAAACTGCATGGTACTGGTATAGAGACAGACAAGTAGACCAATGGAATAGAATTGAAGACCCAGAAATGAACCCACACACCTATGGTCACTTGATCTTCGACAAGGGAGCTAAAACCATCCAGTGGAAGAAAGACAGCATTTTCAACAATTGGTGCTGGCACAACTGGTTGTTATCATGTAGAAGAATGCGAATCGATCCATACTTATCTCCTTGTACTAAGGTCAAATCTAAGTGGATCAAGGAACTTCACATAAAACCAGAGACACTGAAACTTATAGAGGAGAAAGTGGGGAAAAGCCTTGAAGATATGGGCACAGGGGAAAAATTCCTGAACAGAACAGCAATGGCTTGTGCTGTAAGATTGAGAATTGACAAATGGCGCCTGCTCTTTTAACTAAGTTTTTCAACACAAGGATTCCCTCAGTTTGTGTTTCCTTTATTGCTTCTATTTCAAATTTTTAATTTTAATGTCTTCATGGAATGACCTGAGAAGTGGTCACTTCTTTTTCCTTGCTAGAATTTTGTAAGCTTGCTGTCATGTGTGCCAATTACACTTAGGAGTATTTGTAGACACTTTGATTCTGATAATGGCAACCTTGGATTTCTTTATTCAGATTTTGGATTTCTTTATTCAGAAAACAAAATTTTAGCTTTGTTGCATTCTATTTTTGTTATAGACTTTTACTGTTTCATTATTCTTATTTTGTAGATGAATTTGAATCCTGCAACATGGCTGCTCTTTCAAATGATCACATCCAAAAATTTTCTAGTTCTGTATGATCTGACCAGAATGCAAACATGCCCTGGATTCCATATAGTATGATCTGACTGGGATACAGGTATATACTTAGTATACACCTTTTTTAAAAAATTTCACTAGTTTAATCAATCAGATAGTTAAATCAATTATATCATGTGAAAAACATTTATTTTAATTTACATCATATGTTTTTATTAGATATTTTTTATTTACATTTCAAATGTTATCCACTTTCCTGGTTTCCCCCCGAAAGCCCCCTATCCAATCCCCCCTTCTCCTGCTCAACAACCCACTCACTCCTGCTTTCCTGTCCTGGCAGCCCCTACACTGGGTCATGGAGCCTTCTCAGGACCAAGGGCATCTCCTCCCATTGATGTCCATGTGTACTCTTTGATTGGTGGTTTAGTCCCTAGGAGTTCTGGGGGTACTGGTTGGTTCATATTGTTGTTCCTCCTATGGGGCTGCAAGGTCCTTCAGCTCCTTGGGTCCTTTTCTAGCTCCTCCACTGGGGACCCTGTGCTCCGTCCAACGGATGGCTTTGAGCATCTACTTCTGTATTTGTCAGGCAATGGCAGAGCCTCTCAGGGGACAGCTATATCAGGCCCCTGTCAGCAAGCACTTGTTGGCATCCATAATAATTCTGAATAGTGAAGGTAAGCTTATTTTGTAGAAGGAAGCAGCCATGATTGAAAATGATATCTAATTGAGAGGCAGGCAAAGTGATGAATCAGAGTGAGATTTGACAGAATCAGTCAGGATAGCATACATCCAACTATCATGAGAACAGACAGGAAAGAAGGGCAATTTAAGAAAGCAGTGCAGAATGAGAGAAGAGGCAGTTTTCCTGAGACAGTTTAACAGAGACAGGTCACAAGTGAAGGCAGAACTTCACAGAGAATAAGAAGGAGCCAGAAGATTAGAAGGCAGTTTAATCAGGAAGCTTGAAAGATTAGAATGAATGGAGGCTAGGAGCATCCAGATCTCAACTAGAGATTGGCAGAACAGAAAAAGAAGTGCTCTTGGCACAGACCAAGGTGGAATAACACACCTGGGTTATGGCTCTGATCTCATCGCTCCACTTGGGGGAAATAAAAGTTACATTTACAGAACTTTAGGTTTCATTTACAATTACTCGGCTGACTTTGGTAATTGAAACTTGTCTAATTAAGTTTTACTCCTTTTCCTTCCTAATGCTTAGTCCTATTAACCACATTCTCATCTATTCTACCATTACGTACAGTAAATTATGAACATTGTATTTTCATTACCATTCAAAATAGGTTCTAATTTTTGTTCTCATATTCTCTTTGATATACTGCTTTCGTTTTAAGTATGTGAATATTTTCTATTTATTTTTCTCATAATTTGAAGCCTAGTTCTCGTTTACATACATCACATGTAATATTTTTATAAGATTAGTTTTTTTTTAATTTTAAGTAAACTTTTTAAAATTAGGTATTTTCTTCATTTACATTTTCAATGCTATACCAAAAGTCCCCCCAAACCCTCCCCCCCACTCCCCTTCCCCCCCACTCTCACTGTACTGAGGCATATAAGGTTTGCAAGACGAATGGGCCTCTCTTTCCAATGATGGCAGACTAGGCCATCTTCTGATACATATGCAGTTAGAGACACAAGCTCCAGGGGTACTGGTTAGTTCATATTGTTGCTCTACCTATAGGGTTGCAGACCCTGTCAGCTCCTTGGGTACTTTCTCTAGCTTCGCCATTGGGGCTCTGTGATCCATCCAATAGCTGACTGTGAGCATCCACTTCTGTGTTCGCTAGGCCCCGGCATAGTCTCACAAGAGACAGCTATATCATGGTCCTTTCAGCAAAATCTTGCTAGTGTATGCCATGGTGTCAGCGTTTGGAGGCTGATTATGGGGTGGATCCCTGGGTATCGCAGTCTCTAGATGGTCCATCCTTTCGTCTCAGCTCCAAACTTTGTCTCTGTAACTCCTTCCATGGGTGTTTTATTCCCAATTCTAAGAAAGGGCAAAGTGTCCGCATTTTGGTCTTCGTTCTTCTTGAGTTTCATGTGTTTTGCAGAATGTATCTTGTATCTTGGGTATTCTAAGTTTCTGGGCTAATATCCACTTATCAGTGAGTGCATATCATGTGAGTTCTTTTGTGATTGGGTTACCTCTCTCAGGATGATGGCCTCCAGGTCCATCCATTTGCCTAGGAATTTCATAAATTCATTCTTTTTAATAGCTGAGTAGTACTCCATTGTGTAAATGTACCACATTTTCTGTATCCATTCCTCTGTTGAGGGGCATCTGGGTTCTTTCCAGCTTCTGGCTATTATAAATAAGGCTGCTATGAACATAGTAGAGCATGTGTCCTTCTTACCAGTTGGAATATCTTCTGGATATATGCCCAGGAGAGGTATTGCTGGATCCTCTGGTAGTACTATGTCCAATTTTCCGAGGAACCGCCAGACTGATTTCCAAAGTGGTTGTACAAGCTTGCAATCCCACCAATAATGGAGGAGTGTCCCTCTTTCTCCACATCCTCGTCAGCATCTGCTGTCACCTGAGTTTTTGATCTTAGCCATTCTGACTGGTGTGAGGTGAAATCTCAGGGTTGCTTTGATTTGCATTTCCCTGATGATTAAGGATGCTGAACATTTTTTCAGGTGCTTCTCAGCCATTCGGTATTCCTCATGTGAGAATTCTTTGTTTAGCTCTGAGTCCCATTTTTAATGGGGTTATTTGATTTTCTGGGGTACAGCTTCTTGAGCTCTTTGAATATATTGGATATTAGTCCCCTATCTGATTTAGGATAGGTAAAGATCCTTTCCCAATGTGTTGGTGGCCTTTTTGTCTTATTGACGGAGTCTTTTGCCTTAGAGAAGCTTTGCAATTTTTGAGGTCCCATTTGTTGATTCTTGATCTTACAAGCCATTGTTGTTTTATTCAGGAATTTTTCCCCTGTGCCCATATCTTCGAGGCTTTTCCCCAATTTCTCCTCTATAAGTTTCACCCTCTTAGCTGTCCTAATGCTGTCTCAGTTTCTGCGTGATTGGATTGGGACAGAAGTTGTGTTCCACTCACCAGTGGTCCTAAGATTGCATGGAGAGTCCTTTATGGGACCTTGGGGGTGTCTGCCGATTCCGTGCCCAAGGTGACCCGGTGCTGGTGCTGACCAGAAGGGCTTATTTTTAATTGTGTATTTTCATGTGTTCCTATGTATGTCTGCCTTGAATGTCTGTGTCTGTGGAGGCTAGACGAGGGCAGAAAATTCCTTGGAGCTAAAGTTCTAGGTAACTGTGAGCTCTCTGTTTTGAGTGCTGGGAACTGAACTCAGGTCCTTTGTATGGGCACTATGTGCTTTTAACTGCTGAGAAAGTTCTTAAGTCAGTATATGTGATTTTGTTCCTTTATAGATTGCTTTTACTTCTTTTATGGTTCAAATATAGTAATATCTGGTTCATAAAAATAAGACGTTAGGTGAATGAAGCATTTAGTACAGTGCCAAGTAGGTCAATTTGTGCTGATTGTGCTGGTTAGTTTTATATCGACACAAGCTAGTTATCTGGAAGGAGTGAACCTCAATTGAGAAAATGCTTCTCTATGAACAGGCTATAGAACATTTTCTTAGTTAATGATGGATGGGGAAAGGTACAGCCCTTTTCAGTGGTTCCATCCCTGGGCTCTAGGGGAAAGCAAGCAAGTAAGCAGGACTCCCTCCATTCCTTCTGCATAAGCTTCTGCCTCCCGTTTCCTTCCCTGTTTGAGTTCCTGTCCTGACTTCCTTTGATGAATAGTAATATGAAAAGCATTAGTCAAACAAATCCTGTTTCCCCCCAACTTGGTTTTTGTTCATGTGTTTCATTGCAGCAGTAGAAACTTTAACTAAGACAAAAATTTTTATGTTCTGTGTACTAATTGACTTAGGCCAGTTTGATGTCTTGGTTAATACATATATTTCCCCCTTTTCTATGTCAAATTTGTAACTTTAATTTGTACATTTATTTTGGTGTGCTACAAGTTTACCAATTAAAATTTTATGTTTTAGTTCTTATTTCAGATATATAAAATGGTGTTATGCTTTACAATGTGCACTTATTAGAGCCAAACAAATTTACATATCTAACATCCTTTATGGTGTGTGTGTGTGTGTGTGTGTGTGTGTGTGTGTGTGTGTGTTATAGTATAGATCTCCAGGCTTACTCCTATTTTCTATCCATATCGAAAAGATCTTCAGCTGTATTTACTTCCATAGTTTCAGCACTCAGATTTTCTTGTTTCCACAAGGCAATGTGTCTGAGTTAAAGTTTTATCGATGCAAAGAGACAACATGACCCAGGCACCTCTTATAAAGGAAGACATTTAAATGGAGTCTGGCTTAGAGTTTTAGAGGTTCAGTCAATTATCATGGCAGGAAATCAGGCAGTGTGCAGGTAGACATAGTGCTAGATTCACAGTCAGAAGACAGAGACTGTGTTCTACCGACAGCAAGGAGGAGACTAGCACCTGCACTGGGTAAAGCCTGAGCATAGGAGACTTCAAAGCCCACCTACACAGTGACATACTTCCTTTAACAAGGCTTAATCTACTCCAACAAGGACATATCTCCTAATAGTGCCATTCACAATAGCCCAAGTATTCAAACACATGAGGCTATGGGAACCAAGCCTATTTAAACAACCACACAGTGTGTCCTTTTATGTTGGACAATGCTTTCCCATGTACATGGTTTTCAGTTTTACTATATTGCTTCTGGATATGAGTTGCCACATACTCTGCTTTAAATTCTGTTTGTTGAATCTGGGCCTCAGTTCCTAATCATTTAATCTATTCTGGTTTGTTATTTCTTCAAACATTGCTTCTGCTTTTATTCTTTCTCACTATTTTTCATGCTTCCAATTACTTCATTTGAGACCATTTTATTCTATTTTATGTGTTCTATTCATTCCCTGACTTTTGATGAACAAGCTGATTATGTAGATCAGACTGGTTTTATACTCACAATTTCCCTGCCTCAGCCTCCAAGTGCTGGGATTCCAGAAATATGCCATCAACTCAGCTTTATACTTTTAAAATAGTATTTTCCAATATTGTGTCTAGATTATAGCATTGTATCTTTGAGTTTGTTAGGTTTTGTTATTATATAAAATATATTCTATTTGTTTAAATTAATAGATAATTACATCATTTTCCTCTTTGTTTTTCTCACTTCAGACTTTCCATGCACAATCTCTTGCTCTCTCTCAGATTCATGGCTTCTTTTTCTTTAAACATTGTCAAACACACATGTATATATCTTTCTAAATATACAAATTCAATCTGCTCAGTTTACTTGTGTATATACATATATATGATTTTAGGACTGTTCATTTGATATTTGGCAGCCAATTTGAGACTATTCCTTGGGAAGACTATTACTTCCACTTTCAACATTTCTTAGTTACCTGCACTTTTTTTTTTTCAGTTGAGGGTTGAGGACTAACAAGATTTTATCCATTCATGCTAGCATTTCAGTTGGTGTCATCCTTGTTCAGGTCTTGTTTAGGCATCCATGTAGATAAGGCTTCATGGGTAGAGCTTCTCTGATACTTCTAGAACATGTAATCTCATAACAAACTTCCTGTTCCTTTAGCTCTTATAACCTTTCTGCCTGTTTTTGTTGTGGTGGTTGTGAGTTTATTTTTTGCTATGATTCAGTCTTAAGTGCAGTAGTTATGCTGTAGATGCATCAATTGGGACCCAGAACAATATGGTCATTTGTTCTTTGAGTTTTGATTGATAATAACTGTGTAGGACTATAGACTCTAAGGACTCTCCTTTAGGAGCATGTATAGTATCTTTTTGTACCATAAGTTAATTCTCAGAGAGGAGACTTCACTATAATAATAACAATAATAACAATCTCATATCTCCTTGGCCCTATGTTCTAGGCACATGGCCTTCAGCAATAGAGATTTACTCATCCCTTTAACTTCTGGGAGGCAATCAAGGCCAGGACTTGTATTCTATAATATTTCATAAGACTTTTGCATGGCCAAGAAAAGAATTCAAAAGGCGACTGACTTTTCATGCTTGGTGTTGGGGTTTTTGTTATTCTCTCACTCTTGGGAGAAGCATTGTCAGCCCAGTTGGGAAGAGAAATCAATAAAATTATATATGTATGTAGACTTACATGTATTCAAAGTATCTTTAGGTAAATAGATAATAATTTTAACATTTATGACTTTCAGACATCCTTGTGTTACTTTACCCTTCTCCCTTCTGCTTTATTTATCACTCACCCTTCCATTTTCCCTTTCACCTCCTTAAGTGACTTGTTCCCTGGTGTTCTATTTTTTATTTCGCCTGCTATATTCTATGGTCCCATTTTACACTCCTGGTTCTGCATTTATTCCATGTTAGATATTCATGTCTAAAAAAATTGGAGCTAGGAAATATGGATGAAAATAATGCAAGATTCGTCTTTCTGTGTCGTGGTTACTTCTCTCAGTATTATGCTCTATAGTTCCACCCATTAATTTGCAAAGTTCATGATGTCATCTTTTTTTTTTAAATACCTGAACAGTATTTAATGTATATGTCCAACGTTTTTCACTAGCTATTTGATACTTCAAGCACATTTAGGTTGTTTCCATTTTATAGCTGTTGTGAGTAGAACAGCAGTGAACATTGCTGAACAAGTGTCTAAAGTATAGGATGTTTAGAACATCAACTGCTGGGGAGGATGTGGGAAGAAGTGAAGTCCCATTCCCCATTGGTGGCATTGCATATAGCACTATCTACTCTACAAATCAGAGGGGAGCACCCTCAAAAAGCTAACAATGAACCTGCCCTCTGATTTGCTTTCATAGCATATAGTTCTGGTGATTATTTAAATATTGTTTATGTCCTTAAATGTGTCAATCATACTTAAGTTCCATTTTCCATAACTAAGATACTTGAACTGACTAGATTTCCTATTGTTGTTTTCTTCTTTTTCACCTTGCACTGCACTCTGATTTCTTATTAATCAACAGTTTGTGGGAATTATACCAGCTAAGGATGGTGAAATCTCTCATTGAAGAAGCTCTGTCCTGTCACTGGAAGCTGGAGTAGGAACAACCTATATGTAGGATTTCAGCAGAGTAGAGGCTAAACTGTAGCTTTTACAATTTGGCTTTAGCTCTGGCATGTTCCACTCTATAAAAGTGGTCCTTTTGAGCCCTCAATACATGGTAGTATGTTGAAGTGACCTTTATTCTTGAATGTAATTTTATCTGCTTCCCCCCTGCCTCCTTCCATCACTCTGAAACAGTTAAAACTTATCTTTGGGTTTCCAAATCTTGCCTGTTTGGCTTCTAAACTTCCTTCTTTAAGCAGTTAAAGAATCAGGGGATACTCCAGTGAAACAATGCACACTGTGAGCTTCCTTTCTCATTCCTCGCTTCCCTTTTGAATCTTTTATGTATCCACATCCTAACTCCAGTGAAAGCCCTGAAGTAATGCCACCTGCTCAGCCCTGTGAGAATTTCAATTGCTCTTCTGGGCTTTCTGCCTCTTAGCAATGTTCTGTTTCTCAGACTCTCAGACTTTCACCTCTTCCAAAAATATAGACATGCCCTGAGCATGAGAGTAGCTCCTGGGACATTTCCACTCACCTCTGTGCTAGTTCATCTCCTCTTAATCTTTGCTGTAACTGCTGCTCTCCTGAGCATGCTTCTGATGATCACAAGCAGGATTTTTCTTTTTTTTTTCTTTTTTTTTTTTACTTCAGATTGTAAAAACAGATTTCTTGGTTGTATTGTTTCGCCAAAAGCTGAAGTACTTTATCTGGAGTCAGGACTTTAAAATTAATATTTTGTACAAAATCTTGGATTCAATGAATATAGTTAATAAAAGTTAAAATATTTATATTTTCCTGATGGGAAAATTGTGGTTGTATATGACATATATGAAAACCAAATTTTGAATGAAAGTTATGTTTTAGCTGATGCAGTGATTGCTGTATTTAAATACTATATATTATATACATTGAATTTATTAAATAATAAAAGATAACATTAAGCTTTGTACATGGCAATGCTTACAATTTTTTAAGAAACAGGAAACTGACCTTTGAAATTAGTATAGAAAATTTCTGGATATACATTTTAAAAAGTAAATTATTATTTTAGTTGGGGTAGTAGGAAATTATTGTTAGGTGGGCAATAATATGTCTCTTAATGTGTTTTTATAAATAAAGTTTTCTTAAAACATACACACATATGTTTTAAGTATATGTTTAAAATATGTTTAAAAACACTGTATAATATTCGCAACAACACACAAGTTAAAACAGTATTTCTTATGTGGCCTACAACTTTAAACCTATTCATTAAAATGTTAATTTATAGAAATACTTTGGAAATACCCTTTTTCCTAGTTTTGTCATTGAGTTAGAGGTTTATTCCTTTACTTATTAGCTCTGCTGGTAGAAAATTGCAAGCTTCCTCAGGCTTACAGCCATGTTTTCTGACTCTTTTAGATCTGTTGTCATTGCTGGTTCTGCTTCTCTGAGATCAGCCTTCCATTCTTGCTGTTGGCCATGCTGACTGTAATCCAAGCTTTATTTGCTCTTGGACTCTGGCATGATTTTCTATCTCCCATGTGAAATTCTTGTCCTTTTTTTAATATCTTTTCTTATCCTGGGCAAAAATTTGATCTGACTAGATAACCACTGTCAAAAAGAAGCATTTTCAAATTTGCCAATTTTGGAGGCAGGAGACACCATAGGGGGAGCAAATATGTTCGCAGCTGGAGGTGCCCTGTGATGCACTTACTTCTCAAGGATCTTCCCTTTGGAAAGAGAAGGTCAAGGGCCAAGCAGCGGATTCTTGGGAATCACTGGGCTCAAAACAGCTAGCTACAGTCTTTATGTATTTGTCAGCTTTTATTTCTCAAGAAAGAGAACTTTTCTGAAATACATCTATTCTTGTTGTTACATATTTTCCCTTCATATCTCAGGGTGTTTTTGTTTTGTTTTGTTTTATTTTGTTTTCAACACAAGGTTTCTCTCTGTAGCACTGGCTGTCCTGGAACTCACTCAGTAGACCAGGATGGCCTCAAACTCAGAAATCTGCCTATCTCTGCCTCCCAAGTTCTGGGATTAAAGGTGTGCGCCACCACTGCCCAGCCAAATCTCAGTTTTATATTGAGAAGTCAATGGGACCCATGAGAAGGTATAGTATGAATTCTTATTATGGTTCAATCCATGTTTTATACCCACATAAATGTCCTTAAATGATATAAAAATTTATGAATGAATAAATTTCTGGGTACTTAAAACCAAAGGGAAGAAATTAATTTTCTTTTCAAAAATACTTTTGGAGAATTATGTCCACAATGTATAACATTTTGATTTCGTCTACCCTGTATTACCTCCCACAAGGTCCTCCCCTATACCACTCACCATTATTTCTTCCCAGTTTCACAATTCTCTTCATAATTCTTTTAAACCTACTGAATTGCTTGTGCTTACAGTATATGTATGGATGTAGGACCATCTTCTGGAGCATGGATAGCCTCCCAGGCACAATATTCTGGAAGAGAATTCCATCTCTCTTTCCAAATCGCTATGTTACCAGTAGGGTAGGGCTTCATGTCTTCTGCCCACTTTCATTCTAGGATCTTCTCTGCTTGATCTTCTGCAGAACTTGTGCATGCTGTCACAACTTGTATGGGCTAATATGCGAAACTTGCTCTAGTTGCCAATAGAACATTCTGCTGCCTTTGTCTCTTAAAATCTTTCTTACTTTCTGTATTTATCTACTCACCCTTGGAGGATGGATGTTATATATGCATCCCACTTAGGCCATTTAGTCCTTAACACTCCAGTCTCATATTCTCTGTATCTTGTCCAGTTATGAGATTCTGTATTATTTATCACCTTGCAAACAGAATCTTCTCTGAGGGGCTGGAGATGCACTTGTCTCTGGATATAATAATATGTCACCAGGAGTTTGTTAATACTACATGTTCTTAGAAGAACAATAATAGTAAGCCCTTTCCTAAGGCCTACTATATACCCCAGACTCAGGCCCTTGACCCTGTCAACAGTGAAAGACATGAGTTCTACTTGGGGGAGTAGGCCTTAAATCCAATCAGAAACTAGGTGGTTATTCCTATAACACTCATGCCACTATTGCTTCAGTGACCATATCTTTCTGAATCAAGCAGGTCATTACTGTAGCACATACGATTCACAGCTGAGTAAGACTGATGACTACTGTTCTCCCAGTATATTCCACTACTGTGAAAGCTATCCATGATACCTCCAGGTACAGAATCATGGTTGGTTTCTTATGTTCTTTTACTCAGTAATTTTGTGTCTTTGGCAATAGGGTCTTACCACTGAGTTCTGGATTATAACCAAGAGTAAATGTCAACAGCTTATGATGTTTGGGGTTCTTTGGGACACCATTGGCAAAAGTAGGCAATCCATTCCTGTCACTGATATTTTAATCCGGTAACCTATGGTGCCTCAAAGAGGAATTGTCTCATTGTTGTGGAGCTGTTTAAATGCTTTATATCTATCAATATTTTAGGACGCTTCTAAAGTAATAGGTTTATATTTGGCCTTTTCAGTAGTAGTTTGTGAGAACACAGTCAGAACAATGACCAATAATGAGCAATGCCTTGAGGACTGTTAAAGAGGCTATAGAACAAAAGACAGAGTGCCTTTTACCACAAGGGCGTTTTGTTTCCTGGATTGTTCTTAGACATGATTTCATGCCTCCTGTGACAAACATTTACATTCAATTTATAAGATATGTTTATTCTTGTTGGATGTCATATTATAGCTATAAATCCCAACCTGGTCAATATATCCTGAATCTGTATATTACCTCCTGCCTTGCCTTCATGCTTGCTCAGATATAACCTAGAGTATGTGCCAGGAAGTTTTGTTTAAATTGGTCTGTCCAGAAAAAGTTCTGGGAAGGGGATCCTCTGTTAATATTTAATGTGTAATTCTTGCTCTTTAGGTACATGTTTTTTGATCATGTTTTTCTGAACTCAAGCAACCTTCCTTGGATCATTGCTTTCTTTGTTATATTTGTATATAAAAGTACACTGAAACTGAAGTCTACTTCATCAGGATGTAGTCCACCCCTGTGATGGTTTGTAAATGCTTGGCCCAGGGAGTGGCACTAATAGGAGGTGAGGCCTTTTTGGAGTAGATATGTCACTGTGGGTGTGGGCTTAAGACCCTTGTACTAACTGCCTGGAGGCCAGTATTATTCTAGCCGCCTGCAGGAGAAGGTGTAGAACTCTCAGCACTGCTTGTACCTTGCCTGTCTGGATGCTGCCTTGATAATGGACTGAACTTCTCAACCTGTAAGCCAGTCCCAAATCAATGTTGTTTTAATAAGAGTTGTTTTGGTCATAGTGTCTGTTTACAGCAATAAAACCCTATAACTAAAACAGAAGTTGGTACCAGGGACTGGGGTATTGCTGTGATAGACCTGGCAATGCTTTTGTTTGGAAGAATGTGGATTTGGGGGCTTTTGATTTGGAAAGCAAAGGAATACTTTAAATCAGGATTAATGGGCTATAGTAGTAGAGATATGGAAGACTTTGTTACTGAGAGGGATTTGAATGTGAGGATCCAGCTCGAGAGGTTTCAGTGAAAATTTTCAGTATGTGGGTTAGAGACTGTTTTTGTGGTATTTTGGTAAAGAATGTGACTGCCTTTTGCCCTTGTCTGAAGAAACTGCCTGAGACAAAGATAAAGAGACTCAGATTAATTGCATTGACAAAGGAAGTCTCAGAAATACCCATAATAGAATTTGTCCTTTGGTTACGTCTCATGAAGAACATTTTAAACAAGTATAGCAAGCCGAGAAAGGAAAAAATATAAGGTGTATGGTTAAAGTAATATTAAAGGGACACCAGGAAATAAAGTGGAGATGAACCCTATGTTCCAGGAGATAAAAATATTAAGGGAGTGGTGATCTCAGGGGAAGATCCTACCCAGATACAATCCAAAAATGGAAGACATGCTTGTGATCCAGATCTTGAGGCTGGAAGGCATGGGGTTTTGATTCAGATCTTGAGGAACAATGACCTTGAAAATCTTAGGAACAGTCATTAAATAGATCTAAGAAATTCGTAGTGATTAAGAAGAAACCAGCAGCTGGGCAGTGGTAGCACATGCCTTTAATCCCAGCACTTGGAAGGCAGAGGCAGGTGAATTTCTGAGTTTGAGGCCAGCCTGGTCTACAGAGTGAGTAACAGGACAGCCAGAGCTACAGAGATAAACCCTGTCTCAAAAAAGAAGAAAAAGAAGAAGGAGGAGGAGGAGGAAGAAGAAAGAAGAAGAAGAAGAAGAAAGAAGAAGAAGAAGAAGAAGAAGAAGAAGAAGAAGAAGAAGAAGAAGAAGAAGAAGAAGAAGAAGAAGAAGGAAGAAGAAGAAGGAAGAAGAAGGAAGAAGGAGGAGGAGGAGAAGGAGAAGGAGAAGGAGAAGAAGGAGAAGAAGAAGAGGAAGAGGAAGAGGAAGGAGAAGAAGAAACCAGCATCAATGAGGTGAAATCTTCTGGGAAGCTCAAAGAAACTGTGTTTAAGAGATAGCCAAGGTTGTACCTTGTGCTTCATCTCTACTTGGTTATGTGTAAGAGGCACCAGGTGGTACTGGTTTTGAAGGTATGAAAGGGTCATGGAGAGCAGCTGAGGCTTGGCACTGTCAGAGGCTAGGGAAGGTCAGTGGTAAAGGTGCAGCCTCAGCTGCAGTTAATGGTCTAGGACTGAAGGGGTCATGCGAAGAAGTTGAGGCTTGGCACCATGAAGAGAGCCTATGAGAGGCTATTGGTGAAGCCTAGTTGCATCAGAAAACTCCAGTATATTGGATATACCAGTACCATGGGATGATCACCAAGAACAGCAGCAGCAGTGGAGTGGAGTCAACTAGGACCTATAGTGCTATAGAGGGCAGAGCTGGAGGCTCTGACTCAAGGCCTTTGGAGGAGCTCAGAAGACCATGTATGGATCCATGACATTGGAATAAGAAGCTATAAAGTTGAAGTTGTCTTGGAGACCCCAAGATGTTCAAGATGCCAGAGCCATGGAATATGTGCTGAGGAAAGCTGCTAACAGGGAATGGGACCAGCCCAGAAGAAAGAAGTTTGTTGTCAACAAAAATGAAAATGGAGTTGGAGGTCTGAAGACTGTTTTAACATTAGACATGGAAATGCAGGATTCGAAGTCTGTCTAGCTGGTTTCCTGACTTCTTTTGGGGATTACAATTAAGTGATTGCATGAGTCTCAGAAGGGACTTTGAACTTTGGACTTTTAACACTGTTGAGACAGCTAAAGCCTATGGGGACTTTGGATTAAATGTACTTTTTTTTTTTTTTTTTTTTTTTTTTTTTTGCTATGGCTAGGTATGGCCCCTATACAGCCTTGTGTTTGAACCAGCCTATGGGGGCCAGAGAATGAAATGTGATAGTTTGTAAATGCTTGGCCTAGGGAGTGGCACTATTAGGATGTGTAGCCTTGTTGGAGTAGGTGTGGCCCTCTTGGAGGACATGTCACTCTGGGAGTGGGCTTTGATATCCTCCTCCTAGCCATGTGTGAGTCAGTCTGCTTCCTGACTTCCTTTGGATGAAGATGTAGAACTCTCAGCACGTCCTGTGCCAAGTCTTCCTGAAGACTGCCATGCTCCCATTTAGATGATACTGGACTCAACTACTGAAATCGTAAGCATCCCCAATAATGAATGTGTGTTTACCTCATACTCTATACATGCTAACATTTATTGTCATTTTATTTTTAATCTTGACCATTCTGACTGGCACATGAAAAAATTTTCTAAGTAGTTTTAATTTGTTTTTCCTTGATGGATAAAGATGTTAATCCTTGAAAAAAAATTTTAGACATTTGTTTTTCTTCTTTTGAGAACTTTCTATCAAGATTCATGTTCCAATTAAAAAATAAGTTGTTTATGTAATTAGTATTATTTTTTGTTTTTATTTTTCTAGAGATTCTTTGTCAGATGTATAACTGGTAAAGATTTTTTTCTGTTTATGTAGGCTGCCTTATCCTTTAATATATGCTGTATTTTTTCTGTATAGAAGCTTTAAAATTTCATCAGGTCTCATTATTCAATTTTGGTTTTAAGTATCGTAAAGGTATTAGGTCTTTAGTTGAAATTCTTGATCCATTTCTTATTTTGTGCAGAGTGAGAAAGAAGGACTAGCTTCATTCTTTTACATGTACCTACCTGTCTTAAAACTATTTGTTTAAGTTCCTGTTTTATCTTCAATATATGCATATCTAGCCTATTTGTGAAAAATAATGGAGTTAGGAGTTGAACTTATACTTTAAAGACCACAAATTCCTAAATTCTCTCCCATTCATCAATGTGTCTGGTTTTTTATTTGCTTGTTTTTTTTTTTAATTTGTTTTACTTTCCCCAGCATCTTGTCGTTTTTATTACAGCAGCTTTGTAATATGTATTAAGACTTGAGATGTCTGTGAGATCAGTTAGATTAATGGCATAATTTAACTCTAATATTTCTCGGTTTTGTTTTCATCTGGATGATTTTTTTTTCATGAATGAGTTGGGTTGTTAAAGTGATGGAGTCTATCTATGGTTTTCTATCTAATAATAATGGGTGCATCTGTTTTTGATGAATTTATGTTTATAATTTTAGTATCCTTTTTATACATTATTCCATTAATGAGTACATGATGGTCTTCTTTACTTCTTTTAACTTGTTTGAAGTCAACTTTTTCAGACATTGTATTTGCCAGTTTATATGCCTGCTGTTTCTTAGTTCCATTTTCTTGGAATACCTTTTTCTATTTCCTTATCCTAAGGTAGTATCTATCATTGATAAAGAAGTGTGTCTCCGCAAACTTTATATGCCCCAGTACAGGGGAAGGCCAGGGCCAAAAAGGGGGAGTGGGTGGGTAGGGGAGTGGGAGTGGGTGGGTATGGGGGACTTTTGGTATAGCATTGGAAATGTAAATGAGCTAAATACCTAATAAAAAATGGAAAAGGAAAAAAATCTATCATCTATCTATCTATCTATCTATCTATCTATCTATTCTTTCCCTTTTGAAATTGGTATTCATGTTACTGTTTTTTTTCATACAATTTATTTTGATCATATTCATTTTTCTACCCCAATCCCTTTTAAAATATTCCCCACCTATCTACCCATACAATGCACAATCTGTTTCTCTCAAAAAAAAAAAAAACTCAAAGTGTAAAACAAATGAACCAACCAACCAACCAACCAACCAACTAAGCAACAAAATAAGTTAATAAAATGAAGGCCAAAACACACACACACACACACACACACACACACACATACACACACACACACACACAGGCACACAGGCACACACACACATACACTTTGTGTTGACCAACTACTCAGAGTCCTGGGGCCTGCCCTGGAGTGTGGTTGATATATCTATCCAGAGATTCTCCACTGAAGAAAACTGATTTTCCACAGTCAATTCTAAGTAATTCTAGTTAGGTGTAGGACTTTGTGTCTGTTTCTGTCTGGTTTGAACTTGTACAGATTGTGTGTGTTTGTATGTGTGTGTGCGTGCGTGTGCATGTGCGCATGAGTGTACGTAATATGGATTTTAAATTTTATTATATTTTGGTCAAACCATGTCTCTTGTAGGATATTTATTTGGTATGTATTTATAATTTATGAGAAACCAAATATTCAAGTTGAATAAATTATCCTTCTCTTCTTGAATAGTAAAAAAAAAAAAAAAAAAGGGTGTCCCTAGATAGTTGTTGCAGTAAATCTCCAACTCAAATATGCCCGGCAATGAAAACACAATTCATTTAATATGAATACAAGCTGTGCACCTTGTATTCATATTCTTGATTGGGCAGATATACCACTACACTACCATCTTCCCCATCTATGAGACCCCTTATAATTTGTGGTTTCTCCAGGACATGTGCTTCTGCTTTCCTTTTACCTCCTTCTCTTTCTTCCATTGTCCTCTTTCCCTTTCTCTTCCCAAACCTTCAGCTCCAACTTCTCTTCTTTCTCTGTCCAATCTCTGGCTCTCGCCTTTATTTTATACATTAAGGTGGGATGAAGGGTTACAGGAAATGACCTGAGTGTTCACAATTCCTCACAGGAGAATGGAATTAACATCAAATATAATTAGCCCAGGGCTATCCACAACTGGTAGTACCAAGAAGGATGGAAACTGTTTTCTTATCTAATCTCCTAGTCTTTGTATTTTTGGAAGACATTGGTAATTTAAAACATTAATAGTTATTATTAAAAACCATTCACTAACTTCTGTTGCTTTGTTTTGTTTTGTTTTGTTTTGTTTTAAAGATATTTTAGAATCAACTGTCCTGGCATTGTTTGTTTAGTCCCTGTAACATCTTAGGTATCTTTATCCTTACCCTATCACTAATAGATTCTTTTGTATTTTCTGAGTTCCCTTAATATATTTTTATCAAGGAAAGATTTATTTCTCCTCAAATTTAATGGCTAGTTTTGTTGGGTATAATAATAGAGGTTGCTATTTACAGTCTTTCAGAATTTAGAATATATCTTTCCAGACCTTTCTGGCTTGAAAAGTTTCTGCTAACACTCCAGGTGTTGTTCTGAGGATCTTGGCTTTATAGATGACTGAACTTTATGTCATGCAGTTATTAATAGCCTTTATTGATTCAATGCTTTTATATATTAGCTATAGTAAGTTGATAGTTGTATATTTTATGGCCCTCTGTGTTTCGTGTTCTCTAATCCTCTAGTACGCAGATGGGTATTTCTTTCTCTGGTTTGAGAAATTTTCCTTGAAGATTTTATTGAAAATGCAACATGGCTGCTCTGATCACATCCAAAGAACTTTTACTTCTATGGGAGCTGCATGGAATGCAGACTTTCTCTTAGTACACATCTTTAATTCCAATCACTCTGTCTGGATTCCTTCAGTACAGCCCTAAACAATGGTGTCTAACTGAGGCACACACAAAGTGATAAATCCGAGAAAGACTTGACAGAAGGACTCAGAGATAGAATATGTCCAACTCTCAGAAGAACAGCTATTTAATGGGAGCACAGCAGAACAGTAAGTTAAATCAGTCAGTTGGGACTTGAGTCAGTGAGTTTAGAATCAGTGCAGTGAGTGCAGAGCAGTTGAGTTGAGTTTGTTTTTTATTTCATGCAGTTCAGTGTAGTTCAGCAGAAGCAGTTGAAGCTAGAGAATAAGAAACAGCCAGAAGATTCGAACAAATTGCCAAAGTTAGTGAGGCCAAGCAGAGCAATTCAGGAAGAAGCTGAGAGAAGCCACATTGAGTTAGTCAGCTTGGAGAGGTGTTTGAGTCAGAACAGCTCAGTTGAAGCAGCTAGTCAGAGTTCAGAAAGGGTGAGCTTATTTCACAGTAAGTTTCTGAGATGAAAATGACATCTAGAAAATAAAAGTTACTTTTACCCTACAATATTCTCATACGCACTAACTTGAAGGTTAGTTCTTTTCTGCCTTAAGTAAACTCTACACCAAGTTTGGGTATGGGGGACCTCAGGGACATTGTTTTGTAGTCATGGGACTGGGGGTTTTTGGAGTTTCATAATACTTGGATTGTCAGGCTGGGGCCTGATGTATGTCTGTGCTACCTGCGGGAAATTCATGGCTCAGAAATGTACTAAGATTACATGGCCTGGGTGTCATTGGCATTGTGGAACTGTCTGTGTTGGGTGTGTGTGTCTCTGCACAGTTTTCACATGGCTGGTCTTGGTGGGTAGGTAAGGTTATTTGTGATGTGTAAGGCTGTCTTCAGGTCATGAAGGCTGCTGTCAATTGGTAGTCAGGAGTACCTGTGTAAATACACAACTCAACATTAGAAAAAAGAAATATTATATATATATATATATATATATACATATATATATATAATATTTTTATTAGGTATTTTCCTCAATTACATTTCCAAAGCTATCCAAAAAGTCCCCCATACCCTCCTCCCCCACTCCCCTACCCACTCATTCCCACGTTTTGGCCCTGGCATTCCCCTGTACTGGGGCATATAAAGTTTGCATGTCCAATGGGCCTCTCTTTCCAGTGATGGCCGACTAGGCCATCTTTTGATACATATGCAGCTAGAGTCAAGAGCTCCGGGGTAATGGTTAGTTCATAATGTTGTTGCACCTACAGAGTTGCAGATCTCTTTAGCTCCTTGGATACTTTCTCTAGCTCCTCTATTGGGGGCCCTGTGATCCATCCAATAGCTGACTGTGAGTATCCACTTATGTGTTTGCTAGGCCCCGGCCTAGTCTCACAAGAGACAGCTATATCAGGGTCCTTTCAGAAAACTCTTGCTAGTGTATGCAATGGTGTCATCGTTTGGAGGCTGATTATGGGATTAGGAAATATATTTTTAATAAGGAAGTTTTTATTAGGTAAAATAACACTACATTAACTGGCTTAAAATACAATGGTTTTATCAACGAATCCTTTTATTAACACAATATCTTAGTCACTTTCTCATTAAAGTTATAAAATATAGGGGTAAATCACCTTAATGGAATAAATGTTATTATAACTAATAGTTTCAGACTAATACAGTTCATTATGGTGAGGAAGACATCACAGGCAAGGAGAATAAGGATGCAGGATTTCTTTGATTGAATTTTCACATACTTAAGGTCACTTAGCTTTCCCAAACAGTGGCAGCAGCTGGAGACAAGTTTCTCAAACATATAAACCTATGGGAGAATCTTCACAGTCAAACCATCATGCAGTGCCTCATGGTCTGATAGATAATCCACTATAAAGCTGTGAAGAGAGAGTACTATGCTGTCTGGATTTAAATTTTTTTTGTCCAATTTGTTTAGTCTTCTGTCTAAGATATTGAACCTATAAGAATGCTA
Organism: Mus musculus; assembly: GCF_000001635.26. Classification (NCBI taxonomy): domain Eukaryota; kingdom Metazoa; phylum Chordata; class Mammalia; order Rodentia; family Muridae; genus Mus; species Mus musculus. The sequence continues at coordinate 19,303,399 of NC_000085.6, forward strand.
TGAGCATATCTCTTTATGTTGAGAACATTGGCAACAAAGAAAAATCTCAGCTATGACTCTGCAACAAGAAGTAAAGTATTGATGTCACTGCGTTATACAGGAAATATTGCCAAGAAAAAATAAGAAAAGAAAGTCATGAAAGAGGATGCACTGGTGACAAAACCTCAACCCAAATTCAGTACAGATATCTATTTCATAGTGATCCCAAGTGTGACTTGTGGCTCCGAGAAATAGAGAACCCTGCCCTAAGTCTATTACAGAGTCGCAAATATGTCCCATTTGAGCTCCCAGAAGACACAGGTTATGTTAAGGACAATCTTGCTTCCTCTTAACTGATTTGGACGACTTACAATTTGGACTCAAATTTGGTCTCTTGCTATGACCTCAAAACTATTAATTTATTTACATTCCACTTTGTGTTTTCACTTAGGTGCAATCATTTGAATGGAAAGTGGTATATAGCTAAAAACAGCTATTGATAGTTTTTAGAGAAAAGGGAGCTAAATATGGGTAGAAAAATCCCTTTAGCTTGCTTCCAGTTTTTGAAAGATAAATGGGGAACCTAAATGTTTAACCAACTTCAATTATGTTTCCATTTAGCTCTGCAATCAAGGTTGATTTGTGTGTAACTCCAGTGGATTGTTTATGTCCAGAATCAGGGTGTTAGCTTGTAATTGGGAGATTTCAGAGTAGCATTTACACTTGATAACTACAGGCTATCATTAAGAAGATTGACTTCATTCATTGATTTTATTTGATATGTGGGCATTCCTGTGGTGTGAGTTTTCACTTTTAAAATGTACATGGTTCATCGATTAGGCCCTTCTCTTGCATTGCAGTAATGGGATTTGGAGCAAGTATTTTTCCAAAGGCTTTTTCCTTATTAGGGATAATAGAACCTATTAGCTTTCCTGAAACAAGGTATGAGTTTTGAATGCTTTTCTGGGTGTGGGTACAGTGTGTTAGGTGCATTGCTAGTCTTATCATTAAAATGTCTCTTTTACTTGGTATCAGTGAATATCAATTCATTTTGATTTCCCTACTGTTAATGTTGGGAGCAGATTTATAATCAGAGGGCTCTTTAAGTTTTAATACTAAGAAAAATAGAGCAAGATCACACTGGTATTTTCCATAGTCTGTGTGGCACTTTGAAGCTTCTTTTCAATCATCAGTCTAGACTGTCTTTTAAGTAATGAGTCCTTTCATACTCAACATTCTGATTTACATATATGCATATATCTGCATATATGTATATATCTGTGTATCTCAAATATATCATATGTCATGTATCATACATAGTTACATACATATCATCATAGTTTTATGTATATATATATATATATATGTGTGTATATATATATATATATATATATATATATATATATATATATATATGTGGTTTGATGCAGAAAGAAATTTGTATCGGTTTAGTATTTTTCTTTAAAATTCTAGATAAAAATCTTTTGGAAAATAAAATTTCTACTATGCAGTACAGATTTCTAGAACTTATAATTCTAGAGCAGACAATTCTTTGTACCTATGAAAAATTATGTTGTGTGCTCTCCTCACCAATAAATTAAATTAAATTTTATTAAAATAAAGAGTTAGAAATACAATAGTTCTGGATTTCAGGTGACTCACAATACAGCATTTCAGAGTGTTTCTCAAGGGAAATAGGAAATTGATAAAAATGTATATAATCCTTGTACCAATAGAGGCCAGCTTTTATTCATGCTTGCAGGAGGTCTGGTGTGAATGGCAGGGTTGGCAAAGACTGGCCAGTGTGAATTGTCTCAGAGCTTTCACCAGAACTGTGGTTCTACCAGCACATTCAGGGGGGTTACTTCCTAGTATCCAGAACAGTCCAGAAATACATTCTGAAGTAGTGAACTACCTGGTTTGGGGTAATTTATTGTAGCAACTGAAAGTGACACAGTGCTCATATTGGAGTTCTCATGAAGAGCTACTTGGCCCTAAAATTGTGCCTTATGCCCTAGAGATGCCTCTGCCAGGTAGTCTTTCTCTTCTTGTTTTGAAAACACCCACTGTACCTTTTTATTTCCCCACCAATATCAGTATCCAATATAACTGACTAATGGAATCTCCTCACTGTCTTTTGATTTACCTGTTTTATAAATTTAAATTAAGAAGCTGTAAAATCTATATAAATATCTCCATGTTATATTTTAATCAATTTAGAGTTAAAATTTGGGAATTTCACTTCTATTACTGTGTATTCAATTTATATGGTCTGTGTTGGTTTATTTTCTTTATACTTAGTACATCATCATGGTTTTGGCTATTATGTACCCGAAATACTTACACAATACCAAAATATGAAAAATTGAAATACTTACAATTATATAATACTAAAATATGAAATATATATCAGTGAAGCCTCTTGACATTAGCTATCAAAAATTCACAGGAGAATGCTGTCTTTTATAATGCTTAATGCATCTATTGTCAGTAGGATGATGTGACTAGTTAGATATACACAGACAGGCATCACATTAAATAATTTCTTAGATAAAATCTTATTTTCTTATCTGTGAAACACATTTTCTAAAAGTTTCATTTTAAATATTTCTAAATATTTCATCTGACCATTACCTCTGGGAGGATAGTTGTGATATAATTGCTCAATACATGCTAATCCAACTGTACTGACATGTGGAAATGTGAGACAGACTGTAGCATATTAGAAAGTTTCTCAAAACATTTAAAGGATATAAAATGTGTAGTGCCAGCAAGTCATCAAACCTTTTCTCCCAACATCAGTTAGTTGATTGATTCTTAAGATTAAAAGAAAATAAATTTAAAAATTGACACTGAGAGAAGGTTCTGTGTGCTGTAATCGGTGCTTCCAGAATCTACAATAGTTTCACAAAGAAATATGTACAATATGTTCCTGAAGAAAGGTAACTTGGAGAGCTAACTGTGAGGTTGTTGTTGTTGTCGGGAGATGGGGAAGGATGAGAAGTAAGGATTACACAATGGCTCTGTAGATCGAAATGTGGGCATCTCTTTTAATTTGTGGGAGTGAAGGGGAGTGGATAAGTAGTCCAATGCAAAAAAAAAAAACATGCGTGGATTGGTCACTGCATTGAACTTGAGTATTTCTTATTTTAATTGACAACACTCACGTCTTTGAGCTTCTCATTTAGACTTTGATAAAATCAACTTGCAGAGGCAGATGGCAGGCTGTTATTTTTAATTCACAAGCCATGTTAAATGTATGCCATATGTTGTAGGACTTTTCAGGCTCAGCCTTTTGAGCGCTACCACAATAAACTCACCAGCTTACAGAAAAGGAAATCTGACAGGAAGAATTATGCACTTGCGGGTTACATTTTTGAAAACTGAAGTCAGTTACTTGTCTCTTTGCCTGATTTAAGAAAGGGGGTGGGTGAAAAAGAGGGGAAAAAACCCTCAGAAAAATGGAAAGCCACACATTGAAATGGTAATATCTGTGCAAAAGAGGAGTGGGATTAGGAAGTCTGATTGCTTTGTACTGAGAAATGAACTGTCGCTCAACAGTATGACATCTCTGGAGAGCATACAAGGCAGCCTGTTAGAGTCCACAGTGGAACTGAAACAGTTTTAATGTGTACTGTCCATGACCCTGAGTAGAAGACTCAGCTCTGCGGCATTCAGCAGTGCTTATGACTAATAAAAACCTTGATTTCAGTAGTCTCTAGAGCTCCTTCCAGAATTCACACAGTATTTTGCATTTGTAGTTCACACACTATGAATTACAGCTGATACTCAGATTCAATTACTACCATATTAAAGCCAATCACTTTTCATTTAAAAAAATTTTTTATTCGATATTTTCTTTATTTATATTTCAAATGTTATCCCCTTTCCTAGTATGCCCTCCGAAAACCCCCTATCCCTTCCCCCCTCCCCCTGCTCACCAACCCACCCACTCCCTCTTCCTGGCCCTGACAGTCCCCTATACTGGGGCATAGAGCCTTCACAGGACCAAGGGCCTCTCCTCCCTTGATGACTGACTAGGCCATTCTCTGCTACATATGCAGCTAGAGCCATGAGTCCCTCCATGTGTTTTCTTTGATTGGTGGTTTAGCCCCAGGGAGCTCTGGGAGTACTGGTTAGTTCATATTGTTGTTCCTCCTATGGGGCTGCAAGGTCCTTCAGCTCCTTGGGTACTTTCTCTAGCTCCTTCAATCCTAAGACTTGAGTAGTCTTTGTAACTTTGAGTATTCCTCTTATAATAGTGCAAATCACAAAGAATTTGTCAAGTTGATTTTATAAGATCTATTTATTTATTATACCAGTGAATAATTTTCTCTATTAGAAATTGAGCATACCAAGCAAATATTTTAGGTGCTTATTCCTAGTGTTTGAGAAACAAGTTAGCTTATAAAGATTCAATTCTAAAAGAGAGTTAGGACTCAGTAAGCCTATTCAGCAAAGGAAGGTGGTGTTAGTGTCTACGTATCACCACATTTAAACTGAAAATCATCATTAGATTTTCACAAAACTCAATTTTGATGACCTTCAAATTTCCACCACTGCTTCTCTAAGTATAATAGGAAGTTTTCCCTTTGCTTGTATAAGGCATGGTAGGGGCCCTTGACTGCCATCAAAAACACCTGGGTCCTATGTGATAAAAATGATAGGAAGCCAATACAAGAGAACAATCACACTCTAGAGATTTATTGTTAAAGGTCTTTCTTCTTTCTCACAAACCCCTCAGCTTTTGAAGGATTATTTATTTATTTATTTATTTATTTATTTATTTATTTATTTATTTATTCGTTTGAGTTGGAGACAGTGAGTCTATCTGTTTTGTTCAGCTGAAAACTCCAGAAGAATGTCAGATCCCTCCTGGTGTATGTTGCACCAGGAGTCTACAGGTTGTGAGCACCTGTTTCTAAGACCTGAAGTTCTTGCATAGAGCTTTTATCTGAGTTGGGCTGTTTCCTCCATTAAAGGTACAGGATGAGTACAGAATGCCCCCTCCCCACATCTCACTGTCTCTCCTCTATAGTGTTCTGACTGCTTTGTTGCATCCCTGTCCTGACATGACTAACACAACAGCTACTCGAGGTGATTTTTTCCCCTGTATCTTGATTTATCTTTTGCCTGACCCCAAACAGTCTTCAAATTTCTCATTTCCTTTTCTTCTGCTGCTCTTTACTTTCCACCCCTGGATACACACATGCCAGGCTGTGTTAGACATCTGGTTCTGTATTGCTGTTGCCATTGTAATTGTTGAAGTACCTTCACTCCCTCTCTTACTGTTTTGTGTTCCATTTCCTGAGCTGAACTCTTTAATGGCAGTGGACCTGTCATATTTGTCTTTATATGTCCAACATCAATCTTGACCTTGTTGGTACAGAATAAGAGCACACTTAGAAATTTATGGGGTGAAAACCAGTAAATGAACACGAAATAGAGTGTGAACTAACGTATGTATGCACACACATGCATTTGTAGACGTTAATTAACTATTAAAATAGAGATCATTTGTTTCGGTGTTGATTTAATCAGTCCCACTAATCTTTTTGTTGCCGTCAAAGTTTCCAGAACATTTTTATATATAGCTATCTGGTCAAAGTGTGCTGCTCTGCCAACTGCAGTTGAGATTTGAAAGTCCAGAATAGATGGACCAGATGGGCAGCTTCCCTCCCAGTAGAGTTTCCCAAAGTGCATTCTGCAGAATGCTTGTTCCAAGGGGTGTTAAACGGGATGCTACTAGGTGTTATAAGAACAGGAACAAAGACGGAAGAAGAACTAGATAAAACTAAACTTACAGACTAATATAATACAGAATAAGATATGTTTGAATGGAGTGAAGTTAAACAGTTTTATTACTTACACATTTTGCATGATTTATTATTTCAGGATTTGATTCATCGATGTGATTTGAAAATCAAGAAGTATAATATTTTGAATGTCTCTCATTTTTTCATTAAATTTATAATTTGCAAGATCTCAGGAAATTTTAAAATTATCTAATAGTTACAGAAGAATGCATACCTGTCTTTGTAAATTCATGGACACACAAATATAATATATACATGTTACATATATATATATATATAAAACATATATATGTATATATGTGTGTGTGTATATAATATATATATTGGGGTTCTACACCTTATATGTATATCATATTTATTTTTATTTTCAGGAAGTGTGTAACTAAGAAATCAGAGGGTTTAAACATTCATATATATTCCTATTGGTTCTCAAATATGTTATACATGAATTCTTCTTTCTCTGAATACTATGTACATCTTGCATTTGCATGAAAAGGTCACAATTTCCATTCATCCTTCCTCCAGGTCACCATAATTCCCTGAAGTGTGTAAGGGGCCAAGCATATAGTAGTCTGAGGTCAAGCTTGGGTGTCATTTCTTAGATGCTATCTACCTTGCTTCTTGGGTCTGTGTCTCACTGACTTGGAGGGATGATTTAACTGTACATTGGGATCCAAGAATCCTCTGGCCTCTGCTTCCCAGTGCTGGGATTGCAAGTGTACACTATCATGTTCAGCATTTATATGGGTTCTGGGGCTTCAGTCAGCTCTTTATACTCAGACATCAAGCACTTTACTGAGTAAACATTTATTTTTATTTTCAGTAAGTGTGTAACTAGAAAATCAGAGTGTTTAAAAATATTTTAAGCAGAGAAAATTCTTGATATATTATTTTCTATGTATTTTGTTGAGAACTACATAAATATTTTGATGACATCTGACCCATATTTTGCCACCCCCTACTCTTTCTGAATTCCCCTCCCCAACATATTTTCTTCTCAACTTCACCTTCTCCTCCTCCTCTTCTTAAAAGTGTATGATTTATTGTATGTAGTTAGTGCTGGCTATATGCACATGTGTGTGGGGTCACCCACTGCAGCATGGACAACCTAACAGAGGCATACTCCTGAAGAAAATGACTCTTCCTCACTAAGTTGTCATCATATGCCAATAATTCTTCAGCTGGGAATAGGGTCTTGAGTGTTTCTCCCTCATCCATTGTATAATGTTGACAAACTTGATCTAGTATATAGGTAAGCAGAGCAACTATGGGTTCAAGAGAACCCAGAAGACATTGTTCCCCACTAATTGTTCCCAACCTCAGAGTCTTTCAGTCTGTTTGCCATCACCTATATCTCAGCATAGAAGGAGAGGGAAATGATACAGATGTCCCATCGGGGCTAACACTCTACACTCACTCTCAAAAATACATCTTTTAAATTCTGGCATTATTTGAAGATTTTTACAATATCTTAAAAGCAATGTATAGAGGGAACAGGGGAGCGCTAAAAAGCAATTTTTGTTTTCTTTTTAAAATCTAGAAACTTCCCATTTCCCTAGGATGTTGCCACAGTAGCTTGGACTGGTGCCAGAGATTAGACCCCAGAACTAGTGAGATGGCTACTGGTAGTTTGAGGCCAAAATTATTGTTAAAATTATTGGTTTTTAGTCACCATTTATTTACTACCAATGAACACTGACTAAAACAGGGCTGATGAGAAGGCTCAGTGCTTACGAGAACTGGCTGTTCTTCCCGAAGTTCAATGCTCAGCACCCATATGACAGCTCACAACTGTCTATAACTTCAATGCCAGGAAGCCTGACACCCTCTTCTGGCCTCCTCATGTACCAGGCATACATGTAGTATAGCCCAGAGATATACACGCTGGCAAAATGCCCATACACATAAAACAAATTGATTAAAAATTAAAAAGTATTTTCTTTCTTTAACTAAACTTCAGGTTTCCCCCTCTGACTTTTCATTGTCCAAATCCATCAGGAATTCGACTGCCAATGGGGCCTTAGAGCGGTTACACTCAGGCTTCTGGGTGTGTGGTTTAATGGAAATGGTAGAGCAGCAAGAGTGGAGGAAAACACAGCCAATCCTCTTAAGCCTAGCCTTTTTTTTGGTCCTCAGCACCTATGATTTACCCTTGAGCCTTTCTACTAGAATAAGAGTTGTTGAATCTGCTGCACAAGATAAACTATAATTTTTATAAACAGTGACACTCAGTTGGACCATTAGTAAAATTGTTTCACATTGCAAAATTTCCACTGTGTGTATGCCTATAAAAGCATCCCTTGCGGGCACTTATTCCTTACAGTCTGAGACTCAGTTCTGTTAACTATACAACATCTTCCCACTTTGCCACATTCTTTATTCTCCTTGACAACTTGATCCTAGATCAACTTGAATCAGCTAGTTGTGGTTATTCTTTTGCAGTAGTACTAGAGAATTCCAATCATGTAAATTTATAATCTTACATTGGAAAAAATTAAAATCATGGGCTGGAAAAGTTTGATACTTTGTATCATGTACTTGTTAGTCTTGCTCTCTCATCTATACTATGAGTATTTCAAATCTCTGCTTGGTCCTTCAGATTCATTCTGCAATTCTGTAGAGAGATACACAAAGAACACTAAGCTTTGTAATCTTTTGGAAAGAAACCTTCAATGTTTCTTCGTGTCAACTATTCTTTTTTATATCCTTCCTTAAGAAAGAAACATTCATTATCATATTTCAAGGTTAATGCCTTCTATAAGACAAACTCGTTGACTCTTCAAGATGTTTGGCTTTATAAGGAAAAGTTCAAGGCATATTGTGAATGTCTACCTCTGGTTTATTCCTCTCATCAGATAAGTGAATGGAAGTGTGAGGATCTCTAGCTGTGTAGAACTGCAGGGGTGGCTTGATAGAAGAAAGCTCATACTTTCCCTTCATCTCTTGAGTTCTCAGGAGAAACCTCGATAGAGAAATTATTGGTTGGATTAAGTTTTAGGGAAGTGATAGCTTTCTCTTAGAATGCGAATGTTTGCTTTCTGCAACCATTGCAAAGGCAGTGCTTGTAGAATAATTGTCAGCTCTGAAGTTAGTGCTGCTAAGCTTGCTAAAGCAACCCCATCATGGATCAGGACGAAGAGGTGAATGGGAGGAATGAACACAAGAACACCCTGTGTGCTTTCTCTTATTTATTGAATTTAGTTTCTCATCATAGCTTTGGTGTTTTCACTTGAGAAGATTCTCAAAGTGTGAGCATGAAACCTCTAAAATGTATAACTCAGAAAATGGGAGATGAGGGCAACAAAGATGGGTTATGATAATAGCTCTATTTTTCAGAGTATTAGCAGAGTTTACTTGTTTCACTAATTGCTTCTCCTATTTTCATAACCTATCAATATTATTGACATGATGAGATAAAGATAATTTTATATACTGATAGTTTTTTAAATTACTAAATAAAACCAGTAGAAATGCTTGCATGAGTACACACACACACACACACACACACACACACACACACACACACACACACACACACACATATATATATATATATATATATATATATATATATATATATATATATATATGAAGAATTTTATACATTCATAATATGCACTTTGGTCAAATCTCCCCGCCATTCCTTCTCTTCCAATGTTTCTCTTATTTTCCCTAACACTCTTCCCTTTCAATCTTATGTGTTCTTTGCTTTATTTAAATCCACTGGGCACAGTTGTGCACTGGTGTAGAACTATCTATGGATCAGAACATAGGTTGCCTTTCAGGGCCACATCTCTGAAGTAAACTGACTCTCCCTATCCCAGATGGAGTATAATAAAGGTTTCCAATATAGGGTTGAACATTCCGTAGTCTCTTGTTCTCTCTACCTTGGCTAGTTATGGGTCTGTGTAATATTCATTGTCTCTTGTATTCTAGCTAATTTTATATCAATTGGACACAAATTAGTTATCTCAAAGTAGGGAACTTCAATTGAGAGAAAAAAAAATGCCTCTGTAAGATCCAGTTGTAGAACTTTTTCTTTTTCAGTTTGAATAATTTTAATTTAATATTTTCTTTATTTACATTTCAAATGTTATCCCCCTCCTCCTGCTTCTATGAGGGTGTTCCCCAGCCATCCACCCCCTCCTGCCTCCCTGCCCTCATATTCCCCTACACTGGGCATTGAGCCTTCACAGAACAAAGGGACTCTCCTCCTATTGATAAACTACAAGGCCATCCTCTGCTACATATGTGTCTGGATCCATGGGTCCCTCCATGTGTACTCTTTGGTTGGTGGTTTAGTCCCTGGGAGCTCTGGGCAGGGAGGCAGGGCAGTGGTCTAGTTGGTTGATATTGTTGTTCTTTCTATGGCATTGCAAACCCCTTCAGCTCCTTCAGTCCTTTCTCTAACTCCTCCATTGGGGACCCTGTGCTCAGTCCAACTGTTGGCTGCAAGCATCTGCCTCTGTATTTGTCAAGCTCTTGCAGAGCCTCTCAGGAGACAGCTATATCAGGCTCCTGTCAGCAAGCACTTCTTGGCATCCACAATAGTGTCTGGGTTTGGTGACTGTATATGGGATGGATCCCGAGGTGTGGCAGTCTCTGGATAGCCTTCCCTTCAGTCTCCATTCCACACTTTTGTTTCCGTATTTGCTCATGTGAGTATAGATTCTTTTTCTAATTAGTAATTAATGGGAGAGGGCTCAGCCTATCGTGTGTGAAGCAACCTCTGGGCTGGTAGACCTGGGTTTTATAAGAAAGCAGACTGAATAAGTCAGTAAGCAGCATCCCTCATGGCCTCTGCATCATCTCCTCTCAGCAGATGCCTATGTTGCTTGAGTATCTGTCTTGAACAGTGATATGGGAACCATAAACCAAATAAACTGTTTTTCCTCAAGTTACTTTAGTTACATTTCATGATAGCGATATTAAACCTAACATAAAAACTGCACATAAAAACTTAGCTGATGAGGAATAAATGATGCATTAACCTATGGGCATGATAACAAGTCATTAATAATTAGTTTAATACTATGTCTATTTAGTAGACTATCATGAGTTGGGTCTTCTCTAGAACCTATGATATGCCTAGTTCCAGGTCATTGGCTTCATAAATTTATTAGGTTTTATCTTGTATAATAGGCATTGAATCCAATCAGAAATTCACTGATCAGTCCCATGACATGCATGCCTCCGTAGTTTTCTGTAGGCATTCTTGTCAGGCCAGTCATTAGGGTCACAGTCATTAGGGTCGCAGTCTTCTCAGCTGGGTAGGGTTACTTATTATTTTTTCTCCTTTTGTAGCATGCACAGAATCTTTCAGAATTATGAAAGGTAACCCACAGAACTGAAACTTCCAAGTGAGTACCAGCTTCATTTCTCTACTTCCTGTGCCTCAAGCACATGGTAACTTCAACTACACAAGAGGTAACTCAATAACCCCATTGTTTGATTATTTGAAATATAACACTTCTTTTCTTTTTTCCTCCTTTTCTTTTCTTTTCTTTTCTTTTCTTTTCTTTTCTTTTCTTTTCTTTTCTTTTCTTTTCTTTTCTTTTCTTTTCTTCTCTTCTCTTCTTCTTCTTCTTCTTCTTCTTCTTCTTCTTCTTCTTCTTCTTCTTCTTCTTCTTCTTCTTCTTCTTCTTTTTCTTCTTCTTCTTCTTCTTTTTTTTTTAAAGAAGTGGTTTCTCTGAGGAACACTGGCTGTCCTGGAGCTCACTCTGTAGAACAAATGGCCTTGAACTCGGATATCCACCTGCCTCTGCCTCTCTAGTGCTGGAATTAACGATGTACACCACCACTCTTCAGCTAACACTTTTTGTTTTAGTTACTAATGTTTCCCTTTCTTCCTTTAAAACTATTGTGTGGAAGAAAGGTTAAATAACACCAAATACAGACTGCAAAGTCCAGAATCCAGTTCTGTGTTCTGAATTCAAAGCAACGATGTTTTTATATTAAAAGACAGTTTTTTTAAAAAAAAAGACACACACACACACACACACATATATATATGCATCATTTGCTTAGTGGCACATCTTTCTTCATATGAGCAGTGATTTCTCTGGGTTTCCACACAAAGTAGGTAAGACAACAGGGAATTATATACCTGTAATTCCTCTTCCATAGCAATAGCAGTGCTATTAACATGAGTTTTGTATCCCATTTTTGTACAATATTCCAATACATCTGAGCTATATCAAGGTATGCCTGAGCACTGGTAAATTCATAGAGCAACAAATAAAACAATAGTTTAACTTGAGCTAATAGTGATTGCCTGAATATCCAGGGGTATGAAGTGTCTTGTTTATCCTGTCCTACCACCCTAGAAGTTTAAGAATTATCTTTCATTCTTTCAGAAGATGGTAAAAAAGTGAGTGGGATACATGTTTACCATTTTAAGTGGCAACAGTAGACCAGTCTTTATTTTCTTTGTTTGTGTGGGGAACTAGACAGGTTTTCTGTTTTTCTTTCTTTCTTTTCTTTCTTTCTTTTCTTTCTTTCTTTCTTTCTTTCTTTCTTTCTTTCTTTCTTTCTTTCTTTCTTTCTTTCAGCTTTTCCATGTTTTTCTTTCTTTCTTTTCCTTCCTTCCTTTCTTTCTTTCTTTCTTTCTTTCTTTCTTTCTTTCTTTCTTTCTTTCTTTCTTTCTTTCTCTCCTTCCTTCCTTCCTTCCTTCCTTCTTTCTTTTTCTTTCTTTCTTTCTTTTTTTTTTTTATTTTCATGGTGATACTCAGTTACCCAAATCCCACTGTGCTTTGAGGATGTTAACATCTGTTTTGACTATTTTAATATATACAATATTAGATAACATCTTCATAGCATATGTTACAATTATTCTACTCCAGGGTGTTGTTATTCATCTCTTAAGGAAATCAATCTTTATCATATACAGACTCATAAATAAATCTTTGTGCTTGTAGGTTTGTAAGTAGTACTAATACTAATGGTTTCAGAAGTCCACCATGGATCTTTGGAAACTTGCAGTGGTAATATCAGTTATTTTTTTTAACATTTAGTTTATCAGTTTATATAAGCAAACATGTAGTAACATCTCTGCAGGTGTTATTTTTAACACAAAGATAAATACCTGTCAAATACCACATTTTACACACATAAACACACACACACACACACACATACACACACACACACACACACACACACACACACACACACACATACATATGCTCATTCATGTGCATGAGCACATATAACAGTTTCTAAATTGAAAACTTTGAATATTGTTTTGGGATTAGGATAGAAGCAATTTAATATACTTTGTAGGAATGGTATTTTGAAAAAATGTTTTCTCTAATGTGCATTCAGTAAAGGGCAGAATTCTGACTAAGAAACGGAAGGGGTGGGTCTGAGGAGAGGGCAGTTGTGGGAATAGCTGGGAAGAGTGGAGGGAGGGGAAATTGTGGTCAAGATGTATTGTATAAGAGAACCATCTATGTTTAGTAAAAGAAAAGATGTGATATACTGACAAAATTAGAATGAAATATAACTGAGGATCCATCCAAAATATGTGCTTTAGCTTCCTTGAATCTTATACATCCCTTCAAAAGTCATAAAAATTGAGCTGGCTGTGTTATTAAGTTTAAAGTAACCAATTACGAGAAAGTTCTCTGTTGAACCTTTGCCAAAGGTGTTGGGTTTCAAGAAAATATTTACAATTCATCTATCTTAACTTGAGTTCTGTCACATCACCTTAAATATTATTAAGTTTGTATTGACTGAAGAAAACCACATTGGGCCAAAATAAATTTTTATGCTTTGCTCATACTAAATATTTTCCCTAACCCTTCAACATTATAATATAACACAGACTTCAATCTTTCCCAATCATAGTAAAATGCAAGTTTTAATAATGTAAATAAGATCTTGGTTATCTGGAGATATGTATATCAAGGTGACCCAGATAAAGTAAGCTCTCTTTTGGAAATCTGTACATTTTATGATATTTCTAAAGTCCTCTCTCTCTCTCTCTCTCTCTTTTTCTCTCTCTCACTCTCTCACTTTCTCTCTCTCTCTCTCTCTCTCTCTCTCTCACACACACACACACACACACACAAACACACACACCATATAGAAAAAATAGTTACATGTATATTTGTTGGTAAGTGTTAGGGGACGTTTTCCTCATTAGTGATTGAAGGAAGAGGAGCTACCCCGTATGGGCAGTGCCTCCCCTGGTTCTGTATTGTATAAGAAAGCTAGGTGAACAGAAGTAGGCCATAATACACAATAAGCAGTAATCAATGTTTCTCTGATGGCTTCAGTCTTGACTTCCTTTGCCTTGCAGTCCATCAGTGATGGACTGTAAATTATTAGGATGAACTATATCATTTTTTTCTCAAGTTGACTTTGGTCATGATGTTTATCACAACAGAAACAAAATTAGAATGGAGTCTGTGTATTAGAGTGAAAGGGAGACAGTCTGAGTCAACATATAATATGAGGGAATATGCGTGCTGTCCTTGTGCACAGACTTCTTATCCATATAATGTGGAACATGAAACATGAGAACATTATTTCTGTTTGAGCTATACTTCTGTTCTGACTCATGCCATGAGCACTCACTCTCTTCTTGGGAAATAAAAATCCATGAAAAATTCAAACAAAAATCTTAATATCTACTCCTAGTATGCTCCGTCTATGTTCTGCATCCAGAGTCTCCCTTTAAAGAAGCAATGATGTGGATTTATTTTGCATAACTCTGGAGTAGCTGAGAATATGGCTTTTATCCCTCTAAACATTGGAGTTCCACAGTCAGGTAAATTTTCTTGGTGTATGTGAAAATTATTTCAAGGATAAATAATTTCTTTTAAATTGGTTGTTGCTGGTATAGTAATGAGAAGGCACAAACTTATTTGCAAATAGCATCATTAAGATCTAAGCCAAAACAGGGAGCTGATCTGCCTTGAAGTGTACACCAAAGCAGCTGCAGGATTGTAGGAAATACTCAGTCTCTGTCTCTCTGTCTCTGTCTCTATCTCTCTCTCATTAATTCCATTTGTGAGCTGCTGGTGCAGGTGGGTCATTTTATCTTCTCACCCCATTAATCACTTGTGGGGTACTGAGGAGAGCTTTATTAATACCTGGTCAAAGACAGCTTAATCCATAACATTTTCCAGCAGCAGCAAAGCCAGCTGTGGAGCCAAGGTGTTACTATATAACCAGGCTGAAGTAATTTATGCAAACTAACAGGATGCTTCTGCAAAGGGAGCCTGCTTGCTCAAACCAGGAGCAAGATGATTGCTTTAACCCTGGCCTGCCTGATTGAGCCTCTGTAGAATCCTAACGAAATTGGCTTCTCTATGCCTGACATTCAGGTATACATCATCTCTTCTCTGTCTTCAGGATCCCCAACAGTTCTCAGACTTTGATTCAGATTTTTACATGAAAGTATCTTCACCAAGATTTTCATTAAGTCAAATTTGTAGTTAAGCTTTGAAATGTAAAGATGAACATATTATGATGCGTCCTCTGGGCAAGTACGTATGCTTGAACCCCTCAGTCAAACTGAGTGTGCATGTTCTTCACTCCAGCGGTTCCTCCTTTTGCCTGTGACAATTGCAAAAAGCACATGGAGAGTGGACAGTACACCTTTGTCATTTGCTTAAGTGAGCCACAGACATTATAAGATCATCTTTCCAGGGTCTAAAATGCAGGGTCCCGTTTACCCATTTTTAAAAAATTCTTCCTAAATACCCAAAGACATCATACCTACCTATTTTTCAGATGATTTCCCCAGTTTTCCCACAGAAAAGCTTTGAGAAATCTGTACACACACACACACACACACACACACACACACACACACACACACACACACATTTCTTCTGAATCTGTCACTTGCACACAGTTTGAATGTCCTCTATTTCACCGACCTGAGAAAGCTCATTGATGCTCATTCTTGCTTTCTCTCCTACAGCACTAACACAAGTCGATTACTATTGACTTCTTAGATGCTTTTCCCACTATTCTGTATTCTCTTTGCCTCCATCAGATATAGACCTTTTGTCATTTGCCAGCTATGATATGCAAAATATTCTCTGAAAATGTCTCTCTACTTACCCATAATTGGTGCGGTGCAGGCTTTACTTCACATGCGAAGAGGTAATTGTTGCTGTCAATGGAATTAAGGTTGCAAATTCGATGACCTTATGAGGGTTTCTTAATCCATCTGTGGCACAATTTCTACACCTAATTCTCCAGAAACATTGTGAGATAGAGGGAGAAAGATTCTATGAACCTGAGGATTAGTACATTAATGAAAAATTGTATCTTCTGTGCATGATATAGCAGCTTCACTCATGAGCTCTCAACAATATGATTCTCTAAACAAGCCATAAAATTATGAGACTACCAGTTGACCTGTTCGTCTTCAAAGGACCCACCCTTCATGAAGAGCTACAAACTTTGGGTCCTGGGAGAGGAAGAATCAGTGTTTTCTAGAGACAAAATCCTCTGGTAGGTGAGATTCATTCCTAAGTGGTCAGCACTAAGCATATACATACATACAACATGAAATGAAACCAGAGGGGCATATTCATTAATTTATAAGTACAAATGTATAAAGATAATAATTACAGAATATGAAGCACTGAAAAAAAGAGTTTTGGGTAAAAAGTTGGTCTAAATGTCATCAAAAGTATTTAAATGCAGAATAGGGATGCAGAGATCTAACAGAGTCTGCCTTTCTTCCTATATACTATATCCCTGTCATCTGTCTGTCCATCCATTTTTTTTAAAGATTTAAATATACCAGTTCATCTTCACACAATCTTCGCATAATTGAGACAAAAATGACAAATAACTTTCACTTTTGAGAAAAAGAAAATTAATTCACTTATAACCAAATATTTCCTCCACATTGAAATGTTCCATCCTCAGGCGGCATCCTTAAGTCTCAGGAAACTGACAGCACAAGGAGAGAAACAACTCTTAAAAGGCTTTCAGAAGTTCTTGAAACTTAGAAGATTCACAAGTCTCTCCCCTAGGGTTTGATCAGCAGTGAGGACCTTGGAGGATGGGGCACAAATCTCATTTGTCTTGACACAACACTTGCTTACATAAATGTTATATGTGAGCACAAGGATTCCAGGGATGCTGTTATCCTCCAGGCTATTTTTTTAAAAAAACTTTGTTTTTACTTTTTTTTTTTTAATTAATTAATTCACTTTACATCCTGATCATAGTCCCTACCCACATCCCTCCAATCCTCCCAGTTCCACCCCACAAGTCCCTCCTACACATTCCCCCTTCCATTTCTCCTTGGAGAAGGGGAAGCCCCCATTGGGTACTGCTCTACCATGGGTCCTTCAGTCACCATAGGCCTAAGCAAATCTCACAACTAGGTAGTCTGTGGGGAATTGTAGGCTGGTCTCCAGTCGAGCTGAGGTCTGAACCCCGATGGTCATAATTCACCTACATGACATGGTAGGCATTCCCTCATGCTCCTGGAACTCCGGCCCCTGCCTAAGGTACCACCTCCCACAGCCACCACAAGAGAAGCATGGTTAGTAGTCACTTAAGCAATGGAGTGGGGGTTGTCTCTCATCAGAGTGACTTGGGCTCTGTTACCTTCCTTTGGACCAAATTCCCCTAGCTGGGCTGCCTTGTCTAGCCTCAGTGGAATGATACTTACTATGTCAGGATGAGTTGGGTGGGTACTGGATGGGGTGGGAAGGGAGAATGGGCAAAGGGAGATGGGAGGGTGGGACTGGAGAAGAGAGAGGAGAGCGAGGAGGAAGGCTGCAATTGAGATGTTTAAATGAATAAATACATAAATTAATGGAAAAAACTATTATCTCAACATAGGAATATATTTCATGCAACATGTTCTTTTTCTCTGTAAACTTTTTTTTCAGAAAAGAATCTGGCTGTTGAAAGATGGCAAAGAAGTAAAGAGACCCAAGATTACATACAATAGTTTGTGTGTTTTAAATAACACCTTTATTAATGGTGGTTAAAATGTTTAACCTAGCCACTGTGATGTAATCCTGATGAAGATGAACAAAGTGTAATATTTGTGTGTGTATTTATATGTGCAATCGATCTAATCTATCTAAATCATCTATCTATCTATCTATCTATCTATCTATCTATCTATCTATCTATCTATCTATCTATCCATCCATCCATCCATAGTTTACCAGTAGTACACCACCTTGACCATCATTGCTTTTTACTGAATTTTTGTAAAATTGGAAGTGTTTCAGTATTTCTTTGGTATATGTGATCCATCACCATTACATGACCTTGAACATTAGCTTGCTGATTCTTATAAAGCTGTCATATGGAATTCAGACACAGATTCTTGTATGTTTATAAATCAGTTGGAAAACACCAAAATCTTAACATTGTTGCCTTCTAATGTGAAGGTATGTGATAATAACCTGCTCATGTAGATCTTACTTAATTTTTTAAACAGCATTTCACATCGTTCATATGTTAAGTTCAGTACTTATGTGTGTTTATTTGTGTATGTTTGCTGCACACAGCACTGCTTTCCTAAGGGCATTTTTTCGACAAATGCCAAATGTATTTTTTGAATTGTTTCTAGCCCTAGGGGAAAACACACAGTCTTTCCCCATGAAGCACAGCTCTCGGTGCACATTTTTGAAGAAGTTCATTCTTCATGTGATTCTTCCTGTGCTTAGCTTGCCAAACATTTTCACCGTGAGATGGTATCTGCTGGTTCTCTTCGCTCTGTTTGCAGCTACTAATATGAGTACCTGATATAACATAACCATCAACAATCAAATAACAAATCAACAGAAATCATCACAAGCAATGATATCTTGCTTTGTGATACTTAGCTGCCATTCTAGTTATTTAAATTCCATGTATTTCTGTCAAGTATTTCTATAAGTGGTGTGACTTACAGCATTAACTAACTTTTGAATATTAGCATGACTTTGAAGAAAAAACGACCAATATTACCTTGTCCTGATTTATAATTCCATTCCTATTTTTCTGGATTCAGTTTGATAACGTTACATGGAGGATTTTTACCTGCACACTCAGAGTTCTTCATCTATTCAACTTTCTCATCATAACTTTGCCTTTGGTGCCATTGTGCTCTAAAAGAGCAGTCTGAAAGTTTGTGAAGAATTTATATTAATTTTCAAAGTAGTTTTTTTGAAATATATCACCTGTGTTTGCTGTGCTTATTAAAACTGTTCTCTTTACTTATCATGAGTTTTTCAGAGGCAAATTTTTTATAGATTATTTTTAATAATTTCCTCTTTTCTAAGAGTTATTCTGTGTGGTCTAAGTTCTGTAATTAATTCCCATACAAATATTTTTGTAATTCATTCATCATGCACTTCATTTCTATAAGATCAGAGTAATGTGGTAGCAAACCTTTGCATCCCATTGCCCAGATTCCTGAGAGAAGCTACTTACTGGAGTCCATGAAGCATCCTTACAGGTACACTCTGAGGTCTGACTCACTCACCGATCTCAACATGTCCAGTCCAAGCGAATAACATAACCATCAACAATCAAATAACAAATCAACAGAAATCATCACAAGCAATGATATCTTGCTTTGTGATGATACTTAGCTGCCATTCTAGTTATTTAAATTCCATGTATTTCTGTCAAGTATTTATACGTGTGAATCTAGCAAAAAGTTTGATAAATTTTAATTTTATGAAAAGCCCTGCTGTGTGGTTTTTTTTTAGCTTTCTTATTGTTTTTCTCAGTTTTTATTATCTGTTTCTTCTGTTATTTTAGGTATAGAAATTGAACAATGTTTCCTTTTTCAACATAGACACATCCAGAGATTTCTTTCTAACCTCTACTACAACTACATTTTTTTGGGGAGGGGGTTCGAGAGAGGGTTTCTCTGTATAGCCCTGGCTGTCCTGGAACTCACTCTGTAGACCAGGCTAGACTCAAACTCAAAATCTTCCTGCCTCTGCCTCCCAAGTGCTGGGATTAAAGGCGTGTGCCACCACCACCTGGCCTCTTAATGATCTTTTAATAGCTGTTTGTGTGCAGCATTCAATTTTCATTTATTTATTACATTCTCAATTTTGTTTTCTGTTGTCATTTTCTATATCAATTTAACTACCTTGTGGTCATATGATCTCTCATTATTCTTTTTTTAAATGCACTAGATTTGTTTTGAAGTATAGCTTGTGGTTCATTTCAACAAGTGTTCTAAGTATTCTTGAGGAGTACATGCGGTTGGATGGTGGAGCAAGACATGGATGATGTCTCATAGTTCTCCTAGGCCTATGATCTTGTCTATTTTCTTGTTCTGGCCCATTCTTCTGTCTGGTTCTTTAATTGGAATTAGAAACTACCAATTATTAATTTATTTTTGTCTGCAATAGTTCCAGCTCAGTAATTCCCTTATTGAATTTTGCCTATAAAATTAGTTAATAGATCCTCAGAAACTCTTGAGCATTAATATTTTCATCTTAAATATGGACTAATACTTTTTAATCTTACTGATCTTCAGAACTTCCTTTAAATGAGTAAATTTTGGAGCATCCTCATAAAGCCATGGTAGCAATAACTTTATCCCACAGCATTTGTCAAGGACTGAAAATATTTTTGATTATCACAGCTGGGTCAATGCCACTTGAATCCAGTGGGAACTAAGTGATTAAATATCCTGTAAGTTACAGAGTACATGTCTACACATAGCATCATCTTGTACAAAATGGTGCTAATACCCAAGCTCTATATGGGTGAATCATCTGCTACAGAATTAACACTAAAGAAAAATAGAAGTAATTGTCCTCAGATAAGGAAAGCCCCCATAAGAGGACAGTCTTCATTTGAAATCATGAATGCAGATGACAAGAACCACCTTGTTTGAGATGTAAAACGCATCTAAAATATATGGCTTATTCTACATCATAGAAGTAATTACGCTTCAAAATGGCTGCAAAGTAGAAGTTCAAGGTTGCCCACTTTCCCATAAAAATGGGAGGAGGAGGAACCAGGGATGAGGATCAGATATGAAGAGGGTTCGAAGACGGCTGAGAGAGAGAATGGAAACCAGTAGGTGGCATCTCTGTGACTAGCTGGAGACCTGAGACAGGGGAAGCTTCTTGGAGTCTACAAGGGTGGCCCTAGCTGAGACTTCTAGTAGCTGTGAATATGGAGACTGAAGTAGTCACTTCCTATAACCAGGGAGGATTTCCAGTGGAGGGAGGGGCACATCAACCCACTCACAAAGTCTTCAATCCAAAATTTGTCTTGCCTACAAGATGCTCAATATCTACACATAGCATTGTGTAGATAAAGATGGAACAGAGATCTTGGGAATGACCAACCACTGACTGGCTCAACTTGAGACCCATCCCATGAGAGAGAGCCAATCCCTGACACTATTAATGATCCTCTGCTATGCTTGCAGACAGGAGCCTAGGCTAACTGTTCCCGAGAAGCTTCATCCAGCAATTGATGAAAACAGATGAAGAGACCCACAGCCAAAAATCAGGCTAAGCTCTGGGAGAACTATGCAAGATTTGGGGATAGAATTGAGCAAGCTGGGGGAGTGAAAGACACCACAAGACCTATAGAGTCAACTAACAAGGGCTCACAGGACCTCACAGAGACTGAACCACCAACCAAAGAGCATTCAGAGGCTGGATCTAGGCCCACTACACATTTGTAGCAGATCTGAAGCTTGGTTTCATACGGGTTTCCTAACAATTGGAGCAGGGGCTATCTCTGACTCTGTTGCTCACAATGGGAAAACCTTTCCCTCTCTGGACTGCCTAGTTGGGCCCCAGTGGGAGAGAATGTGCTTAGTCCTGCTGAGACTTGATGTCCCCAACAGGACAGGGTAATATGCAAGGGGGGTTCCTCTTCTCTGAGGAGAAGTAAAGGGGTTTATGAGGCAAGGGATTTATTAGAGTTGGGCTGGGAGGAGAAGAGGGTAGGGGATGTGTCACCAGGATATAAAATGAATGAATAAATAAAAAATATGGTAAGGTAGAATCTGGGAGACTGCCCAGCATGTATCAAGAACAGTCACTGCTCTTACAGAGAATTTTAATTTTGTTTCTATCACCCATATCAGGCTGCCCACACTGCCTATTAATCCAGTCCTAGGGGACTTGATGTCCTTTGACCACTCTGTGCACATTCACACACATGGTGCACATTAATTCACATATCCATGCACATATAACATATAAATAGAAATCACTAATACATATTTTTAAACTGGTAAGCTATGTTAAAATCCTTATGTAGAAATATATAGCACAAGAGAAAAGAAAAATATTGAACAAGTACATTAGTTAAAATATAAAATCATAGTCTGGAGAGGGGAATAATTTTCTGCTAAAATTAGAGGATTCACTTGCAAAGAGGAAGATTGGTATTTGGACAACCTACAATTTAGAACTTCACTATTTCCAAAGAACCAATGAGAGGCCTTCTAGGCAAGCTCTTATGTTTGAAATCATCACTGTTAATGTCTTGTAAAGAACATGAACACTTTGTCAGAGTAGTGGATAGTTCAATACAAGTGCTATATTGTTATTTTGTGTCTTGTAGAGAAAAATGCACTTAAAAATTAAATTCCTTGAACTTAAATTCCTTGAGCATTTAACTATATTGTAATGACAGGCTATGTGAGATTTTTCCATTTGTGTTTCTGAAGAGAAAACAAATATTTTAGAGGTCACTTTGACTTTCTATTACATTGCCTGACAAAGCAAATCTGAGCTACTTCAATACATCTATCAATTATATTCCCAGAAGCAGAGCTGAGTTCCAGGCAAGCAAGGCATTAGGATATCATTATTACTTTAATTATTCTGGTATCTCTGAGTTTTGCAATATGTACACTCAAAGCTAATTCATTTTTAGATCTGTCCTGAGAGCACACAAACACAATCATAGGAAAATGGCAATTTTCCTTATTAAACTATACCTCTGGTGTATTCATGTCAGTGAAACTTGAAGTTTAGCACCAAGTCTTTCAGCTTTTGTTTTCAAAAGATTTTTTTTTCCCTTTTGGAAAATCTTGTATACAAGGCAGAGCTGTATTCATACTTCACACTTTGTGAAGCTGAACTTCAAACAAGAATTCAAATAACCAGAAATTGGCAAATCATTCTAACGCTGTTGTATGTGTCTCAGGGAAGAACTCTTCCCACAAGTAGGTTGTGGTCCTTCGGAGTTGCCCCAGATTGCACACCTTAGGAACAGTCATCATATGGGAGACTTTTCACTGCAGAATAACATCCCCAGTTCTTTGCACTCACCCTCAGTATTGTCTGTGATAAAAATCCATGAATTTCATGAGATTCTTTTCTATGACAGGCCACTAATCACTCTTGATCTTGTGATAAATTTAAATACTGACTAATCCACCCTGAATAGGGATTAGGCATCAATGTAGGATGAAAGTCTTCATTAGAATTAATTGCATCTTTAAAGCATAGTTTTAGAATAACTGGATATACATATGAATCATTGGCACAATGTATCTAAAGAAAGCACATTTTTATTAATATTCATATCTATTATTTGAATTTTATATAAATCTATTGTCAGATTAAAAAATTACACCAAAAAAGAATTTATTACATCAATTTGTAATAAAATGGTTTATCTTCTACCTAAGGTATAATTTCTAGTGATTGTTAACTTAGGACTTAAACAGCAACAGAGGAATGATAAAAATCTATAATTGTTGAGGGAATGCCCACCACAAACAACCTCAGCTTCTTCAAATTGGCAGTTATTATTTATAAGACAGAGGACACAGATATAGAGTCTCTGTGGTAGAAGAAAAACATAACATAACCAAACTTCTGTCAATGATAATTTGATGTTCATAAATGGTGAAATACACATTACACACTCCTTTCTTTTGATAAATGTTTTATTCTCATTGTGCTCATTATTGTCAAATTATTTTATACATTCAGGATGGAAACCAGAGCACTTAATCATCTGTCTCTGCAGTATATTTTTCATGTTTGCTAATCAAATCACCTAATACTTATGACTGCAAGTTGAGTAATAGATGCAAGTCCAGCATATAAGTCATATTTCATGCCAAATAATTGCTACATTGATACATTTGTTTAAAATTAGATGTTAGGATATTTAAGCTGTGAGATAAAAATAAATAGGTGTCATTTCTCTTTTCTTTTTAACAGCGAAGATTTTTTTAAAGTACATATTTGAAAGCTCCAAGAGAAACGTGAATATTTTGGGGTCTTCATTCTCTATGAAGATGGGTGGGAGTGGGGAGGAGGCAAGGGATGTGGAGCAGTCGGAGGGTGGACAGGAAGCATAAAATCTGGAGTGTAAAAAAATAAATTAAAAAAAGAAAATTTGCACTTATTGGAAAATATGAAACCATAATTTAAAAGTCACTGGATTATTCTTCAAGTTTAGCATTTCCTCAACTGAAGCTCCTTTCTCTGTGATAACGCCAGCCTCTGTCAAGTTGACACACAAAACCAGCCAGTACATGTACCTACTTAAATCATAAATTCCTGAAGTTACAATACCTCTGTAGTCTAGTGTTCAGTTTAAGTTTGCTGTAAGACTGGATTCAGACATCAGTATATTGGTGGTAGGTGACCCTTGACCTAAGTTGATCTAACGTGTGGTCTTACCTTCTATTATTCGAGATTCATCTAGTACTCGCTAAGAATGCAGATTCTGGATCTTTACTGAATTTAAACGAGAACAAGTACTTTAGAGAATGTGGATATGCCAACTCTTACAAGATTAAAAGAAATAATTGATGATGTCTACCTGCCGTGGATAGTCAGTCGCTGCTTTGCACCATAGATAAGCCTGTATGCATTGGCTATTTGCCAGACATACGTATACCAAACATTGAGAGATTTTTCTTTCAAATGTTCTTGATTCCTGTCTAAATAAAGAGACTCTCTTCTCTCTGAACTGTGTTCTTGAACATAGTTACTATTTTATAAACTTATCATTAATTTTATATTCATTATTATATACATCATATTTGTGTTATATAGTTATATTATAGTATTGTTCCTACAAAAGTAGAATTTCTTTTGCTCTTAACTTTGGCCCTTGAGCCAGAATATGCATATGTTCCTTTGCTGTATTCTTGGGCCGAGTCTTGAGGAGGTGAGGTGGCATATTCCCTGTGTGGTCCTGGAACTCTTTGTTTCCTCTTTTGTTTTGTTTTTTTTTATTTGGTTGGTTTTTTGTTGTTGTTGTTGTTGTTTTTGTTGTTGTTGTTTTTTATAGTCAGTTTGTGCTTGATTTTTGTCCTTTCCACATTGGGAAATTAGTGAGTTCACTTGTCTTGGAAGTTAAGAGCAAGACTCTACTAGCTCACTGCTAAGTTGCTTATAAACCACAAGGGTCTCCTTTCTTTGATGTGTTTGTCTTTTTTCCTTCATCTGGCAAGATTCAATGTTAGAAAACCTGTGGTTCTCCTGAAGATTTAAAGGTAGATATTAGGGATCATAGCATTCATTTTGTTTCTTCCATTGTAGTTAGGCAACCAGAGCTTCAGAGCCAATTCAGTAACTCAACTATAATAACTTTATATGTCTCAGTGTCTGACATATCTCAACATTGATTTCAAGATTCTTTGAAGTCATTTATTCTGACATTTTTCAACTTATTTCTTAGCATTACTTACATATTTGAAAAACGCAATTGAAAGAAAACCGAATAAGATTAGGTGAAAAGTAATGACTACAGTTTTATATGGATGCTGGCAATGCACATTTCTTATTTTAAAAACTAATATGATATGTAATTAATATATGTTATATAAGTAATATATAGCATATCTAATTTTAATGAGAAATGCTTCAAGGTTTGATAAGTTCAATATTATGATTTATACCTTTTTATAATTTGTGCCCTGATGGATGACAGAAAGATTTTTTTTTTCAGTTTAAACTCTATCATGGATTTGTGTGTGTGTTGGTGGTAAATAAGTGTGTAAATATATATTTGATAGTGAAACTATAAAGTTCAATATGAAGCTTCACTGTTCCACAATAGCTTATATATATATATAATATATGTATATATATATATGTGTGTGTGTGTGTGTGTGTGTGTGTGTGTGTGTCTGGTTAAAATCTATATATTGTGTGATTTTATTTTATATGTTTTCAAATTCTTTACCATAAACTTTTAATAAATTAAAAAAGAAATATTTTAAAGAAAAAAATGTTTCATTTGGGAGATGTGTTCTATTTTTATTGTTATGATATCTTTACATACCTAAGAAATAAAACGTTCTGTATATATTTTTTGGAAACCCTGTAGATTTGGCTTTATATTTAGATCTATGTTGTGCTGTGAACTTTTGTGCATAATGTGGTGACGCTGTGGCTATACAGATAAATGGGTAGTCAAGCACATTTATTTTTCAATGTTTTTACTCCCTTTGCGATGCTTTGGACTCTCATAGACACCTGAGTACCCATGTGTGCTTATTATCAGACTTCTTACATTTCACTGGGATATGTGTGCTACCTTGCTGACATCACACTCCATTGATTTATACTGGGTAAGTCTCGAAGGCACAACTCCAATACCATACTTCTCTCCAAGATTGGTCAGACACAGATTGGTCTAGATCCTTGTACTTCCCAGTGAATTTCAGAGTAAGCTGATCAATTCGACAGAAGGTTTTCTGCTGGTATTTTGCACGAGATTCCACTGAATGTTTAGAAAGATTTGGTGACAATTCACATTCTAACATACTGAGCCTTCTCAATCTGTGAATATATTTTTATGTTGTTACACTTTAAAGTTTTCTCTCAGTACTATGTTATAGTTTTAATTGCATAAATCCCACATGTCTTTTGCTTTGGAACATTATATATTTGTTCTACAATTATCAATATTATAACTGTAGCTTATTGTCTAATTCACTGTTGCTAATACACAGAAGTAGAAATAATTCTTACCATAAACTTTATATCATAATTTGCTAAGTTTACTTAATAGCTATTGAAGTTTGGAAATAGGTCCTTTATCACATTTTACATTTTCACTATCTCTAAATAGAGACACTTTTCTTCTTTCTGTATATTTTTAGACCATACATTTCATTTCCTTCCTATTAACTTCATGTATAACTGAGTAGAGGTTGTGAGAAAGCCCTTCCATGCTATCCCAAATCACATGAACAAACTTCCTACATTTAATGAGGAAATGCAACTCTGACTATAGATTTTATGTAGGCGATGACTTTTATGAAGTTGAAGAACTTTCCTAGGCTTAGTTTGCTTTACTTAGTTTGCTTTTTAATTTTTTAAAATTTAATTTATTATTATTAATTAATTATTTTATTTATTTATATCTCAAATGTTGCCTCCTCTCAGTCCTCCCTTGCAGAGTTCTATGTCCCATCTCCCTTCCCTTTGCCCCTGAGAGGATTCCCCCTCCCCCCACCCTGAATATCCTTCTCCCTGGGACAGGACTAAGTGCATCCTCTCAAGAGGCCATCTTCTGCTACCTATGTGCCCTGGGCCTCAGAGCAGTCCAAGTATGCTTTCTGGTTGGTGGCTTAGTCTCAGGGAGCTCCCAGGGGTCCAGATTAGTTGACATTGTTGGTCTTCCTATGGGGTTGCCATCGCCTTTAACTCCTTTAGTCATTCCCCTAACTCTTCCATAGAGGTCCTCTACCTCAGTCCAATGCTTTAGTTTGCTTTTTAAAAATCATAAATGGAATGTGAATTTTGTCAACTGATTTTTTTTTACATTTATTACACGTTTTCCTCTTTTCATGTATAAATATCATGCATAGCGTTTTCAATTTTAAGAAAAGTTTTATCTTATTTTTAACTAAGTGTGCATATTTGTGTGAGTATGCACATCTATCTGTGTGGCTGTGAAGGACAGATGTGTCAGATTCATCTGGAGATGCAGTTACAGGCCATTGTGATCTATGCAACAAGGGTACTGGGAAGCTACCTTGGGCTCTTATATGTCTGTAAACACACTTAACTGCTGTGCCATTACTTCGACTCCTCCTTTTAAAACCAGTCTTATAGTTTAAGACTAACAAGAATTTTGAGAAAGTCAAATCTCCAAAAATTAACTTCTTGTTTCCATTTAAATTATACTTTTTAATGTGATTTTTCTAGTATTTACTTAAGAAGTTTAGGGTCTATCCCTATCTTCTTTAGGGATCATTTTCTCTTCTAATATCTTTTTGACTTTTGTATCAGAAAGGTTCTGTTTTCAGGAAACATGTTGGTATGTGCTTCCTTCTCTCCCATCTTCCGAAGGGAGATCACCTAGATTACTTGAAATCTTTAGGTCAGAATGTGGTCCACAGTGATCTATCCTGCTCATGTAACTCTCTTTGCTTCTGCATGGATGAGCAGCGTTGTTCAGGATGCTACACCTCTCACCTCTCTGAGCACAGCATGAGAAAAGCTTGTTGCAATCTTACAGCCTGCAATGTTCTCTAGAAGTAACGCTGTGTTTAATTTTGGCTTTAAAAACTTTATTTTATATTCTTGGTGTAATAGATGTTAAATTTTTTATGGTAACTTTTGTTGAGTGATTTCTACATTTTGTTTACTTTATCGAGGACCCATATATTTATTTTGGTTTTCTCCCATTTTTAATTTGATTTGATATTTCTCATTTATTAACATATAGGAATAAGTCACTAACTTTCTATATTTTTCTGAATCCAGTAATATTGAAATTTTCTTCTAAGGATATTTCAGCATCTGTTGTATTATTTTTGTGTCTTTTGTTTTTATCACAGCTATCTTGCTGGATTTCCTGATGAAATATTACTACATACTTTTAATTATAGCACGGATATTTTAAATACATAATGTGGCAATACTTTCAAGGACTTGGCAAATAGCTCTTTTAAAAACTGAAACATGACACATTTTTTTCTGGTTATAAAGCTTTCACTTTGAGAAAATGAACATGCTTTTTAGACTAATTAAAAAGTACTGCATATTTGAAAATAACAAGTCATCGACTTACATATAAACTTTATGGACCATTATAATTTTTCTTAGTGAACTGACTAATTCACCATTAGTAAAATTTTTAGTATTTGAAGAAGAACAAGTTTAGGGACAGTTATCTTTTAATGTCAGTCAATATTGGATCAGAGGCTTTATGATCAATGTCTTCTTAAGCCTGTTTAGTTATTTATTTCAGTTGGTTCAAATTGATAAGTAAGACAGCTTATCTTTAAACGTTTTCTTTACACATTTCACAGCTGTTTCTTAATATTCTTAAGATTATTGCTCATTTGGTGGACGAACTGGATCAAGATTAAAGCAACTAAATAATTTACAGTACTACTGTTTGTGCCTTTTCACTTCACTCTTTAACTCTTCTATGTATTAGTGGTTTTAGTTTTATTATTTGTTCACTTACTATAGGAAAGTAAATAGGGTGGGCAGGTTGGTGTCAAGGACACAGGCCTTCTGCGTCAATAAACGTCTTCCTCTTCCCTTCCCTTCCTCTGCCCCTCCCTCCATCCCTCCTTCTCTCCCCACCCTCCACCCATACCTCCTTCCTTCTTTCCTTCTTTCCTTCCTCCCTCCATCCCTCCTCCCCTTCCCTCCCTCTGTTCCTTGCTTCTCCTTTTATATTCTTCATCTTCCCATCCCCATTTTCCACTTCTTACTTTTACTAGACTAGATTTCCTTAGTAGAAAAAAGTCATGTCATGGCAATATAGATATGATAAAAAGAACATTCTGGATCTAACATTTTTATACTTGCCTTGGGACATAGGGTGAAATGCTTTGTGTCATCCATCATATTTAATTTAATTGATGTGTGGTGCTTACATTGTGTGATAGATATCACCAATATAGGACAATAAATGGAAATTGTAAAACCACACAGGGAAACAACCACAGTGAAGAAGATACATGCATCAAAATAAGAAATGTACTACTGTTTATTCAGATTGGCATAGAGAACAAGAAGACATCTAAGGATAGCGGATTTAAAATATAATAGTGGAAAGATAAGGAAAAAAGTCACAGAAGATAAAATCACCAATTTTATATAAGAATTTTATATATTATTAAAAATATAAGAATGTATGTTCACCTATAACAATCACAAGACTTGCTTATGTTTAAATAGAATGCCATGCCAAAGCAATCAGATTGTCCAAAACCAAGGGTATGCACCTTATGCACCAAAGATGATGTAGAGCTTTCATATTCTTACTGGCATGAGATAAAATAATAGAATAAGCTCATGAACCCATTTCTCTCTACCAGTGAGCACAGTACTTTCCAGCTACCCTTTAAGAAAGAGTCTTAAGCACTCTCTCATTCTTTGTCTTACTTTTCTAGCTCTGTGTTGCTGACTTCACACAAAGGGCTCCTCTGTCTTTGGGTTCCTGTGAGTGTGTCTGATAGGAGGAAGAATTCATTCATGGTATTAATTCCTTGGGCCTCATATTTTTACTCATAGTATTTTTCCCATTAAACTATGGATGCCACCAGATAGCTCTCTCATCAATGTTTGCTCAGTTCCCCCAGAAATGCTTTCTTTCCTTTTGCTTGAAGGTCATCCCAACAATGGCTCCTTGCTTTTGCTAAAGTCTGACCCATGCATCATATTTTTATTTTGTTTTTTAATATTGTTCAAGTCTATATATCATTTCTGTTCTGTTTTGCTTGAATTTTCTGAATTTAATGGACCAGCGTGGTGGTTTCCCCAAGTCTAATCCTAAAAATATTTAGTAGGTGCATGCTAGAGACTTAGCAATGACAATCTTATAAATATCTTTGTAATATCTTGATTCAATCACCTATGTTAGAATGATTAGTAAACCATTGCTTGTCACATAAAAGGTCAACATTTAAGTGCTCAGAAACATGTCACTATATCATTGCATTCAGGTTAAGGTAACCTAATAATAGTTAGCAGTGAAAATGAATACAAGAGAGACGATGTAATTTCTGAATAAAACAAAGAGCTGTAGTTTCCAGCATGGAGATGGGAGTCACTGACTTCATGTGTGTCCACTGATGATTCCCTGGTCTCTAATTGGTATTACCATTCTAATTGTCACACAGATGGGCCTGGTTAAGCTTAAAGAATCATAAAACATTATTCTTTGGAAGGAACTGGTAAGGGATTGGTAGATTAGGCATTGGCAGAGATGGGAGGAGAGAGAGTAATCAGATTAGATTATATGCATACATTAAATTATCCCAGAACAAAATTAATAAAAATAGGTGATAGAAGGATATAAGTAGAAAAATGCATATACAATTTATTTATAGAGTACAATTATCATGTAAGGATATGCACATATACAAAGAGAAAATAAAGTACATACAAGAGGATAATAACAAAATTCAGTCAAGTATTTCAGAAAGAAGTATTGTATTTTACAGATACCCATAAAAGGTTCCTGTTGACACTGTAATGATGTAGATTATGGGATGATGGTGGATTATAAGCTTTTAGCACCCAGTGATTATAACTGTCTCAAATAGAGTAGGTGGTCCTATGATAAAACCAAATTTAAGGAGTATCTATCTACAAATGCTACAGAAGGTACTAGAAGAAAATCTTCAACCTGAAGAAAAAAGAAAACAGACAGACAGAATGTATGAAGGGAAAAGATCCATCCTATTTCTGAATCATTCATCTTCCTAGAAACACATTTTAACATCAGGGATAATGTTGCCTTTGGGTAAAGGATGGAAAATATATTCCACACAGACTTAAGCCAGTGGAGCCATTATAACTTTAAAACAAAACTAATCAGAAAAGATAGAGGGACACTACATACTCATCAAAGAAAAAAACCCACCATGACAGTGTAATTTTTAATGTCTATGAACAAAACACAAGGACAACCAAGTTTCTAAAAGAAATACTCCTATAGTTCAAATCACACATTGACTCTCATACATTGATAGTGACTTCAGTACCCAACTCATGCTATTAGAAATACCAACCAGACAAAAACAAGACAGAGAAATGTTGAAGCTAACTGTTATCATAAACCAAATGGACATAATGGATATTAACAGAACATTTCATTCAAACACAAAAGCATGTATCTTCTTCTAGCATCTCATGGAACTTTCCCAAAAATTGTCTACATGCTTAGACACAAAGCAAATCTCAACAGATACAAGAAAATTAATGTAACTTTCTGCATCCTTTCAGGACAGCATCAATGGCTAAGATAAAAAAATTAGGTAATAGCAAATGTTGGCAAGGTTGTAGAAACAGAGGAACACTCTTCCATTGCTGATGGGATTGCAAACTGGTACAACCATTCTGGAAATCAATGTGGAGGTTCCTCTGAAAATTGGAAATAGGTCTACCTGAAGACCCAGCTATATCAATCTTGGGCACATACCCCAAAGATGCCCTCACCATACCACAGGGGCACATGCTCCACTATGTTCATAGAAGCCTTATCTGTGATAGCCAAAAGCTGCAAACAACCCAGATGTCCCACAAGGGAAGAATGGATACAGAAAATATGGTTCATTTATACAATGGAATACTACTCAGCTATTAAGAAAAAGGACATTATAAGTTTTACTAACAAATGGATGGAATTAGAGTGAGGTAACTCAGATCCAAAAGGACATGCATGGTATGTATTTACTAATAAGTAGATAATACCCAGGATACAATACACAAAAATAAAGAAGGATCGTAAGCAAATGATCCCAAGTGAGGATGCCTCAATCCTATTTAAGAGGGAGAAGAAAGCAATCACAGGAGGCAGAGGGAGGGAGGGACCTGTGTGGGAAAGGGGAAGGAAAAGGAAAACATAATCGGGTATGGGGGAGGAGACAGGAGAAAAGCCCTGAAAGACAGCAGATGAGTAGAAATATGCAACCTGGATTGTAATCCTACAATTAAAAACTCAGATCCAGAATTGTTCCTGTCTAAAAGAAATGCAGGGACAAAAATGGAGAAGAGACCAAGAGAAAGATGGTCCAGTCACTGGCCCAACTTGGGATCCAGCTCAAGGAGTGTGTCTGAGACCTGACACTATTACTGGTGCTATAGTGTGCTTACAGTCAGGAGCTTTGCATGGCTATCCTCTGAGAGGCCCATCAAGCAGCTGACTGAGACAGTTGCATATACTTACACCCAACAACAACTGGACTGAAGTCTGGGACCCATGTGGTTGAATTAGGGAAAGGCTAGAAGAGGAGGAGGGTGACCTCATAGGAAGACTAGCAATCTCAACTAACCTGGACCCCTGAGATCTCTCAGACACTGAGCCATCAACCAGGGAGCATACAGGAGCCAGTCCAAGGCCCCTGACACATATATAGCAGAGGACTGCCTGGTCTGGCTTCAGTGGGAGAAGACTTGAGATCCCAGGGAGTGGGGAGGTCTGGTGGCAGGGGCAGGGAGGGGACATCCTCTTGAAGACAGGGAGGAGGAGGAATGGGAAGAACTGTAAAAGGGTGGACCAGGAGTGGGGCAATGACTGGACTTTAGGGAAAAAAATGCAATAATAATAAAAAGCTGGCCATCACCAACAACACAAATAATAGAAACCTTACAAATTCAGGGACACTGAGAAATTCGCTACTACATTTTAGGTCAATACAGGAATTAAGAAATAAATTTAAAATTTTAAAACTTTTAATAAAAATTAAAACATAACATATCTCTCCTATGGAACAAATTTTTTATTAATCACTTTATTCATTTACATTTCAAATGATATCCCCCTTCCTGATTACCCCTCCACAACCCCCCATCCCATTCCCATTCTCCCTCCCTTTCCTCTTTGAGGGTGCTTCTCCCCCCACTCATCCACTCCCTACCTCACTCAGCTAGTAAAAACAATGACTTCATAAAATTTGCAGGCAAATGGATGGAACTAGAAAATAACATCCTGAGTGAGGTAACCCAGACACAAAAGAATATACATGGTATTTGTTCACTGATAATTGGACATAACTCAAAAGCTCAGAATACCCCCAATACAATCCACAAACCATATGGAGCTTAAGAAGAAGGAGGACCAAAGTATAGATGCTTCAATCCAACATAGAATGGAGAATAAAATAATACAGGAGGTAGAGGGAAGGAGTGACTTGGAAGGGAGAGAGGATGGGGAAGGGGAAAGGGAGACAGGATTAGGTATTGGAAAGGACAAGAGAAAAGTATAGAGGGTCGGAAAATTGAATAGAAACATGTAGCATTGGGGTATGGGGAACTGGGGGTAGTGTCTAGAAAGTGCCATACCCACGGAAGGAAGAGGTTCCCAGGAACCAATGTCGATGACTTTAGCTATAAATACCCAACTAAGTGGAGATACAATCTGTACAGACCAATTCCAGTAGATAGGCATGGCCCCAGTTGAGGGATGAGGCCACCCACCCATCTCAAAAATTTTAGCCCAGAAATGTTCCTGTCCAAAGGGAAGACAGGGACAAAAAATGGACAAGAGACTGAAGAAAAGGTCATCCAGAGACCGCCCCACCTAGGGATCCATCCCATCTGCAGACACCAGACCCCCATATTGTGTGTGGAACACAAGGAATTCTAAGAGGTAAGTTCATAGCACTACCACCTTAAGAAAAAGAAAAAAAAGATTATTAGTAACTTAACAGTATCCTTTAGAGCACTAGAACAAAGGAAGAAATCAAATGAAAAAAGAGTAGTTGACAAGAAGTAATCAAACTCAGGCCTGAAGTTAGTTATATAGTAATGAAAAAGAAAAAAAAAATTCAAAGAAATAATGATACAAAGAGTTTGTTATTTAATGTTAATCAATTAACTAAAAGGCACAGACCCACAGAAATCATCTTTAACATATGATTCTGGTCAATCTAGCAGTGTGCATGTGGAAGAATCCAAATGAATCCATTCTTATCTTGCACAAAACTCAACTACAAATGGATCAAAGATCCCAACAAACCAGACATACTGAATCAAACAGAACAGAAGGTGGCCTATGCCATTGAACTCATTGATATAGGAGACTACTTTCTGAATAGAGCACCAATAGTGCAGGCACTACGATCAATAATTAATAAATGGTACCTCATGAAACTGAAAATCTTCTGTAGGTCAAAGGACACTATAATTCAGACAAAGTGGCAGGCTACAGAATGGAAAAAGATTGTCATCAGCCACACATCTGATAGAGGACTAATATCCAAAATGTATGAGTAACTCAAGAACTGGATATCAAGAAAACAAATAATCCAATCAAAAGTGGGATATAGATATAAATACAAAATTCTCAAAAAACAAAGAAACTCAAATGTCTGAGAAACACTTGAAATGTCCTATATCCTTAGCAACTATGAAAATGCAAATTCAAATATTTTGAGATTCCATATTTTAACCATCAGAATGGCTAAGATCAGTAAAACAAATGACTGTTCATGGTGCTGAGGATGTGATATATGGAGAACACTCGTTAATTGATGGGGTAACTGTAATCTTGTGTAGCCACTGTGGAAATTATGGTGATTTTTTTTCAGGGAAGTGGGAACTGAACTACCTCAAGATCCATCTACATCACTCTTGCTCATCTACTGAAAGGACTTTTCACCCTTCCAGGGACACTTGCTCATGCATCTTCATTGTTTTCATTTTTAGATGAAAATTTAGTTTTCTCTAAGGAATTTGCACCGTGGAAACAAGCTTCTCCTAAGGGTAAGCTGCTCTCTCTCTCTCTCTCTCTCTCTCTCTCTCTCTCTCTCTCTCTCTCTCCTCTCCTCTCCTCTCCTCTCCTCTTCCTCCTTCCCTCCCTTCCTCTCTCCTGTTTTTTTTAAAATCTCACCTTTTTTGATTTTTTTAAAAAGTTTTTCTTTACCCTATGAGTTCTTTGCATCTCTGTTACTGCTTTTGATTTTGTGTTTTAATGGGATTCTTTCGTGTGTGCACAAATGGATCTCTACATCTATATCTGTTTCTTTTGCCACTTGCTGGGCTCTTAAACTCTGTCTGTTTTGTCCCATTCAGATTTGTTCCCAATCTTATTAGTTTTTATTTCATTATTATCTCTTAGATTCCTGTTTGTTTTTTAATGGGAGACAGAATAGGGGGTAGATCCAGATAGGAGGGGATGTGGAGCTGAGTTGGGAGGAGTAAAGGAAGCGAAATCATAATCAAAATAAATTTTAAAATAATTACAATTTAAAAAGTGAAACAAAAACATAATAAAAAACAGAAAATATATAAAGATAGTATATATAATTATTATAACTGCTAAGTATCATTAATAATGATTTTTTTCTGTATTTTACCAGCATGGTATTGACATTTGGAGATAATTAAGAATAGACACATCTTTATGGCAGTTGCACTGTGCTTACATTGTAGTGCCTAGAATGGCTCTGACCATGTATTACAACATAGGACAGTGTGGCTAAGGAAAACACAGAGGCGTTCCTCAAGTGATGTGAACAGCTTGCTCTTCTGACTTGAAAGACAAAGAAACGGAACGTAGTCATACTAAATGTGCAATGCCAAGTTCATCGACCTTTACCTGTTGTTTTCTGTTGGCCATTTGCTGCTGAGCATGCAGCCTACCCTTAAAAGTAGTTTGTTTATACAAGTGCAACTTCCCTAGAGAAAACAAAATTTTCCTTTTTCAGTGGTCATTAATTGAGCATAGCTACTGGGTTAGTAATAAGGGCATGTGTTGACTTCTTTTACATGTAGGTGAATTATAGTAATGATAACATCATCTTTCAACTTTGTAAGTCCTGACAAATTGGTACTTTAAGTTATTTACTTTTAATTATCAAAAAAAGTCTTTGAACTTTCCCCTCTGAAGTAGCTATGTTTTATATTATTTTTTATTTTTTTTAATTTTGGAATGAGGGAACGGAAGCCCTAAAATTTTCTTAATTGTGCACAAATTCACAACATGGTCATTAGTAAAGTTTAAACACACACCTCATGCCCTGCTCACCGAATCCTCCAGTATGATCTCAAAGTTGCACATACCTAGCTAAACCTGACACCTCTTGCAGCTCTTTTTCACACTTCTTACAAAATGGATAAAAGAACAACAGCCTGACCACTGGAGAGCAACCAAGGGTCTGGGTGCCATTTGCCCAGGCTGAGGTGATGGAATGCAAAGGCTGGATCGCTGGGGCTCCTGAGAGCAGCACTCTCATAGTCATTGAAGGTCGCTTTGTGGCATTCTGCTAGCACGGGAAGATCCTGCTCAGGAGACACTCAGGTTCTGGGTGGAGTTTTCTTAGTATGCAGGCACAGCTGGGCTCTCTGGTGATATCTTGTGCCCCAGGTAGGACTTTGACCTGAGTGAGCTCCTTGACTCTTGAGACAGGAGCTCAGCTTTAAGAGGAATGAGTGTTCTGAGATTTGAAAGAGAGGAAGGAGATATGGAGAGAATTGGATTTAAATGGAAATCTGATGTTCATTTGAATCTGCTCCAGTCCTGCTTGGAATGCCTGATGCATTTGAATTTTCAAGTTTAGAATAGTCTTACGTGAAAATGCCCTGATAATTCCAGAAAAGAACATGTCTAAGGGGAATGAAGGAGTAAAGGTGTCTTTTATTACTTTCAGCTTCTTCTGAGATCCATTTAATTATGACACCAGCTTACATGTGTAATAGCTTTTCAGGGAACTTACTGATATGAAACTTTACTTTCTTCTTACAAGATATTTTCTGTAGGTAACACAACTAGTATTTTCTTCATTTTATTGATATGAAAATTGAGAAGCTTAAAGTTTATATCTCTCATATCACCTCTGTTGATGAATCTATTTAATGATAAAGTTAATTTAAATTTAAGTTATGTACACATATGGAACTTGAATATTTTCTTATAAATTTAAAATATACATATACATCCTTATGTAGGGAATTTAGTTAGTGTATATTTACCATAAAAGTTCTTATTTTTTACAAAGATTATATCAGTATTATATGCCTAATCGTTACATTTTTATTTTATAGAAAATAAAGTTGTATTTATTTTTAAATATTTTCTTGTTATAAAATTTAAGTCTTTTTACTTGACTTGCTTTTAGTGAGTCTTATTAAAATATCCAGTGGTGTTTAGATTGATAAAAACCTTATTCTCAGATTCATGATGTACTGACTTACTAGTGTCTGTGCAGGTAGGTAATTATTTAAGTGCAACGGACTTAGATAGGTGTGGGGCAAATGTGGCTGAATAGAAGAAGCAGAAGGGTCTTTGTGGTCAAGTTAGTGATACAAGAGCTGAGTAAGCAGCCCAGGTAGCGAAGGATGCATCTGTTTTGGAGATAGAATGCTAACCCCAAACTGATCAGTTATGGTAACTTACAATTACATATAGTCAAATTGGAATAAAGGCAATTTCTTCTGAATAACCTTGAAGGTAGGAGATTTAGTTAAAGTACATTCATTACAGC
Source organism: Mus musculus (assembly GCF_000001635.26). Taxonomy (NCBI): domain Eukaryota; kingdom Metazoa; phylum Chordata; class Mammalia; order Rodentia; family Muridae; genus Mus; species Mus musculus. The sequence continues at coordinate 19,341,541 of NC_000085.6, forward strand.
ATCCATTGTATGCCACAAATATATTAAAGTACCAGTTATATGCCAGTTATGTATCGACTAAACAACAACATAAGGAAACAGACACAAATCTTTACCCTTATGAGATTTATAATGCACAATTCAGGGAGAGAGACACAAGGAGAGTTAAATAACAAGATAGTGACACATCCATTGAAAAGTGGGGTAGGAGCTAGAGAAAGTACCCAAGGAGCTAAAGGGATCTGCAACCCTATAGGTGGATCAACATTATGAACTAACCAGTACCCCGGAGCTCTTGACTCTAGCTGCATATGTATCAAAAGATGGCCTAGTCGGCCATCACTGGAAAGAGAGGCCCATTGGACACACAAACTTTATATGCCCCAGAACAGGGGAACGCCAGGGCCAAAAAGGGGGAGTGGGCGGGTAGGGGAGTGGGGGTGGGTAGGTATGGGGGACTTTTGGTATAGCATTGGAAATGTAAATGAGCTAAATACCTAATAAAAAATGGAAAGAAAAAAAAAAGTGGGGTAAGCATAGGAAAAGTGATTTTCAGACCTTACTGAGAAATTTGCTCAGTGATGATGTGAAAGATAATAAGGTGGGAACATGCTTTGACTCAGGTGAATTACAACAGAAGGTAAGGGAGGCAATTATTATTTAGGTAACAATAGTCATGGGCAGACTAGCTACGGCATTAGTGGCTGCATTGCCACAGGCAAGAGGAGCAAGTTTGAGGATTAATCCAGAGACTAATTGACTGAACATGGAAAGAGCAGGAAAATATAATAACTTGAACCAGAAAAATAAATGTGAGGGTAGAATAGGTTGAAAATAACTTTAGATCATTAAGCAAACTACAAATTTAATTATAAATAAAACAGAGAATAGACCAAAAGTTGAACTTATGAGAATCAGAATTTAACAGTAAAGAATTATCCAGGTTTACATAATGAGACATCATGTAATGTATACAGTATGCAGACAAGTGTAAATGTAGTGTATTATATGGTAGAGTATACTTTGTCCATGTCAAATTATCTGTACATTATTTGGTTACACAAGGTGTAATGAAGATACATAGATAGTTTTTAACATTCTTGTTTCCTTCTCTCTCTGTCTCTCTCTCTTTCTCTGTCTCTCTCTCTTTCTCTGTCTCTCTCTGTCTGTCTGTCTCTGTCTGTCTCTGTCTCTGTCTCTCTCTGTCTCTCTCTGTCTGTGTCTCTGTCTGTGTCTGTGTCTCTGTCTCTGTCTCTGTCTCTCTCTCTCTCTCTCTCTCTCTCTCATGGAGCCCAGGTCCATCTCAAACCCACAACTGCCTTGCTTTGTGCTCCCATGTGCATCACCAGGTCTAGCACCTCTTCTGAACTTTTTTAAAAGTTATTTCTTCTTCCAATCAACATATTGTGTAAGAGCAGGGATTGTCTTTAAAATTCCTGTTCTTAGCTTTGAATTTTATTAAAAACAGGTAAGGCGTTATTCTTTTTAATCAATTTTATAGTTCATAGGTTGAAAGAGGAAAAAAATATAAGGAAGTGTTCCAGATCACAATTTACATTAATGGTACTAGAGTAGAACAAACAAAATATGCAAGGTTAAGGGGAGACAAATATTTAGGTGTCAGTGGTATTTGAGTTGGGCTGTGAAATTTCTGGGAGGTGTTTTGACAGTTTGGGGAAAAGAATTCACAGCTGAAGGAGCAGAATTAGAATTATGGAGGCAGAATGTAGAGCTATGTTTGAGAAATATGTCCTGTAGTATGGCTAATGTGTAGAGGAGGCAGAGGGTGTGTAATACAGGTATACTTGTACAAGAAAATATACACAGTAGCATAAAATTGTAAGTAAACAGTAGTAGATAATGCAACAGAAAATTGCTCACTACGGAGAGTTGTTTATATGTCATACGTTTATTTATGACATCCGTGCACATACTATATGTAACCTCCATAAGTTTACATTCACACATTAGCTAAACTGTATATTTTGGTATCTTTGAGTATTAGCACTAGACTTGTACTATAAGATATATGATATTTATTAAAAGGAAATTTGCAAAATTGTGACTTTCTTCCAGAATCATTTTCTGCTTTATTCTGAACTTTACCAGTTGAAATACATGGCAAATATATTTTATTCATTTCATATTGAAAAATGTTATTTTTTCCCCTCAATATTGACTTTCTTCCAGGATGCAGGTGGAAGAATATTGTTGTATGCCAAGCTCTTTAGATTGAAAGGATGGAAGAATTACCGTACAGAAGAGGTCTGTAGTGGCTTATGCAGAGGCACTGGGCATCTTGTTTAAGCACCATATGACTTCAGGCCATGGAGTTGAGCCCAGGCTGTTCCGCTGCACCCTTGCACCCATGGTTGCCGGCTGTAGCTCTGCATTAGTCAACATCACTCAGAGTGTCTGATTACTTTCCTGTGAACATTTGCTCTTGGCTGTAAAGTGGTAAATATACAAGGCTCTGCACGAGAGAGCAATGACATTTTGATAATTCTAGGGGAAAAAAGTCAATTTGAACACTTGATTATAAAGAGAGGAAATCAAGATGTTACATTTCACAGTCATTTGCCCCACCTCCCCCATTCCTAACTGACAGATTGGATTTAACACATGGAAGCTGGAAGACTACTTGTCTTTAAAAACCAATCTAATTACATTTGGAACTTCAGGGAAATAGAAGATTCCAGGATATTTTTGTTTTGAATTTGAAATTGGGGACAGCGCATGCACAGTTGTTTGTTTTCACACTTTATGGGAATGAATCACACCATGTCGACCGTGAGATTTAATTATGTATTTAGCAGGGAAACTGGCGAGGTGCCAGCACAATTGCAAAGCTGCTGGAGTGGCCTATGCGGCGGCCTTCCAGCTTCCACACACAGCAAACCTTTTCTAACATCACGTTTACCGTGGAACGGAATGTTGCCGATGAGATGCATCAAATCTCAGTACACTACTTCTGCACAGAAATAAAATACTGATGTCAAAAGAAGGACATATTTTAACAAGGAGCAAAGTCACTGAGCCTCTGAGCACATGGTCTAACTTTAATTGAAGCCATTGGAGCAAAACATGTCATCTCTGCCTGGTCCCACTGTTCTTTTTTGGCTGCAGCCTGGTGCATCAATGCGCAATCCTTCGTCTTGGTACACACCACATGTGCCGAATGTCTCATAATATTTAGAGCTTGGAGACCAAAGAAGGGAAGGAAAGTTGAGATTGTTTTTTAAATTCAAAACCAGCATGATTTCAAAGAGTTTCCCCAATACTCTGTCCAGTACTGGATTAGCTAAGAAAATTATTGGGTTAATTCATGTTATTGATTTATTTTTTCTTTTTACTAACAGTTATGTAAATGGATTAACATATTTACAATGGACTTCGGAAGGCTCCTGCAGTGAACTGAAAGGAAATAGTCCTGTTTTAAATACTGTATTTTTTATTTTTCAGATTTAGCTGATGCATAGATTTTATTTGATGTGCCTTGGAAGTAGACAGGGAAAATTCAGATTTATCTGATTCCCCATCAAGACGTCAAAGCTGACCAGCGTTCTTATATTAGTTGTCATCAAAAAGCTGCAAGGTTAATAAAATAAAACATTTCTTGTTTTACTTTATGTATAACCCTGAAAGTTTGACCACAAACTATATTTTAGTATTTTCTCATCTGTGGAAGGAAGTAATAAAGAAAAAAATTTCATAGATTGTTTTTTAAGCAAACTACAAAAATAAAAATCAGAACCCAAAGATATAATATGTTTCATTTATATTCTTAGAATTGTTTTGCCTATATTGTTTTATAAACAAAAATATGGTCTGGTTACAAAGGCAAACCAAACCCCCAATTATTTATGATATTGAGTAGCAAGCAAGGAACGCTTGAATGCTTGTATGCCCAGTTTATGGGAGATCCATTATAATGTCTTGGATTGGAAGAGTTCCATGTCCCACTGAGGAAAGCTGACCTATCTGTCTAAGTTGAGGACCAGTGCTAGGTGTGGATGTAGGTAGGGGCAAGAAGGAGGGATACACAAAGGTCTGTCCTCTTGCTTCTGACAGAACTTCCTAAGTTTTAGCTGAAGGTTGCTTTGAGGTCACATTTTACCTAACTTCTACATATGCTTGGCCTTGTTTTTCTGGAGGTGTTGTTCAAAGGAGCATCCTTCAATTCCTTCCACTCTAGATCTAATGTCTTCTACACACCAGCTTGTCCCATTTAATGTGCTAATTCTAGTCCCTTTCATCTTTCTTGGTGTTCTAGGCATGGCTGCCTGCCTGAAGGTCAATCTGTCCCTTCTTCCCAAGCTTGAATCAACCTGTGCATTCATAGCAAAACCTAGACCATCCAAGTGTTTCATTGTAACTACATTGAATTTCTTTTTCCCCACACAAATCATTTGCTTATTCAGATCCAAAGTGTTCAAGATAATTTCAACTGGTCTTTAGCCACTGTCCACATTCAAAATACTCTTTTGGTCTTTCAGGCTCAGTACCATACTTGAGAACCGAAATACTCTCATCAATAATGCTACATACCTTATTTTGTTCCCCAAAAGATGTTTCCTTGGCTCCCAGATGTTGAAAGCATCATCCTGTTAGGAGTTATGAAATATTTTGTCATTTCTGTGATGCGTGAAGGACAATATTGAAAACATTTTGCTGAAGTCATCACTTTGTGTTTGCATTGAAGCCTCTATTCTTTTTTTAAAGCTGAAGTTGCTTTCTGTGTGTTTTGGTATGCCTGATTAAACCTGTTATTGTAGTTTTGTTTTGACACTCTTCGTGTCAGTTTTCCGGAGACACCTGTCTACAGAAAGACACAGGGCTCATCCTACAAGAGTTAGCTGCCTGTCTCTGCCAGGAGAGCAGAATTCTAGCATCTGTGCTTTCAGGCCAAATACTGCTTTTGTCAGTTGACTTTTCTTTTACTCTCTTCCACACTGGGGACAATTCACACTGTAAAGATGTGTTGATAAACAGACCAACTCTGCTAAATCCAAAACAACTTCCCAGTGTTGATGGGATGTGTAAACAGCACTTCCGGGTTGGTGAAGCATTTCTCCCCTGGAAAATGGAGATATCACAGACAAAGCTTGCCCAACCATGACTCTCACTAATGAGCAGTATCTACATAACATAAAAAGTCAATGCACTTCTTAAATATCCATTCCTAGTTGGCTAGTACTTGGAAATACTTGGCGGGGGGCGGGTGATATTATTTATTATTTCCCACCCTGTAGAAGTGACACATCTCCACAATTCCCTTTTAAAATTGTGTAATTTTTATAAACATGCTTTCACATTCAAGAGTGGAGATAATGGAAGTTAGGATGAATTGCAACTGCCATAGTCACACACAATTTTATTTTTGGAGTCTCTTTTGGAAAAAGCTGTTTCAGGACTGGCTGCCTCTATGTCTAAGACTTTCTATGTCCTTCCGGGTGCAGATATTCTAAGGAAAATGCAGTGAGACGTGATCCTTCTACCTGCCACTTCTCAAGAATCAGAAATCTATATTTTCCTCAACAGCAGATTCATTGGCTAATGAATAATGATGGTCCCAAACAGATATAAATTTACTGACACACTTATGGTTTGAACGCTTAGTGAAGGGGAAATCTAGGAAATGAAAATTGGAACTTGACATGCTCTACCCATAACATTTAAACCAACCAGCAGAGGGCGATGCTGAAGCTTCAGTGCAAGTGTCCCAGGTCTGGATACCAATGACCCAGTGAAGATGCTCACAACAATAAGAGAATAACAGGATGCTATGGTGAAAATTAAAGGCTTTTCTCCATACACTGATTTAAGTTGTCCCTTGTTGTGAGGTGTGGAATACTACCTAAATCTCTCTGCTCTGGTAGTTTTTTAGAACTTGTAAAATGGACAAGTTTTAAAGTAGTTTGAGTAGTTCCTGATACCCAGTTGTATAAATGATTATTAGCTAGGACTGTTGAAGAAACGTGAGACTGTGGGAATGCAGGCAACTCTTTGTCAGTCACTCTTCCTGGATAGAATGGAAGGAGACATTGAATTATTAGCATATTTACTTAGCTTCAACGGAGCTAAAACTAGAAGGCACTAAATGAACTTCGGATTCTTGAAATTAAGTTTCGTGACATCGGAAGAAGTGGGTGCTTATATATTCATTTTTACAAGTGGGTCAATGTGCCTACAAATGCATATCTTTCTACAAAAAAAAATTTCCTTTAGAAAGTAACAGTTATGATGTGCCAGGTACAAATGCAAGCCTTCCTGGTGAGAACTGACTGACTCTAATTAGTCTGATATCCAATTTGGCTATATGTTTCACATCCAAATTGAGGACTCCTTACCTTAACAGCCTATGGAGCATCATCTATTAAACATGTCTATGAAGAGAAACATATCACTCCCTTTGAAAGCTATTCATTCCAATCTCAAAATGCCAGAGGCATTCTCCCCACCCTGCTCCCATTCAGAATTCTCCAGGGGGAAATGGCAGGGAGATGAAAGTCCTTTAAGATTGTCCCCCTCTAAGAAATGAGACTCTCTTTTTCCCTAATTTAATTAAAATAAACATGACTTGAGAAAGAACAAGAAATACCTGCAGGTTTCATTCTAGTTTCTCTCCATCTGTCAGACCCATATTTTCTGAAATGACCCAGCAGCTGTGCTGTGAAGGCACCCCATGCTAATGCTCCCCTTGGTACACAGAGTCTCAAACTATAGTAAATATTTCAGTATTGTTTTTGTATCAGGATCACTTCCTTTTGTGAAAGATGCCATTGAATGCTGCATGTTTTTGTAGAAGACCCGGGACACTAGTGATTGAAAAGACTCATCCAGCAACATCATTGATCTGTGAGGAAATTTGGAATAACTTTTTGATTTTGAATTAGATTAGAGAAACTGATGGTAGATCTGGGAAGAGTTGGAGAAGGGAGATAAATATGATCATATTTCTCTGTCTGTCTGTCTCAATAACATTAAAGAAAGTACCTCAGTATATTCTGTTTCCAGCTTCTCTGAGATATCCTTTCTGTCTGCCTTTCTTCTGATTTTCTGTCTTTTGATTAACTTCATTCTGTTCAAACAAGTTTTCATTGTGGCTGCGGTATGGAACTTGTGGCTGGAAGTTCTTCTACACGTGGTTATGATAACCCAGAAATCTTTGGGAGAGGACTAGTTGTGATGAAATATCAAGTATCTACCTGGCCACACCTTGGATCAAATTTTCTGCCCTGGTGTGTGACATTAGGGAAATGACCAATTTTCTGATCCTTATATGTAAACAACTGATATGATGGCAGTAAGGGGAAGAATTTCTATGCCCACATCTTACAGTTGGCTTACAGACAATCAGGATAAAGCATTCCGTATACTTTCCATACAATGTACGAAATGTGTATTTATAAGCAAATGTGTTTAAAGGGCTGTAACATTTTTTTTCCTTAGGACCTTTATCTTTTTCAATAAACAGGTCTTTCATTTAGCAATTTACAAAAACAATGAAATGAAGGTAAAATGTCACAGGGATATTTCATATGCATTTTGCAATGTTTAAGCATTTTTGTGATTGGTGTAGATTCTCTTCTTGTATTCCTGAAGGCTTGGAAAAGAACACAGAGTGTGGCACATTATTCGGCCTATGCATATCATTTGCCTTTATATAAGGGTTGGCTTGGGAGGGGTGTAGTAGAATCTGTTTCTAGGTTGAAGTTTTAGAAGAACCAGGAAGTTTCCTCAGAAGCTTCAAATCCTTGTACAAAAGAGGTCTGAGTGCTGCTGATCAGAGCATAATTGTCTCCTTTGGGACACTCGAACTTTTTCATCTAGTCTGCTGTGATAGAGATATACAACTCAAGAGACAAGACAGGCTTCCTGACACCCAGCAGGTTCCACCTTGTAAGTCCCTTACACCCTTACAACAGATTTTTATTTTCTTTCCACCCAGTATTACTTTCCTGTTAGAGACAATACACAGTAGATGGTTTTTCTAAACTCTTTCTGTGTCTCTGTCTCTGTGTCTCTGTCTCTGTGGCTCTATCTCTCTGTGTCTCTGTCTCTTTCTCACAACACCCCCTCACACACACACACACAGGCTCTTGGCTGAGCTTACTTTACCATGGGTTTCTGCCTGTGGAATGAATCCCAAATGCAATCAGAGAGTGGTTGGTTAGCCCCATCCCCATAGAAGTCATTCTACAGTTGTATCAGGATTTTGATAATAGTAAGCACTTTCTGTTTCTTCCCTCCTTCTCATATTTAAATATAGAAAAGTAAATAATATTTATATGAACATGAACCTCTAAAAGGAACTTTGTCCAATACTCTAATCATTCTTAGAAAATAGATAAAATGAAATTCTGAGGGGAAAAAAATAAGTCAATGTTATGATGCCTATGGGCCACATCAATGATCAGAATGGCATGATAACCCCGATGGTGCTATAGTGAGCACACATACCTTGGTGGTAACCAATGGTTCTCAAGTTGGATTTAAGATCTATTCAATAAGAAGTAAATCAGATGCCCCTCAACAGAGGAATGGATACTGAAAATGTGGTACATTTACACAATGGAGTACTACTCAGCTATTAAAAAGAATGAATTTATGAAATTCCTAGCCAAACGGATGGACCTGGAGGGCATCATCCTGAGTGAGGTAACACATTCACAAAGGAACTCACACAATATGTACTCACTGATAAGCGGATATTAGCCCAAAACCTAGGATACCCAAGATATAAGATACAATTTGCGAAACACATGAAACTCAAGAAGAATGAAGACTGAAGTGTGGACACTATTCCCCTCCTTAGAATTGGGAACAAAACACCCATGGAAAGAGTTACAGAGACAAAGTTTGGAGCTGAGACGAAAGGATGGACCATCTAGAGACTGCCATATCCAGGGATCCACCCTGTAATCAGCTTCCAAACGCTGACACCATTGCATACACTAGCAAGATTTTATCGAAAGGACCCAGATGTAGCTGTCTCTTGTGAGACTATGCCGGGGCCTAGCAAACACAGAAGTGGATGCTCACAGTCAGCTATTGGATGGATCACAGGGCCCCCAATGGAGGAGCTAGAGAAAGTACCCAAGGAGCTAAAGGGATCTGCAACCCTATAGGTGGAACAACATTATGAACTAACCAGTACCCCGGAGCTCTTGACTCTAGCTGCGTATGTATCAAAAGATGGCCTAGGCGGCCATCACTGGAAAGAGAGGCCCATTGGACACGCAAACTGTATATGCCCCAGTACAGGGGAACGCCAGGGCCAAAAAAATGGGAATGAGTGGGAATGGAAGTGGGGGGGAGGGTATGGGGGACTTTTGGGATAGCATTGGAAATGTAATTGAGGAAAATATGTAATAAAAAAAATAAAAAAATAATTAAAAAAAAAGAAGTAAACCATGTGTGCATCGTACAGAAAACCCAACTAACTGCTGAGTGCTAAGGATGGATATTGGAGAACTAACAACTATTATTTTACTAAACTAACGTAATCCCTAATACCAATCTAAACAGTTGTCCTTATACATGCAGATAAGTGTTGTCTTACATCTTGTCAAGTAAACCTCTCTTTGCAACAGATGTAGAACAGTGCAGAGAACTGTTGAGTTGTGGGCCCATGTCCACTCTGCCACTGGGCATGGCTGCTTGAGGGAGTTTGACTGTGCTTATCTTACACTGCCTTCAGATGGGTGCTGGGCTTTACAAAAGCAATGAGGCACAGCTACTGGGGTGGGAATGTTCAGTCTGAGACATGGGAAAGCCAGAGCTGGTTAAGGGGTCCTCAGGCCTGAGACAAGGATGGGGCTGGTGGTTCCTCAGGCTTTTGGACATCCACATGCTGTTGGGAGTCACAGAAGAGCAGAGAATGGAGTCAGGGACCCATGGGCTAGGGACAGGGGAAAAGGAGGTTTATGGTTTCTCTCAGCAGGGGTGACAGTCCTTGGCTGGATGTGGACAAGCTTAGTGGCAGTTGTGGCTGGGAGTATAGAGAGGCCTTCTATGGAACACTAGACTGTGGCTCTGTAGGCGAAGGCCTTCACCATTGCTCCCCACAGCAGATCTCAATGAAAAGAGGCAGTACATGGTTCTAAACAGTTTATTGTCATGGTGGAAAATAGATGCATAAAACCACATCTCACTTCTCATTTCCTTTCACAGGGAGGAATGTCTAGGAAGGATAGCTTATTGGCTACACCCCCAAGGCTTCTATGCACCTCATGGAGAATTCTGTTTTGAGCCTATGTGACCACATGTCATATATCTTTTATGTGAGAAGCCTGGTACCTGTTCTAAATCAGGAGTCTGGCAGAGAGCTGGGCATCAACCTAAGCCTCATGTGTATGCCCACCAAGTCTCTGGGTCTCAAACTGCTCTACCTTCCCAAACTTCCTGGCATGATTTTACATCCCACAGAGAACCACAACCAATCAAAATACACAGCTATGGATTCCAGTCCCAATGGACACAACTACAAAGTACTCTCACACTTAAGGGTCAGGAAACATTTCAGAAGAAGTGATAGGAAGATTGTCAGAGTCAGAATATCAAGGAGTTTGCTGTGAGAGCGTGTCTCAGGGCAATGTCAGAAGCTACAGCCATAAACTCTCAACAGCATGACTGACTAAACATGATCTGATCAAGAACCACATCAATAGACATGGCAATGTAAAGGGAGAAAGTACACCTCAATGCTGCACATTGAGGAACAGGCAAATAATGAATGCTGAGAGCGGGATTCTTCATCAGGGCAGAATACTTCCATTGTTTCTTCATACAAGATGGTCATTCCTAAGAACATATACCCAAATCACACTTTGTAGACTGAGCAGCTTATACTTATATAATATATAAACAGTTATATAACAATTACTGAATAAAATAGGCCATGGATTTGAGAAAGAACATGGAAAGGTATATGGGAGGGTTTGGAGTAAAGAAAGGGCAGGAAGAAAATTAATTTTATTAAATAAGAGGAAAAAATGCAAAGTATAAAAAAGTACCATATAGAAAAGTTATGTAGTGCAAAGCAATGGTATATGTCACAAGAGGCTGCATTGTGTGTGTGTACTAATTTTAATGAGCACAATGCACTACTTGGTCTATCGTTATGACCTTTCTTAAGTCCTTGATTGAACAGAAGATTGCAACTCTAACTTTACATATAAACCTTTAAAAAGACCTAATTGCAATGATAAATTCAATTTACTTTTATTTAAAATTTTCTCTGATACTAATTAATGAATAAACATGTTATAACCTCTATGTGACAATGAGAGCAGAATAAATAAGTCCTGATCTCTCAGAAAGTTTCTTTGTATTTTATCTCAATATACAAGACTTTGAACTTGGATACCATATTAACCTTGTTAGATATGTTAATAATGGAATTTGGCTACATACTTGCTTTCTGAATACATAACTAAGAATGAATATATATATATATATATATATATATATATATATATATATATATATATATATATATATAGTCAATTTAATTCACTTGCGGAATACTCCGAAGACTAATAGTGAGTTCTGCAAACACAATAAACATATGCTCTATCCAGTAAAAACTGGAATATAAAGAGCTTATTTACCCCCTGGCCATCTTGAGACTAAAGAAACCGAGTCTGTCAGCATCTCTTTTAAATGTGAGAAATTCTGTAAGACATTGGCAGACTCACTGAGATACTACAGCTTATAAAACTAATATCTGCTTTATTAAAAAGAAGGGTTTTTGATGTAAATATGACATCATAACATTACAGAGAGTTTCGCAAACAGGGGAAGATATCAACAATAATCCAACAGGCAAGAGTTAAACCAAGTAAATTCTTTATAATCTCTTCTTGCTTTGTCTTTTACTGAATGATGTATTTCACTATTGAAATAACAATGCATGCATAAATTTAGTCTTCCTTATTAAAAGTCAGTGTAAGTTGTATTTTAAAAACTATGTTGCTATACTGATTCACAATTAAGCGTGTTAAATATTGTGTTGTTTTTAGTGAGGTAAATGTACTGTGTTTCTAATAGTGTGCATCTGTGGCCACAATATAAACAATCTGACTAAGGCATGTTTCAGTGACTATATTGTGAATGCTAGTTTCCAGTGTTTAGGTAATTTCTTTAGGAAAGTTTCTACATTACACATGATAAACTAAAGATGATGATTTTCTTTAAAGAAGTTAGCAGGAGCTATTGGAGATTTAAAGCCAGCTCACGACGGGTTTATAGGATGGTGGTGATGATCTATAAGATTTTCTTCTGATTATAGAAATACTTGCAAGAATAAAGTGACTGGATTTGGGGAAACAAAGGGGATGACTGAATGAATGTCTGGAAATGTGGAAAGCTCTGGAAGCAGAACATGTACATACTTAAGGACAGTTAATAATAGATTGTGGCCATAGATACATGTATACCAGTTGCTTGCATTCATGAAGCTAAGGGAATCCTTAAGTGATTACAGAAGTCACATGGCAGGAAGAGAGTAGCAAATGTCTAAAATCCATTTTTAACAATGAAAGAATATAGACAGGTCTGGAGAGATGGATCACTGACTGCTCTTCCAGAGGTCCTGATTTCAAATCCCAGCAACTACATGGTGGCTCACAACCATCTGTACTGAGATCTGATGCCCTCTTCTGGTGCTTCTGAGGACAGTTACACTATACTTGCATATAATAAATAAATAAATAAAAAGAAAGAATATTGACAAGTGAGAGCAATAGCCTCCACACTCAGCATGCTCTTGTAATACGCTAAGTGTTTGTCATATAGTTTAACCAGCTCTTCAAATTTGTGTGACAATAATGATGAGGGATGAGAGATATGCACATTTGTGGGTACAAGAATAAGTATTTACAATATAGTCAGAGAATATCTTGGCTTAGGAACACAGTAATGGTATGCTTCTCTCTGTGGTCTAGGATATCCTTAGCCACGGGTAGTTGGCTAGGTTTGCAGTATCAGCCATGAATTCCCTCTTAATGAGTGGGCTTTAAGTCCAATTAGACAGCTATTGGTTACCTGCAAGATGAAAGTGCCACTACTGCACCATTGAGGGTATCTTGCTGGTCATTATATGAGTTATAGCCATGTGAGACTGTTTATTACTATTTTTCCCTTGGCAGGTCATAGCAACATTTGATGCTAATAATAATAATAGTAATAATAATAGCAATAACAATAATTCTTATAATTATCCTCAGGGAGACTTCCAGGTAAGTGCCAGATTCCTCCAATTCCTCCAATTTCTCCATTTACTGTGTCTTCAACTAAAGTCTTACTTTCAACTTTCTTGGCTGTATCTTGGGTATTTGGCACTTTTTTTTTCTAATATACACTAATTAGTGAGTACATACCATGTATGTCCTTTTGGGTCTGAGTTACTTTACTCAGGATGTCCTAACTCTTAGTGGCTGAGTAGTATCCCATTGTGTAAAGGAACCACATTTTTTTTATCCATTCTTCTGTCATGGGATATCTGGGTTGTTGGAGAGAGCTGGAAGAAGCTGAGGAGGAGGACAAACCTGTAGGAGGACCAGCAGTCTCAGTTAACCTGAACCCCTGAGATCTCTCAGACACTGGACCAGGCAGCATACAGCAGCTGATATAAGGCCCCCAACACATATACAGCAGAGGACTGCTGGGTCTAGGTTTAGACAGAGAAGATGCACCTAACACTCCCTCAAGAAACTGGAGGCCCCAGGGAGTTTAGAGGTCTGATGGTGTGGGGGTGAGGGGTGGGAAGGAGGTATGGGATGTGGAATAGTCTGAGGATGGACCGAGAGGGGAATAAAATCTTGAGTTTAAAATAAATAGACAAAAAAGAAAGAGAAAGAAAGAAGAAAGAAGAAAGAAGAAAGGGAGGGAGGGAGAGAGGAGAGGAGAGAGAGGGAGAGGGAGGGGGAGGGGGAGACGGGGAGGGGGAGGAGGAGACGGGGAGGGGGAGGGGGAGACTGGGAGAGAGTAAGCAGCCATGGACAATGTCAATAGCATCTATTTATTTAGGTATTTCTTTGAAGGTCCCTGACTAACAACTCAAATGCAGGTTTCCCATACCTGGGACCTAGGATCTTGTTAATAACCTCTGGCTCTTTCAAGGAGCATCATTATCTTGTGTGGCATGACTCCATTTAATTTTTCTCTCTCCATTAAACATAAACACATTTCTTTATGGTGTGTTCAAATATCCTGTCTTATTAATTTCTTATTCTTTCCCTCTGATTTACTTTCCCTTCTCCCTTCCCAGCTTATATCAGAGTCTCTTCCAGTTTTTTTTCTTTTCTACTATTCCTGTTTTCAGAACTCTTTCTGCCCTATAACCTTTAGGTTATTTATTTGTATTGAGAGATTCAGTGGTAGAACCTATAAATAGGAGAGAACCTGCAGTCTTTGTTTTTCTTGGTCTGGAGTACCTCGCTCTCACTCACTTAACAATATTTTTCAGTACTAACCATTTAACAATGTATTTCATGATTTCAGTTTTCTTTACAGCTGAATGACATTCTATTGCATACATGTGCCATGTTTTCAATATCTGTTTATCAGTCAAAGAACGTTTTGGGTGCTGGGAGCCTTCCCAGGTGGTTCTCTCTGGAAAGTAGCTGATTGGGCAAAGTGACAGCGTCTGGGGTTGGTTGGGGAGGGGGAAAACCTTGGTTTTGCAAATGTAAAAGTTACTTAGCATTAATAATATTTACTCTCTTTGACTCATAGTTATACTGGGGCCTGAAGCCAATGGCTTAACAGGGCAGAGGGTGTTAGGTAAAGGATTTATTGCTAGCACTTTGCTTTCTGGCCAGGCAGCTAGAAACTCTTCATTGGCCTGGCTGGTTAATTCTTTGTGAGCCAGAGAGGAAGGAAAGGAAAATTATTAAAACATTTTGCACAGGCAAATATGCACACACACACACACACACACACACACACACACACACACACACACACATTCATATTGACAATCTAGTTCACATTCTCATTTACACAGTAACACACTTACATTTTTGGTGGACCCAACTACCTGTCTCATACACTTTTCAAGTATTCATGCATACTTACATAATACACATATACATACATATGTACATATAAACAAACAGACATATACATTTGGATGTATGAATGAATGAATGGATGGATGGATGGATGGATGGATGGATGGATGGACGGATGGATAGATGGATAGGGGAAAGCTCCTTAAGTCACCACATACCACCATAACACACCATACTACCTTTATTTCTTTTCTCTGGCCTTTTATAGACAAAAATTACCTCATAGATAAAATGTTATACAAATGGAAGTTACAAAAGGATATTGACATTAAGTTCAAAGCAGTGATTCATTCTATATGCTTACTATAAATTCAAAGCAATAGTTTCATGTGTGCACACCTGTGGCTTGGTCCTTGGACCTGAATGCTTTTCCTTGAATATGAATTTATCCCAAGCCTATATTTCTTTTTAGTATTTTAATTGTGAAATCTCATTGTATTTCTTATTATGGAGTCTTTGCTTACTGTTATGAGGAGTGGGCACATTCAGTTCTTGATTCTAACTTTATTACATCTTTCTATCAAAACAAGTAAAACTATTTCTTAAAACTTTCTAAGATTATTTGAATCAAATCAGGAATTCTATAAAAATCATTAATTCGTCTAAACAACATTCATTGGTGAAAGTTCATCTTTAGGTTGATCTGCAGGAAATCTGCTCAATAGAGTGTGCTAGTGCCCAGGGATTATTATGTTAATTCAATAATGGCAGGAAAGGCATCTCAACTGCAAGAGGCAGTGCTTGCCTCTTTGGGACATTGCCTCATAGAACTTGCCCATCAGAGACAAGGCAAAAGTAGTGTGCCACCTCCAGGAAGGCGACCTGCTAGCTTTAGCTTATCCTAGATGGCTCCTGATAGTTGTGTATTTCCTTTTCCTAGCTTTTGTGAACAGAGTAGTGGTGAACATGTCTGAGTATCACCAGAGTAGGATGTTGAGTCCTTGGCTATATGCCAAGGAGTGGTATAGCTGGGCCATATGGTAGATCTACTTTTGGCTTTTTTGCAAATTTTCCAAACTGATTTTCACAGTGGCTGCCCAAGTTTGCAGTCCTACCTTAACTCATCAGGAAAATGCAATCTAAACCACATAAATATTTTATCTTTCCCAGACAGAATGGTTAAGATAAAGAAACCAAAAACTGATGATAATAAGGTTGCTGGAAAAACCCTCACTCATTGTTGGGAACTTAATGCAATGCCAAATAACATCCTCATGACAATGTTCATCATAAGAAATTTAAAAATCCTGAAATTTGTCTGGGAGCACAAAAGAGTAAATTTAGATCTATTTATCACCCCAGATAATAATGGATCAAGGACCACAATGTGAAACTTGAAGTGCTTGTAACAGCTACAAGAAACATGCAATACACTCAAGATGCAGCTCTAGAAAAGGACTTTATGAGTAGAAAGGTAAAAAAAACTGACAAAAAGGACCTCATTAAACAAACAGCAAACAAACAAACAATCGTCTGTAGAAGCAAAGAATAATCAACCAAGCAGAGAGGAAGCTAACAAAGCAGGCACATAATATTGTCCAATTATATAGAAGATAGAAGTTAATATTCAGTATGTATTAAGAACTCAGAACTCAAATCAACAAAGAATCAAGGAAATAAGTAATCCAATTAAAATGCTATAGTACAATCTCACTTTTCATATGGATCTAGTTAGTGCTTCAAGCATTACATTGTAAAGTAGTTGGGATAATAGATATTCCTGTATTTTTCTTGATTTTGATGCAAGTATTTTCAGATTTTTCCCTCTTTAAATAACTTTGGTGCAGGTTTGACATGTATAACCTTTATTACATTGAATTATATTCATCTCAGTCTTACTCTTTCTAGCATTTGTAAAATTATGCTGAACTTTGTCAAAGGCTTTTTCTGTATCTATGGATATAATCATAATTTTTATCTTTTAGTCTACTTAGATGACTATTTCATTTAATAACTTAGGTATGCCCTAGTATCTCTGAATCTCTGGGATAAAGTGACCTTGACTATGATAGATGCTCATTTTCACACATGCATGTATTTGTCTTATGAGAATTGTGCTGATAATATTTGCATCTATATTTATCAGGTTGTCGGCCTGTAATTTTCTTTTCTTATGACCTTACCTCTTTTGCTATTAGAAAAATCCTGGCTTTGCAGAAGGGTTTGAAAGTGCTCCATTTGTTTCTATTTTCTTGAATAAGTTATGAAGTACTTGTTGTTTTTTCAATGTCTAGTTCATTTTGCTGGGGATCTGTGTGGGCCTAGATTATTTTATTTTGGCTAGAAGTCTCTGATCACTCTCTCTCTCTCTCTCTCTCTCTCTCTCTCTCTCTCTCTCTCTCTCTCTCTCTCTCTCTGCTCTTAACTGTGTTAAAGTACTACAAATTCAAAGAACCAGATCTTAGATTATTAACTGATTCTTTGTCTGACTTTTATTTTTCTTATTTTTTTTCTCTAATTTTATCATCTCCCCACATCCAGTAGATTCAGGTTTGTTTTGTTTTCAGTTTTCAAAATTCTTGAGAAATATCAGTCAATCGTTTATTTGTACTCTTTAAGAGTTTTTTTAGTATAGGTGCTTATAATTTTATACGTCAGTCTCGGGACTTCTTTTTATGTAT
This sequence comes from Mus musculus, assembly GCF_000001635.26. Lineage (NCBI taxonomy): Eukaryota > Metazoa > Chordata > Mammalia > Rodentia > Muridae > Mus > Mus musculus. The sequence goes on from NC_000085.6 coordinate 19,359,221, forward strand.
CCTAGATGTTTGATTTTATTGTGTTTTCATTTTAATTTAATTCTAGAATTGTCACTTCAGGACTGATTGTAGGTCAAAGGTTTTGTGGTTGGGGTGATGTTTATATTCCTTTCTTGGTAGCCTGTAAAGCACCTTTGTATACCAAAGACACTACAACATATAGGTGAAGACTTCACGTAGCTTGACTTTTTCATGTTCAATGGGTAATGTGGATGTTGTTCTCATTATGGGGCCCCACTGTCAGTTAAGTCCTATTTTGCATTTTAGAATTATAACTTCATTTGTTTTCTTTCCACAGCCTCTGGGCTGTGCTTATTTATACTTTCAAGCAAATATTTCTTTGGCTTCCAGTATTCTCTGTCGGGTGGTTTAGTAGTCCTGAACTTATGTGCCTGTGTATATCATAGAAAGTTTTTTCTTCTTCAAGTATGGCAGATAGCTTTTCTGTATAAAATAGTCTATCTTGGCATCTCACATCTTTTATAACTAGAAATAGGTTCATCTAGGTAATCCTTATTGGAGAATATTTGTGTTGGAGTAGTGGATTTGGTGGAGGGGGCAGGGATGAAGGGGCCTATTGCCTTGACCTGTCATGTTATTTGTTTTTTGTGATGTCGCCTGTTCATGTGGACTTTTTTCCATTGGTTGTGTGTGCAGGGATAAGGGATTATCATCTGTCCTTGTTGCATGGGAAGTTTGGTTGTGGTTCTGCTGTTGCTAAAGGTTGGGTGATTTCATATCAAGAATGAAAAGTTGGTAGGAATCTTTCAGATGCACAGTGTTGACATTTTTATTGGACAGATGGGAGCAATTATTATTCAGTGATAATTGAGTGTTCAAATGTGACTCCTCCCTCAATCTGTGTAAGCTGTGTTATCAGAAATAGGTCCAAAGAATGTGGAGATGGCATGAAGGTCTACAATATGGAAAATTTACCAGGTTGGACAGGTATACTGTCTGAATGGTAGAAATTGGGTCTTTTTGGAGTAATGAAATAGGTGGCAGAAATCTGGGATAGTCACCCAGTGTATATGCTCCTTGAATACAAATAGGCCTGAGAGTGTTGGGAATCTATGGATGTGGGGGACTCTGTTTTCTCTTTCTATCTTAGTAAAGTCTTAAAAGTTTTATGTTGGGAGCCATAACAAATACATACTTAGTAGGTCATCTTCTTCCCTTTGATGTTATTTAACCTCTCTGTCGTGGCCAAAAGCCTCTGGTACATATCCCTTAAGAGATTTGAGTAGAGGGATAACTTGAAGTCTCAGAATTCATTAGTGCAAAGTAACACAAACTCTAAAACAAATGGAAACATTGGGAGCTTATCAAAAACAGTGGCTGACCTCTTTTCTGGAGTTAAAGTTGATAATTTCAGATTTGGGAAGAAGGAATCTTAAAAGTTTCATTTTAAACAAACTTCCAACTCTAAAATCATGCTATATGAAGTGGTATTCCAGAGTCTTCATTGAACTTAACTGCAAGGCTTCAACAGAACATTAGAGGCAAATATTATTGTCATATAGAAGAATGGAAAACTAATTTTAAAACTTTTAGATCTGCACCTTTTGTTTATATTTGTCTGCTATCTGTTTTCTCATTTCTTATAATTGGCATGAAGTATTGGTTTCTACTTTTAACCTAATTGTGTTTAGGTTAAAAATGCATGCATGGATGAGTTCCATTTTCTTAATTGTTCTTTTACGTGGTGTTTTACACTGATCAATGATTTTTTTCTATATTACTATTTTTTATTACTTGTTTAATCAATTCACTATTTCATTTCCATTCTAATTTGTTGATGGTTACCACTCAGTCCTGCTCTTTAATGAGATGAAGATTATTCTACTGTAACTTCTGCACAACCCAGTAACTGTTCCCTAGATGAATTCTACTCTCCAGCATCCTGCTTTGCTGCCTATTCCCTCATACCTCTTCCTCCATGAGAGGTAGGCCTAGTAAAAGCTGTTATTCTTTCTTAGTACTCTTTCTTTGCTCTGTTATTTCTGGGGTGGTTTCTACTCTTATTCCCTCTCCCTCTAGTGTTAAGTCCTGAGGTTTTCTGAGACCTTGCATCACTTGTTAGAGTTTTAGAAATAACGCTGTGTATATCCACATGGGAGTAGTGTAGGGGATATTTGAAGGCAGTGAATCCTTTTGACTTTCATTAAACCATGTCATGATTTCTCCTCCTCTTTAATTAGGGGCTTGATTTCCAAAAGCAGATACCTTGGACTGCATGGGGTGAAAGAAGCTACGCTTAGGCTATCAGTGCTTGTCAATGTACATAGATACAAAAGGATATATATATATGTGTGTGTGTGTGTGTGTGTGTGTGTGTGTGTGTGTGTGTGTGCCTCTGTGTGTGCCTCTGTGTGCATGTATGTTAGCCACCCCAGAGATGATAGAGTTTCACAAACACAAACTCTTCTTTAAAACTATTGGTTCAGCCAGTAGGTTAGCTGAAACAAGGGTAAAACAATTATTTAGAGAAAGAACTGCAAATGCTCTGAACTTAATTTAAAGAGGTCATCAATTCTTTCTGATTAGTCATGACTTGGCTCAAGCTTCCCAACAGTCTTCAATCCTCTGAGGTGCTCTGATTCTCATCAGAAAATATTTCTTTTTATTCTCATCCTTTCAGACTTCTCTGAGCTTGCAGCATCCTTAAGCACCAGTTCCTTTCTGGTTGTACCTCTAGATTCTAGAGTCTAGAATGTGTTGTCTCACCATAAAAGAAATTCTCAAAGATTAAACAAAATCATTCTTCAAAAAAGATCTTTAAAATGAAAAAAATAATCGAGAGGAAAGTATTTCCCCCTTTTATCCATATTCGTTCTAGACCCAGAGGTATCTTTGTATCATCCCTTTTCCTCAGCTGAGGGATACCAGCTGCTGAGAAGTTTCTCGCTAATTTGCATATGCCCTTAGAGAGCATTCTTAGTTTAGGAAATAAAGCCAATATATACTTGAATTTTATGCTAATATTTCACTTAGAAGTTCTATGGACTTGCCATCTCTTTTTTCCTACTACACTTCTCTCATATATGGGCATTATTCCTCACCACCTATTCTTCTTTTTCTTTCTTTCTTCTTGTGCATAAAATTTCAAAGACCAAGGATCATAGTCTTAAATCTTATTTTGATAAGATATAAGAGTGGGCATTTCCAAAAGAAACAACACAAATTACCTCACCCAACTTAAAAAAAAAAAGAGGAATTTTCTTCCTGAATGCTTATAATCTCACAAGGAAATTCAATTACATGTGAAATAAATTAAATAATTAAAAGGAGAAGGAACAGCGTGGGAAGACATAGAGATGTTTGGAAATTTACTCTCAACAGGAAAATACTCAACATATACAGTCTTGGCACCTTTCTAGCCTTCCGTGCTCAATTGTGCACTCTTCTTAATTGTATCTGTTATAATACTAACCTCACAGTATTATAACAGCCAAGATGGGATTTGAATGGGAAGTTGAAAAATCTTCAAACCAAATATGCCTCAAGTGCTCAATGTTACATTGAGGTAGCTGAATAAAGATCTGAACCTCACTTTTTTTTTCTTTTATTAATGATGTTGTGGAGGTTAAAGATAATGGGACTAGAACTTCATGTCTCCTTTCTCCAAAAATCTGTGCATGGTCAGTGAGATTTTCATAAAGGATAGAATACATTCTTACATGTTAAGTATGAATTCATAATTAATTGTTTTTTGAATATAGTAATAATAAAAAAACACCTAAATTTGAATTTTTCAAAAAAGAAAAAGCTTTGTTCTTAATCTACTATGTTTACAGAACTGAACTTACAAAACCTTGGCAAACTGGATATGGTCACAGAAACTACAGGGTTTCCATAAATGTCTTTGGCTACTGGCCACATGAGTAGGTACCCTGTAGTTTTCCTGAAATACTACCTCATATTTTGAGTGGCATCCTCTGCTTGAATTCCGTCTACAGCCTACACGTATTCCAGCTTTGGTAGGAACAGCCACCTGTTTTATTCTCCTCTAAATATATTTTAAAAATCCTTTTTATATACCTCAATAAAACAAGAAATTTAGCCAACCAAGTTTGTGATAATAATCAAAAGACAAAGTATGCTAAGGTTGGGGTGAGAGTCTGGATTTTATTTTTATCTACTTGTGCAGCATTTGGGAGGTGTAGTGCAAGTGTGATTCCTACATGTGAACTGTGAATAGGGTTATCAACCTGAATGGCAATAGAGATAGCTAATGTTATTTTGTTTGCTAATGTTTTTACTGATATAATAAATAGGCAAGTTAGAATAACATAAGCTTTCTTTTTTGTCTTTTTATCTCTAAAGTTTCATGACTTTTGCAAGGAAACTTCTGACTTAGCTATAAACAGAATAAAAAAAAAACATATGAACTTACTGTTTCCTCTCTCCTCTTTTAAAGAGAACAGACATTATCATTTAAAAATTGTTTATTTTGAAAACATGTTAATTCTCAAATCTAAGATGATCCTCACACCTTTAATAACCACACACACACACACACACACACACACACACACACAAATTCTAGCTGTGTCCTCTAGGATCACATTGTTTAAGTTTTCTAATGTAACACTTGTTTAGATTATATGAAGTAAAAGACAAGAAATCTCCTGTGGCACATTACTTAAATGAAGTGGTTATCTTTAGAGGACATTTGATTTGTTAGTAGGAACCTTTTTTGTTAGATTCACTCTCAAGTATTATGATCTGGACAGCAAACAGATTGCTTGAAACTTCTTACAAAAATTTATTAAAAAATTATATGTAGAGTAAATGGACACATGAACATCCATAACGATACAAAGGCTTACACACACACACACATACATTCACATCCACACATACCTAAAATAGTTCTAAAAACTATTGCCTTGATAACCAGAAGTTTAATATTCATTCACTACTTTTCATTTCTCTGTAATCAGGGTCATTATATAGATATCTTACCTAAGTTGTAACATAAGGGGTATTGCAGTATCACAGAAATGTGCCTATTCTTCAATCTGTAGGTTTTATTTTTCATTGCCATGCAGATTCATCCTCCGTTGTAGATCAGTTAACAAGTATTTTATTAGAGGGTTAAAAATTTAACCTGCATAAAGTAGTACCATCAGGACTGCATTAGTGTCCCAACAAACAGCCATTGTTGCTTTTTTGAGAGATTGATTATGTCAAGTGATCAAAGACTCAAGTCTACTCCCCAAGAACAACTGTCCCAGCTCCAGAAAATGAATCATAATGGACCAGGGAAAAATATAATTGCATTCACTTGATCCCATGGTTGCCATAGAGAGATGCTATGACAGATCCTATAGGGTGATGTGAGAAAACTTTAAGACTGGGCACCTTGGTGGAGGGGGTGAGTGGGGTGGTTCTGACACTGTAAGGAAAGATTTTGTAGAAAAGTTGAACCCCTTTTCCTTTTCAAAATTTAAGGCACTGTATACATATGTGCTACATGTTGTAGAGAAAGGCACCATCCACAATGAGAGGAACACTTAGTCGGATGCTGAGAGGACACTTGCTTCTGATGGCAGAAAAGGAAGATAAAATCTGAATCTCTCAGGACCCTATTCTTCTGTAGTCACCTGTCCAATTCACTACATGCTTATGATACAAGTAACCTCTGAACTGATTATTCAAACTATCAATCTCTCTCCCTGTATCTTAGAACACATGTAATAGCTCATGGTATTTCACAAAGTACTTACAGAAACACGTTTAGATTTTGTATATGGGATTAAATATCTCAAATCACAATATACAAAACTCAAAGTCTTCAAAACCAAGAAGAATGTTTCTATGTGACACACCACAAATAGACATTTAGGTGTATATATGGTCTATAGCCAAAACACAAGCTCACTGAAAATGTAGCAATTTACTTTCAGGTTAAATGAATTTTGTGATTAAACATAAATTTCACCATAAAGATATTTCATTTAGTAAATGCAAATAATAATCTAAAACCCAAAGTAAAGTAGAAGAATTAAAAAAAAACAAACTTCTTGATTCTTAAAAAAACAAAAACAAAAAGAAAAACAAAAACAAAAAACGAAAAACAAAAACAAAAAAAAAACAGTTGGGCGTGGAGTTGGCAGACACCCGCAAGGTCCCTAGAGGAATCTCCATGCTAACTTAGGACCACCTGTGAGTAGAACATGACTTCTGTTCCATTCCAATCATGAGGGACCTGAGACAGCATTAGGGAAGCTGAAAAACTGGCCTGACCAGGGACACAAGTCCCTTCCGGTCAGCGCCAGCACCAGGTCACCTTGGGCTCAGAGGTGGCAGACACTCCCAATGTCCCTAGAGGACATCTTCTGAGGCAGATCCCGTTTTGGGCTTCAGACATCCGGGCACCTTCCCTGCCAGAGGAGAGGTGTCCGCCCTGCCTGGGAGGGCTTTGCCAGAGCACCTGAGGGAACAATCTTGGTTTCTGGATCCCTCTGAGACTAGTCTGTGCAGGTGAGAGTGTGGACTACAGAAGCTCACAGCTTCTGGGACAGGCTGAAGTGAAACAGCTTCTGGGACATGCCTTCTTTCAGGCCTTCATCTTCTGTCAGGAGGCACGTTCTAATGCCAGATATCTGTGCACCTTCCCTTCAAGAGGAGAGCTTGCCTGCAGAGAGTACTCTGACCACTGAAATTCAGGAGAGAGCTAGTCTCCCAGGTCTGCTGTTAGAGGCTAACAGAATCACAAGAGGAAAAAGCTCTAACCGGAGTCAACTATAACAACTAACTCCAGAGATTACCAGATGGTGAAAGGCAAACATAAGAATCTTACTAACAGAAACCAAGACCACTCACCACCACCAGAATGCAGCACTCCCACCTCACCCAGTCCTGGGCACCCCAACACAACTGAAAAGCTAGATCCGGAGTTAAAAGCATATCTCATGATGATGGTAGAGGACATCAAGAAGGACTTTAATAACTCACTTAAAGAAATACAGGAGAACACTGCTAAAGAGTTACAAGTCATTAAAGAAAAACAGGAAGACACAACCAAACAGGTAGAAGTCCTTAAAGAAAAACAGGAAAACACATCCAAACAGGTGATGGAAATGACCAAAACCGTACTAGACCTAAAAAGGGAAGTAGACACAATAAAGAAAACCCAAAGTGAGCCAACTCTGGAGACAAAAGCCCTAGGAAAGAAATCTGGAAACAGATGCGAGCATCAGCAACAGAATACAAGAGATGGAAGAGAGAATCTCAGGTGCAGAAGAAACCATAGAGAACATCTGCACAACAATCAAAGAAAATGCAAAATGCAAAAAGATCCTAGCTCAAAACCTCCAGGAAATCCAGGACACAAGAGAAGACCAAACCTAAGGATAATAGGAGTAGATGAGAGTGAAGATTTTCAACTTAAAGGGCCAGCAAATATCTTCAAAAAAATTATAGAAGAAGACTTCCCAAACCTAAAGAAAGAGATGCCCATGAAAATACAAGAAGCCTACAGAACTCCAAATAGACTGCACCAGAAAAGATATTCCTCCCGACACATAATAATCAAAACAACAAATGCACCAAATAAAGACAGAATATTAAAAGCAGTAAGGGAAAAAGGTCAAGTAACATATAAAGGCAGGCCTATCAGAATTACACCAGACTTTTCACCAGAGACTATGAAAGCCAGAAGAGCCTGGACAGATGTAATACAGACACTAAGAGAACACAAATGCCAGCCCAGGCTACTATACCCAGCCAAACTTTCAATTACCATAGATGGAGAAACCAAAGTATTCCACAACAAAACCAAATTCTCACATTATCTTTCCATGAATCCAGCCCTTCAAGGGATAATAACAGAAAAAAAAAAAAAACCAATACAAGGATGGAAACCACACCCTACAAAAAGTAAGAAAGTAATCCTTCAGCAAACCTAAAAGAAGATAGCCACAAGAACAGAATCCCAACTCAAACAACAAAAATAATAGGAAGCAACAATTACTTTTCATTAATATCTCTTAATATCAATGGACTCAATTCCTCAATAAAAAGACATAGACTAACAGACTGACTACACAAACAGGACCCAACATTTTGCTGCTTACAAGAAACCCATCTCAGGGAAAAAGACAGACACTACCTCAGAGTGAAAGGCTGGAAAACAATTTTCCAAGCAAATGGTCTGAAGAAACAAAGTGGGGTAGCCATTCTAATATCTAATAAAATCGATTTCTAACCCAAAGTTATCAAAAAAGACAAGGAGGGACACTTCATACTCATCAAAGGTAAAAATCTTCCAAGAGGAACTCTCAATTCTGAATATCTATGCTCCAAATGCAAGGGCAGCCACATTCATTAAAGAAACTTTAGTAAAGCTCAAAGCACACATTGTACCTCACACAATAATAGTGGGAGACTTCAACACACCACTTTTATCAATGGACAGATCGTGGAAACGGAAAATAAATAGGGACACAGTGAAACTAACAGAAGTTATGAAACAAATGAATTTAACAGATATCTACAGAACATTTTATCCTGAAACAAAAGGATATACCTTCTTCTCAGCACCTCATGGTAACTTCCCCAAAACTGACCATATAATTGGTCACAAAACAGGCCTCAACAGATACAAAAATGTTGAAATTGTCCCATGCATCCTATCAGATCACCATGGACTAAGGCTGATCTTCACTAACAACATAAATAATAGAAAGCCAACATTCACATGGAAACTGCACAACACCCTTCTCAATGATATCTTGTTCAAGGATGGAATAAAGAAAGAAATTAAAGACTTTTTAGAGTTTAATGAAAATGAAGCCACAACATACCCAAACTTGTGGGACACAATGAAAGCATTTCTAAGAGGAAAACTCATAGCTCTGAGTGCCTCCAAAAAGAAACTACAGAGAGCACACACTAGCAGCTTGACAACACACTTAAAGCTCTAGAACAAAAGGAAGCAAATTCACCCAAGAGGAGTAAAAGGCAGGAAATAATCAAACTCAGGTGCGAAATCAACCAAGTGGAAACAAGAACTATTCAAAGAATCAACCAAATGAGGAGCTGGTTCTTTGAGAAAATCAACAAGATTGATAAACCCTTAGCCATACTCACTAGAGGGCACAGGGAAAGCATCCTAATTAACAAAATCAGAAATGAAAAGGGAGACATAACAACAGAAACAGAGGAAATCCAAAATACCATCAGATCCTTCTACAAAAGTCTATACTTAACAAAACTCAAAAACCTGGATGAAATGGACAAATTTCTAGACAGATACAAAGTACCAAAGTTAAATCAGTATCAGGTTAATGATCTAAACAGTCCCATATCCCCTAAAGAAATAGAAGCAGTCATTAATAGTCTCCCAACCAAAAAAAAAAAAAAAAAAAAAAAAAAAAAGCCCAGGACCAGACGAGTTTAGTGCAGAGTTCTCTCAGACCTTCAAAGAAGATCTAATTCCAATTCTTCTTCACAAACTATTCCACAAAATAGAAGCAGAAAGCACTCTGCCCAATTCATTCTATGAAGCCACAATTACTCTGATACCTAAACCAGAGTGAGACACAACAAAGATAGAGAACTTCAGACCAATTTCCCTTATGAATATCGATGAAAAATACTCAATAAAATTCTCGCTACCCGAATCCAAGAACACATCAAAACAATCATCCATCCTGACCAAGTAGGTTTCATTTCAAGGATGCAAGAATCTTTTAATATACAGAAATCCATCAATTTAATCCACTATATAAACAAACTCAAAGACAATAACCACATGATCATCTCATTAGATGCAGAGAAAGCATTTGACAAAATCCAACACCCATTCATGATAAAAGTCCTGGAAAGATCAGGAATTAGAGGTACATACCTAAACATGATAAAACAATCTACAGCAAACCAGTAGCCAACATCAAAGTAAATGGTGAGAAGTTGGAAGCAATCCCACTAAAATCGGGGACTAGACAAGGCTGCCCACTTTCTCCCTACCTATTCAACATAGTACTTGAAGTCCTAGCCAGAGCAATTCGACAACAAAAGGAGATCAAGGGGATACAAATAGAAAGAAAGAAGTCAAAATATCACTTTTTGCAGATGATATAATAGTATATATAAGTGACCCTAAAAATTCCACCAGAGAACTCCTAAAGCTGGTAAACAACTTCAATGAAGTAGCTGGATATAAAATTAACTCAACCAAGTCAATGGCCTTTTTCTACACAAAGGATAAACAGGCTGAGAAAGAAATTAGGGAGCTAGAGAAAGTACCCAAGGAGCTAAAGGGATCTGCAATCCTATAGGTGGAACAACAATATGAACTAACCAGTACCCCCCTGGAGCTCATGTCTCTAGCTGCATATGAACCAGATAATGACCTAGTCGGCCATCAGTGGAAAGAGAGGCCCAATAGTCGAGCAAACTTTATATGCCTCAGTACAGGGGAAAGATAGGGCCAAGAAGTGGGAGTGGGTGGGTGGGTGAGTTGGTAGGGGAGCGTGTGGGGGACTTTTAGGATATCATTGGAAGTGTAAATGAAGTAAATACTGAATTAAAAAAAATAAATTAGGGAAACAAAACCTTTCACAATAGTCACGAATTATATAAAATACCTTGGCGTGATTCTAATTAAGGAAGTGAAAGATCTGTATGATAAAAATTTCAAGTCTCTGAAGAAAGAAATTAAAGAAGATCTCAGAAGATGGAAAGATCTCCCATGCTCAGGGATTGGCAGGATCAATATAGTAAAAACTTGCCAAAACCAATCTACAGATTCAATGCAATCCCCATCAAAATTTCATCTCAATTCTTCAACGAATTAAAAAGGGCAATCTGCAAATTCACCTGGAATAACAAAAAAACCTAGGATAGCAAAAACTCTTTTCAAGGATAAAAGAACCTCTGGTGGAATCACCATGCCTGACTTAAAGCTGTACTACAGAGCAATTGTGATAAAAAGTGCATGGTACTGGTATAGGGACAGAGAAGTAGACCAATGGAATAGAATTCAAGACCCAGAAATGAACCCACATACCTATGGTCACTTGATCATTGACAAGGGAGCAAAAACCATCCAGTGGAAAAAAAGACAGAATTTTCAACAAACGGTGCTGGCACAACTGGCAGTTATCATGTAGAAGAATTCGAAATGATGCATTTCTATCTCCTCATACTAAGGTCAAATATAAGTGGATTAAGGAACTCCACATAAAACCAGAGACACTGAAACTTATAGAGGAGAAGTACGGAAAAGCCTTGAAGATATGGGTACAGGGGGAAAATTCCTGAATAGAACACCAATGGCTTGTGCTGTAAGATTGAGAATCGACAAATGGGACCTCATAAAATTGCAAAGCTTCTGTAAGGCAAAGATACCCTCAATAAGACAAAAAGGCCACCAACAGATTGGGAAAGAATCTTTACCTACCCTAAATCAGATAGGGGACTAATATCCAATATATATAAAAAACTCAAGAAGGTGGACTCCAGAAAATCAAAGAAACCCCATTAAAAGATAGGGCTCAGAGTTAAACAAAGTATTCTTACCTGAGGAGGAATACTGAATGGCTGAAAAACACCTGAAAAAATGTTCAGCATCCTTAATCATCAGGGAAATGCAAATCAAAACAACCATCTGATTCCACCTCACACCAGTCAGAATGGCTAAGTTCAAAAATTCAGGTGAGAGCAGATGCTGGCAAGGATGTGGAGAAAGAGGAACACTCCTCCATTGTTGGTGGATTTGCAAGATTGTACAACCCCTCTGGAAATCAGTCTGGCAATTCCTGAGAAAATTGGACTTAATACTACCAGAGGATCCCGCAATACCTCTCCTGGCCATATATCCAGAAGATGTTCCAACATGTAAGAAGGTCACTATGTTCATAGCATCCTTATTTATAATATCCAGAAGCTGGAAAGAACCCAGATGCCGCTTAACAGAGGAATGGATACAGAAAATGTGGTACATCTACACAATGGAGTACTACTCAGCTATTAAAAACAATGAATTTATGAAATTCCTAGCCAAATGGATGGACCTGGAGGGCATCATCCTGAGTGAGTATACCCAATCACAAAAGGACTCACATGATATGTACTCACTGATGAGTGGATATTAGCCCAGAAACAGAATACCCAAGATATAAGATACAATTTGCAAAACACATGAAACTCAAGAAGAATGAAGACCAAAGTGTGAACACTTTGTCCCTTAGAATTGGGAACAAAACACCAATGGAAGGAGTTACAGGGACAAAGTTTGGAGCTGAGACGAAAGGATGCACCATCTAGAGACTGCCATACCCGGGGATCCATCCCATAATCAGCTTCCAAGCGCTGAGACCATTGCATACACTAGCAAGATTTTGCTGAAAGGACCCTGATATAGCTGTCTCTTGTGAGGCTATGCCAGGGCCTAGCAAACATAGAAGTGGATGCTCACAATCAGCTATTGGATGGATCCCAGGGCCCCCAATGGAGGAGCTGGAGGAAGTACCCAAGGAGTAAAGGGGTCTGCAACCCTATAGGTACAACAACAGTATGAACTAACCAGTACCCCTGGAGCTCATGTTTCTAGCTGCATATGTTTCAGAAGATGGCTTAGTTGGCCACCAGTGGAAAGAGAGGCCCATTGGTCTTGCAAACTTTATAGGCCTCAGTACAGGGGAATGCCATGGCCAAGAAGTGGGAGTGGGTGGGTAGGGGAGGTGGGGGGGTCGTGTATGGGGAACTTTCAGGATAGCATTTGAAATTCGAACTGTATATAATGAAAATATCTAATAAAAAATAATTTAAAAAACCAACAATCCCCTCTATCTGATTATCTTGGAAATGTCTTCTTTAGACCTTTTATAAATATGAACAACTTTCCAAGAAATATACTTTTCCTTTCTGTCTTCTTTCTCTCTCTCTCTTTTATGATCTTTATACTAAGTTTATTTCTAAACACAGATCAGCTTCAACTTAGGACCCTGTATATAATACTGGTTAATTGGCTCTTTCTCTTAACATACTTTGAAACAAAGTCAATGATCCTATAACTTTGTTTATATGTATTCTGAAATACATTCCTGGACCCTCTATTAAAAATCCAAGTCCAAGTCCATTGGAAATCCATTCTCATACTTAAGAACAAGTCCTTTAAATATCCATGTTCATTTTTCATGACAATCTCATGTTTGTAGCTTCCTTATTTATTTGTTGAATAAGGCTCTATATTCCAAAATTGAGAACTCCATTTTCAGGGATTGTATGTAATGTTATTAAGAATTGTGTTAGCATTCAAATGCAAGTATTTTGATGTTTTTATGATACCATCTTTTAATGCCTTGTATTTTTGCTCCCTCTTTCACCTTTTTGTACATCGTGTCCATTGATGATATCTTTCAATTTGATTTGCTTTCTATGTTTTAGCAATGTTAGTCCTGCTGCTTTAGTCTGCATCTGGGGTTTTCTCCAAAGATAACCTATTAAAGGCTTGGTCCCAAGTTATCAGCATTGGAAAGCGGTGGCAAAATTAAGAAAGTAAGTCCAGTTGGGGACCATCTGGTCATGGGTCATGTCTTTTAAGGGGAGAGTGGACTGCTCAATCTTATTCTCACCTCACCCTTTCTATTCCTTTCCCCTCTCCCTTAACGTTTCCCCCCAACCATGTGGTGAGCACTTTTTATCATGTTCTGCTGCGGTGATATGTTGTCTCGCCAAAAGGCATAGGGCCTATCAGATGTAGGCTAAACCTTCAAAATTGTGAGTCAAAATATTCATTTTCTCTATCAGTTAGGATGTTACAATGATAGAATGCAAACATACCAGCTGGACACATCCTACTGTGATCTGCTATTTTGCTTCTGAATACAAGTTGGCTAAAGAAGAATGTCTGCACTGGATGCCCTGTGAGTCCTAGAAAGTAGTCTGACACTTTCTTGTACAGGTTTAACTTGCTGCAGATGAGCTTTCACAGTAATTTTTTTGCTAATTCTGTTTGTGAAGAGTAGATTTCAGACATACCTTCACTTGCTGCTTGTGCATGAGCCACTTGGAATTGCAGTATCTCGAGCTCTACTGAACCAGGGCCTGAATTTTAAGAAAACTGCAGGTGGTTTTTATCCAGTTTGAACTCTACGGTAGAGATATCTTCTTGGGTTTCTAATTTCTAACAGATGAATCTATTTTTACCCATTTCCAGAAGAAAGATGCTTTCACCTTACTTCTTCAGCCAGATAGGTAGCGTTTTCAATTCTTTTTTTTTTTTTTTTCTTTTTTTCAGAAATAAGGCTGGCCTTTGTGCTTGCTGCTCATTAAGGATGAGAAGTCTGTGCCCTGGACATGCCTGCTCAGGTGGGTGTTGGATCTTCAGGATTCAGGGCTGAAAGCAGCTTCTGATTCTCTTAATTCCAGTATGTATTATTATGGCAACATTTTCTAGTCACATGCTTTTAGAAATGTGATGAGGATTCGTTCATTGTATCTCAGATTGCTCTGTTAGATGAAAATCTCAATTTTGAAGCTGTCAATTCTGAGCTGGGAGAAAAATGGACTAAGAAAGTGTTCTAGCCAAAAGCTGAAGTTATTATTCACTTTAAGTAGTGGAATAATAGGGCTTTATTAGGGATAGTAGCAGATTCATTGAAATACTGTAAAATTTATAGGCATAGAAGGAAGAAAAGACATGAAAAAGAAGTAAAGCTGGAAAAGTTACTGAAGAACAAAGAAAATGAAATATTATATGTGTTAAGTGATGAATAGAATAAGGTGAACTTAGGTGGTATGTTAGATATCTCTGCAACTTTTAATACTATGTCAATAAATAATGAGAAGAGGGTTGAGTCAACAAAAAAAAAATGGTATAGTCCTTAAGAAATAAAGATTTATCCTTCAAGTTTCGATCTGCTCCTAGAACTAACCCTGTGCCACAGCTCTCTGTACCCAGGTCCTGCTGGTAGAGACCTCATCTCCCAGGAGTGCTGACACACCTGTGAGCACAAGTAGGGCTACCACTTCTGCTCCAAGAGACCTGCCCGTAGCACCCTGGACATAGGAACCAAGGAGCAGCTTGGGACGGGATCCTTTCTGTTTCCATCTGTACCTGGAGCAGATCCTGTGCCACAGCTCTCAATACCCAGATCCTACTTGGAGAGAGCTGGTTTCCCAAAAGTGCTGACACACCTGATAGCACAGGTGAGACCAACACTTCTGCTCAAATTTCTGGCCCAAGAGAGACCCTCCAAGAGCCATCAAGACATTGGGACAAAGGAAAGACTGGGGACAGGATCCTTCTGATTTCCCTCTGAAACTGACCTGTGCCACAGCTCTTTATGCCTAAATTCCTCCAGAAGAGAACTGGTCTTGCAGGAGCTCTGACACACAGGCTTACAGGAGGAACAAGCCACAGCTACAGACTGAAAGACCAGATAACACCACAGATAACCAGATGTGAGAAGAAAGGGCAAGAACATAGCAATAGAAACCAAGGCTACTTGGTATCATCATAACTAAGTTCTTCCACTATAGCAAGCTCTGGATACCCCAAGATACCAGAAAAGCAAGACTGATTTAAAATCACATCTCCTGATGATAATGGAAGACTTAAGAAGGAAATAAATAACTCCCTTAAATAAATACAGGGGAACACAGGTAAACATATAGGAACCCTTAAAGAGGAAACACAAAAATCCATTAAAGAATTACAGGAAAATATAATCAAACAGTTGAAAGAATTGAACAAAACCATCCACAATCTAAAAATGGAAATAGAAACAATAAAGAAATCACAAAGTGAGAGAACCCTGGAGATAGAAAACCTAGGAAAGAGATCAGAAGACATAGATGCAAGAATCACCAACAGAATAAAAGAGATAGAAGAGAGTCTCTCAGGTGCAGAAGATACCATAGAAAACATTGACACAACAGTCACAGAAAATACAAAATGCAAAAAGCTCCTAACACAAAACATCCAGGAAATCCAGGAAACAATGAGAAGACCAAACCTAAGGATAATAGGTATAGAAGAGAGTGAGAGTGAAGATTCCCAACTTAGAGGAGTAAATATCT
The DNA here is from genome assembly GCF_000001635.26 of Mus musculus. Classification (NCBI taxonomy): domain Eukaryota; kingdom Metazoa; phylum Chordata; class Mammalia; order Rodentia; family Muridae; genus Mus; species Mus musculus. The sequence continues at coordinate 19,375,259 of NC_000085.6, forward strand.
TCAACAAAATTATAGAACACTTCCCTAACCTAAATAAAGGGATGTCCATAAACATACAAGAAAGGTACAGAAATTGAAATAGATTGGACCAGAAAAGAAATTCCTCCCATCACATAAGTGTTAAAATATCAAATACATAAAACAAAGGAAGAATATTAAAAGCAGTAAGGGAAAAAGTCAAGTAACATATAAAGACAGACTTATCAGAATTACACCAGACTTCTCACCAGAGACAATGAAAGCTAGGAGATCCTAAGCAGATATCATACAGACCCTAAGAGAACACAAATGTCAGCTCAGGCTACTATACCCAGCAAAACTCTCAATTAGCATAGATGGAAAAACTAAGATATTCCATGACAAAAACAAATTTACACAATATCTCTCTACAAAGGATAATAGATGGAAAACTCCAACACTAGGAGGGAAACTATACCCTAGAAAAAGCAAGAAAACAATTTTCTTTCAATAAACCAAAAGAAGATCGACACACAAGCATAATTCTACCTCTAAGAAAAAAATAACAGTAAGCAACAATCACTATTCCTTAACATCTCTTAACATCATTGGACTCAATTCCCCAATAAAAATACATAGACTAACAGACTGCATACATAAACAGGACCCAGCATTTTGTTGCATACAGGAAACACACTTCAGTGACAAAGACAAAACTGCCTCAGAGTAAAATAACGGAAAGAAAATTTTCAAGCAAAGTGTATCAAGAAACAAGCTGGAGTAGCCATTCTAATATTGCACAAAATCGACTTTCAACCAAAAGTTATCAAAAAAGATAATGAATGACACTTCGTACTCATCAAAGGAAAAATCTACCAGAATTAACTCTCAATTCTGAACATCTATGCTTCAAATGTAAAGGTACCCACATTCATAAATGAAACTTTACTAATGCTCAAAGCACATATTGCACCTCACACAATAACAGGAGACTTCAACACCCCATTATCTTCTTCTCAGCACCTCATGACACCTTTTCCATAATTGACCATATAGTTGGTCACAAAACAAGCCTCAATACATATAAGAAAGTTGAAATATTCCCATGAATCCTATCAGATCACCATGGGATAAGGATGGTCTTCAACAACAACAAAACCACCAGAAAGCCCACATACATGTGGAAACTGAAGAATGTTCTACTCAATTGTAAGTATTTCAAGGAAGAAATAAAAAATGAAATTAGAGACTTTTTAGAATTTAATGAAAATGAAGGCACAACATATCCAACCTTATGGGACACAATGAAAGCACTGCTAAGAGGAAAAGACATAGCTCTGAGTGCCTCCAAAAAGAACCTGGAGGGAGCACACACTAGCAGCTTGGCAGCATACCTGAAAGCTCTAGAACAAAAATAAGAAAATACACCCAAGAGGTGTACAAGGCAGCAAATAATCAAACTCAGTGCTGAAACCAACCAAGTAGAAACAAAAAGAAGTATATGAAGAATCAGCAAAACAAGGAGCTGGTTCTTTGAGTAAATCTTCAAGAAAGATAAACTCTTAGCCAGAATAATCAGAGGGTACAGAGAAAATATCCTAATATAAAAAATCAGAAATGAAAAGGGAGATATCATGGATTGGAAGAATTAATATAGCAAACATGGCCATCATGCAGAAAGCAATCTACAAATTCAATGCAATCTGCATCAAACTTCTGATCCTATTCTTCATAGAGTTAGAAAGAACAATTCTCAAATTCATTTGTAATAACAGAAATCTCAGGATAGGGAAAACTATTCTTAAGAATAAAAAAAAAAAATCTGGGTATTCTAAATTTCTGGGCTAATATCCACTTATCAGTAAGTGCATATCAAGTGACTTCTTTTGTGATTGGGTTGCCTCACTCAGGATGACATCCTCCAGATACATCCATTTGCCTAAGAATTTCATAAATTCATTGTTTTTAATTGCTGAGTAGTACTCCATTGTGTAAATGTATGACATTTTCTATATTCACTCCTCTGTTGAGGGACATCTGGGATCTTTTCAGCTTCTGGCTATTATAAGTCTGCTATGAGCATAGTGGAGTGTGTGTTCTTATTACAAGTTGGAACACCAAGATACAATTTGCAAAACACATGAAACTCAAGAAGAATGAAGAACAATGTGTGGATACTTTGTTCCTTCTTAGAATGGGGAACAAAATACCCATGGAAGGAGTTACAGAGACAAAGTTCGGAGCAGAGCCTGAAGAAATGACCAACCAGAGACTGCCCCACTTGGGGATCTATCCCATAAACAACCACCAAACCCAGACACTAGGCAGATGCCAACAAGAGCCTGCTGACAGGAGCTTGATATAGCTATCTCCTGTGAGGCTCTGCCAGTGCCTGGAAAATACAGAAATGGATGCTCATAGTTATTCATTGGTCATAGCACAAGGTCACCAATGAAGGAGCCAGAGAAATACCCAGGGAGCTGAAGGGGACTGAAGCCCCATAGAAAGAACATCAATATGAACTAACCAGTACCCTCAAAGCTCCTTGGAACTACACCACCAATCAAAGAAAACACATGTTGGAACTTGTGGCTCTATCTATATTTGTAGCAGAGGATGGCCTAGTCGGTCATCAATGGAAGGAGAGGCCCTTTGTCCTGTAAAGGCTCTATGTCCCAATATAGGGGAATGCCAGGACCAGGAATGGGAGTGTGTGGGTTGGAGAACAGGGGGAGGCAGGGAGGGAATAGGGGACTTTCAGAGGGGAAACTAGGAAAGGGGATAACTTTGAAATGTAAATAAAGAAAATGTCTAATAAAAAATAGAATGGAAAAAAATTTAAAAAGAGAACATCTGGGGGAATTACCATCCCTGACCATAAGCTGTACTACAGAGCAATAGTAATAAAAACTACAGCGTATTGGTACAATGATAGGCAGGTAGGTCAATGGAATAAAATTGAACACCCAGAAATGAACCCCCACATATTGTCACTTAATCTTTGAAAAAGAAGCTAAAAAAATCCAGTGGAAATAAAGACAGCATTTTCAACAAATGGCGCTGGTTCAACCCACTTTCATCTCCCTGTACAAAGCTCAAGTCCAAGAGGATCAGGGACCTCCATATAAAACCAGATACACTGAATCTAATAGAAGCGAAAGTGGGGAAAATCCTTGAACACATGAGCACAGGGGAAAGTATCCTGAACAGAAAACCAGTGACTTATGCTCTAATATCAAGAATAGACAAATGGTACCTCACAAAATTACAAAGCTTCTGTAAGACAAAGGATACTGTCAATAGGAAAAAACAGATCTTTACCAATCCTACATCTGATAGAGGGCTAATATCCAATATATACTAAGAACTCAAGAAGTTAGACTCCAGAGAATCAAATAACCCTATTCAAAAATGGGGAACAGAGCTAAACAGAGAATTCTCATCTGAGGAAACTTGAATGGGAGAAGCACCTAAGAAAATGTTCAACATCCTTAGTCATCAGGGAAATGCATATTAAAATGACCCTGAGATTCCACCTCTCACACCAGTCAGATGGCTAAGATCAAAAACTCAGGTGACAGCAGATGCTGGCAAGGATTTGGAGAGAGAGAAACACTCCTCCATTGACGATGGGATTGCAAGCTGGTACAACCACTCTGCACATCAGTCTGGCGGTTCCTCAGAAAACTGGACAATGGAGGAGTTTGGGGAAGGACTTAAGGAGCTGAAGAGGTGTTATCTAGCAGCCATGGAAGAAGAAGCCCTTAGTCCTGTGAAGGCTTGATGCTCCTAGTGGAGGGGAATACTAGCGAGTTGAGGCATGGTAGGGGTAGGTGGGTCTCATAGTAGAGGGTAGGTAGGCACCTTCATAGAAGCAAGGTAAAGGTGAAGGGTAGGGGGTTTGCGGAGTGAAAACCAGGAAAGGGGATAGCATTCAAAATGTTAATAAATAAAATTAAATTGAAAAATAGAAAGGTTTTTAAAAAGTGTTAGAGAAAATCCAAACTAGTAGAAAAATATGATTAAAAAGATAACATGCAAATGTGATAGAATCTTAGCAAGTCACGTGTGTCATTTCTCTGTCTACAAGCACAATAATAAAATGAGAGAACATGGGGTTTCCCTTTCATCAGTAAACGTAGATAAAATGATGCAATTTAAAAGTAATTATATATGTATGTGTGTGCATTTAATTCTAGTCAAATCCTAGTAAGTTGCATCATATTAAATGTTTTTTAAATGTCCTAAACTAAGAGAGAGGTTAATGATATTCTGACAGGAAAATCTAAAAGGATCTAAATGATCTAAAACAAGATCACCATTTACTGTTCTAAATTCCGGGATAACTAAGGCAGGAAAGAAAGGGAAAAATTGACAAAACATTAAAAAAAAAAAAACCAAAAAACCAAAAAACCAAAAAACCCAAGAACACATAGAAAGAATTAAGGAATCATTTTAAGCAGTTACAATATCAAGGAAGGAATTGAAATAAAAATAAAATATCTAGAGCTACAGTTGATGAAACATCATGTGTTCAAAGCTATGGGATTGTCCCTGAACTTGAGATTGGTAACTGTCACTGTGCCTTCAACGATCCATCCTCTTTCTCCACATCCTTTCCAGCAACTGCTGTCATCTGAGTTTTCGAACTTAGCAGTTCTGACTGGTGTGAGGTGGAATCTCAGGGTTGTTTTGATTTGCATTTCCCTGATGATTAAGGATGTTGAACATTTTTTCAGGTGCTTCTCTGCCATTTGGTATTCCTCAGTTGAGAATTCTTTGTTTAGATCTGTACCCCATTTTAAAAATAGGGTTATTTGGTTCTCTGGAGTCTCACTTCTTGAGTTCTTTGTATATACTGGGCATTAGTCCTCTCTCAGATATAAGGTTGGTAAAGATCTTTCCCAATATGTTGGTTGCCATTTTGTTGGTTGACAATATTCTTTGCCTTTCAGAAGCTTTGCAATTTATGAGGTCCCATTTGTCAATTCTTGATCTTAGTGCATATGCTATTTGTGTTCTGTTCAGGAAATTTTCTCCTATGCCCATGTGCTCTAGGATCTTCACCACTTTTTTCTTCTATTAGTTTCAGTGTATCTGTAGCTTCTCCATTGCTTGTGGGATTGTAAGCTGGTACAACCACTCTGGAAAACAGTTTGGCAGTTCCTCAGAAAATTGGACATAGTACTACCTGAGGACCCAGCTATACTAGTCCTGGGCATATACCCAGAAAATGCTCCAACATGTAATAAAGACACATGCTCTACTATGTTCATAGCAGCCTTATTTATAATAGCCAGAAGCTGGAAAGAACCCAGATGTCCCTCAACAGAGGAATGGATACAGAAAATGTACATTTACACAATGGAGTACTACTCAGCTATTAAAAACAACGAATTTATGAAATTCTTAGGCAAATGGATGTATCTGGAGGATATCATCCTGAGTGAGGTAACCCAATCACAAAAGAAGTCACTTGATATGCACTCACTGATAAGTGGATATTAGCCCAGAAACTTAGAATACCCAAGATACAAGTTGCAAAACACATGAAACTCAAGAAGAACGAAGACCAAAGTGTGGATACTTCGGTCATTCTTAGAAGGGAATTGCAAATCAAAATACCCCCTGGAGGAGATACAGAGACAAAGTGTAGAACAGAGACTGAAGGAAAGGCCATGGAGAGACTGCCCCACCTGGGGATCCATCCCATATACAGTTACCAATCACAGATACTATTGTGTTTGCCAACAAGTGCATTTGAATTGTAAATAAAGAAAATGTTAAAAAACAAAACAAAACAAAACAAAACAAAGATCAAGCCTAGTCCACTCCAGCCATCCTGAGTCATTACCACCCTTATACCCCCTCAGTAGCTGTGTGTCATCCCTAACATAGCTTTTCAGTGCCCAACACATGCATGACACCATTAAAATTCTATGTGGAGACCAACAGCCAGAGTTTGGTGCTGTGTGTTTCATGGATGGGTTTTATATCCTTAAAACTAATTTAAGGAACAAAAACAACAAAAGCAAAGCAAAACAAACAAACAAACAAACAAACAGAAACCTATGTATGATAGGTTTAAATGTACTCAGTTTTGTACTGACTCTCTTGTTCAGGCATGATCCTTCCTCACTCAAATCATAAGCCTCCTCTGGTCTTGCTACTGCTGAAGACCCTACCACTGTCAGGAGGCCCTTTCTAAACTGCATTCTGCAGCACTTCATCTTTCCATCTCTCTTTCTTTATTTTATTAGTATATATTATTCACAAAATGTATGGTATTAATCATCACAATTTCACACACACACATGGAAGGACATTTAATAATAGTCATCCCCACACCTTCTCTCCCCTTCCCCTCCCATGTTTACTTTATCTGCTCAAATAAGTGCCGTCTGTTTTGTCTCCCTTATTTCTTTTCCTGTTATTTATTAGTCTAAGAAAAAGTGGTGATTTGTATGTTTATGTTATATCCTCTCACTTTGCTGCATTGCTCATTTTAAAGAGTATTTTGATAGGTGATAAAGTTTTGTAAATACTGAAATATAATCTACCAACAGAAATAATTTCACTTCTTTCCTTTTTGTTTTTGCACCCTTTATTCTCTGTTGTATTACTCGTGAAGGGACCCTGTTATAGCTGTCTCATATGAGGCTATGTCAGATGGAACACAGGGCCTCCAATGGGGAAGCTAGAGAAAGCACCCAAGGAACTGAAGGGGTTTGCAACCTTAAAGGTGGAACAACAATACGAACTAATTAGTAACCTCAGAGCTCATATCTCTAGCTGCATATGTAGCAGAGGATGGCCTACTCGGCCATCACTGGGAAGAGAGGCCCCTTGGTATTACAAACTCTATATGCCCCAGTACAGGGGAATGCCAGTGCCAAGAAGCGGCAGTGGGCGGTAGGGGAGCAGGGCGGAGGGAGGATATAGGGAACTTTCCGGATAGCATTTGAAATGTATATAAAGAAAATATCTAATAAAAAAATGAAAAAAATTTCAAGAAAATTTTAGATAATACTAATGAGAGTAGATCCTTCTTGTCTTATTTACAATTTTAGAGGAAATGAATTCAATGTGATGAACAAAAATTATGGTATTAATCATCACACTATCACACACACATGTAAGGACATTTAGGGTCTAGTATATACAGCCTTTCTTCTCTTCTTTATGTAAGTATTTTATTCAAGACTGTTATCATGAAAGGCTGCTGAAATTCTATCAAAGATCCTTATTTTTCATCTGTGGAAATGTATACATAAAATCTCTGATCCTATTTGTATTTACTGACTGCCTATATTGAACCATCTTTGTTGTCCATAGGGTTAAACCAACTTGATCAATGTGCATGATCATTTCAGTGTGTTATTGAATTATATTTTCATGTATTATACTGAAGGCTTAGTTTCTTTATGTTTGTCAAGGTTACATGACTGTAGTTTTCTCTTTATGCTCTGTCATTATAGGTTTTGGTATCAGGGTAATAGTAACTTTATGAAATGTACAAAGTAGTAGAAGTGTTATTTTCCTATCAATTTAATGGAATAGTTTAAGAGAAATTCTGTTAGTTGTGTTTAGCATGGTATTTTATCACAACAAGAGAAAAATAACAAAAACATACCATTTATTTGACCTTTTGAGAATGAATAAAGGGACAATGCCAAACCCATGGACAAGAGTGTGATGACACAGAAATTTCTATTTTGGCACTTAAAATGAAAATTTCTTGAGTTTCTTTTGCATTACTCTATTTTTTTATTTCAGCTCAAGTTATGTACATAGGAAAGACTTCTATAAATATTAGATAAAATGCTTTTTCAATTAATCAGTCATAAAAGTCATTTGCATCTGGTAAACTAAGCTTGTTGAATTATAATATATTTATCTATATATCTGTAATTTTCATTATCAGCTAATTGGTTCTATTGTAAGAAGAGAAGAAAATGAAGTTAATTTTACTTTAGAAAGTCAGTTTTATAACTCAGAACATTAACATAATTTAAGAAAAATAATGACGTCACCTCAATTCATTTTGTATGCTGTTTGATGAACTTTAGCTAGAACTTGCATTCTAAAAAGTAGGTAACTGAAGAAAAAAAGAAAAAGGCTTTTAGTGCTATAAAATTTATCTCTGCAAACATAGAATAATGATGATTTACTAGTGGCATGTTGAAAGTGTTTCCTTGGGAAGAAGAATATTGACTGCTAAAATCATACCACCAATAAAATCACTGTGAGTTCATGCTCAACAATATCCACTAAATTTTGTGATAATATTGTCACTTTGATGTAATTTTAAATGATCTAAGAGACAATCCTTGAAAGGAACCATGGGATTGCCTTGGCCTAGCTACCCTGAGAGGAATGTGCCAAAGGTTTTTCAAGTTAGACTACATAGCTCCTGGAATACAATGTGTCTTCCAGTTCCTGAGACACCATTCATTTTCTCAGTCAGTGAAGTGGTCAGGGTGCTTTGTGTTTCTCTGTATGTTCCCTTGGAAGTCAAGGAAGCATGGCAACTTGACAGGACAATTGGTTTTAGACATTACCCTCATATAACCTGTATAGGTTCAACACTTCGTTGTATGCTGGCAACTACTTTATTAATCCTGGCAGTTGACATCATATTCTGTTTCAGATAAAGTTATTAAAATGTCTGATTGGTCTCAGTAAAATTTTCCTAGACTTAGTTGTTCTGTGGCCCCTCCAATGGGCCTGATTTAAGTCCTTAAGGCCAAATCAGGTGACCTTGACTTTCTAAGTAAGCATGGGTGCTTACAAAGCCTCTAGGCAAAGTTTGGGGATTACATACATTGGGGTAGTCTTTGGGTATGTCTGTGAGAGATTATCTAGACAGTTTAATTGGGTGACAGTGTTCTATGAGACCTAAACATAAATGTTAACCATTCTTTCCTTCCTAACTTCCTAAAGTATCTAAGCACCCCTAGCTTCTGCCACCATGACTCTCCCACCATCATAGACTGTATCTTCATTTGTGACCCAGGATAGACCCTTTCTCACTTAAGTTGCAAGGTTCAGGGCATTTTATCATAGGAATGTGACAAATTAACCAATCCTGAAAACTTGTACAGAGAAATGTGCCATATTACTTCAATAACCCTACCAAGGGGTTCTTGCAATATACAGCAGCAGCAATTTAGATTAAATTCCTAGATTTATTCAGAGATACAGAAGGATACCAGAGAAATGAAGAATTGTAATGTGTTCATCAGTGGGAAAACTCAACATTATGAAAGCAGTTCCTTAATTAAAGTCAGTATAATCCCAGTTAAAATATTAAATTTAATGTTTTGAAGTGGAATTGTCATGCTGTGGATTTGATAATATTTTTAGATAAAGTTCCAGCATAAGACTACTAATGCTGTGAAAGAAGCATGATTTAAGGCTTTCTTGGAAAACTTAATAATTATGAAAGCATAAACAGGAAATATTTGGCGTATTAATTGGAGAAGTAAATCATTGTACCACAGCAGAGCCTGGAAACATGAGCACATCTGGGGATACTCGTTATCGCAGGAAACATGAGCACATCTGGGGATACTCGTTATCGCAGAGTTTACACTTGGGAAGAGTAGAAAAGGGTACCTTTAATATAATGGAAACTAGGAAAATTTTGCATGTCAAATACATAAAAATATTAGTTGTCAGCCACACACCACTGATAAAAATCTGCTGAAAAATATGTCAAATATAATATGAATGTCAAGTTACAGTTTTAACTTTGGCAATCTCTTTGTCATTTAAAGCAGTGGTTCTCAACCTTTCTAATGCTGCAACACTTTATTACATGTTATGGAACCCCTAACTATAAAATTATTTTACTGATGCTTCATAAGTGTAATTTTGCTACTGTTATGAATCATAATGTAAATGTCTGTGATTTTTTTGTTCCTAGGCCATCCCTGTGAAAGAATCATTCAATCGTCAAGGGGGTTGTGATCTCCAGTTTGAGAACTGCTGCTTTAAAGACTAATTAAAGATTCACGAATAAGGCTCAAAGAAGCAAAAGTATTCAGAAAAACAGTAGTTGAAATGTATCACAGTAAACTACCTTATCATTAAAACAATAAAACTTAAAAGTCACAAAACATATTTGGACCTCATATGGTCATTAGACAATAAATTTATTTTTGAGCAGGACATTGAGATGAAGATAGGAGAATCAAGAGCTAAGGCCAACCTTAGGTACATGGCTAGTGTGAACTTAGTTTGGGTTACATGAGACCCTGTCTCTACAACTTGGAAAATAAAAGAATATTGTGATGGTTTGAAAGAAAATGGCCCTATAGGCTCATAGGGACCAGCAGTATTAGGAAGTGTGGCCTTGGAATAAATGTGGAAGAGTTTCTTCGAAGAGGTGCTTGACTAAGTGGGTGGGCTTTGAAGTCTCAAAGGCTCAAACTACTTCACTTCCTGCTGCTTGCAAATTCAGATGCAGAACTCTCAGCTCCTTCTCCAGCATCAGGTCTGCCTGTATACTGCCATGCTTCCTGACGTAATAGATAATAGATAAACCTGAGACTGTAGGTTAGCTCCAGTTAAATGTTTCCCTTTATAAGAGTTGCCATGGTCATGGTATCTCTTCATAGCAATTAGGCTTTAACTAAGATAAATATATAACATTTTATATACACTTTATACACACACACACATGTATATATATATATATACCTCTCTTTTAGTTAATGCCTTAGAGGTAATTTTCTGTTTAACTGCAGTTATGTATCATAGACTGCATGTGTTCAAGAAGCTGTGCATGCATTAAAGACAGCATCATAAGCATATTTAAGTAGAATGAAAGTTTTAATAATTAATTTTTGTATCTCAGTTGGGCCGTTGTCACACATGAGTTTTGTAGAGGACAATGCTGTGTCACAATGTCAAGCAATGGACAAGTCTGACTGCTGAACAAATTGCCTTCATTACCTGTTCTGCTTTTGTTATTTTTTTTTATTAATTTCCACATCTTTTTAAGTTTGTGTTTATTTTTAATTATGTGTGTTGTGTGCTGCTGCCAGTGTGTGCTTGTATGTGGCCATGTGAGTGCAGGGCCTTGTGGATGCCTAAAGAGGCTTTCAATCTCCAATAGCTTCAGTTATAGTTACTTTTGAGCCCTATGACATGGGCTGCTGGAGATTGAACTCTGGTCCTCCTCCATCACAGTGCATACTCTTAACCAACGAGCAATTTATCCAGCCTCCTTCCCCCTTCCAGTACCTAGCTCTTTCTTGACAGACTTACTTTGTTTGTTTTTTGATTGGAGTTTTTAAATGTCCTTAGAGTTTCCTACTTATATACCTAATGGTTCACAAAGGAATGAAATAGAAGCATTTTTTATCCTTTTTACATATGTGGTTAAGGCTGGGTGGTGACAGCAGCAGCAATGTTTATTATCCCAGCACTCAGGAAACAGAGGCTGATGTCTAATAAGTATGAGGCTATCCTGGTCTACAGAGTAAGTTCCAGGACAGCCAGGAATACACAGAGAAACACTGTCAACAAACAAACTAACAAACAAATAAACATAATATGAAGTTAAATTTAATCATTTTTGTAATTATAAGTAATACTTTAATATTACATTTTTAATATTGCTATGATGAACATACAGTTTAGATAAAAATATTTAAAGTATAAAGACATTGTACCCATAAAGAATGAACAATATGACTCCATAAAAATGACCTGAACTAGGACAACAGTAGATATGACAAAGTGGATGGGGAAAGCCAATAAAGCCTGACCTGATACAAAGAATCATGAAGCAATGCTGCCAGCAGGAGAAATAGTCCTCCCTGGTTGAGCACACCAACCAATACCAACCGGTTATCCAATACCAAATGGTCAACCCTAAATGCATACATACAAGTAATATTATACAGACTGGGTAGGTTATATTGAGGAATACATATTTATATAGATATATATTTTTGCATCTAATAACAATTAATAAAAAAAGAGAGCCCATGAGTTTGAAAGAAACCAAGGAAGAATATTTGCAGGAAGAAAGGGGGAGGGGAAATGATGTAGTATCTTGTAATCTCAAAAAAAAAACCATATATTTACAAATTATAGTTAATGCAATAAAAAAAAGTGAATGAGTCAACAGAGACTAGGGGAAGTAGCTTTCTCATAGCTTCTTTTCTTGGGGATGATCAATGTCTTGATCCAATTCTAATGAGGAAGTGTTTTAGTCTCTTTGGGACTGATATAACATAATACTACAGACAGGAATGTTTAGACAACATGAAAAGCTCCCTGACATTCTGGAGGAGAGAAAGTCACAGAAGCCTGTTTTCTAGCAACAGTGGGAGCAATTTTTTTAATCACTTCTTAAACTGACATAATATTGTTATCATAGTCTACCCTTGCGTAGTTGCTCTGGTTAAAAAAAAAATGGACATGCAGGGGGCTGGAGAAAAAAAAATTCTGACAGTTTGAACCTAGCACACACATAGTGGATCACAAACATTTGTCATTCCAGTTCTAAGTTGATGCCTCTTTATTTTTGTGGGTTCTTGAATTCATATGGCGCACTTTCACAGACCTAGGAACACACATAACCACATAAAATCAAATCTTTTAAAATAGATATGCAGATTAGTATAAAATCCAAAAAAAATCCCACCATTAACTCTGATCAGCTAATTGTAATAATTATGTCAAGACACTTAAGGAAAAGTATTCTTTTTTATATTTTTTCATTTTTAATTGGCTATTTTATTTATTTACTTTTCAAATGTTATCCCCCTTTCCAGCTTCCCCTCCACAACCCCTTATCCCCTCTCCCCTTCCCCTGTCTCTATGAGGGTGCTCCCTGACCCACTCACTCACTCCTGCTTCAGCACTCTAGCATTCCTCTACTCTGGCAGCATCCACAGGACCAAGGAACTCCCCTCCCAGTGATGCCAGATAAGGTAATCTTCTGCCACATATTCAGCTGGAGCCATGTGTCCCTCAATGTGTATGTACTCTTTTGTTGGCAGTTTAGTCCCTGGGAGCTTTGGGGGGAAGGGGTCTTGTTGTTTGATACTGTTGTTCTTCCTATGAGGTTGCAAACTCTTTCAGCTCCTTCAGTCTTTGCCCTAACTTTTCCATTGGGGTCCCTGCTCTCAGTCAGATGTTTAGTAGTGTACAATCACACTTGTATTGGTCAGGCTCTGGCAGAGACTCTCAGAGGACATCCATACCAGGCTCCTCTCAGCAAGCTCTTTTTGGCATTGGGAATAGTGTCTGGGTTTGGTGTTTGCAGTTGGGATGGATCCCTAGGTGGGCAGTCTCTGGATGGCCTTACCATCAGTCTCTGCTCCACTCTCTGTCTCTGCATTTCCTTTTGACAGGAGAAATTCTGGATTAATATTTATGAGGTGGGTGGGTGGGCCCATCTCTTAACTGGGGCCATGCCTAACCTCTGGATTGGTCTGTACAGGCTCTATCTCCCCTTTGTTGGGTATTTTGGCTAATGTCCTCCCTGTTGGGTTCTGGGAACTTCTTGGGTCCCTGGCATCTGTGACTTTCTATTGGCTACCCCCAATTTCCCCTTCCTCACTGCTACACACCTCCTTTCAAATTTCTGACCCTCTGAACTTCTCCCCAATTTCCTCCCTTACCTTAATTGGCCCCCTTTTTCCTTCCTCTACTTTCTCCCTCCTAGATCCCTCCCTTCTTCTAATTTCCAAGATTATTTTCTTCCCCTTTCTGAGTAAGACTGTAGCATCCAAACTTTGGTGTGGTTTTCTTTCTTCTTGGGTTTCATATGGTCTGGGTGTTGTATCATAGGGGTCCCAAGCTTCTTTTCGGCTAATATTCACTTATCAGTGAGTACCTACCATGTGTGTTCTTTTGTGATTGGGTTACTTTACTCAGGATGATATTTTCAATGTCCATCCATTTACTTTCAAATTTTATGAAGTCATTGTCTTTAATAGCTGAGTAATACTCCATTGTGCAAATGTACCACATTTTCTGTATCTATTCCTCTGCTGAGGGTCATCTGGGCTGTTTCCAGCTCCTTGCTATTGTAAATAAGGCTGCTATAAGCATAGTGGAACATGTGTCCTTGTTATATGTTGAAGCATCTTCTGGGTATATGACCAGGAGTCCTCAGGTAAATGTGTTTCCAGTTTTCTGAGGAACCACCAGACTAATTTCCAGAGTGGTTGTACAAGCTTACAATACCACCAGCAATGGAGGAGTGTTCTTCTTTCTCCACATTCTTGCCAACATCTTCTGTCACCTGAGTTTTTGTTCTTGGCTATTCTGACTGGTGTAAGGTAGAATCTCAGGGTCGTTTTGATTTCTATTTCTCTGATGACTAAGGATGTTGAACATTTCTTTAGGTGCTTCTTGGCTATTTGATATTCCTCACTTGAAAATTCTTTGTTTACTCTGTACTTCATTTTTTAATTTTATTTTATTCTCTGAAGTCTAACTTCTTGAGATCTTTGTGTATTTTGGATGTTAGGCCTCCGTCAAATGTAGAGTTGGTAAAGATATTTTCTCTCTCTGTGGGTTGCCATTTTGTTCTATTAATGGTGTCCTTCACCTTACAGAAGCTTTGCAATTTTATGAGATCCAATTTGTCAATTTTTATCTTAGAGCATAAATCACTGGTGTTCTGTTTAGGAAGTTTTTATTAATATAATCTACTATAAAAATAAATTCAAAGAAAAAAACAATTATCTCATTAGATGTTTAAAAAGCCTTTGACAAAATAAAACACCCCTTCATGCTAAAAGTATTGGAGACATCAGGAATTCTAGGTCCATACATAAATATAATAAAATCAATATACAGTAAGCCAACAGCCAACATCAAATTAAATGGAGAGAAAGTTGAAGCAATTCCACTAAAATCATGAACAAGACATCACTGCCCACACTCCCCCTATCCTATATAGTGTTTGAAGTTCTTGCTGGAGCAATTAGTTAACAAAAGGAGATCAAAGGAATACAAACTGGAAAGGAGGAAGTCAAGATATCACTATTTGTGGAAGACATGATTGTATACATAAGTGACCCCATAAATTCCACCAGACAATTCCTACAGATGATAAACAACTTCAGCAAAGTGGCTGGCTACAAAATTAACTCAAACAAATCAGTAGCCTTCCTCTATTCAAAGGATAAATGGGCTGAGAAAGAAATTATGGAAATGACACCCTTCATAATAGTCACAATTAATATGAAATATCTTGGTGTGACACTAAGCAAGTGAAAGACCTGTATAATAACAACTTCAAGTTGCTGAGGAAAGAAATTAGAGAAGACCTCAGAAGATGTAAAGATCTCCCATGTGCATGATCAGCAGAATCAACGTAGTAAAAATGGTCATCTTACAAGAAGCACTCTACAGATTCAATTCAATTCCCATCAAAATTCCAACTCAATTTTTCACAGAGATAGAAAGAGCAATTTTCAAATTTATCTGCAATAACAAAAAACCCAGGTTAGCAAAAAACATTCTCAACAATTAAAGAACTTCTGGGGTAATCACCATCACTGATCTCAAGCAATACTATAGAGCAACAGTGATAAAACAAAACAAAACAAAACAAAACAAAACAAACAAAACACCCAACAACAACAACAAAAACCCAAAACAAGGTATTGGTACAGAGGCAGGCAGGTAGACCAATGGAATAGAATTGAAGATCCAGAAATGAACCCACACTCCTTTGGTGACTTTGGTCTTTGTCAATGGGGCCAAAATCATTCAATGGAAAAAGACAGCATTTTCAAAAATTGATGCTGTTTAGGCTGGTGGTTGGCATGTAGAAGAATTCAAATTGACACATTCTTTTCTCCTTATACCAAACTCAAGTGTAAGTAGATCAAGAAACTCCACAGAAAAACAGGTTTATTTGATTCTCTGGAGTCTTACTTCTTGAGTTCTTAGTATATATTGGATATTAACCCTCTATTGAATGTAGGATTGGTAGGGATCTTTTCCCAATCTGTTGGTTGCTGTATTTTCCTATTGACAGTGTCCTTTGCCTTATAGAAGCTTTGTGATTTTATGAGGTCCCATTTGTCCATTCTTGATCTTAGAGCATAAGCCACTAGTGTTCTGCTCATGAACTTTCCTCCTGTGCCCATGTGTTCGAGATGTTTCCCCACTTTTTCTTATACTAGATTTGATGTATTTGGCTTTATATGAAGGCCCTTGATCCACTTAGACTTGAGCTTTGTACAGGGAGATAAGAATGGATAGATTTGCATTCTTCTACATGTTGACTGCCAGTTGAACCACCACCATTTGTTGAAATGTTGTCTTTTTTGCACTGGATGGTTTTAGCACCTTTGTCAAAGATCAAAGTAATCAAGGTGTGTGGGTTTATTTCTGGGTATTCAGTTCTATTCCACTGATCTACATTTCTGTCCTTCTACAAATACCACACAGTTTTTATCAATATTGCTCTGTAGTACAGCTTGAGGTCTGTGATGCTGATTCTCCCAGAAGTTCATTTATTTTTGAGAATAGTTTTCACTATCCTGGGTTTTTTGTTATTTCAGATGAATTTGAAAATTGTTCTTTCTAACTCTATGAAGAATTGAGTTGGAATTTTGATGCAGATTGCATTGAACCTGTAGATTGCTTTTGGCAAGATGGCCATTTTCAATATATTAATCCTGCCAAGCCATGATCATGGGCGATATTTCCATCTTCTGAGTTCTTCTTTGATTTCTTTCTTCAGAGACTTGAAGTTCTTGTCATACAGATCTTTCACTTGTTTGGTCAGAGTCACACCAAGATGCTTTATAATGTCTGTGACTATTGTGAAGGGTGTCGTTTCCCTAATTTCTTTCTCAGCCTGTATACCTTTTGAGTATAGGAAGGCTACTGGTTTGAGTTAATTTTATATCCTGCCACATTGCTGGAGTTGTTTACCATCTGTAGGAGTTCTCTGGTGGAGTTTTTGGAGTCACTTATGTATACTATCATAGCATCTGCAAATAGTGATATTTTGACTTCTTTCCTTTCCAAATTGAATCCCTTTGACCTCCTTTTGTGGTTTAATGACTCTATCTAGAACTTAAAGTACTATATTGAATAGATGTGGAGAGTGAGGGTAGCCTTGTTTAGTACCTGATTTTAGTGGGATTGCTTCAAGTTTCTTTCCATTTAGTTTAATGTTGGCTACTTGTTTTCTGCACATTGCTTTTACTATGTTCAGGCATGGAATTCCTTATCTTCCCAAGAATTTTGCAATAAAGGGATGTTGAATTTTGTCAAATGCTTTTTCAGCATATAATAAAATGATCATATGGATTTTTTTCTTTGAGTTTGTTTATATAGTGAAATACATTGAAAGATTTCCATATATTGAACTATCTCTGTATCACTGGAATGAAGCCTACTTGATCATGGTGAATGATCATTTTGAAGTGTTCTTGGATTCTGTTGGTAAGAATTTTATTGAGTATTTTTACATTGATATTCATAAGGGAAATTGGTCTGAAATTCTCTTTCTTTGTTGAGTTTTGTGTGGTTTTGTTATCAGTGTAATTGTGGCTTCATAGAATGAATTGGAAATTGTTCTTTCTGTTTCTACTTTGTGGAATAGTTTGAAGAGTATTGGTATTCAGTCTTCTCTGATGGTCTAATAGAATTCTGCACTAAAGCCATCCGGTCCTGGGCTTTTCTTGGTTGGAAGACCTTTGATTACTGCCTCTATTTCTTTAGGGGTTATAGGTTGTTTAGATGGTTTATCTGATCCTGAGTTAACTTTGGTCATTCGTATCTGTCTAGAAAATTGTCCATTTCACCCAGATTTTTCAGTTGTATTGAGTATAGTAGGATCTGGTAATTTTTTTTTAATTTCTTAAGTTTCTGTTGTTATATCTCCCTTTTCATTTCTGATTTTGGTAATTTGGATACTTTCTCTGTGCCCTCTGGTTATTCTGGCTAAGGGTTAATTTATCTTATTGATTTTCTCAAGAACCATCTCCTGGTTTTGTTGATTCTTTGTATAGTTCTTTTTTATTCTACTTGGTTTATTTCAGCCCTGAGTTTGATTATTTCATGCCATATACTCCTCTTGGGTGTATTTGCTTATTTTTGTTCTAAAACTTTCAGGTGTGCTGTTAAGCTACCAGTGTATGCTCGCTCCAGTTTCTTCTTTGGAGGCACTCAGAGCTATGAGTTTTCCTCTTAGCACTGCTTTCATTGTGCCCCATATGTTCGGGTATTTTGTAACTTCGTTTTCTTTAAATTCTAAAAGGTCTTTAATTTCTTTCTGTATTTATTTCTTGAGCAAGTCATCATTGAATAGAGCATTGTTCAACTTCCATGTGTATATGGGCTTTCTGTTGTTTTTAATTGCTATTGAAGACAATCCTTAATCCATAGTGATCTGATAGGATGCATGGGGTCATTTCAATATTCTTATATCTGTTGAGGTATTTTTTTGTGACTGATTATATGGTCAATTTTAGAGAAGGTACCATTAGGTGGTAAGAAGAAGGTATATTCTTTTGATTTAGGATGAAATGTTCTATAGATACCTGTTAAATCCATTTGGTCCATAACTTCAGATAGTTTGCTGTGTCTCTGTTTATTTTGTGTTTCCTTGATCTGTCTATTGATGAGAGTGGGGTGTTGAAGTCCTCCAGTACTATTGTGTGAGGTACAATGTGTGCTTTGAGTTTTAGTTTGTTTTAAGAATGTGGGTGCCCCAGGGACAGTATCCTAATTAACAAAATCAGAAATGAAAAAGGAGACATAACAACAGAAACTGAGGAAATCCAAATCATCATCAGATTCTACTACAAAACGCTAAACTCAACAAAACTAGAAAATCTGGATGAAATGGACAATTTTCTAGAGAGATACCAGGTACCAAAGCTAAATCAGGATTAGATTACCGATCTTAACAGTCCCATTTCCCCTAAAGAAATAGAAGCAGTCATTAATAGTCTCCCAACCAAAAAAAGCCCAGGACCAGATGGGTTTAGTGCAGAGTTCTATCAGACCTTCAAAGAAGACCTAATTCCAATTCTCTTCAAACAATTCCACAAAATAGAAACAGAAGGTACTCTACCCAATTCATTCCATGAAGCCATAATTACTCTGATACCTAAGCCACATAAAGACCCAACAAACAAAGAGAACTTCAAACCAATTTCCTTTATGAATATCAATGCAAAAATATTCAATAAAATCCTCGTAAACCGAATCTAAGAACACACCAAAAGGAGCATCCATCATGATCAAGTAGGCTTCATCCCAGGGATGTAGGGATGGTTTAATATACCGAAATCCAACAATGTGATACACTATATAAAGAAACACAGAGATAAAAACCACATGATCATCTCATTAAATGCTGATAAAATATTTCACAAAATGAAACAACCATTCATGATAAAAGTCTTGGAAAGATCAGGAATTAAGGCCCATACCTAAACATAATAAAAGCAATATACAGCAAACCAGTAACAACATTGAACTAAATGGAGAGTAACTTGAAGCAATCCCACTAAAATCAGGGACTAGACAAGGCTGCCCACTTTCCCTCTACCTATTCAATATAGTACTTGAAGTCCTACCCAGAGCAATTCAACAACAAAAGGAGAACAAAGGGATACAAATTGGAAAGGAAGAAGTCAAAATATCACAATTTGAAGATGATATAGTATATTTAAGTGACCCTAAAAATGTCACCAGAGAACTCCTAAACCGGATAAACAGATTCAGTGCAGTAGCTGGATATAAAATTATCTCAAACAAATCAGTGGCCTTTCTCTACATAAAGGATAAACAGAATGAGAAAGAAATTAGGGTAAGAACACCCTTCATAGTAGTCACACAAATAATATAAAATACCTTGATATCACTCTAACTAAGGAAGTGAAAGATCTGTATGATAAGAGATTCAAGTCTCTGAAGAAAGAAATTGAAGAAGATCTCAGAAGATGGAAAGATCTCCCATACTCATGGATTGGCAGAATTAGTATAGTAAAAATGGCTATCTTGCAGAAAGCAATCTACCCAATCAATGGAATCCCCATCAAAATTCCAACTCAATCCTTCACTGATTAGATAGCGCAATTTTCAAATTCATCTAGAATAACAAAAAGCCTAGGATAGCAAAAACTATTCTCAACAATAAAAGAACCTCTGGTGGAATCACCATGCCTGACATTAAGCTGTACTACAGAGCAATTGTGATTAAAAACTGCATGGTACTGATACAGTGACAGACAGATTGATCAATGGAATAGAATTGAAGACCCAGAAATGAACCCACACACCTATGGTCATTTGATTTTTGACAAAGGAGCTATAACCATCCAGTGAAAAAGAGACAGCCTTTTCAACAAATTGTGCTGGCTCAGCTGGCAGTTATCATGTAGAAGAATGCAAATTGATCCATTCTTATCTCCTTGTACAAAGCTCAAGTCTAAGTGGATCAAGGAACTCCACATAAAACTTGAGACACTAAAATTTATAGAGAAGAAAGTGGAAAAAAGCCTCGAAGATATGGGCACAGGGGAAAAATTCCTGAACAGAACAGCAATGGCTTGTGCAGTAAGATCTAGAATCAACAAATGGGACCTCATAAAATTGCTAAGCTTCTTTAAGGTAAAATACACTGTCAATAATACAAAAAGGCTACCAGCAGATTGGGACAGGATCTTTACCAATCCTAAATCTGATAGGGGACTAATATCCAATATATACAGAGAACTCAAGAAGCTGGACTCCAGAGAATCAAATAACCCCATTAAAAATGGGGTACAGAGCTAAACAAACTCACTTTATAGACCAGGCCAGTCTCGAACTCAGAAATCTGCCTGCCTCTGCCTCCCAAGTGCTGGGATTAAAGGAGTGTGCCACCACTACCCTGATTCTTTTGGGTTTATTGAAAATTACTTTCTTGCTGTTTTAGGGTGTAGTTTCCCTCCTCATGTTGGTGTTTCCATCTATTTATTATCCTTTCTAGGGCTTGATTTGTGGAAAGATACTGTGTAAATTTGGTTTTGTCATAGAATATCTTGGTTTCTCCATCTATGGTAATTGAGAATTTTGCTGGGTATAGTAGTCTGGGCTGGCATATTTTGTTGTTCTCTTAGATTCTGAATGAGATCGGCACAAGATCTTATAGCTTTCATAAGCTTTGGTGAGAAGTCTGGTGTAATTCTGTTAGTTCTGCCATTATATGTTATTTGATGTTTCCCCTTATTGCTTTTAATGTTGGTTCTTTGTTTTGTGTACTTGGAGTTTTGACTATTATGTGACAGGAGGAATTTCTTTTCTGGACCAATCTATTTCAATTTCTGTACCCTTCTTGTACGTTCATGTTCATCTCTTTATTTAGGTTAGGGAAGTTTTCTTCTATAATTTTATTATAGATATTTACTGGCCCTTTAAGTTGGGAATCTTCACTTTCTTCTATACCTATTATCCTTAGGTTTGGTCTTCTCATTGTGTCCTGGATTTCTTGGATGTTTTGTGTTAGGAGCTTTTTGCATTTTCTTTGACTATTATGTCAACTTTTTCTATGGTATCTTCTGCACCTAAGATTCTCTCTTCTCTCTCTTGTATTCTGTTGGTGATGCTTGCATCTATGACTCCTTATCTCTTTCATTGGCTTTCTATCTTCAGTGTTGTCTCCCTTTGTAATTTCTTTTTTATTTCTATTAACATTTTATATCATGGGTGGTTTTGTTCAGTTCCTTTACCTGTTTGTTTGTGTTTCCCTCTTATGCTTTGAGGGATTTTCATGTTTCCTTTTTAAGGTCTTCTACCTATGTTCTCTTGTATTTCTTTAAGGGAGTTATTTATGTCCTTCTTAAAGTCCTCTATCATCATTATGAGATGTGATTTTAAATCAGAGTCTTGCTTTTCTGCTGTGTTGGGTAACCAGGGATCACTGTGGTGGAAGAACTGGGTTCTGATGATGCCAAGTGGCCTTTGTTTCTGTTGCTTATGTTATGCCTTTCACCCTCTGGTCATCTCTGGTGTTAGCTGGTCTTGCTGTCTCTGACTGTGGCTTGTTCTTCCTATAAGCCTCTGTGTCAGTACTCCTGGGAGACCAGTTCTCTCTGGGAGGAATTTAGGTATGGAGTGCTGTGTGGTACAGGATCAGCTCTGTGTTGCAAACAGAAGCCAGAAGGATCCAGTCCCCAGCTGATCCTTGGTTCCTATGTCCTGTTGGCTCTGGGTGGGTCCATTTTTGGCCAGGAATTTGAAAAGATGTGGTGGTCTTACCTGTGCTCACAGGCTTGTCTGTACTCCTGGGAGACCAGCTCTCTCCTGATGGTATTTGTGTATGTAGTTCTGTGGCACAGGATCAGCTCCAGGCATGACAGAAACCTGGAAGGCTCCTCAGTTCCTGTGTCCTGAAGGTTCTGAGTGGGTTCCTCTGAGCAGCAGTGGTGGTCTTACCTGATCTTACAGGCTTGTCTGCACTCCTGGGAAACCAGCTATTTCCTGGTGGTATTTGTGTGTGTAACTCTGATTTCAAGTCAGAGTCAGAAGTAATTTTAGACTTCATTTCAAAAGTACAAACAAGGAAAATAATTTGTTCTACTTAAAATGAACTTTTGTGATAATAACCCATAGTATAGAAAAAAGCAACCACTAATAATATATCTAATAAGGGACTAGACCTAGAAGAAAAATCTTATACAGTATTTTGGACAAAAGACCAACAATACAGATACAAACTAGGAAAATGACATTATCAAAAATTTCTCCAAGTAAATATAAAAGTTAATAGCAATCATATAAAGACATGATTAGTTTTATCATGGAAATGAAAATTAAAATCTCATGACATTCCTTTACACAAGTAAGGTTAATTATACCCTTTTAGTGGTAACTTCAGGGGATGCAGACAAACTAGAAGCCATGTGTATTGCTTGTGTGGATTTAAATGATTGAAAAGCAGTGTGAAAGATCTTCTAAAGCTTAGAGTTGAATTATTTGATGGTCTGACAGTTCTTCTTCTAGGTACATATCAAAGAGAAGAAAAAGCACAAGTATGCATGGAAATTTGTAGATGAATATTAATTAAAATATTATTCATGATAATCAAAATATTGAATCAACTCAGATACCCACTGTTTTTTTTAAAACAGAATATCAAAACACCCAAACCAAAAATTATTGAGAGTTTAAATCAAGCACTAGCTGTACTCTTTTTTGAGTGATCAATGGAAGAAATGGCCATCCAACTTCTTGGAAGACATGTTGGAAGAAGTAGAGCATGGTTCTGTACTTCCAGATATGCCTTCCACAGTGTATTTTGCTGGTGCAAACACTTAAACTCTCAGCGATTTTCAATAAGGCAATGTACCGTAAGTAACATCAATAGCTGCTTGGTATATATGGGTTTTTCAGACCTATTTCCTTCTCTGAGGTTTTGTACCTTTTGACTAATATGTCCCTGATTTTCCTCCTAGAACTAGCATTCATTCCACATGTAAATCTTGCAGTATTTGTCTGTCTGTGCTTGGCTTGTTTTAGTTAACAGTGTCCCCAATGTCACCTGTACTATAGCAGTTGATAAGGTTTCCATCCTTAAATCCTGATCATACTTTATTATTTCTAAAGATCATAATTTTTCATTCATCTATTTATTGATATGTAGGTTGATTTTCTGGTTGGGTTCTTGCCTAATTCTGCAATGAATATAGGAAAACTGACATAATTTTTTCATATTGGTATTTTTTTTAAATAAACATATCTTCAACAAATCTTTTTTTCTTTTGACTAAGCCTTGCCAAAGATGAATTCCAAGTAAATCCACAGTACCTAATGTATACATATTTTAGTTATTTTGTGACTTAATATTTTTTTCTTATTGAGAGGTATTGCAGATAGCCTGGGACTAATTGTATTTGATGTTAATTCTGTTCTCCTGTGAGGGGTTGTGAACAAGGAATGAGTCAGCACTCAGGTGATTTCCTGTAAACATTCTTCCCACCTTAAATTATAAATAAAGACTATAGCTGGTGATTGGGCAGAGAAAGAGGGTAAGGTAGAACTGAAGGTTTTGGGAAAGGGGAGAGAGAGAGAGAGAGAGAGAGAGAGAGAGAGAGAGAGAGAGAGAGAGAGAGAGAGAGAGAGAGAGAGAGAGAGGAAGAAGAAGAGGAGGAGGAGGGGATGGGGAGAGGGAGAGGGAGAGGGAGAGGAGAGGAGAGGAGAGGAGAGGAGAGGAGAGGAGAGGAGAGGAGAGGAGAGGAGGGGAGGGGAGGGGAGAGAGGGAAGACAATGGAGGAGGAGGAAGAAGGAAAGTGGAGCAGAAGCACATGGCCTGGAGAAGCCACAAGTTATAAGTAGTCTCTTATATGGGGAAGATGGTAGTGTAGTGTTAGATCTGTCCAGGCTAGGCCCACAACATGCATTCATAGTAATTGAGTTGTGTTTTCATTACCTGGGTTTATTTGGGTTGGAGATTTACCACAACAGAGAGATATTGTTCTCCTTGACACTCAGTCAGCCTTGATCTATGCATACTAAACCTATGATTACTAACCATGTATTTCACTCATTCAAATAAAATAAAATTGCTACACTCTGAGAAATAAAGATCTAGGATTTTAGAAAAATATCTGATGATCAAGAAAAAACATGAAAGGTGGGCAGGGGCCGGGGAGAAAGAGACAGCAATAGAGAGACACACAGAAAGACACACAGAGAAAAGCCCAGGATATGAGCAAGAGGGTAGGGGGAGACAATTTCAAAACCTAGGTATTAGGCAAACAAAAAGAAAAATTGGATATGAATTACTGAATGCCTAGCACATGGTAACTTGTGGAGCTAGAAACCTATTTCTGTGCTCACTAACATTGCATTTTCTGGCAGATATGGCTGTGACCATCTGACTGACTTAGAATGCAATTGGGCAGAAGGGTTAGCACTTCTAAACACTTGCTTCTCCCAGGGGCTCCAGTTTTTCACTCTATGAAAATTTGGCAAGGTTCCCATTTGTCAACATAAAATATCTTTCTTGCTCCCCTTCGCTTTGCCAGTGTGCATTGCGTGGTGACGGGGGACATGCCTGATCATAGACGAAAGCCTATTGAATAAAGCCTTAGTTCACCTTTGAGCCTTGCCTCTGACCCAAATCCATATAACCTAGGGACTTCAAAGCCACATGCCACAGTTATATATAGGAACAGTATGGAGCCGACTGTCTCCCTATGCAGACAGAGAAAAAAGTGCCAGCAAAGGGGATATATTTTGAGAAACAACTGGCTCCATTCAAATCATTGCCCACAGGATAAAGCAATGGTCACATTCCAGCATTTCAGAGAGCTCTTGCATGTACTTTGTGTACCAGAAACATCGTTTGAGTTGTAGCAACCCTGAATGTATCCAGCAGTAAGACATATCATAAGAGCATTCTCTTGCTTTTGTTGGAAAATACTTAATATTTAACCATTTTTACCAAATATGAACAGGTCCATTTGCATTCAGAATCCATTCTAAACTTGCCAGGTTGTCATTATATGTGTTCCTCAAGCCTGTACCATTTGGCTGGAGGTAGGGAATTAGAAACAGAACAGAGAGAGATTGTTTTATTCCCACTCTGTCTGCTGAACACTGTTCTCATAGAAAAAAAAAAAAAAAAAACAAACCAAAACAAAAAAGCACAGGTAGCAAAACTTCATCTCCCTCAAATGCACTTCAATACATTTTAAGTGTAAAAACCTAATTTAAAATAATGTCAGCATCTTTGGACTGTAGAATACGAGGCTCAGCATCTTTAAATTATTTAAGCAGTCCACAGAGGACCAGTTATGCTTATAACGTCAGATTTCCTCAAAGAAAGGGGAGAGCAAAGCAAAGTGTTGAATAAGGGGTTCCTGCGCAGTTTCATTGAGTTATTTCTGCATTGTGTAATTGTAGCAATAGTCCTACCAAACTTTAAAACAAAATAGAAGATGCCTATACAGAAGGTTATGGGATCTATTGTCTGTCTTTAAGTCAAATATTTGCTTCCATGCCAGCACAGGCACTTCTCTTTTTGGCTTTTGTATAGCAATAAGGTCTATACAAAAACAAAACAAAAAAAAACAAAACCTACCAATCAGCCAACTAAACAAGCAAAACAAAACAAAACAAAACAAAAAATCCCTAAAAGGTATTATTTCTTTCAACCACTAAACTTGCCCTGTTTTCTTAAAGTAACAGGCAGGTGATTTCTAAGTATAAGTTGTATATATAGCTGTCTTAGTAAGGGTTTCTACAGCTATGACAAAACAGCAAGATCTTAAGTAACTTGATGAGGAGAGGGTTTATTTGCTTACATTTCCATCAAAGAAAGCCAGGGCAGAAACTCAAACAGGGTAGTCACCTGGAGGCAGGAGCTGATGCAAAGTCTATGAAGCACTGCTGCTTACTGGCTTGTTCTCCATGGCTTGCTCAGCCTGCTTTCTTATAGCACTCAGGACCATCAGCCCAGGGGCATCCCTACCCACAGTGAGCTGGGCCTTCCCACATCAATCATCAATGAAGAAAATGTATCCAGGCTTTTACAGAGGCCAAATGGGCAGGGGTATTTTCTCAGTTGAGTATTCCTCTTCCAGAATGACTGTACATTGTGTCAATTTGACATAAAACTAACAAGCACAAAATGTCAGGGAAACCACTTTGTTTTCTTCATTTCCAGTCACAGAGTACATGACCAGAACATATCTTAAGGTAAAGCATGACATGGAAGTAATTTTAGCCCTATAATAATTGAATGTAAGCAAGGGGCTCCCAGGACCCAACAGTAATGACATTAGCTGAAATACTTAACAAAGGGGAGAGAGAACCTATAGAGACTATATCCAGAGGTTAGGCATGACCCGGGTGAGCAATGGGGCCACCCACCTATCTCAAAAATATTAACCTATATTTATTCCTGTCTAAAGGAAATGCAGGCACAAAGAGTGGAGCAGAGACTGAAGGAAAGGCCATCCAGAGACAGGCCCTCCTAAGGGTCCATTCAATCTGCAAACAGAAACTCAGACATTACTGCTGATGCCAAGAAGTACTTTCTGACAAGAGCCTGGTTTAGCTGTCCCCTAAGAGTCTCTGCCAGAGTCTGACCAACACAGATGCAGATCCTTGAAGTCAACCATTAGACTGAGTGTGGGGACCCCAATGGAGGAGTTAGAGAAAGGACTGAAGGAGCTGAATGGTTTCGCAATCCCATAGGAAGAACAACAATATCAACCAACTAGACTTCCCAGAGCTCCTAGGGACTAATCCACCAACCAAAGAGTACACCTGGAGGGACCCATGGCTCCAGCTTCATAAGTAGCAGAAGATGGCCTTATCTGGCATCAATGGGAAGGAAGACCCTTGGTCCGTGAAGGCTTGATGCCCCACCATAGGGGAATATTAGTGCAGTGAGGTGGGAGTGGGTGGGTGGGTGGGTGGGTGGGTGGGGGAACACCTTCATAGAAGCAGTGATGAGGGGAGGAGGAGGAGATATGGGGTTTGAGGAGGAGAAACCAGGAAGGAGGAAAGCATTCACAATGTAGATAAATAAAGTAACTAATAAAAATAGGAAAAAATTGAATGTATGTGCTAACACTTATATAATTTTGTGGGTTTTGATGTGGTTTTGAGACCCTTTCAAATTAAGAGTAGTATCCACAGTGAACATGGTATCAACAAGGAGTGCATTGTAGATTATGGATTTTTAGAGGTGTCATGGTGTTTAAAGATTTATTATTAGGGCATGAGTGGATAGGAACACTGCATCTGTTTATCTCTTTTGAAAAACAGACCTTACTGGAACTAAATGATATCCCACTGGACCATGGTGTCATGCCCATGGTAAGGAAACAGGTTTAAGATATATGTAAGAGTCACTGTGGAAGGCCATATGAACCCAAAGGAAACCACAGTACAAACCTCTCACCACATCCTATCACTTTATGACACAAATTTATACTTGTGTCACAGTTTCTGATAGTACAGAACTCTGTTCACACAGAAACTCCTTTTCTCATTGAGTTTTCTACACAACCTCTCACAGGTTCCTCTTCTAGCCTACTGATGGCTTAGTAAGGATCAACTCAGAATGATTTACATGTGAGAGGCTATCAAGCATCCTTAGGAGGTCAGAAATGGGTGTTGTGTTAAGGAATGTCCTTTTGTATTGAGCATGCTCAATCATCCCCCAAGGAACACTGCCTGGGACTATTGAGTTTCTGAGAATAATTTCTGAGAATTTGCTACTTTAAAAGTCTTTGTTACTGGGAAAGCTTCTCTGAAATAGATTTTTCTTGTCTTCCTTTCAGTCCTTTCGTTTATAGTTTATCAGGATTCTGAGGTTGCCTGGCTGTCATATGGAAATATCCCCAGCAATAGTCCCATTTTCTCCCCTTAGCTTAGCTATTGTCCTGTGCCTCTGTACTTCTTGATAAGTGAGTGTGGTTAGAAAATGATAGTGAAGATAGTGTGGACGTGAAAGAAGTTAAGTCAGGAAGGGAGAAGGCAGAGTAGGGGTTGGGGAGGGTCTCCTTAGATATAAGAAAAAGCTTCCAATCCTGGTTTCTCTCTTAACTTGGGACATTGTTGTCATGGCCCCAGACCTCCAGGGTTTTCTGTTTCACTCAATTTAATAAGATCTTTGTGGTCTTAATATTTCTTCCTTTTATTTATAATTTATCCTCAATTTGTTTAATAATTCTCACTAAAATGTTTATAACAGTATAACTAACTGAAAATTAAAATATTGAAAATTGAATAAGGGTATATAAAGGGATGTATATAGAAATTTCCATAGTTGACCCTGAAATAAAATCTGACTTTCTGAAATTTGAAGTAAACATATGAATAATAGATTATGTAGTTATTAAATGTCAAATAATTTGAATATGAGTGATGCTTCTATAGTGGTAACCTGTGGCAATGCACTTGAAGGGGAAGGCTATTTGTCAGCTATACTTTTATGTTAAAGAGGTGTGAATAAGATGAAAGTCAATGTATTTATCAATTTTACATCTACTACAGCAATATGTCTACAGGGCTTCTATCAGAACAAACACTGATAAATAATGAGGTCATGTGAGGTAAAGGGACCTCTATAGTATTGAGACCCTGATTCTGTTCTGATTTTTTGTGGTGACCTAATTTAATACAATAACAAAATGTTATCAAAAACAGTCCATAATATAGGGAGGTAGGATACACAAGACATCGATCAGTGTTTTTGTAATAATTTCAAGCTATGCACACTGCTTCCTTCTCAAGAAAATCCCAGTGACAGCCAGTCCCTGAGAGAAATTTTACTTTTCCCTAAATTGGTCATGAATTCAGAGATATACTTTTCTTCACAAAAGTATATCTTTACACTTGCTCCCAACATGTGCAATATTAATCATCACAGCCTTTAAAATGAAACCAGAAATTAAAATAATTGTTTCCAATGACCTAAAATAGGACATATTTAAAGCAGATACTACAGTTTTCTAAAATGTTCACACTCATCATATTTTCCAACCTGCATATCAGTTTTGTAAGATAGGCTAAGTATTTTGACCCATTTATAGTTTATTTCAAATATATATATGCATAATCAGTAGGATTGTCTTTGGCAGGAGAATGGATGGAAAAGTACTAAATGATTAATAATTGTGATGATAATTGTAATGGAGTTGTAATGAAAACTTATTTGAAAAATAAAACCTTACATCAAAGTGACTAAAACATCATAATCAGCATATGTCAAGTTTTCTTTTGATATCTAGAAATGAGAGTTCAAAAATAAATTGATTTCTGATACTAAATTAATGTTAAATTGTATGCATCTTTGATTTCAATATGACTACAATAATATTTATATAGACACTGAAATCCATACTAAAATATATCTAAAAATTCAACTGGAGTAATAATATATACAGAATTATTTAACCTACTTTTATTCATTTCATATCATGTATTCACATCAAACTAGAACAAGCCATACTGGTTTCTTCTCTAAAATCCCTGGCTTTGGGCCTTATCTATCTATCTATCTATCTATCTATCTATCTATCTATCTATCTATCTATCTATCATCCGTCTTCTCTCTCTTTTCTCTCTATTTTTATCACTTTTATCTGATCTCTCAATATACATCCCAATTTTATAATGGTATACTTTTCATCAAAATTTAAATATACAAATCAGTTAACTTCTCCACTTGAATATTTACATACATTTTCAACGTAATACAAAATGTTAGGGTTTTGAACATAATACATTTATAGTTGAGCCCCTGATCACAGTATGCATCTGATTTTTGGTCTTAACATGAGAACAAATCTCTCCATCCACTTCTTCAGGAAAAGGATAACAACAATGACAACAACAACGTGGGACTGGAGGAATAGATCAGAGGTTAAGAGCATCAACTGCCCTTCCAGAAGACAAGGGTTCAATTACAATCCCACAAATAACAACTCACAACCATCTGTAATTCCAGTTCTGAGAGATCCAATTGCCTCTTTTAGACTTTGAGAACACTCCATCCACCTGGTGTATAGATATGTACTCAGGCAAAATGGGCATATACATAAAGTATTTAGCTAAAAATGCTGGAATATAGAGACTTCTACCTTTCATGATCTCTAATTCATAAAATCTATCAGTAAGTTCTATTGGTCATAGCATGTGAGAATGTCTGGAATCATTCCAACTTCTGATTGAACACTTCTAGTCAAAACCAACACAAACTATTACTTATGTTTATACTGTAGCCTTCTAAGAGGCTTCATATGTTTTTAATTGTGTGATGTAGATAGTTCTAGAAGTGGGATTTTAAGAGTTGGAAGAGCTCTCACATGTGAGCGATCAAATTTATCCATTACTTTTCATATGATCATTAAGAGGGAACACAGTCTATATTGTTTTATAGCAGAAATAAACTTTTCATGTGACCCCATTCCTATGCTTAGTTAAATAAAAGCATAAGTTTAAAAATTATGGAGGCAATTCAGTTTCTTGTACTTTTATAAGGACGTTTTATGTAAGTAGCCTGTCATATGCCTGTAAGTACTATTTTTTATACATTATTATTAAGTCTTTATAGCCCTCATCCTTCCAAAGACATACTTATTGGAAGGATTATGAAGTGAGACCCAGTATATATTTGTTCTTAGTGGGTCACTTAGTTTCTTCTTCCAATGAATGCTATCTGACTTGATGCTGTCCACTGAAACCAATATTAGTAACTAATGTCATCATTAGCTACACTGTTGAAGGTTATCCTTACAGATGTGACTCTTCTCTGTATATCTCATTCTATATATATATATCCCTTTCTGATAGGTTTTTGGAGTCCTTGTCAAGTCCTGAAGTACTATTGTAAAACCCTCTGAAATTGGTGGCTCTTGCCAGCAAAGTCATTTTTTACATACAAACTTCCTTTCCTTTGAATAATGCTCTTTGTCTGTCTATGCCATGGCACTTGCTTCTCCCTAGACAGCACTATTCTCTGATGATCTTCAGGGAAGCATCTTTATCTTCATTTCTTCTCATTTTATTCTGCCAGTATCAACAGTAACTCAGGTTACCATCACCATTGCTGGTACATTAGCTCAGCACTCACTCTAAAACTTGACAAGGTACCAAGATCACGTTAGATGTTTCCACTTTCCCTTCTCCTCCTGCATCTATTCGCTTCTGCCATCCATTATTCTATTGAATGTTTCTGCTACTTTCACACCTTCAATCTTCAAACCTTCCCTTTTCATATGTTTGGCTCATTGCAACAGCTCTTCACGCCCTGTGTTCTTGAATCTTTTAATGGTTCCCTTATAATGGTCTGACTTATTTTTATGTCCTTTTGAGACCACCCTCATGACAATAGATCCCTTATTTTAAAAATTTATTTATTTATTTACTTTATAACTTCCTGTCAGCCTTTCTTCTCTTTCAAGTACCCCCTCATGCAAATCCCTCTGCATTCTATCTTCCCCTTAATTTCATACCATTAAAAACAATAGAACACACACACACACACACACACACACACACACACACACACACACACACACAAAGAGAGAGAGAGAGACAGAGAGAGAGAGAGAGAGAGAGAGAGAGAGAGAGACAGAAAGAGAGAGAGAGCCTCAAATACTACAAACATCAAAATAAGAAAATAATAATGATTGGTCATTAATATCTCTCAATATCAATGGACTCAACTCCTCAGTAAAAGACACAGGCTAACAGACTGTATGCATAAACAGAATCCATCATTCTGCTATTTACAAAAAACCCCACATCTTAGCAACAAAGATAGTCATTCTTTCAGTATAAAGGACTAGAAAAAAAAAGTTTTCCAAGCCAAAGGTCCCAAGAAACAAGTAGGAGTAGCCATTATAATATCTAATAAAATGGAATTTTAAATGAAAGTAATTAAAGAGACAGGGAATGCCACTTCATATTCATCAGTGGAAAGATCCACCAAGTGGACGTCTCAATTCTGAACATATGTGCCCCAAATGCAAGGACACCCACATTCTTAAATGAAACATTGCTAAAACTTAAATCACACCCAAAACCAACACATTATTAATGGGAGACCTCAACACCTCACGTTCACCAATTGACAGGTTATAGAGACAAAAATTAAAGAGAGAAATAATGAAACTAACAGGTTATTAACGAAGTAGAATTAACAGATATCCACAGAACACAATATCCCCAAACAAATGAATATAACTTATTTTCAGGACCTAACAAATCCTTCTCCAAAATTGACCCTATAACTGGTCACAATGCAAGCTTCAACAGATACAAGAAGATTGAAATAATTCCACTTAAATTAAAGCTGGACTTCAACAAAAACACCAACAACAGAAAGCTTGCTCATGGAAAGTGAACAACTCTCTACTCAAAGATCACTCACTGGGTCAGGGAAGAAAGAAAGAAAGAAATTAAAGACATTTTACAATTCAAAAGAAAGTGAGGGCACAACATACCCAAAGTTATGAGACACTATGAAGGCAGTGCTAAGAGGAAAGTTCATAGTACTCACTGCCCTTATAAAGAAATTGGCAAGTTCTCGTTGTAATGATTAAAAGTACATTTGAAGTCTCTAGAAAAATGAAGCAAGCATACCCAGGAGGAGTAGCTGGCAGGAAATAATCACTCAGGGCTGAAATCGATCAATTAGATCAAAGAGAACAATACAGAGAATCAACAAAGCCAAGAATTGGTTCAATAAGAAAAATCAACAAGATAGACAAACCCTTAGCCAAACTAACTTCCATCCTTAGTAACTCTAAAGACTATGCAATTTCAACTTCAACAATGTCCCTCTCTTACTACCACACTTTGTCTATGCAGCTCACTTTCTATGCAGATTTTCCACTCTATAAAGATACTCACTCTGTCATTCTATCTCATTTTTCTTTTTTCCTTTCTCTTTTTTTTACAGATTTATTTATTTTTATATGAGTACACTGTAGCTGTCTTCATACACACCAGAAGAGGGCATCAGATCACATTATAGATGACTGTGAGCCACCATGCGCTTGCTGGAAATTGAACTCAGGATCTCTGGAAGAGCAGTCAGTGCTCTTAACCGCTAAGCCATCTTTCCAGCACCCATTTTTCATTTTCCTAAATGCCTGCTCCCTTTCATGGTTCAGTTGCCAGTTATTTTTTAAACCAACATGAATGGATGTTGGGTTTTGTCAAAAAGTCTTCTCTGTATATAATGACTTGATCATGTAGTTTTTGTCAATCTATTTATGTGGTAGATTATGTAACTCTTATTATGTTGAATTTGAAATTTTCTCCTGCATTATCACATGACACCTGAAAGATGCATGTAATATTCATACATCAAAGAAACATTTAGATGCATATCACTCACTGCCCATCTGCTCGCTCTCTCTCTCCCCCTTCTCTCTCTTGCGTGATGTGAGTCATTCCTGTTTTCTGAGATGATGCTGAGTGGATCATGATGAATCTTTTTATATTATTCTGAATCCAGCTTGCAAATATTTTATTGAGAAATTTTGCATTAATGTTCATATACATATATACAAGTACATTTACATAAACATATACATATATTGATTTTTTTATTCACTTTACATCCCAATAACAGCCTCCCTCCTCTCTTCCTAGTCTCACCCTTACAAATCACTCCCCTCATTGCCCCAGGCCTTTTTTTCAGAGAAGGGGAGCCCTCTTTTGGGTACCACTCTACCCTGTGGCATCTAGTATCAGCAGGTCTAGGCATATCCTCTCACAATGAAGCCTCTCTAGGAGTCCAAGTATGAGGGGAAGGGGATCAAATAGCAGAGAACAGAGATGGAGACAACCTCCCCCATTCCACTTGTTAGGGTAAACAATAAAAACAGCAAGCTGCACATTAGCTATAGACTTGTAGGCTGTCTTAAGTTCAGTTCCTGCATGCTCCCTGGTTGGTGGTCCAGGTTCGGTGAGCCCCACTGTCCCAAGTTAGTTGACTCTGTGGGCCTGTCTGTGGTGTCTTTATCCACTCCAACTTGTTCACTTCTATCCCCTACTCTTCCACAAGACTCTGCAGATTCCACCTGACATTTGGCTGTGGGTCTTTGCAGATACCTCCATGTGCTGCTGGATGAAGATTATCAGAAGACAATTATGCTAGGTCGTTTCTGAAACCATAGCACAGTATCATTAATAGTGTCAGGGGTTGACTCTCTTACATCTGATGAGTCTCATGTTAGAGTAGCCAAGTTGGGGTTGTTCTCTCAGTCTCTGCTCCTTTGTCCTTGCACATCTTGTAGGCAGGACAAATTTGAGGTTGAAAGTTTTGTGAGTGGAATGATATCCTCCTTTCGTAAGAATCTAAGCTAGTGACCCCAACAGATATTTCTTTTGAGTCTGGTGTTGGTTTGGGGGATAATACTGGATTCATAAAAAGGAATTTGTAAATCTTCATTTCTTTTCTATTTTGCAGAGTAGTTAGAGGTGTTACATCTTGGATTTTCCACTACACTTCTGTTTTGAATCTGTCCGATACTGGATTATTTTTATCTGCAAAATTTTAAATTATTGTTTCTGTCTCACTAGATGTTCTGGGTCTATTTACATTGTTTCTTGGACCTTGGTTATAATTTGGTTATTCATACTTACCTAAAATTTTGTCCATTTCTTTTAGATTTTTCATGTTTTGTAGAGTATAGATTTTAAAAGTTTGTCCTTATGATTCTCTGAATTCTTTAGTCTGATGTAATACCTTGCCTTTCCTTTGATTTCTATATTTACTAATTTGGATTCACTTTCTCTTTCTTTTGGTTAATATGGCCAACGTTTTGTTGACCTTGTTAATTTTTTTTTTACATTTTTATTAGATATTTTCTTGATTTACATTTCAAATGCTATCCCCTTTCCTAGTTTCCTCTCCAAAAATCCCCTATACCATCCACCCTCCCCCTGCTGCTCCCCAACCCACCCACTCCCTATTCCTGGCCCTGGCATTCCCTTATACTGGGGCATATGATCTTCGCAAGACCAAGGGCCTCTACTCCCATTGATGGTCAACTAGGCCATCCTGTGCTACATATGCCATTAGCGACATGAGCTCTGGGGATACTGGTTAGTTCATATTGTTGTTCCTTGTATAGGGTTGCAGACCCCTTCAGCTCCTTGTGTCCTTTCTCTAGCTCCTTCACTGGGGACCCTGTGTTCCATCCAATAGATGACTGTGAGCATCTACTTCTGTATTTTCCAGGCACTGGTATAGCCTCACAAGAGACAGCTATGTCAGGGTCCTGTCAGCAAAATCTTGTTGGCATATGCAATAGTGTCTGGGTTTGGTGGTTGTTTATGAAATAGATCACGAGGCAAGGCACTCTCTGGATGGTTGTTCCTTCCATCTCAGCTCCAAACTTTGTCTCTGTAACTCCTTCCATGGGTATTTTGTTCCCCATTCTAAGAAGGAACGAAGTATCCACACTTTGGCCTTCCTTCTTCTTGAGTTTCATGTGTTTTACAAGTTGTATCTTGGGTATTCTAAGTTTCTGGGCTAATATCCGCTTACCAGTAAGTGCATATCATGTGTGTTCTCTTGTGATTGGGTTACCTCACTCAAGATGATGTCCTCCAGATACAGCATTTGCCTACAAATTTCTTAAATTCATTGTTTTTAATAACTGAGTAGTACTCCATTGTGTAAATGTAACACATTTTCTCTTAACATTCTTCTGTTGAGGGACATCTGGGTTCTTTTTAGATTCTGGCTATTATAAATAAGGCTGCTATGAACATAGTGGAGCATGTGTCCTTATTACAAGTTGGAACATCTTCTGGGTATATGCCCACAAAGGGTATTGCAGAATCCTCCTGTAGTACTATATCCAATTTCCTGAGGAACGGCCAAACTGATTTCCAGAGTGATTGTACAAGCTTGCAATCCCACCAGCAATGGAGGAGTGTTCCTCTTTCTACACATTCTCTCCAGCATCTGCTGTTACCTGAATTT
The DNA here is from genome assembly GCF_000001635.26 of Mus musculus. Classification (NCBI taxonomy): domain Eukaryota; kingdom Metazoa; phylum Chordata; class Mammalia; order Rodentia; family Muridae; genus Mus; species Mus musculus. The sequence goes on from NC_000085.6 coordinate 19,411,674, forward strand.
TTGATCTTAGCCATTCTGACTGGTGTGAAGTGGAATTGTTTCATTGATATTCTATATTTTTCTACTTTATTAATTTCAGTACTGACTTTATTTCATCACTTCTGCTTTTTGGAAGATCTGATTATACCTGTTTTCCTAAGGCTTGTAGATGCATCCTTAAGTAATTAATGTGAGATATCTCAAATTTTCTGTCTCTTCTTATTTTTTCAGATGACTTTTGGTTTGAAGTCACGCTTTTCAATATTGGGTTAGTTATGACTGAATGTCTCTTTGTTCCATTTTCTTAGTTTTTTTTTCTTTTAACTTTTTTACCCTAAAATAGTATTTATCATTGATTATGAAATTTATATCTTGGAGGCAGCAGAATAATATAACATGTTTACTGATCCAGTTTGTTAATCTGTTTCTCTTTACTAGGTACTTAAGACCACTAATATTGAGAATTATCATGCCACTTTTGTTGCTTTGGTGACATTCTATTAGAGAACATTTTTTATATTGGATGGAACACAAGGCCCCTAATGAAAGAGCTAGAGAAAGTACCTAAGGAGCTAAAGGGGTCTGCAACTCTATAGGAGGAAAAATAATATGAACTAGCCAGTAACCCCCACAACTTGTGTCTCTAGCTGCATATGTAGCAGAGGATGGCCTAGTTGACCATCAATGGGAGGAGAGGCCCTTAGTCTTGAGAAGATCATATGCCCCAGAACAGGGGAATGTCAGGGCCAGGAAGCAGGAGTGGGTGGGTTGGATAGCAGGAAGGGGGGAGGGTATAGGGGGCTTTTGGGATAGCATTTGAAATGTAAAGGAAGAGAATATCTAATTCAAAAACCTTTAATTTTATGCCTTGAAATTTTCATTATATATTCAAGTCTTTGTTGTTTTGAGATCCTTAGTCCAACATTTATTCAAATACTCTGAGTTTTTTTTTAAATCATGATGTTATTGCTATTTTGAAATCCTTGTCTTATAAATAGTATAAAGCACCTTTCTTAGATTTAATTATTATGTGACTAATATCTTTGATAGAGACATTGTTTTTGTCATTTTTGTCTGTGTATTTGAGATGGGACCAAGGAATATGGAGTTAGGTCACTGGTCCTGGTTCTTAGGCTAGAACTCTGTCTCTTCTTTGTTAATGGATGTTTGAAGGTATACAGATTAGTATCTCATTTTTCGAGGTGATTCACTATCTGTGTAGAAGTTAAAAAGTTAAGGTTTAGCCTTGAAAGTATAGTGTTGGTTTTAGAATGGAGTATCAGAAATAGTCATGGCTTGTCTTGAATTAAGTGAAATTTCTAAACCTAGGAATAAACCTTCCATAGAGTTAAAATTCCAGAGACAATCTTCAGAACTTTGCGGAGATATTCAGAATTTTTTCATAGGCAGTAGATACTGATAGAGTTGGCAGTGAAAGCATAATATCCCAACCTGAAAGAGGTTGAAGATTCGAATATAAAGACAGGTATTTGTCAAGTGGTTCTCTGGTAAAGATGGGAATTGAGTGGAATAGTAAATGTTATTCTAAAGCTCATTCCTAGGCTAATCTAGTCCTGGACTGCTTCATTTTATTGTATTGATTGTTAAATTCTTCTAGTTATAATTTAAGTTGTCTTGTGCATTTAGGAATGTATCCATATCTTCTAAATATATTTAGTTTGTTCCAATGTAATTTTATTTAATTGGTGTAATGATTTTATTATCCCTAATCATCTTCTCGGTCTCATGGAAGTCTTTTGTCTCTAATTTTAATAATTTGAATAATATTTTTAAATATTTTGTTAGATTGGTTAGGGAGTTGGTTCAATTTTGTAAATTGTTCAAAAGACAAACTCTTTGTATGTTTAATTTATGTATTGTTTTATTAGTCTCTATTTCATTTATTGTTGCTGTGTGTTTTTATTATTATTTCTACTTCATTTGAGTTTAGTTTCTTCATTTTTTAAAGCTTTGTGCATCTTTGGTTTATTTATATGAGTACTCTCTGATTTTTAAATAGGATAATCTCTGGATAAAAACTTTCTTTTAAGATGGTTTAATGGTATGTCAGATTTTTAGCTTCTTGATTGTCTAGAACAACTTGAAATATTAGGTTATCTATCTGATATCTCCATGATTTTTTAAATGTGAGCACTACTTCATAGCTACTAGCTTTCCTCTTAGGACTACCTTTCCTGTACTCCAGAAATTTTGGGAGTTTGTTCTTTTACTGTCAAGAGATGATAAGATCTTTTATTTTCCTCCCTAATTTCTTCAAGGATCCATTGTGTGTCATGTTTTTTATTTATAGTTGTATCCTACTGTGGTCAGATAAGTGAAAAGCTAATATTTCATATTTGTTCAAGCATTTGTTATGGTTTTATAATAACATTATCAATTTTAAGGAAAAATCTGGATATGTATTCCCTACTCATGAAAAATACTGACCTGTGTCTATCTGTCCAAACATCATCCTATGGTGCTTTTACTCATCTTTCAATTCAATTTACAAAATGAGACTATGGCAACAAATTTATTCCCAACGTCATAGAAGAGAAAATATTGCAACAATAAATTCATTTGTGAGAATTGCATAGCATTTCCTTTGATGGTAGAGGTCACGACTGCTTATTGCTTTGAGGAAGTGCCCCTGGTTCAAGGAAACTAATTCATCCAGTGTTGTACCTCATCCTTCAGGAGTTATCAACATCCAGTTTGTTATTGATGTAGAAGAACTAAGTCCTTAATATTTATGCTCAGTTCAAAACTATGAAGTACCTTTCCAGATCCAAATCTCCTAACAGCTCTTATTGAATGATGTCCATATGTGGTTTATTTATTATCTTTTTTACTAATAGTGCATGCATAGATAGACTTTAACCTGGCTTGAGGGAGATAAAATAAAAAAAGGATACTGAAAGTTTAAGGATGGGATTGTTTTATTGTAGAAGTATTTCAGGTGTTTCTCAAGGAAGTTGACTTTGAAGTTTCTAAATATTTCCTGTTCATGAACCTACATTTGAGGGAGAACTAAATTTTTTATCTGAATGTTACTATCATCTAATTAAAAGAGAAAAATCACAAAATGACATAGATGACAAAGCAATGCAAGAGTCAAATACATGTAACTAGATGCATTTATGTTCATTTTCCAAGACTCATTATATCCAGGTGAGTATTCCATTGTTTTCTCCCTTGTTCAGTTTCTGTAGGCTTAGAATGGAAAATCACAACCACATTCCTACTTGGCTAAACAGATTTTTTTTTCTTATTTGAAAAATTACATACCAAAAATATTTAATGTACTTGTGAAAATGCTTGCTATAGTACTTTAGATCCATTTTGATAGATTCTTACAGTGATTTATCAACCCCTAACCACTATAATGGTGAAATGAATTGAGAGCATCATGAAGACTTAGATGTTCTGGAATGTGAACTGTAGTATATGAGGTTTTGGTCATGTAATGTGGGCCTTCAGACACCACCAAGCCTTTTATTCCTCCTATTTATGAAAATATTTCAGTCTGTTGTTCCCTTAACAAGAAGTGGGCTGCAGAATATACTGTCATATGTGTGCCAACCTTCAGTTTTTGTAAAAGAGTTTTTAAAGAGGGAAAACTATATGCATCCAATTAAGAAAATATTAACATTAGCATTAACAAATGAACTGAAATCTGGTTTAGAAAATATAGCTACCTATCAGCTGTTTCAATATTGTTATTTTTCTTTTACTATTGAACAAAATATAATGAAGTATAGAAACTATATATCCCATCTCATCACACATGACTGAATAAAATATTCATTCTGCAATTTAAAAATTATTTGTGCTTTTGAACTTTGCATTTCTTATGAAACAATCATTATGTATACACAAATAGCTCAGTAAGATAAATTAAACCATTACAAATTATTTTCTATGACTATCTTCAAGCGGTGCATTGGGGACTGTAGTTCTTCTTTGAATACATTGGCATTAATATTAATGACCAGCCTACAGTTTTACTGGATTAAATATGTTATATGTATCTTGCATGAATGCCATCTGAGATCATCTTAGAAAATACCTCTCCCATCTTCCCTTGCTAGGATGTATAGTTTAGCTAAAGGAAATTAGACATGGTTTCTAGCTTGAGTTTATTCTTGTTTTTTATATTTTTGTCATCAAAACTTTTTTTTTTTTGCTTTTCTCCAACCATTTCCTACTTTTGGCACATCAATATTAAAGCAAATATTTAATATATTAATGAAATTTCATGTTAGATGAATTTTATGATGGTGCGATTTAGTGTTAAATAATTATTCATATAAGCTTTACAGATTATTTCTCAATAAAATTTGTTATTCTGTCGGAAGGTAATTGCAAAAACAAAAACAAAAACAAACAAAAACCTTAAGACAAATGCTGCTGGCACAGAGTGCTGGCAAGGAGTGTATGCTTTAATATCTAGTCTCTTCCAAGCTCAATAGTGTATAATTCCTCTCTTCTAAGAATTTGCCTTCTATGACCTGGTATAGTGGAAAATCAGATATGTAAGTCTGACATAGGGCCTTGGAGACACTATTTGATTAAAGAATGTAATAGGCCCACCCTTTTCATTGTTTTTAAAATAATTAGTAAGCATTTGACTTCTGTAAACTTCTGTTGACACTATTACTCTTCTATCAAAAAGAACAAACTATACACTTTACAACTTATGATAGAGAGGTATTAGGATAATTTATTTCATTTTACTTAATTCTGTTTGTTATTATTTTCTAACACTATTTAATTAATTAACAGTATTTTACTTAGAATACATTTGAATTGGGATTAGTAAGGTATTGAAAGTAGATCAATGACCAAAAATAAGATGATTTTCTCTATATATTATAAACTATAAATCCAAATCTATAAAACATTAAAAAATATACAAACAGGCAATTCAGCTCCTAAGTAAGGAAAAAAAAATGTAACGAATTTTCCAGGAAAATTGATGGAACTAGAAAATATTATCCTGGCTGAGGTAAACCAGACATGTGTGATATGTACTCACTGGTAAGTGGATATTAGCCAAAAAGTACAGAATACACATGATATAACTCATAGAATATTTGAAGTTTAAGAAGGAAGGCCCAAGTGTGAATGCTTCAAACTACTTAGAAAGGAGAACAAAATAATCATGGAAGGCACAGCGAGGGAGGGATCTAGGTGGGAGGAAGAAGGGGGGCAGAAAAGTGTATCAGGAAGCTACAGGTATTGGGTGCTGGGAGACAGAAAAAAAGTCGAGAGGGCCAGGAGAATAAATGGAAATATGCAGTAGTAGTGGGTGGTAGGGAGTGGAAGGAACCTCTAGAAAGTCCCGATATGAGAGGTTCTAGAGGACTTTCTAGAGGTTCCTAGGACTCACTGGAGATGACCTTAGCTGAAATGCCTAACAATGGGGAGATGGGACCTGAAGAGACCACCTCCAGTATATAGATAGGATCCTCAGTGGAGGCATGGGGCCACCCACCCATCTTCAAAAATGTTAACTCAGAATTGTTCCAGTCTAAAGGAAATGCAGGGACAAAAATGGAGAAGAGACTGAAGGAAAGGCCAGCCAGTGACCTGCCCAACTTGGGATCTCTCTGGCCCATTCGCAGGTACCAAACCCTAACACTATTCTGAACCCATACTGTGAGCTAGCCTCTTGTCTGTAAGCTTTACCAGCAGCTAACTGAGTCAGATGCAGATATCTACAGTCAACCATTGGACTGAGCCCGGGGGCCCCTATGAGAGAGTTAGGATAAGGATTGAAGGAGCTAAAGGAGATAGCAATCCCATAGGAAGAACTACAGTATCAACTAACCTAGACCCCTTAGAACTCCCAGAGTCTTAGCCACCTAGCAAAGAGTATACATGGGCTGGTCGGGGGCCCCCACCCCATATGTAACAGAGGACTGCTTTGTCTGGCCTCAGTAGGAAAGAATGCTCCTAATCCTGTAGAGACTTGATGCCCAGGGAAGGGTGATGCTGGGGTGGGTGAGCTGGGGGGTGCATGGGTGTGTGGGTGTGTGAGGGGGTGGGTGCATGGGCAAGCTCCCTCTCAGAGGCAAAGGAGAGGGGGCATGGGATGAAGAACTCTGGAAGGGAGATCAGGAAGTGGGGCAACATTTGACATGTAAATAAAAAAAATAATTTAATAAAATATTTTAAAGGCCTAATTATATGCAATGTATAAAAGTAAGTACATATTAAAGAGAAATGTATTGTTTAAAGGATGGAGACAAAAATAAATCTTAACATTTGTCATAGAAAAAAAATGTAATGTTGTGAAACATTATAGTCGTACCTTATCTTTTACCTTGGGGTTTGTTTGGTTTCCTAGTGTCTCGGTCAATATCTTGATTTATTTATCATATTTAAAATATTTATTCAACATGTACTATTTTTAGGCCATTGCCCTAAAATATACAGCATATGATATACAGAGTAAAGCTATATATTACACAAAAAACAGTAGATAGCATTTCCCAGCACTCTTCTCAGAGATGAAATCATTTAAATATTATATCACTCTCACCTGATTAACCCAAGGTAACAGCTTTAATAGACAATAACGACTCATATTTAGAAGAAGATGGTCTCTAGATGCAAATGTTCTAATTATCAAGCCACATTGTTCGGAAATTTTTTTTGAATGAAGAAAAATTGATGTCAATTGCCATTCAGACTGCTTTATTAGGAATTAGGATGTGTATTAATTAGTGTATTTTTATGTTAATTATTATTACTTAGATACTTAATTAGTTAGTTAATACTACAACTTTGTTTTGCTCCACAAATTTTATCCATGGATCCAAGCACTATATAAAAGCATTTGTTTTCTATTCAAATGACCAAAGAAACTAATATTTCTTTATAGAAAATAAAGAAATATTATTCTACTTTATAGAAAATAAACACTTTGTCTTTACCACATTAATATAATTTTGCTGAACACACAATTGTATAAATTAATTGTAAAACGTGTGAAATACGAGACTGCTGGTCCTCCTACAGAATTTCCCTTCTCCTCAGCTTCTTTCTGCCTTCCCCAATTCAACAACAGGGGTCAGCGGCTTCTGTCCATTGGTTGGGTGCAAACATCTGCATCTGACTCTTTCAGATGCTTGTTGGGTCTTTCGGAAGGCAGTCATGATATTTTCCATTTTTGAGCATTCCATAGCCTCAGAAATAGTGTCAGGCCTTGTGACCTTCTCTTGAGTTGGATCCCACTTTGGGCCTGTCACTGGATCTTCTTTTCCTCAAGCTCCTCTTCATTTCCATCCCTGTAATTCTTTCAGACAGGATCATTTATGGATCAGAGATGCGACTGTGGGATGGCAAACCCATCCCTAACTTGAAGCCTTGTCTTCCTGCTGGAGGTGGGCTCTATAAGTTCCCTCTCCCTATTGTCAGGCATTTCATCGAAGGTCCCTCCCTTTGATTCTTGAGAGTCTCTCACCCCTCAGGTCTCTGGTGCTTTCTGGGGGTTCCCCCAACTTCCTATTTCCTGAGATTGCCTGCTTCCATTCTTTCTGCTAGATCTCTCAAACACTGGACCACCAACAGATAGCTACACCAGTTGATAGAAGGCCCACAACATACATACAGTAGAGGACTTCTGGGTCTGTGTTCATTCAGTGATGATGCACCTAACCCTCAAGAGACTGGAGGCCCCATGTAGTTTAGAGGTCAGGTGGGGTGGGGGGTGGGGTAGGAGCTTCCACATGGATACTGGGGTGTGGTGGGGACGAGATGTGGGATATCTAGCAGTCAGAGGGTGAATGGGGGTGGGGTGGGGAATGGAATATGAAGGGTAAAAAATAAAATAATTTTAAAAAGTGTGAAATATGTCTACTATATAAATTGGCTCAATCAAACAAAAAAAGCAAATTTCTATGATATTTATTATTTTGTGATGAGACCACTTAGCACCACCTTTTTAAAAATCAACTTTCAAAATATGATACATTGTTGTAACTATAAACCCTAGCTGTATAAAAGATCATCAGAACTTCAAAGCAACCACATATTTTTCTTTACACAAAGCACCTGTAATCTCCATTTCCCCATCCCTTAGTAATGGTTGAGTTCCTCAGAGTTGAAATTGTTCTTAGACTCCACCTTCAAGTAAAATAACATGGAATGTGTCTTTATGTGCCTGGCTTAATCCTCTGAATATAATGTCTTTCAGGTCCATACATCATAGTGAAAGAACACAGTTTTGTTCTTAGGTAGGACCAAATAGCATTCAGTAGTATGGTCTTTACTTTGGTTAAATAAGATATTTTCTGGAGAGAATATTATCATGCCTTGGTGTGGTGTTCTATAAGACATTGTATTAGAAAGTCACAAATTAAGCAGTTGTTTCTTACAATGTGCATACTATTCTTGGTTATTGGTTTTTGTAATAAGTATTTGATAATTTCATAATTCTAACAATTCATTTTTATCATACATGATCACCTCAACTCCTGTCTCTATCTCCTTCTAGATCCTCCCGCTAACTACTCACCCCTCTCAACTTTGTCTCCTCTTCTGCAGATATACTTACTCATTGATTTGGGGCAGCCTCTGGAAAATAGTCGACTTACCCAGGGATATACCTTGATGAAACTGATTTCTCTTTCTCAGAAGTAAGCAATCATGTTCTTTCAATATGATGATGTAGGAGACTGAAAGACATCATATTCAGGGAATTAAGCCAGGGATATAAAATAAGCTCATGAGCCCCTCCCTGTTTTGTGCTGGACTGTTGACTGTGCAAGCAAATATTGCTGCACCAAGGTTGTGACTGCAGCAGTCCTGTCCTGTCCTAAAAATTCCACTTCATTCCATTCATGCCCAACTTTCCACTCTGACCATCTTTCTGCCCTCTCTTCTGTTGGCTAGCTTGATAAACTTCGATCCAGGCTGCTGGGGAATAAAAGCATTAATGGTTTTCGTGAGCACCAGGGCTTGTATAAGTGACCTCTGGCAAGATGTGTCCACTGATGAAATAGCAGCACTATTATGTGTAGGGTAACTCACTACTATGTGACTGAATATGATGTGTGCACCACAGGTATTATTTGATGCCTAGTACTATAACCAGGGACCAATGACGTGACTGACGAGAACACAGGCACTTGAAGGGAAATTACTATTTTTTTTTTTTTTTGATAAATGATTAGGTTGTCAAAGTACATTCTAAACGTTTATGTTTATACCGGTTGATTTGTGCTGCTTTCAACTGTGCTCAAAAAAGTTTCTTTTTGGTGTAGGTAGTAGCTAATGTGGGATCCATGGTTAGAATGCTCAGTATGGATGACACTGAGTGCTTAAATTGTGAATGGGTTATCTCTATCATCTTCTCACTACACCAGACTCAGAGAAATGTATGGAAGAGGGAGTGAAAAGAAGGTGAGAGATGCAGATATGGAGGAAAGCTGTGAAATAGTGAGTTGTGCGCACGGTATGGCTGCTGCACAATCAGCTCTTAACAGTTTTGGTTCACAGCACAAGACGTGACTCTGATCAAGCCCTTAGGAATCCCAGTATGAATGATGCAATCAGAGGCCTCGTCTCTAACAGAGGAGCAACAGATGGCTTCTCAGTGAAGGGAAAATATCTTTCTTGGGGGACTTGGTCCATGGCAAGTTGTACATACTCCTGTCATAGCCACACATATGGGCAACACTATAAAGATACAGGGGTTATTAATAACAATAAAAGGAGAATATGAAGTTGGAATAGGTGAACAGGGCTCAGGCACAATGTGGAATTATCAGGATGTGGAGTGGATGAGTATGATCAATATACCTTGTATGAATGTGCAACCTTTTCAAGGAATGGCAAACATTATTTAATAAAACAAAATTTTATTTGACATATAATAAACACACGTCTTAGGATAGTTTTATTGCATATTCATCAAATGAAAGAGCTAGCTTCTATGCTACGAAGCAAAGAAGCTCTTAGGAGATGAGAGCTGTTGGGAATACATATTCATGTGGAAAGAGATGAAACCCTTCTCACACATCAATGATGAAACATGCAGAGGCACACATTGGTTACAACCTGCCCTCCCAGAGGAGAGCATCATGGGTGGAGTGGGGGGAGGGTGAAGGTGTGGGGGTGTCCTTGGCTGATGATATTTTGTTTCCAAAAGCAAAGCCGTGGACAGCATTGATAGACTGTAGTTACACCAGCCTGCAGCAGAAAACCAGCTATGCACAGCTGGTGCATTCTAATTTTAGAGCTCTGAAGCCTTGTCCACCAGCCTCTAGACACCCGTTTCCCATGTCAAGCTGTGAAGTGAGTAGGGCTGGAGAGAAGCCTGGCATTTCAGCGTTTCAGCTTCTACAAGAGAACCGCAAACGGCTTCCTTGATTCTGAACTCTGATGACTTCATAATTAAATAGCATTCAGGGCAACTGACTCCCCGCCCCCTCCCTACCCCACTTCTCTCTTTGCTTTAAATTTCTTAGTGTATGGGAAATAAATAACTCTGGGACAGAAGTTACTTTGACCCACTCTATAATCAAATGAAGGAATTTTTCTTTGCTGTTAATCATATCACAAGGTCAAACCAGACAATTTTAGTGTTGTTTCTTTACTTTTCTAAGTGGTTTCCGCCAGACCTAAGGGATCTATGGTGTCTCCTAATGTTGTCATATATTTTTTGCAATTGCCAACAGCACTGTTAATATTTCAAATAGCTAGTTTAGCAATACAGAAATTTATGCTGACATTAAAAGCCATCCTGAATTGCTAGTAGAGATATTTTAAGAATCTCTCTATTACTAATGTGACAAATGATGACTTTAATGGCATCATAAACCAGAAATATGAAAGCATTATTAAAAAATTGCTTCATAAAAGAGTTATCAAGTAACTATCAGTTATGCTGTTTAGACATGATGAAAGTTCAGCTTACACACATTGGACCACTTTGAATATACTGTACTAGCTCTATTATAAAACAGGGAGGTAATGAATATTATAGCTTCAAAAATTGTCTTTGCTAATCTTATTCTGAATAAATTGTATTGGTTAGGGAAATTCTTACACCTTATGAGACCAATTCACATTTAAAAGCCATTTTATTATTATGATGCATTTTTCATTTCAGTGACTAGACATATAGTTTGCATGCTGTGGCTACTTCATTTATTTTGGCTTAAATATTGAAATAGTGCACTTAGATTTTAAAGACTTGGGCCTCTGCACTAAAGGGTATCATTATGTTAATTATTCAAACTCTATGAGATGGTTAAACATTTATATCCTGTGTACATTTTATCTTTTACTCTTTCTCCCCTTTATAATTAATGTAGCTGTAATCCATGTGGTTATATGAGCTATTTGAATCCTGGTGCATATTTGATTGTAACATGTCTGTCTTTGCAGAAGTATAGTAACACATCTGTGAAATCACAAACAGTGAAAGTGGAGTTTATAAGCTATTTATATATGGGTCAAAAGTTGATTGTCATGCCTTTGACAGCTACTCTCTTACATATGCTTATTAATAAAAAATTTAAAAAATATGATTGAAAGGGCAGTCTGCTTCCTGGATGTTCAAATGATTAAATTCTTTTGTGTAATTAAATATTAGTATAAATAATTTTATTGTATAAATGTTATCACAAAGGCATTCTGAAGGGGATATGATGAATAATTTATGTAACATATCATTGACATACAAAGTTTTTGATTATGGTTGCAAGGTTTACAACAAGCCTTGCAACATGAGAACAGGAGCAGGCCTCCTGATGATGACAATGACAGGGCCTTTTTCAATAATAAAATCAGTATGATCATGAACTAAAATGACTTGTAAGGCCTCTTCTAATCCATTTCTGACACAGTTCTTGGGGGTTCTGAAAGAAGTAGTCTGGGAAGGGCCTTTGCAGTGAGTTTCTTATCATTTCTCAAGTGAGACAAGACATCTGGAGAGAGCACTTGAAGGGTCGCCTCCCTATGAGGTCACTGATTTTCTGCTATTTCAGTAGAATATGGAGAAATTGATCATTACTGAAAATTTAGTTACTAAGCCTGAAATTGAGAGGCTGTTTTTCTGTCTGTAGTGTACATTTTAAAGAGAGGGAGAGGGAGAGGGAGAGGGAGAGGGAGAGGGAGAGGGAGAGGGAGAGGGAGAGGGAGAGGGAGAGGGAGAGGGACAGGGTGAGGGAGAGGGAGAGGGAGAGGGAGAGGGAGAGGGAGAGGGAGAGGGAGAGGGAGAGGGAGAGAATGTGTGTGTGTGTGTGTGTGTGTGTGTGTGTGTGTGTGTGTGTGTGTGTACCTGTTTGTTTTTATGAACATCCCAGATATCCAGTACACAGAGAGGCTAGAAAAAGAATCTTTGAACCAGTCATTCCATTCCTGACAGATGTGAGCTAACTAATTGGTGTTGGGAATAGAACCAGGTCCTCTCCAAAGCAGTAAGTACTCTTAACAGCTGAGTCATCTTTATAGCCCTGCACTTCAGTATTTCAGTTTAGCAAGGGATACAAAACACAGGTCAGGTGACTAGTGATTCATCTAAAGCATTTGTTTATTCATTTTATCCCCCTTTAAAATTATAGTACTTCAACATAATCCAATAATGTAATTTTTCAAAAATAGCATTTTACATGTTTTAATTATGGAAGTAATACATATTCACAGGAGAAAAATCTGAGCAGGAAATAACAAATAAAGAAATAGAACTCGTAGATGACAATGTTGGGCACATCCTTGATAGCACCTTGTGACAATGGCTATAGACACTACTGAATGATTATGCCAAAGCAAAAGAGAAAGATTTAATTTACTTGGCACCTGCAAGCAACCTAATCAAAATATATTTAATTGGTAATTGTGGGATCAAATGTAATGTCTCCAGTGACTTCTAAACTGATAATTTCTCTCTTTTAAGTCTTCCATCATATAACCTTTGAATTGCCTCCAACAAATGCCATTGAATATTTTCTCTTTTCCAATAATTACTACTTATTTGTACTTATTCTACAAAATTTATCTCCATATATGGCCTTCAAGACTTACATTCTTAGATCTAAGACTTCTCACAGGAGTTAGGCTACTGCTCGGTCAAGAAACAATAAACTTCAGTTCTTAGAAGCTTGGACTTTCAGTACTATAGAGACAATTTGGCTGTTAAGAGTACTTGCTGCTTCTGTATAGAACCTGAGGTCTCTTCCCAACATGCATTGGATAACTCACACCTGTCTGGTGTGCCTGTTACTGAGGTTCTTGAACTGGAAATTTCTGGTTTCTTTGTAAATTCAGTGGTGTCATGTGATGCTTTTCTGGAAACTGTCTTATGAGAGTATGTTTCTGCTGAGGCAGAAACATGGGAAGATGTTTTGCAGAGAACAGACATTTGGTGTTTTTCTCAAAGCAGCTTGCAAAAAAAGTCATGTGATGTTTTGCTAGAGCAGATGCTTGAGACAATGTGTGATATTTGGAAAGTGTATAAATATAACCAGACAGTGGAGGATGCTGTGTGGTATTGGTCTGCCTTACCATTCTCTCCTAGTCATTGTTGAGCTTTGCTGATACTGTTCTTTGCTGAAGATGCTGTACCTTTAGGGTATTTTTTTCACCTTGTGATTCTTTACTGCTCATCATTTGTCATGACTTCATAAAGATAAACACACCAAAAGACTTCTGGTGGTGTTTCAGAGGCTTCTTGCTGCTTCAGTGGACTCGGGCTGATTGTCAGAGACTCAGAGATTCTTCAGGATCAAGCTATCACTTTCGATTCATGAATGGTGTTTGTAAGTGGATAGTGGTACTGCTGCTGATATCCTGACAACAGAGATTGGATTTGCTCCAAAGACCTATTTCTAAACAAGTCCATATCCTCCTTTGCCTTATTAACATTTCCTTTCCACTGCCTGTGGTAGGTGCTGATTTAGAAGGGAGGGTAAAGCATTTAAGTACCCTTATTAAAAGTAGGTTTGAAAAAAACCCTAAGCCTACAGGTTCTATTTCTTATGTCCATTGTACTGTATACATGGGCTGCATATATAGACAATCAGGCAATGCACACACATAAAAATAAATTTACAGGGGTTCATAAATAAGGGCATTCATTTCTGAGGCACATAATAATTTTTACATCAATGTATCATGTATCTATGTGATGTTACAAGGAATTATGAATATATGTTAGGCTTTCGTGGCTGTATTATATAGGTCTTGGAATGACATGGCAGATCCTCTGCTCAAAGTCCCCCAATTATGAGTCCTAAATCTTTTATAACTAGATATGTGTTCTCATTTGGAAACAGAGTCTTTGCATACGTGATGAATTGAGGATAAAATTTGGAATATTCCAGTTCCAATTTACCTGATATCTTCATAATAAGAGGAATTTGTCCCATAAAATATGACTGATGCAGAAATTAGCAGGATACAGTATCAAGTACAGGAATGAGAACATGGCTGGACACTATCCAAAGCTAAGAAGGACATGGTTGTCTTCTGGTCTCTTGGAAGAAAACCTTGATTTTTATACCCAGACCTTAGGAAGCTGAAAAATAAAATCTAGTTTTAAAATGTTGTGTTAAATTTGTTGAAAATGTATATCCATGCTTGTTATTGTCAGTCTCACAAACTGGAGATCATATTAGTGTTAAAAAAGAGAATTCAGAAAAAAATGACCAATCGAGCAATTCCTAATATTGCTAGTGGACTGTTTTATTATGTATGGTTGATGTTAATAAATCACAATGCATCAGGGTGGGAAGGCTTTACCACTCTCCAACCTAAAGTCATTGCTCTAGTATTTTCTCCCAATTATTCATTTAAGAGCTAATGCAGGTACTGATTGTAGGACAGTTCATATTATGACTAAGTACAGGCCCAAATTATTTGTCCTTAAAACAGATTACTTTGGTGGACATTCATTACCTAATAACAGGAATTTCTTAAATGCAGAAACCTTTCTGCCTGAGCAATGTGGGAGAGATGCACATCTTCAGACCTGAAAAAAAAAAGCTGGCATTTATATTGTCAACTGTTTATGGCAGTCAGATAATGTGTAACTGTGAAAGCCAACTACAGGCTGGTGACAATCCCCAGTCCAAATCCAGACAGACAACATAAAGAACTGCACTCTCTATGGCTCGCAAGGTATTGAATTCTGCCAATAGGTGAGGAATAGAGATCTATCTTCGGCATGATATTAATCAGTAGAGTAGCTTTGTCTAATGGTTCTAATTAAGTACCACAAGCTAGGTGACTTAAAAAAATTGTCTTGGACAATATAGCAACTTATGTATCCATGTTGTTCCAGTGGCTACTTCCAAACCTGTGGTTGCACAGATGCTCCTAGGTAGACTCAGTGAGTCACAAACTTAACTCTTGAATGTGAGAAAGAGATTTGCAGGAAGAGTGTTCTAGGAGGAGTTAATTTTCTATCTAAAACAGGACTTTCCTCAGTTTTTCCAGTTTACTCTGCTTTTGTCTGCAGGAGATGCTTTATAAAGAAGTCTGCATTTCAGTAGAAAAGCTATGTGCTAGGAAATCATGAGTTTCCAAGGCTGTTCGTCTCTCAGGCCCTCAGATTTCTTGTCAAGTGGCATAGAAATAAGAGGGTGCACTGGGTGCTCAGCTCACTTGAAATTGAGACTTGGTTAATTGAGCCCCGCAATGAATGAAGGAATAAAGATGATACTGACTCTTTCCATGCACATCCCTACCCACTCCTTGTTCCCTAATTCATTTGAAGTTGTTTATTTCAGGTGCTGACTGAAGTGGAGACCGATGGCAACAGTTTAAAATTCTCTCTCATCTGTTTGAAATTTCTTGTTAGCATTCCTGCTCGGCTTCCATCAAGGTATGAAAACAGAAAGAATCAGATACAAACAGAGCATTAAACAATGCCTCTGCCTCCCGGGTTCATTTAATACTCTCCCATATACGCAAGTTAATAATTCACACTCTGCAGAACCTCAGCACGTCTCTATTAGATTTGATGTCCTCTATTAATGTGACAGCACACACCTAGAGCAAAACCATGGTATTGGGAATAGCAGGCAGGGTAGGGGTGTTTTTGAGAGCTGTATGCTAGAAGTGTTTCTCTAGACTCTTTAGCTCATTTAAAAGCAGGTCTTAGTAAAGCTAAATTCTGTTAAATAGTGTTCGTTTTAAGTGTGTCTAACTATAGAATTTCAACAAAAGTGGAGAATGGCAGCACCCACCCTGTCCCTTTTCCAGACAGGAACAGAAGCAAACTTGGCTTTTCTCTGTCTCTTCACTCGTCTCAGCAGGAATTAGCAAAGGAGCTGACTGGGAAAGGAACAGTACACGTGTGGGATTCATAGTCTGGGGCTACAGGTCAGGCCAGAAGAATCTAAGGTTCCATTTAAATGTTTTATGAAAAACATGTAAGAAGAAGAGAAGAAGGAAAAGAAAGCCATACCTCAGTGAAAGTTCAGAGCTTTCTAAATCTCTCACTTTATTTTTTTTTTAACATTTTGCAAAATATAAGTAAATCAGGTATTGAGAATTATATGTTAAGAGAAATAGCCAAGACTCAATAAATATATTTGAATTCTATTTCTAGTAATAAAGTGTATGCTACAAAAATCAGTTTATTCCATGTACATAGAATTGTGTTAATTATCTGAGCTGTTTATATAGATTGGGTGTTAATAATCATCAGAATTATAGTCATCTTCAACATTAGCAATCTTTTTAGTATACTTTTTCTACATTTTAAACAATGTTTGCCACAGAATATTTTTGCTACCATAGATAATGCTAGAAAATCATTGACATGAATTACAACCACTGTAATTTTACACTATGACTCATATGAGAACATTTTATTTTATTCAAGAAGATAAAAAATAATGAATGATTCTCTTAAGCCAAAACTATATTTCTATTGGAAGAACAAAATATAGAAGCCAAAACAAATTAGAGAAAAGCCCTTTCATCTGTGAAAGTAAATAAATCACTTAAAGAAATAGAATGTGATTTATTTGAAAGAATGATTTAAATTTAAAATGATATACAGTCAATATAATTTGCATTAAATGTTAGGTTTTATAAGGTAAAGGAAGTAGAGGAAGATTTAGAAATAAGAACACCTAGAAAAGATTATCTTAGCACAATGATGTCAGCCAGATATGACTAGTGGAGGGTCATAGGTTCCTGCTGCTTTGGACTAGTCTGCCATTTGTGAAGACTGAGACACTGATATCACGGCATGACAAGGCTGAAAAGGCAGTGCTGACTCGCATACATCACTTAGGGCCAGAAAGACCAGAGAATTAAAAGACAGACTCAATGAGAGTCGACAGGCATAGTTACAGTTAAGTTCCTTAGAAAAAATAGCTAAGAAAAGGGTAAAGCAGGATTTTGATGTTGGGGAAATAAGTAAGTGGCATTTATATGATTAAAGATGACAATATTTTGTTAAGCCAAATAACTAACAATTATCCTTGTCAGTTATCTAAATCACACTTTATTCATCTGATTGTGTTTTATGTTTGCCAACTTAATACTGTAGTGATAACAAATATTTATCAGGTACTTACTATCTGCCATTTTTTCTGTGTTCCTGTGTATCAACTTATTGTACACACAAAAAAATCACCTTCATTTTTTTGTTAGATATTCTCTTTATTTACATTTCAAATGTTATCCTCTTGCCCAGTTTCCCCATCCCTCCGAAATCCCCATATCCCATGTCCTCTCCCTCTCCCCCTGCCACTATCAATATGTTCCCCCACCCACCTCCCTGCCCTGGCATTCCCCTACACTGGGGCATTGAGCCTTCACGGGACCCTTTGGCCTTTCCTCCCATTGAGGCCAGAAAACGCCATCCTCTGCTACAAATGCGGCTAGAGCCATGAGACCCTCCAAGTGTACACTTTGGTTGGTAGCTTAGACCCTGGGAGATCTGAGTGGTTTGGTTTGATGATATTGTTGTTTTTCCTATGGGGTTGCAAACCTCTTCAGCTCCTTTAGTCCTTGCATGAGGAAAACAAAGTTTTGAAAGATAAAAATCAATTTTTTTCAGACAGTAAAATGTGAAAAGAAAAACTGGGCACAACAGTATCACATAATGCAAGTCTTTAAGCTCTGCTTCATTTATTTTTTTAATGTTTGATAGTAGAACTTATGACCTATACTTGTACCTCTCAGCTGTGCAATCTCCCACAATGCAGAGAAACAGGAAATTGTGAAGCAATGATTCTTCTCCTTTTTTCCTTTCATCATTCATTAATTCAACTGGAAATCATTTTGCATCTACTATGAGATTGTGTGAACATAGAAATGAATAAGACATAATCTTTTACCAAATCATATTTTAGTGGCTAAAATGAAACACAGTAGACAGTACCCATGTGACTGTGTGTGCGTTTGTCCCGGCTCTACTGCTCAAACACCAGGAAGCATTTTATCCTAATGGGTACCTGCTCCAATTGGACAAGAGCTGTGGAGGGGACTGAAAATGGTAGGTTAGGGCTGAGCTGAATTTTCATGATGCAATGGTATTTTAGCAAGATGTCTTTTGTTTTGTTTTAGAAAATGGTGGTATGTGTGTAAGTGGCTATTCTCAAGGAATCTAAACTATTACAAGAATTAAATCTCTCCTTGTATCATAGGGTGATATAAGAAAACTGATACTATCCAGTAGATAAAAGTTGTTGTTGTTGTTTTTATAACAATACAGCTTTGCTTTTTTGAACATTTACTCAGTGGTACTGAGAGACAGTAAGGGTAACTGACATCTTTAACTTCAAGTTAAAACAATTCATTCAGTGTAAATAATTGAACATAGTTGAGATAGAAAATCATGACCAGCTAATCACCAATTATTCATCAGTGAGCCTTGGCAAATAGTCTCAGATCGTTGCTTCAGTACATTTGTTTTTCATTTCCAAATATGGAGGCAATGATTGTTGAGGGATAAAGTAAGTACCTGGAATATGACAAATGCCCAGACAGTTAGAGAAACAGCTTGACATATGTGAAACATTTATTTAGTGACTGAATATGGAGTCTGCTCTATAATATCAACACAAAGGCATGGTGAAGAGATCTTATTCCTGTTTCACCCACATATCAGCAATCTGACTGGAATAGCATTTCCTGCAAAAGTTGGAGTTGGGTCCTTAAGTCAAAAGCAACTGATGGTGTGGCAGTCAAACTACAAATATTCACTAGAAGATGTCCAAGGCAAAATTCACTGTTTCTGAGAATAAGAAAGGTAGGAAGTGTTATAAGATAGATGGGCAGCAATCTCTTCATATTGAGGTGACCCTCAAAACTCTACATATTTCACTATGTAAAAATGTTAGAAAAATAATATTGCTTAACCTATGTTATATAAAAAGAGCAGAAATGAATACTCCCTGAAATCAGCAATGAACTATTAATAGCATTCATCTATAGGCTGTGGGCTTATTGATTGTAATTCTCTTTATCTTTTTTCTCCCCCAAATATCATAATCAGAAAACTGTATATTACTTTAAAATCATAAGAGAAAGAAATGAGTTTACTAATAAGCTATAGTTGATGCCTGTCCCAACTCTGTGGACAATATGCACTTAAATATGTAGCACACTGTGATGGAACTTTATTCCTTGTCAGAAATTTAGAGGTGAGGAAGAAGTGAATGACAATTAAATACAAAACAGCAGCAGGGGATTCTGTCTGCCTGTGTACATATTATTACTTCAGTGGACTGTTTATTGATGGGCGATCCTGCCTTGATTTTATTAGGAAACTGTCTTTTGAATCAAAGTGTTTTCCCTTTGTCTATCAATCAGATTAAATTACAGCCCAATAGGAATATGAAGCAATATACCAACGCAGGAGTTTGAATTATAAAGTAAACTAGCCCTCAGCTACGCTGCAGTCCAGTGGTACCTTCTCTGACACACTTGCTCTGAGGGAAATAAGTTGTCCTGCCTCAGAGCAACAGCCCTCATAAACACAATAAAATTGTCCTTTCCCGCAGACTTCTAGTGGACATCACCCCCTGATGAAGCCTACTTTCCTTTACAACAGATTGTCTATCTTTGGGAAGCAGTAATTTTACCTGTGTCAAAACCTGTGATAACATTAATGAAACTGCCCTGTTTTAGATATTTCTTCTCTGCTTCTCTGGGTGTTAAAGTATGAGAACATTCAAAATTGTGTTTATTATTCCCCCCCGCCCCCTGAAATGCTGACATGTGTTTCATCCTTATGTTTACCCAGCAGGCCACTAGCTGTTAGAAAGGAGACCAGAGACATGGTCAGGTTGCGTCTGAACCCAGAAATAATATTCATCAGGACCCAGTCATACCCAGGATGCTCTCATGCAGCTGGACGATTGTGGGTTGTCAGGAACAAGGTGTGACACTCATGATATCAGCGTAGGGTAGCCATTTCTACTGAAAATCCTCAATAAAGAACTCTATTTCAAATTTATTAGTACTGAACTTAGTGCTAAGTAAAGACTTCAAAGAGAATAAAAATGGCAAACTCATTATTGTGACAGGATATCATAAAATATATAGCAGTTAATAATTACAGTGTATATAAGCAGAGAAGTACATTGTTATAGGGAAAGGCATGTAGAAAGGGGCATCAGAAGAAGCCCATGTCACACATTTGTATAGGAATATAGATTCTAATTTGTTCATATATGTCTTAATCATATTTTTAAAAATTAATGAATTGTTATGATTAATAGCAACCTATACTCTGAAGACCAATGTTAACTTTAAGAAAACACACTTAATTTACTTGATATGGCTGACATTTATGTCCACATTTGAAGATGAACATTTGAAGATGTACTTCACAAAAATCTTAGGGAAGCACAACAGTTGTCCGGGCCTTAGAGGACAGGGAATGGCCCAGGATGCTCTATAGAAACTCTAGTATATTACAGTAGAGTGCTAAGAGTTCACTAATGGTCCCTAATGGCAATCTTTGGTATCTGCGAGGCTGGACAGTGTTTCTACAAAACTTAATATGTGAAGTCTGCTCATATCCATAAAGCAGACACCTATTACAGCTCTCATGGCATCTGGGATTGGCCGTGTGTTCAGAAAGGTGGCATGAACACAGTTCTGTCTGCCTAGTAAAGTTCAATGTTTCTCACTGAGATGGAAGTCATCAGAAATGATGTATCAATATCCACATGCATGCTTGTGCTGGATTAGAATGCACAGGGCCAAAAGGAAGTTGATGTTATTTCCAGATTTAGAAGGGGATCCAGTGAGTATAGCTATGTTACTTTTGAGACTTTTAAGAGGGTGGGAGAAAGGGCCAGACCCATTTGGTATATTTCTTGGATTTAACTCTTAAGCCTAAAACATCTTTTTTTTTGATTCAGTAATCTGAATTTTAGAATATCGAAACAATAAATAATTTCAATGAAGAGACACCCTGCAATCATTTTAGAAACCCTGTAACTTGCTCTTCTAGTCTTCTAAGTTAAAATGAGCTTCCTCAAGAAGATTCACTTACTTAGAGAAAATATTAAATTATAAAGCACAAGCTATATAGATGTCTTGAACATCATACTTAAAAAATTAATATACTCATATAGCATTTGTATCTACACTGATATGAATTTTATTAAATAAATCAGCCATCATTTTAGTCTGGTAATTCTGAATTGCCAAGAAGAAAAGAATCCAGTTTGGACCTGCAGAATCAACCTTGCCTTTATTGATTAATAATTCATTACATCTTTGTGAGGAAATGTTTTTATAATATTTACTGTGAAATGCCATGACTTGGTAACAATTTCCTCCAAACTATCTTTCTTCCCTCTTTTCCTCCATCCCTTCTCCCTTCCCCCTCTCTTTCTTCCTTAACAAGTTATGGTGCATCTTAATCCACTTGCAAATTCAGAAGTGTCATGGAGAAAACTTCTTAAAATACAATTGTGTAGACATAGCTTAAGTAAAATGCAATTGCAGATAGATGACTACATTGAAAATATTTAAACTGTGGATTGTGGCTCTTGTGTTTCAGTAAACAAGAAACTGCATAACTGAACATCCATTATTACTGCTGTGGGGAAGGGGAGCTATGGGTTGAGTTCTGTTGAGCATTTGTGTCTGTACCACATCCCGAGTTAAGATATTTTTCTTCAGTCAGGGCCTCTATATTGGTTAGACTGGATTCTTTTTTTTTTATTGATACATTTTTATTAGATATATTCTTTATTTACATTTGAAATCTTATCCCCTTTCCTGGTTTCTCTGCTGAAAATCCCCTATCCCATTCCCCCTCCCTCTGCTCACCAACCAACCTGCACTGGCTTCCCTGTCCTGATATTCTTCTACACTGGGGCATCAGGCCTTCACAGGAACAAGGGTCTCTCCTCCCATTGAAGTCCAACAAGCCCATCTTCTGCTACATATGCAGCTGGACCCATCGGTCCCTCCATGTGTACTCTTTGGTTGGTGATTTAGTCCATAGGAGCTCTGGGGGTACTGGTTAGTTCATATTGTTGTTCCTCTCTTGGAGCTGCACGCCTTCAGCTCCTTCCATTCTTTCCCTAGCTCCTCCATTGGGGACCCTGTGCTTAATCCAACGGTTGGCTGAGAGCATCCACTTCTGTATTTTTCAGGCACTGGCAGAGCCTTTCAGAAGACAGCTATATCGGGCTCTTGTCAACAAGCACTTGTGGCATCCACAATAGTATCTGGGTTTGGTGACTACAAATGGGATGGATTCCCCAGATGGGACAGTCTCTAGATGGCCTTTACTTCAGTCTCTACTTCACACTTGGTCTCTGTATCTCCTCCCATGAGTATTTTGATCCCCTTTCTAAGAAGAACTGAAATATCCAAACTTTGGTCTTCCGTCTTCTTGAACTTCAAATGGTCTGTGAATTGTATCTTGGGTATTCCAAGCTTCTGAGCTAACATCCACTTATCAGTAAGTACATACCATGTGTGTTCTTTTGTTATTGGGTTATGTCACTCATGATGACATTTTCTATTTCCATCTATTTGCCTAAGAATTTCATGAATCCATTGTTTTTAATAGCTGAGTAGTATTCCATTGTGTAAACACCAATAATTTATGCTCTAAGATCCTCATAAAATTGCAAAGCTTCTGTAAAACAAAGGACACTGCCAATAGGACAAAGCAGCAACCAACAGATTGGGAAAACATCTTTACCAACTCTATATTCGATAGAGGACTGATATCCAATATATACAAAGAACTCAAGAAGTTAGACTGCAGAGAACCAAATAACCCCATTGAAAATGAGGTACAGAGCTAAACAAAGAATTCTCAACTGAGTAATACCAAATGGCTGAGAAGCACCTGAAAAAATGTTCAACATTCTTAATCATCAGGAAAATGCAACAACAACAACAACAAAAAGAAAACAAAACAAAACAAAAACAAAACAAACAAACAAACAAACAAAAAAACCCTGAGATTCTACCTCACACCAGTCAGAATGGCTAAGGTAAATAATTCAGGCAACAGCATATGCTGGCAAGGATGTGGAGAAAGAGGAACACTCCTCCATCCTGGTGGGATTGCAAGCTGGTACAACCACTGTGGAAATCAGTTTGATGGTTCTTCAGAAAATTGGACATAGTACTATCTGAGGTCGTAGCTATACTTCTGCTGAGCATATAACTAGAAAATGCTCCAACGTGTAATAAGGACACATGCTCCACTATGTTAATAGCAGCCTTATTTATAACAGCCAGAAGTTGGACACAACCCAGATGTCCCTCAACAGAGGAATGGATACAGAAAATGTGGTACATTTACATGATGGAGACTGGATTCTTATAACCTCTCATTCATTTGAAAGCATTTCTTACGAGCTGGAGAGACAGCTCAGAGGTGAACAAGTCTTCCTAATCAATTCAGGATTATCACACTTCAGATCCCAGAACCCACTTAACATACCAAGTCTTGCACGTGCTCAACTGGCCAGGAAGAACGACACTGCAACAGGATCCTTCTGCACACGTTTATTGGGAGAGCATTGATTGCATAGGTGAAAGAAGAACAACAACGAACAAGGAAAATGATGCTGCTTATGTACCCCTCCATGTGACGTGTCAGCTCCTGATTAGCTGTTCACTCATCACCCCACTACTACGCCCCAGGATGGGCAGTGACTTGGCACGAATTTACTCTTGCACCTGTGCACATTACTTGTTTACCAGTTAGGCACAGCGGAGGCTCATGATGGCAATTGCTCACGGCTCTCCACAACCAAGTATGCTGGTGAGTTCTTTTTCAACTCAACATGAATTCATCACATGTGAAAAAGGACCACCATTGGAATGTCCTGAGAGTGTAGTGAGGGATTTTGTTGCTTGATGGTTAATATAAGGGGGAGGGGCTTGTCTGCTGAGAGTGGTGCCACACCTAGGGAGGTGGCTCTGGATTGCATAAGAGAGTAGGCTGATTGTGTTGAGCCAGGCACAGCAGGACAGTCTGTAGTGTTCCTATATTGACTCTGCTTCAGTGTCTTCCCTGTTGTTTTTGATTCTGTTTCTGCTCCACCACCTCTCAAAGATGGACTGGGGAGATTGGCCTTTTAAGATAAATAACCTTTTACTCCCCAAGGAGCTTTTGGTCTTGTTTATCAGAGTAACAGAAAGAGAAGCATATCACCTATTGCCTCTTAAAGGTCTGCAGCTACAGCTTCCATGGAGCACATACCTACTCTGGTCTCTGCATGCACAGTTGTGCACACACACACACACCTAAGTATACATATACATAAATATATAAACATGCAATTGAAGTAAATGTTAAGAGTCTCTCTTGATTTATATGCCATTTACGTTATAGAACTACAAGCCTTTTAAGGATAGTTAATCATGTGTAAAATATGTATGTGTTGAAATTAATTCTATTACACCCTTCCTCTGAGTTCAGTGACAGTCACCTGACATGGAACACATATCTATACCATCCTACATCTGTCTTCAGTTGCATTGCATTCACCAGTGTCTGAGAAGAGAGCCAAGAACCTCCCAGTCTCTGTCTATTTAATCTTCACAACTCTGTGACCACAAGGAAATATCATCTTCCCAAATATTGGGCAATTTCACAGATTTAAAAATACTTTACACTTATTTACCATAGTGCTCCTTCTTGTCACCAGCTTATTTTTAAAATATGCTATTTCTTTCCCTCCCCCCCCCCTTTTTTAATTCCCCTTGGCAGTTAAGGAGCATCTTAAAATAAAAGCTACAGGAATTTATAATAAATTTACTATTCCTTTTCCCCATTTTCACTTCTTCAATAAAATTAGAGAAATGCTAGTGATTGCAATAATCTGATTGGGAATTTAAATGCAAAGAAAATCAGAAAATTTTAAATTGTGGTTCCTACAGCAACTATAAAAAGACACTCAACATGACTGCATATTTATATTAAGATATAAAACTTAACAACTTCTCCAGTTATACAAATGCTATATAAAAACAAAGGGGTGGAATTATGGTTGCTATGGGAATCACAACTCTGAACCTACTGACTTTTCGAAGTTTAAATATACTGACATAGAATTTCACACTGAATATTGCATAGGTACAGGAACATGCACGGGATTAGAGACAAACATGTGGCAAATGACATGAAATGAAATAATGAACAAAATGTCACTCTAGTGCCTAAATGTCTCCTATTTATGGATCAGTTCCCCACACTGTGGTAATGCAGCCCATCTACAAACAGCAAAATATCCCAGAGCAGTTTCTCATGAAGACATTCTGTGTTCTTATCTTCTCCTTAGTTCAGAGGGTCTCTCCCATGGAGGAATCCTGGAAAACAAGCAGTTTTATTTTTTAATAAAATAAAATCAGTGTAAAGGTTGAAATAGTGATTTACTGGTGTAAAACCTTTCATTATTGTCTCCAAGTCAGGCTAATAATTATAGTTATATGACATCTAATGTGAGTAGGTTAGATGAGATAATGTGTATAAAAATTTCTAGCTAAGATATGCAAGCATTATACAGATTTATCACATCAATATTCAGGATTTTTCACTATATCTCCTGTACAATAGTATAAACATCTTACATTTTGAGACTTTTCAATGAAATGATATTTTGGTTAGGCAATAAGAGTTTACAAGTTGAAAAACGAACATTTATGATTTTTCAAGAAACAGGCAAAAATGGGGAGCAGTTTTTTTTCTTTTGGCTCCATATAATTCTTTTACAAACAATGGTGGAGATGCCCTTCCAGAGAAACAGTTAGAATAGGTGTCTGTCCTTCAGAGCATGCTAATCATACAGCCTTCCCAGCTTTAGCCTCGGCTAGGCTGGTGTCAGGACATAAAAACTTTCATAAAATCTCAGCAGCTTATGAACTTCTGTTTTATTTGATGGTGGTAGATAAATTTTTTTCTTCTATTATTACAAGATCTGTCAGAGAGGATAGGTGGTATTTTTCTCAATAATTTATTAATTCACTTTACATGGTTTATTCTTTCATCCTCACCTTAAAGCGCTCTGGAACAATGTGATGCAATTTCAAGTCCAACAATGCACCTAGGGGCTAGAGAGTCGGGTTCAGCAGTTAAGAGTCTGTGCTGCTCTTGCCCAAGACCTCAGCTTGATTCTCAGCATCTGCATCCAATAGCTGATAATTGCTTGTAAGTCCACATCTAAAAGGAACCAATGCCTCTGGACTCTGAGGGCAGCTGTATGCATGTACATGCCCCTCAACACACATGATTATAAATAAAATAAGTAAGCAAAATAATCACTAAAAACAGAAGAGTGTGTCATAAAGTGTCCAGGTTTGGTTTTAGCATCCACTTTGGTTGGCTGATAACCAGCTTTGTAGTCATCTGAACACATGTGACAGACACTCTGCATATACCCACACTGGTGTCCCACCCCCATGGCTACCCCCAATAGGGGATATTTTGTGCATTGCCCTCATTGCCAATTCAACAGCTTCTCAGAAAGGATTCTTATACTAGTATTAAACATATCAAATGTCTTCCATGCTCTGGTTGTCACAGCGACTCTGACAAACTTCTGAAAAGATAATTTGATGGTTAATGGAATAAGTCCCTTGTAGCTACGTTTTCAAAGTTTTATATGCATTAGGGGCGCTTCAGGCCTATAAAGTAGACTGTAACCAAATCTTCTGAAACAGTTTGCAGATAACGTCTTAGAAGAAATGAGGGCTTGGGAACCATTCAGATAGTGTATGAGACAAGGCTTCCTGAGATTGTCATAGCACATCATGATGGAAATGCATCTTACTTTTTCACCAAGTGCATTCAAGCATAGACCCATCTTACTCCTGGAATACATTTGCAAAACTGCTCATCCCGGAGCAAACAATAGGCTTCACGATCTTTTCGACTTGATTATTTTTTTCTAAGTCTTTAATGCAATCTACAGAAATTCTACAACCTTCTATTGATAGTGTGAAAAAGCCTGAGAGAACTTCAGTCAGAAAATGAAGAATAAATCAGGTTGTCTGACACCATCTTGCTTACCCACCCACCCCCCTTCTGAATATAAATAGTCTTGTCTAAATTGTTTCTTTATGGCAGTTCTTTAGTCTCTTAGTTTTTGGTTTGTTTATTTTGTTTTTGAAGCATGGAATTTCTATGTAAAAGAGGCTGACCTTGAACTTGTGATTCTCTTGCCTCCTTCAGCCTCCTGATTGCTTAGATTATAGACATGGCACCCAGCTGCATCGACTCATAATTAATGGAGAGAACAGGAAATATTTCCTTCTAGAAACTGCAAATGAGTGTGTGTAAAGTTCCTTGAACAGCCCTGGCACACAGTAAGTACACCGGAGAAACAATGACTGCTACAATATTATGAACAAATATCCAATATTCTAAAGTGCCATGAGAATTAGATGAATGCAAATAGAATCTGCCCTAAGAAGGCAATAATGTAGCAAACGCTATAGGCAGGAAAGTGAACCTAATGTGGATTGAGTAGTATGGTAGGTGCCTGAACAAGTTACTGTAATACCTACCACGATCACAGCTATTTTATCCCAAATAAATGTAAGTGCATGTAACTAGTAGCTAGCTTGTCTTCTTTTCTTTGCTCCTTTCTCTTCCTTTCTTTTCTTTTCTCTTCCTTTCTCTTCTCTTCTCTTCTCTTCTCTTCTCTTCTCTTCTCCCTCTCCCTCCCCCTCCCCTCCCCCTCCCTCCCTCCCTCCCTCCCTCCTCTCCCCTCCCCCTCCCTCCCTCCTCTCCCCTCCCTCCTCTCCCCTCCCCCTCCCTCCCTCCCCTCCCCTCCCTCCCTCCCTCCCTCCCTCCCTCCCTCCTTTCTTTCTTTCTTTCTTTCTTTCTTTCTTTCTTTCTTTCTTTCAAAGATCGTAATTCTCAAATATCTTGGAGCCTGAAAGAAGAGATACTCAGAGGGACACATGTAAGTTGTACAGTGCTGTCATTCTCTCCCCAGTGCTCACACCTATCTTGAGGGTCAGCTAACTCTTCCCCTCCCCTGTCACCACTCTGCCTTTGCAGCCCTGGGAAGCTTTAGGAAATGAGATCCTTTTGAATCATACAAAGGAACTGTAGCAGGGTTGTGTAATTTTGGAGCTAGTATTTGTTTATTTTATTTCTAATTTTTTAGAGCGGTGTGTGGGAAGGGTGGGGTGCATGTACACATGCAGCAGGTGTTCTCGGAGGTCAGAGGCCTCAGATCCCTTGGAACTGGAGTTCCAAGCAATTGAGAGTCACCTGATGTGTGTGCTGGGAGTTGAACTCCCACTTCAAGAGCCGCATTTGCCTGGACCACTGTGCTGTGTCTCCATACCTAGTGCTTTTGTTTCCTCCCAATCTATCTCCTTTCAAGGACCCAATTGACCCTGTCTTCTCACATGACTCTAGGTTGCGGCAAGTTAGAATTTAAAAGTAAGCATCTCACAGAAAATGGGACTTGTTTTCCATTATCATTCTGTGCCATTGCAAGTATACAGATGCCTATTGCAATTCCTTGTAGTAAGATTTCACAGCTATCTTAGCTAGGGTTTCCATTGCTGTGCAAAGACAAAATGACTACTGTTGAGGTTGGGCCCTGGTTCTTCCTTCCAACCCCATGCTACCAGAAATAAGACTCACACTCAAAATACATTTACCAATACTTTGACCACATTGGTAGGCCCTTCTGTGATTATATATAACTTAAATTATCCCATTTCTTTTAGCCTACATTCTTCCACATGGCTGCTTACAATTAGGTACCATGCACCCATCTTGTCACATCTTTCAAGTGAATCTCCTGCCTGACACTATCCCAGAAGTCTTTCTCCTCCTGGATATCCCACCTCTATTTCCTGCCTATGCCATTGGCCATAGGCTTTTTAATTGATACATCCATACAATACTCAAAATATCCTCTCTGCAGACTACAGCATCTTTTATAAAGAGAAGCATTTAATTGGGGCTGGCTTACTGTTTCAGAGCTTTAGTTCATTATTGTTATGGTAGGAAGCATGGTGACATGTAAGCATACATGATGCTGGAGAGGTAGCTCTGAGTTCTACATCTGGATCTGCAGGAAGCAGAAAAATACCGAGATATACTAGGTTTGCTGTGAGCTTTTGAGATCTCAATGCCTGCACCCAGCATCACACATCCTTCAACAATGCTTCACCTATTTGTCTCATAGTTCCAGTCTCTGGGAGCCTTGGGTACCACTTTCGTTCCTATCACTACAGCAATCATATATGATTTACCCTTTTAAATTTATTTTACTTTTAATAGCTTGTTTGTAGTTATAACTCCCTAACTATGTAATTATCATATTGAAAGTATATGATTCAATATTTTAGTGCACATGTAATCATCACCACTGTCAAGAAGTTTTCAACTCCCCACAGTGGGGAAGAATTCTAACACGTAGTATTTACTCAAAGCCACACTTTGCCTCCTTTCACAAGGCCTAGTAAGACACTAGCATGCTTTCTAGATCTATAAATTTGTCTATTCTGCGTGTTGAATATTAATTTAATCATATAATGGTACATCTTTTGAGACAGTATTTTTCAATAGCATAGTATTTTCAGATTCATCCTTGTTGGAATGTGTCATCATTTCAGGTTTTAATACTTACAAAAACTCCACTGTGCAGGTAGATTATATTTTGTCATTCAAATGTTGGCAACATAGACATTTCTTTTTTTTTTATTGTATGAATAGTGCTATTGTGAACATTTGTGCAAGATGTTTTGCACATAGGTCTTTTGAGTGTGTTCCAAGGAATGGACTATTTTTTATTTCATTTTAAGAAACTCCCAGTCTATCTATTGAATTTCTGGTAACTTTTACCTTCCCCCATGTTAAGCATGATAGTTCAAGTCTTTTTATTTTTTATTTTTTTTTAAATTAGGTATTTTCCTCGTTTACATTTTCAATGCTATCCCAAAGGTCCCCCATACCCATCGCCCCAATCCCCTACCCACCCACTCCCCCTTTTTGGCCCTGGCTTTCCCTTGTACTGGAGCATACAAAGTTTGCAAGTCCAATGGGCCTCTCTTTGCAGTGATGGCCGACTAGGCCATCTTTTGATACATATGCAGCTAAAGACAAGAGCTCCCGGGTACTGGTTACCTTTCTATAACCTTCCTATCATATGTCTTCCTTCTTTTGGGTCACAGTGAAAAATATCATGGACTTTTCTAATGTCTGGCTAGGTTGAATACCTTTAAAAATGTACTGTTATATACTAATTTCTATATTTTCTTTGGAGAAATTTCTGTTCCTAAATAAATCTTCTGCTCATCTAAATTTTAATTTATTTTTTCATTTTTTGGATTATTCTTTAAGTTAATTTTAAATTCTTAATTTAATAAATTAAAAAATTAATTTAATAAATTAAAAATTTAATTTAATAAATTAAATTCTTAATTTAATAAATTAAAATTTTAATTTAATAAATTAAAATTTTAATTTAATAAATTAAATTCTTAATTTATTCTTTTAATTAATATTTAATTTTAATTCAACTGCTTATGTTAAACATATATACAGTGATTATACTCATTCCTCCTCTTTTATTCTATTTTCCATTTCTCCCCCTCTGAACTTCATTTTTCTTCACACTAATACACCAATGACTACTAAAAAAAGACGACAGTCTCTCAAAGAGGGTTGGAGTCTTGTGTGCAAATTGTCTATTTGTTAGTGAATGCTGAAGGGTCCAAGCTTGCACAGATACCCATTTGAGTTGTGTATTCATGACTGCAATGGCATTTAGAATCTTGTCCTCATTATCTGACTCGGATTCGTTTGGTTGACCTCTTTCATAATGGTCCCTTGGCCTTGTTATAGACATTCGGTTTATGAATGAGTCTTCAGCTGCCATTGACTTTCACCATTTTGACTAGATATGAGTATTTGCATTATATACACTCCTTTGCAAAACGGAATTTTTCTGCTCTATGATGAGAACAGCTTTATTTTATAAGGATAAACATGAATGTCTAGAAGAAAGTTTAACAACATGCCCATTTAGGGAAATTAGAGGAGTTTCTTGGGCTCCCCAGCCATATTCTTTTCTCTCCCGTGGCTGGAGACTCTAATCCAATGACAAAGCATTTGATTTCCCTAAATAGTTATACAATATTAACGTTGCTTTCATGTCTTGCCTAGAATGTTATAATCTATCAAGCATGGTCAACCGTTGGGTGAGACTATTGATGAGTCTTCTCTCTTAACAGCCTACATACTACCTTCCACCAGTACAGGTATTAGCAAATAAAGATAGAGTTTCCAGCCCTGCTACAACTTGATTTACTTTCTTGCAGAACCAAAGGGTATGGTATCATCAAGACCAGAGCCTTACCATCTGGTTCTGATAGGAAATTTAGAGCAATGACAATATTTTGGGTTTTTGTTGTGTTTTTGTTTGTTTGTTTGATTTTTTGTTTTTTGTTTTTGTTTTTTTTTTGCTTTTGCTTTTATTTTGTTGTTATTATTTTTATTTTGGAGGGGAGGCTCTGGCATCTGTCATGTCCATAACTCATGGAGATGTGTTTTTCATTTGACACTAGGATTTCTATCTCAAAGACTATAAAATCTGAGAGCAGCTTTGTCAGTTCATAAGACTGCTTCCATTCCTTTAATTTTGGCAAACCATAAGTTTATTTACTCTTCTCTGTTTGTATACATGCTGCTATATTTAAGAAGTATTTATCAGATCCAAATATCAGTGAGATTTATCCCATGCTTTCTGAGAAGAATTATAGTTTTAGCTTTTACATTTAATCTAGGATATATTTTCTACATATTCAACTTATATATGTAAGTATTATATTTTACCTTACAAAATTGTGTATTCTAAAAAGAAACAATGTACCATATATTAAATATAACACAATATTCTTTCTCATTATAAAATAACAACTGTTTTTGTAATTTAGTTGGTTAAAAAAATGTCCATGAAAGTCATCAGCCATTGTTAAGTTTATTTTGGTCAACACTCTATGATTTCTGATGCATCTATCAGTCAATGCTGTTTTGTCACAGTCTTCACATTGCATGTTCCACTGGCAGGCCATGCTTGCTTAATGGACCCAGCCCTGAAAAAGTATTTTTCCTTCTTCTTTTTTTTTTTTTCTTTTGACAAGTAATTAAATTTCTAACAATGTTCTGGATCAAACAGTTTACGCTAAATTAGCAGTCTGATTTTTAGCTGCAATTATACGTGTAAACAATTTCCTCTTCTCCCAGAGGTTGCAAATATCTTTATAAAAATAGATGGAAGGAAAGCAAAAAAAAGGGGGGGGGTATAATCACCTACTCCACCCGAAAAAAATAAAAAGGAAAGCTATTGAAGTTAAAATTAAAAGGAGGTGTTTGATATGATAACTAATGATGAGATAATGGGTTTCTGTGGGATATGGAAATTGAGACCACAATGAAATGAAGGCCTTAGCTAAGAGGTAGTAGGTAGATTGGGTATAGATGGTGTGCATTTACAATTTGGCTTCTTTTCTCTTCTTTTTTCACAAACATTGCCAGCATTTGGCAAGGTGATTTGTGAGCTTTTCTTTTTTTTTTTTTTTTTTTTTTTGTATATTTGAGTTCTAAGAAGAGACAGGTCATCTGCGAGCTGAAATGTAACACTTCTATCCAGAGTCACTCACGGGCCGGCAATGCTTCCATAGTTTTCTTTCTGAACAGTTCTATGTGAATCTTCTAGGCCAGGTGATGATGAGATGTTATCAGAAAAATCTGTCTTCTATTTAAAACCTACATAGGCTGCTAGGCAGGGGGCTTTCTAAAGGGGCTGTGCTGAGCAGAGCAGGTCATTCATTCTGCAGAAAAAGGTGGCTTGCCTCAAAGGGAAAGATCACAAATTGATTAAATATCCACAGCATTGCTATGTTATAAGTTATTAAGGGCCAGTAGCACAGGGACCCTTGTCATCACTAATAAGGATTACAACCTGACTGATTTGACCTAATCATTGGCACATAATAATAGATCTATCCCTTAAATTACTGGGTAACTTTGATGATTGCTCAGTAGCATGCAGACTAAAGCAAAGCCCAGCATGGATTTTTATCTCTTATTTAATCTATTTTAGACTGAAATGTGTCAGGGAGAATAGAGAAGACATAATAGTATTTAGAGTTACCAAGATAATAAATGTTTGTCAAATATGATTTTTTTCTAGTATCAGTGTTCCCTTTTCTTTAAACTTCTAAGATTATTTTATAATTCCTTTGATTCCTCATGTATTGTTATAGCTTTTTATATAGCTTTTTATAACACAATGCTTTGTAGAAAAAATGATTAAAGTAATAAATTTGGTATATTTCGGTTTTGGAATCTTCTACAATTAAATTAGAACACAGCTTCATGTAGATGACTAAAATTTTAAAGAGGAAAGTTCAGGATGTAGAAAATGTTAGTCTACTGCGCAGCGTTTTATCATCATCTCAGTTAAATCAATCTCTTTTATCACCATTTATCATCTCAGCAATTCACCCTAATTCTAGAACTGTGCAAGCTATCCCTGCAAAGCCTTGCTAGTGTGCTTTATAATAAGCTCCTTTATTCATTACAGTTTTCTCTATCAGCTAGTGAGCTTCATTAGACAAGTTCCGTTATTTTTTTTTTTTTACGTAGAGTGTATTGGTGAAGTATATTAAACTCAAATTTAGTAGCGTAAAGCTTTCCATGGCTTTAAAAATATTTGCTTGCTGAAATATGCCACATTTAATAATAGTAAGTAGGTAAATCCAAGTTTAATACCCAATAAACTAAGCACAGCAGTGAATTAACCTCCAGGTAAATCTTCAGTGGTTACTAGAATTTAGAAAGCATCTGGTGGTCCATCTAAATCAAAACCTCTCTCTCATCACACAAGTAGTGCCTGCCTTGTTCTTTCTTCTAGAGCTATAGTTTGACTTTGTCTGCTTTTAAATTTTCTGTAAGTAGAATCATGTAGCAGTGTTTTGTATGCATTTCATTCAAGAGTATATTGATAATCTTTACAAATTTTTCCATGAATTAAATATAATTTCTTTTCAATATGGTATGCAGCACTTTATTGTATACAATTTATTTGTACTTTACACATGAATGGTTATTATTGAAGTTTCTAGTTTTGAATAGTCTGAGTGCTTTAGTACATTTATCACCCATTTTCTTTTGGTGACAGAGAATGTACGTTTTTGGCTGTGATATGTGTATGAGTGTGTGCATTCATGTATGTGTGTGTATGTGTGTGTGCTCAATATATATATACACGTATATATGTATATATATTTATATATATGTATATATGTGTGTATATATGTGTATATATATACATATATGTGTGTGTATATATATATATGCATATATATATATATATATATATATTCAATTTTACCATGTGATGCCAAATGACATACAGAAAATTGATGTGAAATTACAAGTTTTTCCAACAGTAACATCTACATCAGACAAATATTACACACTCATGGCTTAAAATTAAAAATTTCAACTGTTTATTAAAGTACTAATTTCAAAATAATTCTTTGGAAGAAGAAACATCTATGGGTAAATAAGTCTTTAAAATTTGAAGTAATAGTCTTTTGATGGTATTTATAAAAAGAATACTGAATTCCTCAAAATCTTGAAGCCATTTTAAATTTAATACAAAAGAGATTTCTTAATCTCATTAATGTATTTTAGACCTAGTTCATTTGATTGTAGGGTTATCAGTCGTGATCAATATCTTATGGTGTTATTAAACCCAACATTTCAGAAACTTGAAAAGTGGATGCTGTATGAGTAATAGTTATATTTAACAATAGTATTTGAGCTTGCCTTAGTTGATAATTGTATTACTTAACTTTACTAATGGTCCCGAACAACCAGTTTTAGTTGAATGTTGGGCCAGGACAAGAGAAAGAAGAAGACAAGAAAAAAAAATCTAGAAACATTCTCTGAAGTGCTGGTGATGGAGAAGTTTAATGTTGTTACATAGCATCATAATGTGTTTTATTTCAAACTTCAGCCATGGGGTCATTATCTTCATTATTCTAAGCACATTCTTTGTCCTCTCTTCTTGTATCTATATGAAGGCCTTATTCTTTCTTTGTGCCTCTTCCTTCATTATGAAAGTTAGAAACTAAATTAAGAGTATATATTAGAACATTTATTGCCATAAGTAGATCAATATTGTCTAATAAACATTTTCTCCAAGCTAAAAGTTATTTCATGATGTTGAAATATATTTTTTCAAGTTTGGGACAACTGATATCTTTCTCAGTGTAGAACATAGAACTGCTACATTCTTCTCAGTTTAGGAGATTATAAGGCAGAGAGTTCTCTGTTAGTAAAGAAAGCAGTTAGAATGTTATTGTATAAATAAGCAAGAAAAATATCACTTACATATACATCCTGGGAGCCTAAAGAAGGGCTTGATAATAGAAGGACAAAGCATAATTGGAAAGTGATAGAAATAATATACCGGGAATATTAATTGAGTTCTTAGAAGATAATGAGATTATGCCCATGCTTGATGCATCCCTGTGGTCTCATACACATTGTATCCCACATAATATCATCTGAGCCTCCATTTCATCTAGCAACATGCCTTACATTGTTTCTTATTTAACCTCTAATACACAATATAATGTAGATCCATAAACTCTGAATAGCTGTTAGTAGAATATTCTCATTTCTTTACAATAATACAATTGTGACTTCTCATAATCTTTTGATGTTTATTTTTATACATATAATGTTAAAATATAATTATATCAAATTTCCTTTTCCCTTTCTGCTGTGTTACCCCTTGGGGGTCCCACCCAATCTATCTATCTATCTA
This sequence comes from Mus musculus, assembly GCF_000001635.26. Taxonomy (NCBI): domain Eukaryota; kingdom Metazoa; phylum Chordata; class Mammalia; order Rodentia; family Muridae; genus Mus; species Mus musculus. Next base: position 19,447,934 of record NC_000085.6, read on the forward strand.
ACTATCTATCTATCTATCTATCTATCTATCTATCTATCTATCTATCTACCTACCTACCTACCTACCTACCTACCTACCTACCTACCTACCATACATAAACACACAAGCAGAAACAGCTACATGTTTTTGTTGTTTGTGTGTATATAATTTTGGAACTAAACACCTTGTATTGGAAAATCAGTTGAGAGGTCTGTCTCTAGGAAATGCTCTCGTTTTCTTATCAGTTGTCACTTCTCTGCAGTTACTCATCCAGGCAGGCATGTGGCCTCATGAGATTTTCTCCTTTTAATGTTAATATGTCTGTAGATATTACCATTGTTAAGATCATGTCTATGCACTCATGTCTAGGAGATACTGTTTTACTGGCTCATATAATCTTTCTGTCCCCTCTTCAAGGAAGTTTCATGAGTCACAGAGACTAGAGCTAGGATGTAGATGCATCCACTGGAGTCTGGCTCCAAGTGATCACTTGATTCACGCATTGCACCCAATTGTGTTTTTTTCTGTGATGATCTTGATTTGCTGTAGAGAGGAGATTTTTTGATGAGGAGTGATACCTATACAGCAGACTAGGCAAATCAACACCCTGCTTTCCTCCCTCCTGTGACTCTCCTAGACCCAACATCTAGCCCATCCCCATCTCTAAGTCCCCCAATTCATAGAAACACATTTTTCTGTGAAACTCATGCAGCCACACTTAGCAGGATGATAGAGTTTCCAAAAAACAATCCAGCACAAAGTCACCATACCCTTCCAAGAATCATAGACAGCAACAGAAACCAAGGAATAAAACACCTATCTAACAAGATCTATTTCCAATTTTCTTAGGAACCTCCCAACTGATTTCCAGAGTGCTTGTACCACTTTGCAATCCCACATAGCAACGGAGGAGTATTCCTCTTTCTCCACACTTTTGCCAATATGTGTTGTCACCTGAGGGTTTGATCTTAGCCATTCTGATTGGTGTAAGGTGGAATCTCAGGATTGTTTTGATTTGCATTTCTCTGAACATTAAGGACTTTGAACTTTTCTTTAGGTGCTTCTCAGCCATTCGAGATTCTGTGAATTCCCGGTTTCGTTCTATACTCCATTTTTGATTGGGTTGTTTGTTTTTTTTGATGGTTAGCTTCTTGACTTCTTTATATATTTTGGATATTATCCCTCTATCGGATTTCCAGAGTGCCTGTACCAAATGTGCTTGCTTCCGATGAAGAGTTTAGTGAAGTTTTTCCCAATCTGTACGTTATTATTTGCCTTATTGATGATGTCCTTTGCCTTACAGGAGCTTTTTGGTTTCATGAGGTCCCATTTATCAATTCTTGATCTTAGAGCATGAGACACTGGGGTTCTGTTTAGGAACCCCCCCTCCCGGTGCCAATGAGTTCCAGGCTCTTTCCCACTTTCTCTTCTATTTGATTCAGTGTATCTGGCTTTATGTTGAGGTCTTTGATCCACTTGGACTTGAGATTTGTGCAAGGTGACAAATATGAGTCTATTTTCTTTTTTCTACAGACAGCCAGTTAGAATTAGAACAGCACCTTCTGTTGAATATGCTTTCTTTTGTCCGTTGTATATCTTTTGGCATCATCTTAGTCAAACATCAAGTGTCTGTAAGTATGTGGTTTTATTTCTGGGTCTTCAATTCTACTAAATTGATCAACGTATCTGTCTCTGTACCAGTAATATGCAGTTTTTATCATTATTGCTTGTAGTATAGCTTGAGGTCAGGGATGGTGACTTCCCCAGCTGGTCTTTTATTGTTAAGAATTTTTATGCTATTCTGTTTTGTTTGATTGTTTGTTTGTTTTTGTTTTTGTTTTCTTTCCAGATGAATTTTAGAATTGATCTTTCCATGTCTTTGAAGAATTGTGTTAGGATTTTGATGGGGATTGTATTTAATCTGTAGATTGCCTTTGGTAGTATGGCCATTTTTCCTATATTAATTCTAACAATCCATCATGAGCATGAGAGGTCTCTCCATTTTCTGAGATCCTCTTCAATTTCTTTCTTGAGAGACTTGAAGTTATTGTTATACAGGTCTTTCATTTGTTTGGTTAGAGTTACTGCAAGATGTTTTATATTATTTGTGGCTATTAGGTCCATGACTTCACTAGCCTTAGAAATTTAGCTAGCTTTATAGTATCAAACATGATTTTGCTCCTATTGAAATATATTCCCCCCCTGCAAATTTTATTTGTATTTAAGTCAGGCTTATCTTCATTTAGACACCTGTAGTTGACCACCAGTATGAGTGCCACTTGATACACCTTGACATACTTTTTTGCTGTCGTGGTTATTGTTGAGGTTCTTGGTGTCCACATATGTGTACAGATACAAACTGCTTCCCTCTTATGGGAGCCTGTATGATATTTCTGGCACCATAGAAACTAGATGGCTGAAAGGATATTTCAGCTTGGGTCCAGCATGAATAAACTGAAGTCTACATTCCAATCTCTTTTTTAGATGAGCCCCAAGTTGCATTTATCTTATCTACTCTCAAAAGATGACAAGCCTAGGGTGCCATTTTAATTTTTTTCCTGTGTGGTAGACATACAATCCCTTGATACTTAGAAAGAAAAAAATTCCAACGAATAAATTCTGAGAAAACTCCTAAAATGAATAAGGTACATGACTTGATAATCCCTATTTTGCGTGAACTTCCATTTTGTAGTTGTATACCACAATTCCTCAGAATGTCTTTGCTTATTTGATTTTCTCTTATAATTATTTTTTGTTAGTAAGATGTCTGATCAACATTGCTTCATTAAAATAAATGATTTGATGAGCAAGGCAGCTTAAAATTCATATTTTGTGCTAATTAACAGATTCTCCTAATTGTTAGAATGCTCCTGATGTCTTTCTAATTCTTTCAACTCATTACTTTTTCTGCTGAAGTTACAGTTCTTAAAGGAATAGTATCAGATACTATGAAACTTCCTTTCTGCATATACACACTGCCTCAAAATACATTAATTTGTGAAAGCAGGCCAATAATTTAAAATCTGTTAATTGATGTGCTTTCCTTCCAAAATCAAGTGAAATATCTTCCCTATTTTCCATTTCTACTTTCCCATCTGGGATACTAAAATGCATTTTGAAAAATTACTTTTAGTTGAAAATAATGTATCAAAACATACATGAAAATCTCTAGCTGCTCCCACTTGCACACATTTCAGTTAGATGAGTAGGTCTGATCTGAATTTTTAGTACTACAGAGTTGGGAATCTAAATTATTTTAAGATGTTCATTCTTCTATATAATTACTAACAAACAGAGGTTACAATGCACAGAATTGTGATTGGATCATTATGAAGTGATACTCTTGGCACTGTGTTAGTGGAGTCTCTTACTGTTAATTTTAGAGTGATAACTTTCCTTAAACATAGTCATGAACATTTAATAAATACAGCAGCAACTCTATAAGGAGATAATAAAATAAATACAAAGTAAATATGAAAGGATAGTAATCTTGAAAACAGAATTATAAAAAGTAAGTACAGAAATAAAATGGATAAATATTTACTCATTGTTCTTTGAAGCTGGTCAAATACATGGCTTATTTCTTTGACTCACAAATGTTAAACAATTTACAATTTTTACTTGAACCATTATGTGCATTGCTTCTTGGACTTTTGGCTAAGATCAAGTGTAATCATTATGTGCTAATCTTAAGAAGAGGCTTCTTTTTAAGAGAAGATCGTGTGTGTATGTATGTATATGTGTGTGTGTGTGTGTGTGTGTGTGTGTGTGTGTGTGTGTGTATTCAAATTTCAAGTAGTTTTGAAGATAATTTACAATAGTATTGACTACTCTTTGGTATATTTTATAAAGAACAATAATAGCAATTCATGCCTGTTCTTCATTGCTTTGTAAGTTGCCTTATTGAATATGATCATAAATTAAGGGAAACTGACCTATTTGATTTTCTATTACAGATAAAAAAGAAGAGAAATATTAACTGATTGACTCAACAGTACATAGAAATTAAATTCTCAATTAGGAATAACGATAATTTTAACTCAGATTCTCAAATCTCAGGAAACAAATAGTTTGTTTATATGTTAAATTAATATCAAGAAATAGTCAAGGGCATTCCCTTGAAGCCAACATTGATAAAAAATTGGAGAATATGTGTATATAATTAATTTGTTTATACTTTAATAAGGAAAACAACATCTCATAAAACTAAAGTTCCATGATGAACATATTAATACAATACCTGTCTTTCTTTTGGTTGACAAATCAGTCAATAGGTATAAGGGAACCTGATTTACTACAACTTACAAACAGAAGAAAAAAGTATAAAAAATATTGGGAACTTAATGAAATGAAACTTGTTAACCTATCTACAAATATTTTGGTTGGTCTTGAGTCCTGAAATTGGTCAGAAAGTTGTACAAAGAACATCCTCAACACAAATATATAATCATCTTGAATGAAGACAAAATGTAACTCAGAGAAATTATTCCAATAATATGTTCACAGAGTCCACTCCATTTACAACTGACTGTGTTTGAATTATGCAAAGTGTATGTCCTCCTATGTGAGAAAATGGTGACGAGATATGAAGCTCAACACTTTGTGGGATTCTCTAAGAAAATCTGTATCATGAGACATTTTGAGATATCATGGTTATTCCATCCCTTGAATGAGACTTTACCTAGCAAATATAAGTAGTGTTAAGATTTATCAATAAACAAAGACTTTAATTTTGTCTATTCAGATGTTGATCTCTAAACTGAGGCACTTTTCCTTTTAGATCCTCAAATTCTCATGTTGTCTCCTTATCACCCCTGCTCTTCTCTAGCACTGAATGGTTCTTGAGATTTCTCTTCCAATGGTGTGCACTTAGGGGCTATCCTATGTCCGATCAGTTTTGAAACAAAAATCTGATTTTAGTCCCTATTTGTAGACTCTAATAGACTTCACTGCATACTTTGACTTAAGTAAATGAACTTCTATGTTCTTTTATAAAAATTATATGTATGAGTCTGTGTCTGTATGTGAGCATGTGTTTAGAAGGATGAGTACCAGTATTGTGGAAGTCAGAGGAGGGTATCAGATTCTCCTGAAGCTGAGTTACATGTAGCTGTGAGCTGCCCCATGCAGGTGGTGAAAGTGATGCAGGTCTTCAGAAAGCACATTATGTACTTTTGCAGAATCATCTGTCTATCCCCCCCGATTGTTATTTTCAATTATAGGTAAAGCACTTTAAAACTTACAATAGACCTTCAGTCACCAAGCTTCATTAATGCAGAAATGAGACACACACTGGTGAAGTTTCCTGTTCTTTAGAGAAATTGTATTTTCTAAATGGAAGGACTGTTGGTATTGCACTTCCTCGTGGTCCTAGGATGGGAACTGTCTGGTGTCCTGGGAGCTTCTTATCATGGCCTAGAAATCATGCCTTCATGGTACTAGCGTTCCCTGGTCATTTCACATAATATATGTTTGCTGATTAAACTTTTAAATTTATTTTTTAAATCTGCAACACCAAAAACTAACATAATGAACTTTTATAGTCTAATGAAAATGGTATTTCAGAAGAAAGATTATCTTACTTAGTGAAAATCTTAATTATCATTAGAACTCAAATGGAAATATCTACTACATAGACAAGGGTTATGTCATAAAAGTAAAACATACTCAAATTAAAAATCATGTATATATACATTGTTTGTAAGAGTTATTCAAAATATTTATATGCATTTTAACCATCCAAGTATGATTAACCTGAGGCATTGAAAACAAATTAAAAGAAAATGTCTGAATAATTAGGTAAAGTTATAATTTACTTAATATTATTACTTAAAAACTAATTCGATTTCTTTATATTTCTTCTTAAGACTGTTGATTATTAATTACATCTGGGATTCAGCTTTCTACACTATTTACCTTCATATTTGCTTTAATGATTGTTCTTTGATACCTAAGACTTTCTTTGTCTTTTCCTCCTAAGATTCTGACAGATTCTGTGTGTAGGCTTCTTCTTTCTTGGCTTAAAGAATACGCTGTCAATTCTATCTGGTAATACTTTTGTAAGAAACAAATGTAATAATAGTTTCATTACTGAATGATATACACAGAAAAAGTAAAAATGTAACTAGATTTCTTTACATGTTTAGAAAGGAATGTTTCAGGTTACTCTTGTTTAGATTATATAACACATTTCATAGAATATCTATCAACTTATTTATCCTTGAATGTCTATGAAAGCAATCAAAATGACATTTACAAGTTTCTTTGAAATTTCCAATATTTTAATATTTTGACCCTAAACATTTGTTACCTGCAGACAATTTATACTAATTACCTAAGCATAAATTTTGTTGGTAATTTAGAGTATTACAAAACAGGATCCTTCAAAAATACATAAAATTATAGGTAACTTTATTTAGAAGGTAACTATTGATCCTTGCATGCTATATATTTCTGTCCATGATAGCTATGACTTAGTTACTCTCTAAATATCCTGCATCTTTGATACCCATACCCTTTCATGGCCCCTTGCCCTTGGTTCTGAACTTTCTCCGTAATGTTCTTCTAATCAATAAAATATGACAGACGCTATCGTTTGCCAGATCTATGAATCAGATTTAAGAAAACCTAGTAATACTTACTTTGATGCTCTGTGGAAATTTTCTTCCCATGAAAGGAGTCTAACTAATCCATCATTACCATATTGTAAGGGTGGCCACACTACCCAAAAGGAAGAATCCCAAGATGCAGTGGATACAGTATTCATGTATTTTAATGTTATGTTTATAAATAATTTATTATGCAAAAACAGATTATCAAAATATCTCTTTAAAAGCATTCATCAGCAAAACAATACTCAAAGTCTCTTATGTTTTACATTGGATAATTTCTCAATTACTTTATTTTGAACAGTAGTATTTACAAAAGACACTGTAACTCTCTGTGTACTCAACAGTAAAACTAGGATAAGTGTTTGAGTTTTAACTTTAACCCCTATTGAATGGTTGAAGCACTACCATACTTAAACTAAGGTCCCATGCATCTGCTGTTCACAAACTACTTTCCTCTCTTAGATTCATGCTCACCAAATTTTGAAAACCCCAAGAAAAATCAGTGTTCTTGGAGGAGCTTGTCTGGTTTTACTGTCTGAACAAATAGGTTTTGAATCTTGGTGTCTTTTTCTTCTACCTCCTTCCCTTTCTTTGGAAGTTTGTCTATTGATAAAATTTTCTACATGTGTATATATACATGTATATATACATGTCTTATATACAATATTATCTTTGTGGTGGCAGGTCTATCTACGGTACTAAAATTGCCATGAATTTCAGACATTTTTTAATATGACTGCTGAGGAAAGATAATAAATATCTGACTGCACCCAGGACCTGTTTCTCAACACAGTAGAATTGAACCAATTTTTATTTTGAAAGTATAGATATAGTTTTTAGTCTTAGTTAAGGTTTCCCTTGCTGTGAATAGACACCATGACCATGGCAACTCTTGTAAAGGGCAATATTTAATTGGGGCTAGATTACAGGTTCAGAGGTTTAGTACATTAAAATCAAGACAGAAAGCATGGCAGCTTCCAGCCAGGCATTACACTGGAGGAGCTGAGAGTTCTATATTTTGTTTCAAAAGCAAACAGAAGTCTGTCTTCCAGGCAGTTAGAAGAACGGTCTCAAGGCCCACCCCACAGTGACGTATTTCCTCCAACAAGTCCATATCTACTCCAAGTAGTGCCACTCCATGGGCCAAGCATATTCAAACCACCACACTGTTGCTTTTTATCTATCATCTATATCTATCTATCTATCTATCTATCTATCTATCTATCTATCTATCTATCTATCTATCTGTTTTATTAATTTATTTCCAGACTATACCTTCTCTTTTTACTCTTCCGACAGTCCTCCCCTCTCTCCTCCCCTCTCCTCTCCAACCTACCCTTCCTCTCTTTCTTCTTAGAAACATGGAGGTCTCTCATGGATATCAACAAGCCTTGGTATATCAAATATCAATAAGACTAAGCATATCCTCTTCTATTGAGGCTAGACAGGGCAGCCCAGTTAGGGAAGAGAGATCCAAAGGCAGGATATATAGTAAGAGACAGTTTAAGAGTTCCTGTTGCCAAATACCTATGGAAGGAGTTACAGTGAGAAAGTTCTGAGCTAAGATAGAAGGAAAGAAAGTCCATCTAGAGATTTCCCCACCCAGGGATCCATCCCATATACAACCACCAAACCCGGACACTATTGCATATGCCAGAAAGATTTTACTGACAGGACCCTGACATAGCTCTCTCTTGTTAAGGCTATGACAATGCCTGGAAAATACAGAAGTGGATGCTCATAGTCATCTATTGGATGGAACACAGGGCCCCTAATGAAGGAGCTAGAGAAAGTACCCAAGGAGCTAAAGGGGTCTGCAACACTATAGGAAGAACAACAATATGAACTAACCTGTACCCCCCAGAGCTGTGTCTCTAGTTGCATATGTAGCAGAGTCAGCCATCAATGGGAGGAGAGGCACTTGGTATTGCGAAGATCATATGCCCCAGTACAGGGGAATGCCAGGGCCAGGAAGCAGGAGTGGGTGGGTTGGGGAGCAGGGTGGGGGGAGGGTATAGGGGACTTTGGGGATAGAATTTGAAATGTAAATGAAGAAAATATCTAATAAAAAAAAGAGTTCCTGTTCCCACTTTATGAGTTTCACATAAAGACACAGCTGTATAACTGTTACATACATGAAGAGAGCCTAGGTCCATATCATGCATGTTTACGGGTTGGCAGTTCAGTCTCTATGAGCCCCTATGGGCCCAGGTTAGTTGATTCTGTAGGACTGTTTGTGGTGTCCTTCAATCCTTCCCCTACATCTTCCACGGTTTTCCCCAAGCTACACTTGTTATCTGGCTGTGGGTCTCCGAATCTGTTTTATCACTTGTTGGGTGAAGCTTCTTAGGAGACAGTTATGGTAGGCTACTTTTTTTTACAAGGATAGCATAATATTATTAATAGTCTCAGGGTTAGGCTCCTTCTCATGGCATGGGTCCCAAGCTGGGCCTTTCACACAAATTCTGCTCCAGCTTTTGCCCCTGAACATCTTGTAGGCTGGACAACTTTTGGGTCTAAGTTTCATGGCAGGATTGTTGTCCCAATCCCTCCATCGGAAGTCTTGCCTGGTTATAGGATATTGCCTGGTTTCTATTGTCCTATGTTTCTAACATCCAGAGATGCACACCGCCCCCCCCCCCCATCCAGTTGTATCTCCTAGTACTCCAAAAGGATCCAGTATACCACAAGGACCCCTGCTCAACTATATTCATAGTAACTTTATTTGTAATTGCCAGAAACTCAAAAAATAAAATAAAATAAAATAAAATAAAATGTAGATATTCCTCAACCAAAGTATGGATAAAAGCAATGTAGCACATTTACACAATGGAATTTCACTCAGCCTTTAAAAGCAATGGCATCATGACATTTGTAGGCAAATGGGTAAAACTAGAAAAGATCACCCTGAGGGAGGGAACCCAAATCTAGAAAGAAAAATATGGTATGTACTCACGTATAAATGAATATTAGTCGTAAAGTACATGATAGTCATGTTACAATCCACAGATCCAAGAACCTAAATAAAAAGAAGATACCAGGGTGGAATGCTTGAATCTCACTGAGAAGGGAAAATAGATTAGAAATGGTGATGGTGGGGAATGGTGGCAGGGAATAAAATGGGGCTGAGGATGGGACGGGAACAGGAGGGATGAGGTAGGGGGAGGATGGAGGGAGAAAGTACTGAAAAAAGAGAGTTTTATTTTTTAATTAAGGAGAGCTGGTATATTGGGAGTTTGGCATGTGAAGGATGATTGTCATGCTAGGATGTGGCACTTAGATTTTGTGGAAAGAGTTTGATATTGTTACAAAGAATGTTTCCAAGTGATACTTTGTTTAGTTGTAAGTCAACAATTCCATACATTTTCAACTTGTATTCAGAGTAATGTTTTAACTTGAGTTGTTTACTGATGGCTAACTGATGTGGATCCTGGCTAATAATTAGAAAAATATTTGAAAGGGACAAAATCAATTTAGACGTTAGAAATTTTGACCGCAAAAAGAGTCTCTCTTTGGATATCTCTTTCCACTTTGGTGTGTGGCACAAATTGGAAATGGAGGATCCAATTCAATTACTCTTTAATGAGATCTCTGGGTCAGTATTGATGGGTATCCATAGTAACAATGTGATGGATACCTGTAAGGATCTTAGTTTCACACAACAAAGGAATAGATATTAAATCATGTTTTGGAGTGGGGAATACCCTAAACAGCTTGTATCCTAGACATGGTTATTTATTATTGTCTTGGGACTGCCTATCATAGAACCACAGGTCTTGTTGCTGACCTTCTACAAACTCTGACCTTAGGCCTGACTCATCCAGTTCTTTATGACTTTTCCATTCAGATGCTACAGAGTGAGTGTCCATGGCAAAGGAACCATGCTGAACAGAAACTCAAAAGGTAGAGCTCGTTTATTTCTTGTATTACAGCTCAATCAAGTTTGCTCTGTAGAATCAGAAAGAGGCTTGATATTTAAATTTTGATGTAGCCACGCTGTCTATAAACACTATGTTTTTAAAGTATCTGCTTATGTCAATGACTTCACCAACCTCAGAGAAGAAAACAGAGTCAGCATTTCATTTCTTACTGTGAATGAAGGTTTTGGGTCTTCTGGATCTGCTTCTGAGCCACTGGACAGGAAACAAAAGTTACCTCTTTCCATTTATGTCCGAGTAGAACACTATTTACCAGAGGAAAGAAGAGTGAAGAAGTAATTTATGCTGGCAGAATTTCACATGTTAAAGGAGGGTCCTATAGAGTTCAAGGATAAAATGAATTTATCTCCCAAGAAGCAAACACTTCAGTTATGCCTTCAGTTATTTCTCTCTAATATGAAATGACAGAATATAAGGATACTTACATAGCTGTGAAGGACAAACAGGAAGACAAAGAAATAGAAACATTCTTCTAATGGTAATGTTGATGTAAAACAGAAATAGGAGACATAGATTCTCAGAATAGCAACATCACTTTTAATAAAACTGTCTTACTAAAACTCAGTTTTATAAAATAACCACAAAAGAGTAAAAAGTGAATGTTTGCATTAATATGCATATGTGCATAAATATACAGACATGTAGAAATTATGTAAAGAGAGAGTAAGAAGGAAGAAGAGAGAAAAAGAGACAGGATCAGATAAAAGGAAGATCCAGGAAATACTAAATGTGAAGAGAATGGTTGTATTTTAGTGACAAAGGACAGTTTATAACATTGTTATTAGTAGGAAGAGCTCTGACACACAAAGCAAATCTAGAACCTTCAGTAAGGGGTCCAAGTAGCAGAGCAGCGTTGTTTTAACTGGTAGTAGTAGACATCCAGAGGCAGCAGAAACTGCAAAGATGATGCCTAAGTTTGACACATTATTTATTACATTATACATAGACTTAGAGTTACATAAAGCCTCATTTAGCTTAATTTAATCCACAAGGTATTATATTTAAAAATTTTTGAACTATTAGTGTTTTGAATAAAGAGTGATATTATATACATTGACACACAGAAACCATGCCCAAAGCTATCTGTACTTTTTCTATATTTTGGGAAGTGTACATTCAGTTTTGGGTTTTCCCATGAGGCAAAACAATAAAACAATGGAAAATCCTGCTTACAATTACACAGAAATCACACAACTTCCAATCTCATGCTTATTTTTAGATTCTTTCTAAAGCCCCAAATTTGCCTTCTGTACTTATTAATACCATAGCTATTATTACCACATGCTTTTTCCAAGTATTTTTAAGTTGACAGATGATAATTGAATATTCTTACTGGGCATAGTATTATATTTCTATGCATTAATACAATGTGTCATAATATGAACAGAAAACAGCACTGTTGAATTAACTGTTGCATACATGAGTGCCTACAGTTCAGACCTGTTCTTATTTAAAATCAACTTTCCCAGTATGGCTAGTGAATTTCAAGTACATCTGAAGAGCTTTCAAAGACTCTAGAGGACTCACCTTCCACAGCCACTGTAGACTACTTTCCTTCCTTCCTTCCTTCCTTCCTTCCTTCCTTCCTTCCTTCCTTCCTTCCTTCCTTCCTTCATTTTTCTCTCTCTCTCTCCCCCCTCTCTCTCTTTTTCTTTCTTTCAATTTCATTTTATTTTTAATTTATTTTTTATACCCCATATTCCATTCCCTGTCCCCCATCCACTCTCTGACTGCTCCATATCCCACACCTCCTCCCCACCCCACCCTGTCTCCATGTGGATGCCCCCACTCCCTATTCCACATGACCTTTAAACTCCCTGTGGCCTCCAATTTCTTGATGCTTAGGTCTATCATCTCTGAATGAACACAGACCCGGAAGTCCTCTACAGTATGTGTGATGGGGGCCTCATATCAGCTGGTGTATGCTGTCTGCTTGGTGGTCCAGTGTTTGAGAGATCTTGGGGGTCCAGAGTAATTGTGACTGCTGGTCCTCCTACAGGATCACCCTTCTCTTCAATTTCTTTCAGCCTTCCCTAATCCAACAATAGGGGTCAGCTGTTTCTGTCCATTGGTTGGGTGTAAATATCTGCATCTGACTCTCAGCTGCTTGTTGGGTCTTTTGGGGGGCAATCATGATAGATCCCTTTTTGTGAGCGCCCCATAGCCTCAGTAATAGTGTCAGGCCTTGGGACCTCCCCTTGAGCTGGCTCCCACTTTGGGCCTGTCTCTGGACCTTCTTTTTCTCAGGCTTCTCTCCACTCCCAACCCTGTAATTTGTTCCTAAACAGAACTCCAATGACTCATGCTCTAAGATTAACAACTGATAAATGGGACCTCATGAAACTGAAAAGCTTCAGTAAGGCAAAGGATATAGCCAATAAGACAAACTGGCAACTTACAGATTGGGAAAAAATCTTCACTAACCCCCATATCTGATATAAGCACATCTGGTACAAGCACTCTGGACATCCAATAGAAGGCTAATATCCAAAATATATAAAGAACTCAAGAAGTTAATCACCAAAAAAAAAAAAAAAAAAAAACCCAAAACAAAACAAAAACAAAAACAAAAACAAAAACAAAAAACAACCAACCAAAACAAAACAAAACAACAACAACAAAAATCCAAACAACCCAATCAAAAAATGGAGTATTGAGCTAAACTGAGAATTCACAACTGAGAAATCTCAAATGGCTGAGAAGCACCTAAAGAAATGTTCAAAATCCTCAGTGATCAGAGAAATGCAAATCAAAACAACCTTAAGATTCCACCTTATACCAATCAGAATGGCTAAAATCAAAACCTCAGGTTAAAACACATGTTGGAGAGGATGTTGAAAAGAGGAACACTCCTTCATTGCTAGTAGGATTGCAAACTGGTCCAAGTACTCTGGAAATCAGTTGGGAGGTTCCTCAGAAAATTGGAAATAGATTTACCTGAAGAGCCATCTATACCACTCTTGGGAATATACCCAAATGATGTCCCACCATGCCACACAGGCACGTGTTCCAATATGTTCATAATGGCCTTAATTGTGACAGCCAGAAGCTGGAAACAAACTAGATGTCCCACAAAAGAAGAATGGATACAGAAAATGTGGTCCATTTACATAATGGAATACTACTCAGCTATTAAGAACTAGGACATCCTGAGTTTTGCAGGCAAATGGATGGAACTAGAAAATATCAGAAAGAAAGAAAGAAAGAAAGAAAGAAAGAAAGAAAGAAAGAAAGAAAGAAAGAAAGAAAGAAAGAAAGAAAGAAAGAAAGGAAAGAAAGGAAAGAAACAAAGAAAGAAAAAGGAAGGAAGGAAAGAAAGAAAGAAAAAGGAAGGAAGGAAGGAAGGAAGGAAGGAAGGAAGGAAGGAAGAAAAAAACATTAATCTGAGTGAGATAACTCAGATCCAAAAGGACATGCATGGTATGTACTTACTAATAAGTGGATATTAGCCAAAAATAAATAAATAAATAAATAAATGCATACATAAATAAATAAAGGTACAGAATACCCAAGATACAGTCCACAGATCTCAAAAAGGTCACCAAGCTGAAGTGCCCAAGAGAGGATGCCTCAGTCCCACTTGGGAGAAAGAAGAAAGCAATCACAAGTGGGGAAGTAGGGAGGGACCTGGGAGGAAAAGTGAATGGGGTGTGGAGAGAGGGGGGAAAGAAAAATCTAATCTGGTGTTGGGTGAGGGAAATGACTGAAACCCTGAGGACCAGCAGAAAGAATGTAAACAGGCAACCTCAGGAAATAGGAGGATGGCAGGAACCCCCCCCCCCCAAGAATGCACCAGAGACCCAGGAGGTGAGAGACTCCCAGGACTCAAAGGGAGGGACCTCAGATGAAATGCCCAAAAGTAGGGAGTGGGAACTTATAGAGCTTAACTCCATTAGGAAAACAGGAAGTCAAGTGAGGGATGGTGTTGTCATCCCACAGTCACATCTCTGACCCATAATTGTTCCTGTCTGAAAGAATTAGAGATGTAGGCTATTTCTTGTGTTTTTTCTTATTTTTCCACTATGTGGCCATCCGCACAAAACCACATAGAAAAGCTGAACTCCTTTCCTTCTTTCTCTCTTTATTCTCTCTCTCTCTCTCTCTCTCTCTCTCTCTCTCTCTCTCTCTCTCTCTCTCTCTTTCTTTCTTTCTTTCTTTCTTTCTTTCTTTTTTTCTTCTACTTTAAAAAAGAGTCAGAAGAGATAAAAGACACAAGGAGAACCTGGCCCTCTAAATTAACTAATGAAGTCATATTGTTGGAGTCCAGGAATTGCCACACAAACTGTACAAATACTGATCTCAGTTAAACAAGAATAGTTTATTGAATAAACAACCTAATATTGGTCAGACCGGGGGCATAGCTCAGAATTATCTGAACTATTAGAACAAATATCATTTTATGTCAACTTATAAAGGAAAACACAACCACAAAAACCACAATGAGTTCATACTCAGGTACAGGAAGTGATGCCTGGTGGTCTGACTCAAGATATTTTAGATATAAGAGATCATAATGACCATGGATTTGATGGGTCCTATGTAGAACATAGGAACAAACATGCAGAACAAAACATGATATGTGATCCTCATGTCCTTGCTCTAAGCCAAGTCACTTCTATGTGTCAATGAATGGTTGTCAAGTTACAACAACAATATGAAATAGCTGGCTTGCATGAAGCAAAATGTTGGGGCCAGAGATCAGACCATAACACTTATAAGAGCTCACAGTGGTATGCAGGTATATCAGTTCCTCTGCATATGTGTTTGTTATGTCTTAGATTGGTGTTTTGGTAGGACTCTTAATGGTGGGAGCAGTCGTGTCTCTGACTCCTTTGCCTGCTCTTGACACTTTCCCCTGCCCATTGAATTTCCTGGTCCTTATCTGTACTTACTTTTTGTGTTTCTCCCTAGATTCTTTCTTGAATCTTAACTCTCATCATCAATAACTTCACATTTCTTAAACATGGGAACTTAAAATATTAAAATCTGAAAAGTAGACAGCCTATCCAGAAGTGTTAAAAAGTTCAATAGGAATAAACTTCTAGGTTAGGATTATGTATCTTTACGTAGATAAGTTTGCCCAGAAACTGCACTCTAAATATGGATTATGTATTTAAATAATAAAATTATGATTAATGCTTTATTAGAAAATATTTGATTATTTTCTGGTAGGGAGAGTTGAGGATACATTTTCATGCTAATCTCTAATACATCCTCCACATGTGTAGGGGATGGTGATTGCAATAAACAAAAGAAGGCTCACTTGTCCTTTATTGTCCCATTGGCTATAGCCAATGGGAAGCACCTACATGTTTATATAGGGGAAAGTGTAGATTGAATGTTTACTGCTCTGACTCCTCATTGACACTTTTGTTATGGTTCATCTCCCTTACTGCAAGGGTCTTTCTGTTCCAGTAGGTAATTCATTCTCTGGTCCTTTTCTTGGCAGGAAGGGAGCAGACTTTCTTTGTTGCAGGCCATATGCTTTATCATTGTTATTTTATAGAAGAATTTTCATCCAGCAACATGGCTGCTCTGGCAAGTGATCACATTCAAAGCCCTTCTAGATCTATGTGATCCAGTCTGAATGCAGGCACACAATTCAATTAGCAGCCAAGAGAAACCAGAATGAGTCAGTCAGCTTGGAAGATTAGATTGTATGGAGACTAGAGACTACAAGGCCTAGGCCTGAGAATAGGTAGAACAGAGAAGGAAACACTCTGGTCTCAGCTGAAGCCATGTATTTTCAGAGCTTCAGTCTCTCTCTCTCTCTCTCTCTCTCTCTCTCTCTCTCTCTCTCTCTCTCTCTCCCTCTCTCTCCCTCCCTCCTCTAATCCTAAGGCAAATAGTAAATTTCCAGTGAGTCTTTCATTTATTCTTCTCTGAGATGATACATAAACAGGTTGATAATACACGTAACAATATCAGCCACTTCATGTGGTAAAATTTGTGGAATCTCTGTGTCAAGCAGCTTAGGATGTGTGTGTATTGGTTTATTTAACATAGGATTTCCATATTAATGTTGGTGGTGTTCTCAGTCCCATTAGCCAAGGCACAGAGGAATTGAGGTGTATCCAGATAGCGAAGGAACCTTTTCACAGTCCTCATTGCAACAACTCTGGATATCCTCCTACATTATTTTGTTGCGAGCCATGCATACACGTTTTCTACATTTTCAGATTTGATCTTCACTTTGACATTTGCTTGTCATTTTAAGAATTTACCCGATTAATTGAAGAGTAAACTCCGTACCTTTTCATAAGTTTAGATGAGCATTCCTATCAATTATTATATCCCATCATGGTTTCTGTTATTTCAGAATGTGCAGTGCCTAAAATACAATCTTTGCACATGCATTTCCTGCCTGGTGTCTTCTTCCCTCCATTTCTTAACCTCACAGTCTATCAGTAATAGTATTCTGTTTTTATTTATGTATTTGTTTGTTTATTGTTTTGTTTTTGTTTTTATTTTTGTGAGGGGTTGAGTGGAGTGGGAGAGGGACATGATGGCACCATTGCACCAGTGTGGGGATCAGAGGAAACTTTGCAGAAGTCTCACCTCTCCTACCACTTGACTTTCAAGGACTGGGTTCATCACATCAGGCTTGGCTGCAAGTACCTTCAGCTCAAAGTTCCCCTCATAGCCCCAGTACCCCTTTATCTCTCACCATCAATGTCAGTATCATTAGCATTCTAATCAAAATCTTTCCACCTACCCCAGCCCTTTGGCAGAAAATGTTTCTTTTTTTTTTTTTTGATATTTTCTTTATTTATGTTTCAAATGTTATCCTCTTTCCTGGTATCTCTCTGAAAATCCTCTATCCCACTCTGCTCCCCCTGCTTCTATGAGAGTGTTCCCCAACCAATCCACCCACTCCACTTCCCTGTCCTAGCATTCCCCTACACAGGAACATCAAGCCTTCACAGGACCAAGGGCCTCTCCTCCCAGTGATGCCCAACAAGGCTATCCTCTGCTACATATGTGGCTGGAGCCATGGGTAGCTCCATGTGTATCCTTTGGTTGGTGGTCTAGTCCCTGGGAGCTCTTTCAAATACACAGAAACTACCAACTCAGCATGGAGTAAACGGTATTAACCAAGCACAATACTATGTGTCAGAATCATGAATTTGTGCTGGCTTTCTATAAATATTACTTTGCTATTCAAAATGTTAAACTGTTACATAAGGCAAAATCAATTTAATCACCTCAACTAACCTTATTAAAGTTATTAAAGATGATTAGCCTATTTCTGGAAAAGGCCCATTTTCCCATCAACTTATGTATGTGTCTTACTTATTTCATTAATGTCATGCAGAGTAGTTGGTTGTGATGAGGACTTCTGAGTTTACTGTCATATGTCATATAAAAATTAAGAACTGTTTTTAGCCCACGTTTTATCTATATAGTGAAAGAAAAGTACTTTTCAAAAGTAAAGTCATAAGTTAAACAGAAACAGCAAAGGAAGTGTTCCCACAGGACAGCACACAAATTAAATTTAAATAATGATAAAGAAATACAAAAGAGCAAGAATTATATAGCACATGGGTATGGATGCTTAGAAAGGAAGAACAATGTCTGTGACATGTAGACTTTATAGTCAGTATGTTCTTTTAAGGAATTTTCTCTCCACTATCATTCCAACCTCTAAAAATCGCTGCTTTGCTGCATAGCAGATGGAAGCAAGACATTATAGCAGTTGTAAAAGTGTAGGTGGATTCTTGGGACCTTGGGAGTCCCACAATACATTGATTCAATTTTTCAGAGGGCATTTCTGCATTGAGTCTCTCCTAGGAGTCCTCTGATTTTTAGCTTGAATACTCTTATTTATCAGACAAGGACTCAAGAGAATGACATCATGAAATATTTGTGCTAGGAAGCATTCGGGTCATCTTTTAAGTTTGTCAGTATGTATCTGAGGACATGGAAAAGCCCTGACTGTGTATCCTTTCAAGGTCATACTCATCCTCGTGGCACAACTGAATTATTTGACTTGAAATTTAGCCTTTATTTTCTGCCACAACACTTCTGCTTAGAAGCTATAGGTTCACTTTCTGAGAATTTCTGTGATCACACATTATTTATAGTCTGCTCAAACTACAAAATTTGCAAGGAAATGTGTCTTATTAGTAATATATTCCCAATCCTTGCCAATTTTATACTTTTACTTTCTCTTCTATATCCACTCTCCTTGCCCACACTCCTGCCTGATAGACCCTATTCCATATGGGGTACTTGGCTTTTTAGCCCCACACCCATCAACTTAGCTATTTTTTTCATAGCTCATAGACTAGGATTTTTACTAACTCCTACTCATAGGCTCTTATCAGATATTTCTCAAAAGAGTAAAGATGAATGATATCCAAGACGTCAGTGGTATTAAATCTCCATATACCGGCCTTATTGGAATGGTCATGAGTAATAAATCCATCTGGTAATGTTTCTAGTGATGTTAGTTGAGCCAAGATTTACATTCATAAGTGTACTCTTTGGCGTTAAAATTATATGTTCTCTCTCTGTGTGTGTGTGATGTTGTTTGAGATTACCTACAGAATATTAAAATCTGATCATTATCTAAATTGTCTTCAAATCATAACTGGCAGAGGCACATGTTAATAAAGACTCCACCAGACCCCGTGAAGCATTTTATAAATATCTACCTGCTTACATGTGTCTAGGAGTGTAAGGACAACTAGACCTTAACAATGGTTTGTGTTCACCCATGATAGCATGACTCATGCTGATGACAGATGAATTTCTGGTATATCACCCTTCTGAAGAATTCCTCATCCTGTGTCCATTGAAATAATTGGGCATGTTTAATACTGAAATCAAATCATGTGCTGTCATTATGCCACAAGTGTGGAGACTTTGATTTCTGTAGTTTCCAATGGTAAATGCTAAAATGGAAAGCTGATACAACATACCGATGGAGAGATACATATGGGTGAAAAGATGCTGTTACAAGGTTTAGTGAATACAGCCCTTCCTATTTAGCAGACAGAAAAGGTATAAGGAAAGGGAAGAAAAGCCAATTAGCTAACACAGAAGACTCTTCTGACACTAAAACAAGTCCTGAACTTCTGCTTCTGGAGTTTGCAGTCACACTTTTCTAAAGCCTGGGAGATCTATTTGAAGATCTTTCAAGACAACTGGTGAGCTAGTGAGAGATTTGCACAAAGGTACACACATACACATGCTCATAAACACATACACAAGAATATACACACACAAACACACATATAGAACAAACATACACAAATACATACCAATAGAAACACACATATGCCCATACACATACACACATATGTAAGCATATACACATATACATGTACAATGAGATGCAAGCACACATACACGAACAAAAATGCACACAAACACCTTCACACATACCACCCTACACACACATGCATTCCATATCTTTGAAAAAGCCCTGTAGACAGAAGACTTATACGAAGCAATTTTCTGAAGAATAAACTGTTTAATAATAGGAGCAGAATACTTATTGCCCAGGACTAATTATAGGGATTGTTATTTTGTTTTCAAATAATTCATGTGGGAATATGAGTAAGGTCATACTTGAGTTCTACATAGTAAGAAGTGAGGTGTTATTTTAACCACCGAACCAAAACAAGCTAGAGTTCTGTGGTGAGAGTGTTAGAAGCATATGTGCTTTTATTTTATTGTATTTTTATTAATTATTTTTATTTTCTTTTTATTGGTTATTTTGTTTATTTACATTTCAAAGTTATCCTCCTCATTTTGTCCTTGATAAACCCTCTATCCTATCCCCCTTCCATACCGCTGCTATGAAGATGCTCCCCCACCCACCCACCCACTCCTGCCTCACGGCCCTAGCATTCCCCTATGCCAGGGCATCAAGCCTCCACAGGACCAAGGACTTCCCCTCCCTCTGCTGCATATGCAGCTGGAGCTATTGGTCTCTCCATGTGTACTCTTTGGTTGGTAATTTAGTCCCTGGGAGCTCTGGGGGGTCTAGTTGGTTGATGTTATTTTTCTTCCTATTGGGAACCCCATTCAGCTCCTTCAGTCCTTCCACTAATCCCTCCATTGGGGTCCCAGTGCTTAATCTGATGGTTGGCTTTGAGCGTCTGTATTTGTATTGGTCAAACTCTGGCAAAGCCTCTCAGGGGACATCTATACGAGGTTCCTGCCTGCAAGTGCTTCTTGGCATCAGCAATAGTGTCTGAGTTTGATGTCTGCAAATGGGATGGATCTCTAGGTAGGGAAGTCTCTGGATGACCTTTCCTTCAGCCTCTAATCCACCTTTTGTCTCTGCATTTCCTTTAGACAGGAGCAATTCTGGGTAAATATTTTTGAGATGGGTGGCACCATCCGTCAAACAAAGGCTGTGCCTAAAATCTGGATATGTCTCTACAGGTTCTCTCTCCCGTTTGTTGGGTATTTCAGCTAATGTCTTCCTAGTTGGGTCCTGAGAGCCTCTTGCTTTTCTGGCATCTGGGACTTTCTAAGTGGCTACTTCCAGTTCACCATCCTCCATTGCTATACACCTCCGTTTAATTTTCTGACTCTCTGTACTTCTCCCCTGGCTCCTCCCACACCTGATCCTGGGCCCCTTATTCCCTCCCTGTCTTCTCTTCCCTCCTTCTACCTCGCTCCCTCTACCTCCCATGACTATTTTGTTCCCCCTTCTAAGTAGGACTGTAACATATGCCTTTTTATTTATTTATTTATTTATTTATTTATTTATTTATTTATTTATTTATTAGATATTTCCTGGTTTACCCTCTGAAACACCTATCCCCTCCCTGCTTCTCTCTCTTGGGATTCCCCTACACTGGGACATGGAGCCTTCACAGGACCAAGGGTCCTGCCATTGATGTCCAACAAGGCTATCCTCTGCTACATATACTGGAACCATGAGTCCCACCATGTGTACTCTTTGGTTAGTGGTTTAATCCCTGGAAGCTTTGGAGGTACTGGTTGGTTCATACTGTTTCTCCTATGGGGCTGCAAGTTCTTTCAGCTCTTTAGGTCCTTTCTCTAGCTCCTCCATTGCGAACACTATCAGTACCAAGAGGGCCATTGGTTTGAAACTTACCAGTGTGTCATAGCTGGAATAATGGTTATTTCTAATTAATGGTTTAAATCAAGTAAGAAAGATCATATTCTAGGGTGAGAAAATAAAAATGTTTACATCGTGATATACAAATATTGTAGCTATATTATCTCATGTTGGTAAATTGTTTTCAGGATTAGAAATTGAATTGAGCTCCATGTGAATGCTATGCAAGCGTTCTACCACTGAATCACATCCCTTGTTTTGAAGTGCTTTGTGTGTACACATGTATGTGAATGTGTACACATACAAAGAAGCACAAGTGCATGGCAGCCTGAAGAGACAATCTTTGCTTTTGTACCTCAGGCATTATGCACATTTATGTATGTATGCATGCATGTATGTATGTATGTATGTATATATATATATATATATATATATATATATATATATATATATATATGTATGTATATGTACGTACGTATATATGTATATATATGTATATATGTATGCATATATATATATGTGTGTATGTATGTATGTATATATGTATGTATGTATTTCCTGTGAGTGTGTGTGTGTGTGTGTGTGTGTGTGTGTGTGTCTGTGTGTGTGTGTCTGTGTGTGTATGTGTGCATGCTTGCGTGTAAGGATATGTGTGGACCACGTGGGTGCCTGGTACACACAAGGGTCTGAAAATGGAGACAGATCCCCTAGAACTAAGATCCAGATGGCTGTAACTTATCACATGTGCTCTGGGAACTGAACCTATGATCTTTTCAAGAGTATTATGTGGTCTTAACTGTTGAAATGTTTCTCCAGGTCACCCATCCACCTTTCTGAAATAGCATCTCTCACTGGCCTAGAATTCACTAAGCAGGCAAGGCTGGCTAGGTGGCAAGTCCCAGTTTTCCAGGTGTCTCCACCTTCTATTACAGGGGCAACAAACACACATCACCACAACATTTTTATTTTTTAGTGTCAATTCTGGGGATCAATCTCTGGTCCTGGATTAAAAGACAAACATGCTACTCTCTAGCTGTCTCCCCAGATCCTTGCAAACCCATTTTTAAACACATTTAGTACTGCTAATTCTATTATTATTTTGCTTTTCTTTGCCATTGTTTAATTTTTGTACTAATTGTGTTTTTCAAATGTGTTCTTAGAAAATGAAATACTGTAAATTCAGAAATGTAGTCTTCTGGTTGCAGCAGCTGTTGGATTTTGCACACAGGATATTTTAAAGGTTAAAATTCACTAAGAACTTTTAAGTGAAGAACATTTATATTAGAAGTGAAATGTGAAAAGAAATTGGATTTTTGCATTGAAGGGCTCTCCTCACCACACATGCAAATATTCTTCTGCAGCTCGCTCAGCCTGTCCCACCATCAGACGCAGAGAGCTCAAACCTTTCTCTTAAGCTTCTCTCTCAAGTTCCATACCAGACACCACCACAAGTATTAGTAATCCTCCATCTTCAGCCTCCTTATGATTCCTTACTCATGTCCATTCTCCTACAGATTAGTCTGGTTTTAGAGCTTCCCAGTTAAGTTCCTGACTGAGGAACTCAAGAGTCTTTTGTGAGATACCTTTTTGGTAAGGAGATTCAATCACTTTGGTTCTCTATTGAAACACAATTACTGGTTGGCTATTTATCTTTTCTTCCACAAGATAATGGAATCTGCCTTAAATTTTGCCTTTCAAGACTCTGAGCATTCAGCCAACCACACTTATAATCTTATCTTCTGCCACTCTCAGTAGATGCCATGTGCCATGCTGTCATGATTTCAAATCTGCGTCCTCAGTGTTTCTCTGAAGGCATATTCTTTTGAGACCCTGTAAGATCTGAGGTGTCTCTTGTGTGCTTCCTTTTGCTCTTATCAGAGAAAAGTTTGCAATGTGAAGGAGAGGTAAGAAAAGAAAAAATAAAATCTCCATAGTGGGTGTCAGGGCAGGATTTGGAATCTTGTACATTGTGGGGAGAATACGTTGTATTTTCTTTTGAGAAGTATTTAGATTACATGCATTTCAGGGACTTATTTTGAAAAATAAAATACATAGAAAATACACACACATATATATGTGTGTAAGTATATGCATATGTATAAGTACACACACACACACACACACACACACATTGTGTTTACTTCTGAAGAGATTACATCTCATTCAAAAATCATATTTCCTCAACTGTAGGTTAATGTAACACTAATGCTTAAATCATAGGGGCTACTCAAAACAACTAAGCATATCTGAAGAGATATATGAAGAAAACATGAAGTTTTTACATGGGAATTCCATGTGAAATATTTGAGTTCCATTAAAATAGCTGATACTTTTACTTGCTTTCTTTCCCTCAGGCACAGTAGCTGATAGGAACCAGAGGTAGGGAATTTTTTTTCAAATAATCATCTACATAGTCATGGAACAACTATGCCTGATTTGAGTTGTGCTCTTTTTTGCTGGATATTTTGCCACTTGTGTTCAAAAGGATAGACTTGTTTAGGCCCTAGGGGAAACTAGATATTTAATCTTTCAGTTCATAAACAAAATGGGGAGTAGTGTCGTGGATTTCTTCCTATACCAATATTTTGAATTATCTCTTCCCTTAATTATTTTTTATATTTTTATATTTATATTTTTTAATTGATTATTATATTTATTTACATTTCAAATGTTTTTTGCCTTCCTGGTATCCCCTCCTCAAATTCCCCATCCCATCCCCACCTCATCTTTGCCGCTAAGAGGATACTCCCACAACCACCCACACACTCCTGCTTCCCCCTTTAATGCGACTGCAAGTTTCCATGGAGCAAAGCGCCTCCCTGCCAGTTGATGCTAGATAAGGCATCATATGCCTTCTGCTACAGATGTCACTGGAGCCATGAAGTCACCCATGTATAGTCTTCGGTTGATGCTTTAGTCCCTGGGAACTCTGAGGAGTTCAGTTAGTTGATATAGTTGTTCTTTCTAAAGGGTTGCATTTCTTTAGCCCTTCCCTAACTCTTCCATTGGGATCCCAGGGCTCAGTCCAATGGTTGGCTGTGAGTGGCTGCATCTGTCTTAGTTGCTAGAGGACAGCCTCTAGGCTCCTGTCTTCAAGCACTACTTGGCATTCACAATAGTGTTGGGGTTTGGTGCCTGCAGATGGGATGGATCCCAAGGTGGAGCAGTCTCTAGTCTTTGGATGGCCTTTCCTTCAGTATCTGCTGCATTTTTTTTGTCCCTGTATTCCCTTTAGACAGGAGCAATTCTGGGGTAAAATGTTTGATATGGGTGAGTGGCTCTTTCCTCTACTGGAGGCTGTGCTTATATACTACAGATGGTCTCTTCAGGTTCTCTCTCCCCTCTTTTGAGTATTTTGACTAATGTTATCTACATTGGGTCCTGGGAGACTCTAGCATCCCTGGCTTCTGGGACTTTCTAGTGTTTTTCCCTGTTCCCTGCCCCCATCCACCACTACATATTTCTATTCCTTTTCCTGGCCCTCTGGACTTCTTTCCAGTCTCTTCCTATACCTGAACCTGCCCCAATAGGGTACAGAATTAAACAGAATTCTAAACTGAGGAATCTCAAATATCCAAGAAGCACCTAAAGAAGTGTTCACTGTCCTCAGTCATCAGGTAAATGCAAACCAAAATGATCCTGAGGTTATACAATCAGAATGGCTAAGATAAAAAACTCACAGATGTTTGGTTCAGGAACTTTCCCCTGTGCCAATGTGTTCAAGGTTCTTTACTAATTTCTCTTCTATTAGATTCAGTGTATCTGGTTTTATGTGGAGGTCCTTGATCTACTTGGACTTGAGCTTAGTACAGGGAGATAAGAATGGATAGATTTGCATTCTTTTACATGTTGACCACCAATTGAACCAGCACCATTTGTTGATAATGCTGTCTCTTTTCCACTGGTTGGCTTTAGTTCCTTTGTCAAAGATCAGGTGATCATAGGAGTGTGGGTTCATTTCTGGGTTTTCAATTCTATTTCATTGATCTACCTGCTTGTCACTGTACCAGTACCATGCAGTTTTTATCACTATTGCTCTATAGCTAGAAGCTGGAAACAAACCAGATGTCCCTCAACAGAGGAATGGATACAGAAAATGTGGTACATTTACACAATGGAGTACTACTCAGGTATTAAAAACAATGAATTCATTAAATTCGCAGGCAAGTGGATGAAACTTCAAAATATCATCCTGAGTGAGGTAACTCAATAACAAAAGAACACACATGGTATATATTCAATGATAAGTGGATATTACCCAAAAAGTTTGGAATACCCAAGATTCAATACACAGACCTTAGGAAGCCCAAGAAGAAGAAAGACCAAAGGATGGATGCTTCAGTGCTTCTTAGAAAGGGGAACAAAATTCTCACAGGAGGAAATATGGAGACAAAGTGTAGAGCAGAGAATGAAGGAAAGACCATCCAGAGACTACCCCACCTAGGAATCCAGTCACCAAACCTGGACACTATTGTGGATGCCAAGAAGTGTATGCTAACAGGAGCCTGATATGGCTGTCTCCTGAGAGGCTCTGCCAGAGCCTGAAAAATACAGTGTGATGCTCACAAGCAGCCATTGGACTGAGCACAGGGTTCCTGATGGAGGAGTTGGAGAAGGGATTGAAGGAGCTGAGAGGCTTTGTAGCCCCATGGGGCAAGCAACAGTGTCAACAGGGAAGAACCTCTGGAGCTCTCAGGGACTGGAACAGCAACTAAGGAGTACACATGGAGGGACCCATGGCTCTGGCTGCCTATGTGGCAGGGTCTGGCCTTGTTGGACATCAGTGGGAGGAGTGGCTCTTGGGTCTGAGTATTTCGATGCTCCAGTGTAAGGGAATGCCAGGGCAGGAGGATTGGAGTGGGTGAGTAGGCACAGGAGCACCTTATACAAAGAGCTCAAGAAGCTGGACTCCAGAAATTCAAATAACCCCATTAAAAATGGGGTACAGAGCTAAGCGAAGAATTCTCAACTGAGGAATACTGAAAGGTTGAGAAGCACTTGAAAAAAAATGTTCAACATCCTTAATCATCAGGGAAATGCAAATCAAAACAACCCTGAGATTCCACCTCAAACCAGTCAGAATGGCTAAGATAAAAAATTCAGGTGACAGCAGATACGGGCAAGGATGTGGAGAAAGAGGAACACTCATCCATTGCTGATAGAATTGCAAGCTTCTACAGCCACTTTGAAAATCAGTCTGGTGGTTCCTTAGAAAACTGGACATAGTACTACAGGAAGATCCAGCAATACCTCTCCTGGACATATACCCAGAAGATGTTCCAACTGGTAATATGAACACATGCTCCACTATGTTCATAGCATCCTTATTTATAATAGCTAGAAGCTGGAAAGAACCCAGATGTCCCTCAACAGAGGAGTGGATACAGAAAATGTGGTACATTTACACAATGGAGTACTACTCAGCTATTAAAAACAATGAATTTATGAAATTCTTGGGCAAATGGATGGACCTGGAGGGCATCATCCTGAGTGAGGTAGCCCAATCACAACAGAAGTCACTTGATATGCACTCATTGATAAGTGGATAAGAAACTTAGAATATGCGAGATACATTTTGCAAAACACAAGAAAATCAAGAAGGAAGATCAACGTTTGGATACTTCATTTCTCCTTAGAATAGGGAACAAAATACCCATGGAAGGAGATACAGAGACAAAGTTTGGAGTAAGACGAAAGGATGGACTCTCCAGAGACTGCCCCACCCGGGGATCCATTCCATATACATCCACCAAACCCAGACACTATTGCATATGCCAGCAAGATTTTGCTGAAAGGACCCTGATATAGCTGTCTCATGTGAGGCTATGCCAGTTCCTGGCAAATACAGAAGTGGATGTTCACAATCATCTATTGGATGGAACACAGGGCCCCCAATGGAGGAGCTAGAGAAAGTACCCAAGAAGCTGAAGGGGTCTGCAACCCTATAGGTGGAACAACAATATGAACTAACCAGTACCCCCAGAGCTCATGTCTCTAGCTGCATATGTAGTAGAAGATGGCCTAGTCAGCCATCATTGGGAAGAGAGGCCCCTTGGTATTGCAAACTTTATATGCCCCGGTACAGGGGAATGCCAGGGCCAAGAAGTGGGAGTGGGTGGGTAGGGGAGGGGATAGGGGACTTTCAGGATAGCTTTTGAAATGTAAATGAAGAAAATAACTAATAAAAATTGAATAAAAAAACAAACATGGGGTGGGGAGTTAGCATAGGGGTCTCCTAAGGGGAGACCTGCAAAGGGGAAAACAATTGAAATGGAAATAAAGAAAAGATCTAATAAAAAAAAGTTAAAGTTAAAAAAAAAACTCAGGTGACAGCAGACGCTGGTGAGGGTGTAGAGAAAGAGGAACACTCCTCCATTGCTAGTGGGATTGCAAGATGGTTCAACCACTTTGGAAATCAATCTGGAGGTTCCTCAGAAATTTGGAAGTAGTTCTACCTGAAGACCCATCTATACCATTACTGGGCATATACTCAAAAGATGCTCCAACATCTAACAAGGGCACATGTTTCACTATGTCCACACAAGCCTTATTTATCACAGCCAGTAGCTGGAAACAACCCTGATGTCCCTCTTCCCTTAATTATAAGCCTTTACTTCTCTTCATATTCAATGACTTCCCAGAACTGGACAAATGTCCAATTGTTGCTGTTGACTGTTTACTTATTTTCAGCTCTCATTATTTTCCATTTAAGTTTAACTTTAACTTCTCTAATATAATATTTGTTTTTCAATTAATAGTATATAAAATATGATACAGTTAGATTGCTTCTAGGCAAAAAATTTTCAACTGCTCTGTATCTATTTCTGG
Organism: Mus musculus; assembly: GCF_000001635.26. Lineage (NCBI taxonomy): Eukaryota > Metazoa > Chordata > Mammalia > Rodentia > Muridae > Mus > Mus musculus. The sequence continues at coordinate 19,476,334 of NC_000085.6, forward strand.
TAGATTGAGAAAATATGAATATATTTTTTTCTGAAAAAAATATTTTAGAAATACATTGGACAAACAATGAATTTACGGTAAGATGAAGTATTAAAACAGAACAAAATATTTTTTCTCTATTGTAAATTCTGTAGAGGCTAAAATGTGAAGAAATATGAATTACGGTAAACACTGAGGAGTCCAAAATTCTCACTCTGCTCTAAGAAGGACATGTGCTAGTTAACTTGATGAAACAGAGAGAAGTGAAACAGCTTTTGTATGTTTTCAACATTTTTCTTCTAATAAAAGAAGACATTTTAATTAGAGAATAGTTATGAAAAACAAGTAAAAATAGTGTCAGTGTTTGCACACATATCTTTAAGTAGTGATAAGGACTTTGCTCATTCGAGCTGGGTTTATGTATTATATACACCCATAAAGATTTCATTCCATATGCTCTTTGAAGCTTTTCAGTACTTTTATTTTCAAAGGCAGGATATTTTATAAGTGCCCATCCCTTTGCCAAATTGGACTAAAGTGTGATTGGCTTGGAAGAAATCACAAAGACGCTAAATCAGTACTGAAGCACATTTAAAAGCTTATCTGTTACTTGCTTTGAGAATACAGCCTCCTCACTATTTGCAGCCCAAGATGATGAAGATTGGCCCCCTCATCTCCATGGGCTAAATTTCAATAATACTGATAATTCCTCATTCTTACAAGGTAAGCACTAGAGAAGCTTGTATACAAGTTGAGAATTGCCCAAATGAGAGTATTTAGAAATCCCTGTTCCTCTTTCTCCCTAACATGGCATTTTTGACAATGATTTTCTTTCCATTTAAAAAAACTTTTATTTGTTTGTTCATTCATTCATTCACTCATTCATTCTTGCTTCCTCCCATTCATTTATTTATTCACTTTACATCCTGATCTTAGTACCCCTACTCCCTGTCTCCACCTCACAAAACTCTCCTCCATCCCCAGGGATTTTCTTTTAAAGAATATGATCATTTGATATCCACAAAAGCAGATACCTTGAAAAATGATTTCGTTACAGAAGAGGTTTGTTAGCCCAATATCATATATTGCCTAGCTTTGTTTTAATTTTGGAGAATTTTAATTCAAAATAGCTTTCAGTACTGTGTAGGTAGGACATCACAGGCTCTATGAACCTTGAGTATCATATTCTCTGTACCTGTATTACCTGTATCTTCTTTTTCATCCATTTTCTTCTCCAAGTTTTCACTTTTCTCTAATTGCAAACTGAGTAGAATTTAACCATACTCAGAGTTAGCCTGTCACCCATGAGTATTCTGAAAACGCTGTCTACTCCAAAGATCATCTTGTTTCACCTTTCTTATCTAACATCAATACTACAAAACAAAAATAATGCTTATCTTGAGAGCCTTCCGCCTACCATGAAGTGTGGAACAGCCTTTATATAGATCGCTCAGATTTGTGGTGATAAAAATGTATCCTTATATCTTGTTTTATAGCTGATGGAGAAATAACACAAGGTAGATTATTTTTCAAAGTTGATGTCTTTTCCCCTTTGCCATGTAGCATACGCCTTTCCCTTCAGAAAGCTTCAGCTGGAGATAGCCTGCTTTTCCATTTTGTCCAGTGTGATTTCCAATCAAAGGAAAGGAAAATATCTTCCCTACTGTGTGAAAAGGATAATATTGATTATAATGTAATTAACTAGACAGCTGTATTATTGTCATGTGTTTATGCTAGGGTCTACTTTGATATTTGTCCTATGTTATATCATCAGTTCCTCAGAGAGATCCAAATAGGAAGTCATATTAACACTACAGGAGCCATAAGACTGTTCAATGAATGGAGTTACCTAACACAGCTCATTTTGCCAGTAGGTAGCAGATTTGAACTCACACTTAGATATTAATGATCACTGTGGCCCATGTTCTCTCTTCCCCCAAGACTTTCTCTTTTCAGAAAGACTGAACTTCATGGCCTTTTCTATTCACTCCAGACAGCCAATGTATCAATTACTTAGCATCTGAATGTGAAGGTTTACAAAACACTCCTAAGTCTTTTTTGTCTCCGGATTATTCTCTTTACTATGCATATCACTCCACAGTGCCATTGATTGTTAATGGCTTTAAGGAGGGATCAAGTGTGTGTGTGTGTGTATGTGTGTGTGTGTGTGTGTGTGTGTGTGTGTGTGTGTGTGTGTGTGTGTGTGTAAGTAAGTAAGTAAGTAAGTAAGTTAGGAAGAACAGATACCTTCTGGGCTGTTTAAAATAATTATTATGATATACACAGGAACAAGGTTTTGCTCACAATCTGGGCTTTTCTTAACCACCTTGATGCCTGCCATTAGTTATCACACCGTCTAATTATTTCCTGCCAATTATTTAAAGTAGGTGAATGCATCAGTCCTAGTTAGTAACTTGCCCCCCTCCCCTGTACATAGGAAGGTAGTGTGTAGATCCACATACACCATATGCTGACCTTTTCAGCTAACCTCCTCAGTTGGGGGTCTAAATACATGAGTTGCCACCTATCATTGCCTCATTTTAAAGCCTGGGCAATCATAGTTCTTGCCCCCTCCCTTTTGATCTTTTAAGCAAAAGCAAATAGTCTCCAGTCTTCTACAAACTCTGAGGAATATATAACATGTACAGTATGTTCTCTAATAGGAATTTTCCTTACTAACCTTAGGGTGAAACTAAGTTTCTATTCTCTATGAGAGTAGAAGGAACCCTTTTGTCTTAAAAACCCCCTTAAGTAAGCCCTCCATCCAACCTTCAATTCTCCTTGTAGTGGTCAACTTAATCCTTTGTTCTCCAAAGTCATTGGCAGAGATTGCTCTGGAGTAAAGATCTGAAAAATCAGATTGTCTCTGGTACTTTAGATTTCATCTAGATGTTTTAACATCCCAATTGCAAGGCTTATATTGAGCTCTATGGCACTCCATGGCACTCAGCGTCAACAAGCCTAGGCAAAAATGTCATTTTGTCATGTGATTTGCGCAATTATGCATATTTACCCACTGCAATTCTACTTCCCAATAGCACAGAAGGCTTGTAGTTGAAATGTGCATTCCTTGGTGATCAGAATAAGAAAAGCTAAGTTAATTTCTGGGTTATTTTTGTAGGGGATAACATTTATTCTCATAACTATATTCTAATTTAACAATTGGAGCCAGGAATTAAAGTAGCACAGCATTGTGAATCAAACAGTCCAGTGTTCTGGTATACATTTCCTCTCTAAGGAGATACTTATTTCCAAGATAAAGGGAAATGTATTTGAGTACAGAGTTATCTATGGGGATTCTGAACATAAGATGGATACACAATAGTTAGACCTCAGCCACATTTGTTACAGGCATTACTTAGAGTGTCTTCTGTCATTATAATCAGGTCCATGAGGCTGAGCAACTCATACAAAATAAAGGTTTGTTTAGCAATGCAATTCACAATTTTGGAGGCTGAAATTTCAGCAAGGTACTAGCTTAGGCAAAGTACATGGCATTGCATCCGTTGGGATACAATAAGGAGGATAAAGGCATTGACATTCCAGAGAGGAATCCAGAATCAGACAGAGGAACCAGTACTGATAGACCTTAACACTTAAGGGTCCCATCACTTCTTAATATCACTGCGCCAATAACCAATTCTTTAAGATGTGAACAATTAGAGAACATTCTACTTTAATACATGGTACACCGTATTATGAAGATTTATGTTGTCATTTTCTGAAGCCCTCCTGAATGCTTGAAGAAAAACAATGTAACTATAACACATGAATATAATTTAAGTGTTTGCCATCTCTTTTCCAAGTTGACACAATAACCTAGCAAAGAACCAACTTGTATCACTGTGTTCTCCCCAACTCCCATGCTAATTCTGTCAAATGAATGAGCCCTTAGTGAAAACCAAAATAAAACAAAGCCACCTAACATAACGCAGAGCATGTTAGAATGCTAAGATGATAGCCACCTACGACTTCAACAGAATGCAATGAATATCTCTCAAGATCTTGTACTTTAAACTAGTGAAAGAAAAAGGAGAAAGAAATACCAAAAAGGAAACAAAAAGCTTTCACTTGAAAAGCACAGTATAATTTAAAGAAAACATAATAGTGAAAAAATGGCCATAAACCCCATAAAATACAAAATGCAAATGCATTTCCTCATGTACACCACTTGCTACTACAGGAGCATTACTAAAATTAGCATTCAGATCTATGGTATAGGAATTCTATTACTAAAACAACTGAAGATTTTTAATATTATAAATATGTATGACAGAGAAACCAAGAAATATATTCTGTTCAAAGTTCTACTAATGTTGAATATTTTAATGAAACCTAATGCATTTTATACAAGTGGTATAAATTATCCACTTTAAAATTAGATAAAATCTATTTGAGAAATAATTATGAGTATGTATTCATTAGGTTGGAGATGGAGGACTGCTGCATAAGGGCATCAGGTCATATCCTTCATCAGCACTCAATTCCATGACAATGCCTCTGAGTGTGTTATGACAACTGAATCTCAATATTTGGACAGTTCTAATTCCCTCCCACTTCTCACTCATAACACCATATCACTCTCAGGAAGTTCTTGGTTAGAGTTGCCCAGGAATGATATATGTCTCATTGATACTTGTTTCAGTACTGGGTCACTAATGCAGACCATCCGTGTTCCATGATGATTTAAACCCTGAAACTTAATACTAGTATCACTGCTACGCTCATATATGGGCTATGGAGATTTAGAAAAAAATGAAGAGCCATTTAAATATTTTAAAAGTTTATTTTAGCATTAATTTTCTTTGATTCTTTTGGCATTTAAGAAATGCCTCAATTGCTCAATAGAATGCATAAAGGTGACTGGCCAGTATTACTTATATGCTTTGTTGTTTATAAAGTGCATTCATATATGTGGTTGCTTTCTTTAATCCTGACAGAAACCCTGAACAGAACTCTCCATCATATGCACACTTTCTTCAAGAGAAGAGTGATTCGGAGGATTACTATTTTTCCTAAATTTATTTTGCAGTATATGACAGAAATGAAAACACTAAGTTTAAGTCATAGCTGAAATACTTCTAATAGGCTGTTATGAGTATCTGGTAAACTGTGCTACCAAGTTTTAGCAAGTGCCTCTTTTCTATCTAACCCCTTTGGTAACTCCTCTCTGTGCCTGCTCTAGTATTATTATGAATAACACTGGGCCCAGAAGTCCCTCATGTTTTGATGTTTGAAATATTAACATACCTAACATGGTTATAACAAAAACATCTAATAAAATTTATTTTCAGATTACTATGAATATCATAAAGTACCATTTTTATTGTTATTTAAAGATCAAATAAAACTTTAATAGTCTAAATTTCTCTTAACCCAAATGCTGCAATCATCTAAATAGCTTTTAAATTCATCTTAATTTCTATATAAATTCTAAGCCATTTTACATCTCAAATATTTTTGTCTCTATAGCTTTAAAACTTGATACTAAAGAAGAAGGATTGAAAAGAAGCTATGTTTTCATAGTGCAGCTTTCTTTAATTCAACCACTTGAGAGCAGATCAGGTTCCAAACCTAGGCATGATCCCTTCAAGAGAAGAGACATGAAGATAGAACAGATCTGATACTGCATACTAAAGGCTCATGGGCTATTCTCTATGGTGACAAAGATCCTGAGTGAACAAAATGAGTTGCACCACCAAGCTACCATGTGTTGGGAGAGCTGAATCTGGCCAGACAAGAGGGAAGGTTGAGCACTGTTCACCGAGCTGCTTTGTTACTTATGAGAAATTATGAGCACTGGTTTTCAAAGTGCAATCTCTAAAATCCAGGTATGTAGGTTGTGATTGAGATACATTAGATCCAAACTCCTTCCTTCCTTCCTTCCTTCCTTCCTTCCTTCCTTCCTTCCTTCCTTCCTTCCTTCCATCCTTCCCTCCTTCCTTCCTTCCTTGCTTCTCTCTCTCTCTCTCTCTCTCTCTCTCTCTCTCTCTCTCTCTCTCTCTCTCTCTCTCTCTCTCTCTCTCTTCCTTCCTTCTGTCCAACCATCCATCTTTGTTTAATTTTCTTTAATCTATTTTTACAGTCTAGATTTTAATCCCACCCCAGTCTGACAATTCCACACCCATACCTCCTCCCCTCAACTCCATGAAGATGTCACAACCCCCACCCCCAACTCCACACTCTCTGAGGCCTCCAGTTTCTTGAGGGTTAGGTGCATCTTCTCTTACTGAGTCCAGCCCTGGGACTCCTCTGCTGTTTATGTGTTGGGAGCCTCATATCAACTAGTGTCTGAGAGATCTCAGGGGTCCAGGCTAGTTGAGACTTCTGGACCTTCTACAGGGTCCCCCTTCTCCTCAGCTTCTTCCAGCTTCTCCCTAATTCAACCAAAAGGCTTAGCAGCTTCTGTTTCACTGGTTGGGTATAAATATCAGCATCTGAGTCTTTCAGCTGCTTTTTGGGTGTTTGGGAAGGCAGTCATGATAGGCCCCTTTATGTGAGCACATCATAACCTCAGGAATAGTGTCAGGCCTTAAGGCCTCCCCTTGGCTGGATCTCCATTTGGGCATGTCCATGTCGCTGGACCTCCTTTACCACAGGTTTTTCTCCATTTCTTCCCTGCAGTCCTTTTAGACCGGAGCAATTATGGGTCAGGGTTTTTGACTGTGTGATGGCAACGCCCTCTCTCACCTGATTCCCTGTCTTCTGCTGGAGGTCGGCTCTACAAGTGCCTCACCCCATGGTAGGTCATTTCATCAAAGGTTCCTCCCTTTGAGTCCTGAGAGTCTCTCACTTCCCAGGTCTCTGGTACATTCTGGAGGGTCCAACCATCTCCTACCTCCTGAGGTTGACTCTTTCCATTCCTTCTGCTGACCCTCAAGGCTTCAGTCCTGTGCTCCCAACCCCAATAGCTGATTATGTTCACCTCTTTCCCTCCCTGTCTACTTTTCCATCCAGGTACCTCACTCCATCCTCTCTCCTGTGATTGCTTTCTTCTCCCTTCCAAGTGGATTTGAGGCATCCTCACTTGGGCTGTTCGGCTTATTAACCTTTTTGAGTTTTGTAGATTGTATCCTGGGTGTTCTGTACATTTTTGCTAATGTCCCCTTACTACTGAGTACATACCATGCATGTCATTTTGGGTCTGAGTTAGCTCACACAGGATATTTTGTAGTTCCATCTGTTTGCCTGCAAAACTCAGGATGTCATCTTTCTTAATAGCTGAATAGTATTCTATTGTGTAAATGAACTACAATCTCTGTATCCATTCTTCTGTTTTGGGTTTATCTGGGTTGTTTCCAGCTTCTGGCTATCACAAACAAGGTCGCCATGAACATAGTGGAACATAGAACATGTGCCCCTGTGGCAAGGTGGGACATTTTTGGGGTATATGTTCAAGAGTGGTATAGCTGGGTCTTCAGGTAGATCTATTTCCAATTTTCTGAAGAATCTCCAGATTGATGTTCAGAGTGGTTGTACCAGTTTGCAATCCCACCAGCAATGGATGAGTGTTCCTTTTTCTCCACATCCTTGCCAACATTTGTTGTCCCTTGAGGTATTGATCTTAGCCATTCTGATTAGTGTAAAGTGGAAACTCAGGGTAGTTTTGATTTGCATTTCCTTGATCACTAAGGACTTTGGATATATCTTTATGTGCTTCTCAGTCATTTGAGATTCCTCTCAGGAAATAGAGATCTCCCATGTTCATGGATTGGCAGAATTAACATAGTAAAAATGGCCATGCTACCAAAGTCAATCTACAGATTCAATGCAATCCCCATCAAAATCCCAACACAGTTTTTCAAAGACATGGAAAGAGCAATTAGAAAATTCATCTGGAAAAGCAAAAAGCCCAGAATTATGAAAACAGTTCTTATCGATAAATGAATTTCTGCGGGAATCACCATTCCTGACCTCTAGCTATACTACAGAGAAATAGTGATAAAAACTGCACTGTATTGGTACAGAGACAGACATGCTGATCAGTGGAATAGATTGAAGACCCAGAAATAAACATAAGAAACAACACACTTTTGGACACTTGATCTGTGACAAAGAAGCCAAAAATATACAATGGAAAAAAGAAAGCATCTTCAATAAATGGTTCTTGTCTAATTGACTGTATGTAGAAAAGTGAAAATAGACCCATATTTATCACCTTGCACAAAGCTCAAGTACAAGTGGATCAAGGACTTCAATATGAAACCAGATACACTGAATCTAATAGAAGAGAAAGTGGGAAAGAGCTGTGAACTCATTGGCACATGAGAAAGTTTCACTCTCTCAATGATGTGGCTTTCTCTTCTTTAATCCTTTACAGATAAACCTAAGAAATTGATCACGAATTAAATGTCACAGATCAAAGAATTAGAATCTCTTGTTATTCAGAGATTATCATTAATGATTTCAACATTTTGAAATTTCAAAGAAACACTAAATTTATAAATATTTTCAATGATTTCAATTAAAATTTTAATATTGCTGCACATATTAGAATCTTCCAGTTCTTTGAGAATTATTTCCTCTAAACAAGCTGTGTGAGTTAGAAAAAGAGGCAAAGCAATCAATCCAAAGGCACACAGTGCAAAAAAATAAAATAAAATAAAAAACAAACGATCTCTGGCCACTTATTTGGCTTCTAACCAAGAACTCCAGCCAGACTTATCTTGTTGAAATGCTGAAGGAAGGTAGCAAAAATGTTGCATATGTAGCAGAGGATGGCCTAGTCGGCCATCAATGTGAGGAGAAGCCATTGGTCTTATGCAGATCATATGCCCCAGTACAGGGGAATGCCAGGGCCAGGAAGCAGGAGTGGGTGGGTTGGGGAGCAGGACAGGGGGAGGGTATAGGGGATTTTGGGGATAACATTTGAAATGTAAATAAAGAAAAATCTAATAAAAAAAACTAGGAACCTATGTGGCTATATATAAGACTATGAATAGTAATTCCAGAACATTACGATTTGTGTTGAGACTTGGGAGACTGAGGTAGGATGGACAGTGAGTTAGCACTGGATTTGCAATAAAATTGCAAAAATATTGCAAAAGTATAGAAAAGTAAATTAAAGCAATATGTCAAAGCTTACCATTGCTTATTTGAATCTTAATCTTTCTGCCTTCAAGCATACATGTTTATTTCTATCAATATACTATACCAAACAAATGTATATGAGCTACTTGCAAGGTTTTTATTTCCAAAAGGGATGGGAATGTATGGGTAGAGTTGAAGGAAAGAGGGTGGTGATAGATTTGATCAAAATCCTATTACACACATATATGGACATCTCAAGCAATAAAAACATAGTAAGAAAGCAGAAAAAATGTTTCAGTTTTCATAAACAAGCTGCCAGAGAATGATATATTGGCTGTTGATGATACTGAGAAGGGCGAGTCATTTACTTTTGTGTGTAGGACCACCATTATGATGCCCATAATTTAGTGCATGGTCATTTGCCAAGCTCTATGGACAGTATTAAGTGGACTCAGTAGTATATCAAAAGAAAGACTGAAGACATGCATTTGAGAGGGTACCATATACAGAAGGGAGCTGGGAAATATTTGAAGAGGCAAATAGTAGACAGATATCATCAAAATACACTGTGAACATATATGATCGTATTAAAAAATAAACAACATTTATTATTTTTTAAAAAGAGTTTAAAACACAATACAGTCACTGAAGGATGGTGGTTGTGTCCTTCACATGAAGATAAGCATGAAGAACATATTGTGAACAATTATAGAATTATAAACAATGTTAAAGTTCTCTTAACCATTTACTTGCCACTTTCAATTTCCTTATTAAACTCTAGCTAAAACTTTTTATGTTGAAATTTATACACTAATAATAAAACAGCTTTTTTTGTTTATAATTGCCTCAGCTCTCAGGGGTCTCTGGACATATTGCTCATTTTTGGAATGCATTATTTAAGGATAACAAGAAAGAGGATGCCAGACTGAAACTCCTCTGATCCCCTGTTATGAAGAGGAAGCAGCCTAAGGTACTAAGTTTCAAGGACTACACTAATGTTTCTTTCATCTTTCCATTCTTGGAATATAGCCAGGGCCAGAAGCAGCCATGTGAAAGGCTCTGAAAAGGAGTGTCTCTTCAGTATTGTTCAGATTGAAAGCAGAAAGCTTATGGGCATTTAGAATTTTTGTCTAAGCCGGGCGTGGTGGGAGGCAGAGGCAGGCGGATTTCTGAGTTCGAGGCCAGCCTGGTCTACAAAGTGAGTTCCAGGACAGCCAGGGCTACACAGAGAAACCCTGTCTCGAAAAACCAAAAAAAAAAAAAAAAAAGAATTTTTGTCTAAATAAAGCTCTTGTTCCTTTTATGAATCCCAGAGATTAAAAGACTGTGATAATAAGAATTTGTTTCTCCATCTAGAGTTATGAGATGACAAATTACTTGCATGCCATGCTTTCTTTCATACCACAAAAATGCCCTTTACGGTGGTGTTTCGTGCTCCCCTGGGCTGCAAAACCCTCAAAGATTTATATTTTCTTTTTCTGATAGTCATACCTTGGGAAAATAAAATAGTTGAGACTGAAACACTCATATCCATTTTTCCAGATTTAACACAGTTTAATCATTTAATATATTGTAGAAGAATAAAATACAGCAAAGTGATTCATAAAAAGTTTATAATATTTGAAGGCTGAAATATTATATAATATTTGCTATACTGTAAATTAGCATTGATTGCCTGAGAATATTCTGTGCGGTCTCCAAACACTGGCTGTCATTGGTTGACAACATATGATAGTTCCCAAAAGATCTGGAACTTTGTACTGGGGTTGAAATTTAAGTCTACTAATCTCTTTTCTCGGATACGCTTTATTTAATTTTATATTACCATGTTGTCTAATAATATTTATTTTATTACGTGTTTTCCTCAATTACATTTCCAGTGCTATCCCAAAGGCCCCTATACCCACCCCCTTACTCCCCTACCCACCTATTCACACTTTTTGGCCCTGGCATTCCCCTGTACTGGGGCATATAAAGTTTGCAAGTCCAATGGGCCTCTCTTTCCAGTGATGGCTGACTAGACCATCTTTTGATACATATGCAGCTAGAGTCAAGAGCTCCGGGGTACTGGTTAGTTCATAATGTTGTTGCACCTACAGGGATGCAGATCTCTTTAGCTCCTTGGATACTTCCTCTAGCTCCTACATTGGGGGTGCTGTGCTCCATCCAATAGCTGACTGTGAGCATCCACTTATGTGTTTGCTAAGCCCCAGCCTAGTCTCACAAGAGACAGCTATATCAGGGTCCTTGCAACAAACACTTGCTAGTGTATACAATGGTGTCATCGTTTGGAGGCTAATTATGGGATGGATCCCTGGATATGACAGTATCTAGATGGTCCATCCTTTTGTCTCAGCTCCAAACTTTGTCTCTGTAACTCCTTCCATGGGTGATTGTTTCCAATTCTAAGAAGGGGCAAAGTGATCACACTTTGGTCTTCGTTCTTCTTCAGTTTCATGTGTTTTGCAAATTGTATGTTATATCTCGGCTATACTAAGTTTCTGGGCTGTTCTATTCAGGAATTTTTCCCCTGTGCCCATATCTTCAAGGCTTTTCCCCACTTTCTTCTCTATAAGTTTCTGTGTCACTGGTTTTATGTGGAGTTCCTTGATCCACTTAGATTTGACCTTAGTACAAGGAGATAGGAATGGATCGATTCACATTCTTCTACATGATAACCACCAGTTGTACAAGCACCATTTGTTGAAAATACTGTCTTTCTTCCACTGGATGGTTTTAGCTCCCTTTTTGAAGATCAAGTTATGATAGGTGTGTGGGTTCATTTCTGGGTCTTCAATTCTATTCCATTGGTCTACTTGTCTGTCACTATACCAGTACCATGCAGTTTTTATCACAATTGCTCTGTAGTAAAGCTTTAGGTCAGGCATGGTGATTCCACCAGAGGTTCTTTATCCTTGAGAAGAGTTTTTTCTATCCTAGGTTTTTTGTTATTCTGGATGAATTTGCAGATTGCTCTTTCTAATTCATTGAAGAATTGAGTTGGAATTTTGATGGGGATTGCATTGAATCTGTAGATTGCTTTTGGCAAGATAGCCATTCTTACAATGTTGATTCTGCCAATCCATGAGCATGGGAGATCTTTCCATCTTATGAGATCTTCTTTAATTTCTTTCTTCAGAGACTTGAAGTTCTTATCATACAGATCTTTCACTTCCTTAGTTAGAGTCATGTCAAGATATTTTATATTATTTGTGACTATTGAGAAGGGTGTTTTTCCCCTAATTTCTTTCTCAGCCTGTTTATTCTTTGTGTAGAGAAAGGCCATTGACTTGTTTGAGTTAATTTTATATCCAGCTACTTCACCGAAGCTGTTTATCAGGTTTAGGAGTTCTCTGGTGGAATTTTTAGGGTAATTTATATATACTATCATATCATCTGCAAAAAGTGATATTTTGACTTCATCTTTTCCAATTTGTATCCCCTTGATCTCCTTTTGTTGTCGAATTGCTCTGGCTAGGACTTCAAGTACTATGTTGAATAGGTAGGGAGAAAGTGGGCAGCCTTGTCTAGTCCCTGATCTTAGTGGGATTGCTTCCAGCTTCTCACCATTTACTTTGATGTTGGCTACTGGTTTGCTGAAGATTGCTTTTATCATGTTTAGGTATGGGCCTTGAATTCCTGATCTTTCCAAGACTTTTATCACGAATGGGTGTTGGATCTCGTTGAATGCTTTTTCTGCATCTAATTAGATGATCATGTGGTTTTTGTCCTTGAGTTTGTTTATATAAGGGTTATGTTGATGGATTTCTGTATTTTAAACCATCCCTGCATCCCTGGAATAAAACCTATTTGTCAGGATGGATGATTGCTTTAATGTGTTCTTGGATTCGGTTAGCGAGAATTTTATTGAGTATTTTTGAATCAACATTCATAAGGGAAATTGGTCTGAAGTTCTCTATCTTTGTTTGATCTTTCAGTGGTTTAGGTATCAGAGTAATTGTGGTTTAATAGAATGATTTGGGTAGAGTTCCTTCTACTTCTATTTTGTGGAATAGTTTGTGCAGAACTGGAATTAGATCTTCTTTGAAGGTCTGATAGAACTCTGCACTAAACCCATCTGGTCCTGGGCTTTTTTTTTTTTTTTTTTTGGCGGGGAGACTATTAATGACTGCTTCTATTTTTTTAGGAGATATGGGACTGTTTAGATCCTTAACTTGATCCTGATTTAACTTTGGTACCTGATATCTGTCTAGAAACTTGCCCATTTCTTCCAGGTTTTCCAGTTTTGTTGAGTATAGCCTTATGTAGAAGGATCTGATGGTGTTTTGGATTTCTTCAGAATCTGTTATGTCTCCCTTTTCATTTCTGATTTTGTTAATTAGGATGCTGTCCCTGTGCCCTCTAGTGAGTCTAGCTAAGGGTTTATCTATCTTGTTGATTTTCTCAAAGAACCAACTCCTCCTTTGGTTATTTCTTTGAATAGTTCTTCTTGTTTCCACTTGGTTGATTTCACCCCTGAGTTTGATTATTTCCTGTCGTCTACTCCTCTTGGGTGAATAATTTTCCTTTATTTTTCTAGAATTTGGATGTGTTGTCAAGCTGCTAGTGTGTTCTCTCTCTAGTTTCTTTTTGGAGGCACTCAGAGCTATGAGTTTCCCTCTTAAAATGTTTTTATTGTGTCTCATAGGTTTGGGTATGTTGTGGCTTAGTTTTCATTAAACTCTAAAAAGTATTTAATTTCTTTCTTTATTCCTTCCTTGACTAAGGTATCATTGAGAAGAGTGTTATTCTGTTTCCACGTGAATGTTGGCTTTCCATTATTTATGTTGTTATTGACGATCAGCCTTAGTCTATGGTGGTCTGATAGGTTGCATGGGACAATTTCAATATTTTTGTATCTGTTGAGGCCTGTTTTGTGACCCATTATATGGTCAATTTTGGAGAAGGTCCTGTGAGATGCTGAGAAGAAGGTATATCCTATTGTTTTAGGATAAAATGTTCTGTAGATATCTGTCAGGTCCATTTGTTTCATAACTTCTGTCAGTTTCACTGTGTCCCTGTTTAGTTTCTGTTTCCATGATCTGTCCATTGATAAAAGTGGTGTGTTGAAGTCTCCCACTATTATTGTGTGAGGTGCAATGTGTGCTTTGGGCTTTACTAAAGTGTCTTTAATGAATGTGGTTGCCCTTCATTTGGAGCATAGATATTCAGAATTGAGAGTTAATCTTGGAGGATTTTATCTTTGATGAGTATGAAGTGTCCCTCCTTGTCTTTTTTGATAACTTTGGGTTGGAAGTCGATTTTATTTCATATTAGAATGGCTATTCCAGCTTGTTTCTTCAGACCATTTGCTTAGAAAATTGTTTTCCAGCCTTTCACTTTGAGGTAGTGTCTGTCTTTTTCCCTGAGATGGGTTTCCTGTAAGCAGTATAATGTTGGGTCCTGTTTGTGCAGCCAGTCTGTTAGTCTATGTCTTTATTGGGGAATTGAGTCCATTGATATTAAGAGATATTAAGGAAAAGTAATTGTTGCTTCCTATTATTTTTGTTTTTAGAGTTAGCATTCTGTTTTTGTGGCTGTCTTCTTTTTGGTTTGTTGAGGGATTACTTTCTTGCTTTTTCTAGATTTCTTGATTTCCATCCTTGTATTGTTTTTTTTTTTTTCCTGTTATTATCCTGAAACACTGGATTCGTGGAAAGATAATGTGTGAATTTGGTTTTGTTGTGGAATACTTTGTTTTCTCCATCTATGGTAATTGAGAGTTTGGCCAGGCATAGTAGCCTGGGCTGGCATTTGTGTTCTCTTAGTGTCTGTATAACACCTGTCCAGGATCTTCTGACTTTCATAGTCTCTGGTGAAAAGTCTGGTGTAATTCTGATAGTCCTGCCTTTATATGTTACTTGACCTTTTTCCCTTACTGCTTTTAATATTCTATTTTTATTTAGTGCAATCACTGTTCTGATTATTATGTGTCGGGAGGAATTTCTTTTCTGGTCCTGTCTATTTGGACTTCTGTAGGCTTCTTGTATGTTCATGGGCATCTCTTTCTTTAGGTTTGGGAAGTTTTCTTCTATAATTTTGTTGAAGATATTTGCTGGCCCTTTAAGTTGAAAATCTTCATTCTCATCAACTCCTACCAACCATAGGTTTGGTCTTCTCATTGTGTCCTGGATTTCTTGGATGTTTTGAGTTAGGATCTTTTTGTGTTTTGTATTTTCTGAGATTGTTGTGCCGATGTTCTCTATGGAATCTTCTGCACCTGAGATTCTCTCTTCCATCTCTTGTATTCTGTTGCTGATGCTCGCATCTATGGTTCCAGATTTCTTTCCTAGGGTTTCTATCTCCAGTGTTGCCTCACTTTGGGTTTTCTTTATTGTGTCTACTTCCCTTTTTAGATCTTGGATGGTTTTATTCCATTCCATCACCTGTTTGGTCATGTTTTCCTGCAATTCTTTAAGGGATTTTTGTGTTTTTTCTTTAATGTCTTCTACCTGTTTAGCTGTGTTCTCCTGTATTTCTTTAAGTGAGTTATTAAAGTCCTTCTTGATGTCCTCTACCATCATCATGAGATATGCTTTTAAATCCGGATCTAACTTTTCAGTTGTGTTGAGGTGCCCAGGACTAGGTGGGGTAGGAGTGCTGCATTCTGATGATGGTGAGTGGTCTTGATTTCTGTTAGTAGGATTCTTACATTTGCCTTTCGCCATCTGGTAATCTCTGGAGCTAGTTGTTATAGTTGTCTCTGGTTAGAGCTTGTTACTCAGGTGATTATGTTAGCCTCTATCAGCAGACCTGGGAGACTAGCTTGCTCCTTAGTTTCAGTGGTCAGAGTACTCTCTGCAGGCAAGGTCTCCTCTTGCAGCGAAGGTGCCCATATATCTGGTGTTCGAACCTGCCTCCTGGCAGAAGTTGTGTTCCACTCACCAGAGGTCTTAAGATCCTGTGGGAGATCCTGCGTGGGTCCTTGCGGATGTCTGGAGACTCTATGGGCAAGGAACCCTGATGCTGGAGTGGACTAGAAGGGACTTGTGCCTGTGATCACATCTTATCTTTCATTATAGCATAAACGCAGGATCAATGATCATATTGGTTTTAAGAATTCAAGGGTCTAAATACATCTTCTATGAACTAAAATCAAAAAACAAATTGTCTATTTGTGTGTTCCCACATTGATGAGGAAGTAAAGAGAATATCTATCATAAGACTTGCATGAATGAGAGGCCTGAAGCTGTTGGTAATCAAGATCCCAGGAATGATAACTCATCTTTCTTCTCACTCTCTTTGGTGGTTTGAATTGAATGGATCCCTATGTCATATCTTTAAGTACTTGGTTTCCAGTTGGTAGAATTATTTATGAAGGCATAAGAGGTATAGTAGGGCTGGATGAGGTGTGTCACTGGGGATATTTTGACCTTTCAGAAGAGTCTTACCATTCCCAATATGCTATCTGCCTCTTGCCTGTGGATCTAGAAGTTAGCTCTCAGCTGCTGCTCTTCCCTTGTGCTCCATGCTCCAAGGTACCATGTAAGTCATAGGCTCTCACTGCCTAAAATCTTAAAGAAAATGTTTTTCTCTTTATAATTTGTCTTGGTCATGGTGTTTCATTACAAGAACATAAAAATTCCCTTCAACGGAGCTATTCTCCATTCTTAACTATTCATTTATCTCCCACAAACTAAAATTATCCTTTCCATCCTGCTGGCCAGGAAAGGTAACTTAAATGAACTCATGGATATTTTCTCAGTTTTCTAGCATTTGGTAGTTTTTAGATGTGCAATCACTTCCCTGTTTACAATATGTATTCTCTCTTCTATTCCAAATAAAGATAATTCTTATTGCTGTGTTTGTTTTAAGTCTTGTATGTCTTTTAAAAATTTTGTTTCAGAGAATATTTTCAACAAAAATCTTGCTTGTGAGTCTGAGTGAAAAAAAATTTATTTTTTGAAAGGGAAACGGATTTAATATGGATTGGCCAATTATGCAACACTACAGTTAGTCATCTCATGATCAGGATTCTTTCCATAGGTTCCTGGTAACCATATCTAACCAAAACACTGATGCTTCAAATCTAGTTATTCAAATTGCTACTATTCAGTACATGGTGCAAATCTACCTTTATATGTGAAATTAAATGATAAATTAAAATCTATTTTTTAAATTTTGATTTATTTATTTTTTAATTATATATTTATTTCATTTACATTTCCAATGCTATCCCAAAAGTCCCCCACATCCTCCCCCACCAACTCCCCCACCCACCCACTCCCACTTCTTGGCCCTGGCATTCCCCTGTACTGAGGCATATAAAGTTTACACGACCAATGGGCCTCTCTTTCCACTGATGGCCGACTAGGCTATCTTCTGATATATATTTTAAAATGTTTTGAAACTTTGTCAATTGAAAGACATTAGTAACATTATTAAAATGCTTGTAGGTCCTACATTTTAGAATAAAGTGCTACTTTTTGAGATCTCTATCTTCATCTTTTGATTTCTGAAAAACTCACTCAATTTTACATTTATTTGAAAATGTTTTTCAAGTTTAGTATTTTTCATAATCATGAAAGTTGGAGAACTTTCAATATTAATTGATGGTAGTTTTTTTTTTGTCTTTAGTAACAATTCCTTTACTCTATGCCTTGCCTCTTACACTTACGTCATCTTAAATTTTATTTTTTTAATTTTTGTTAGTTATAAGAATTTTATACAATGTATTTTAACCAATTCACTTCCCTCCCACTGGTCTTTCTAGATCCTTCATTGTCAACTCAATTTTGTATCATATTTTAAATTCTTGCCAGATCAATATGTGCTGCCCAAATGTTCTTGGACACCCTTTTACTAATGCCTTTTTACTAGGGTATTGGTAAATCCTAGTGATTAGTTTACTAAGAACTACACACAGAAAAAAATATAAAGTATCCCAATTCTTTCAGTTACCAAATACAAATCGCTCCTTAGTTAGGAATGAGTCTTGTGCTCAACTCCCCTTTCCACACTGGGGTTGCTCTAACTTTAGTTTGCACTGATTTTTTACAGGATGTCTCAACAGTCATGAATTCATATGTGCAGTGCCCCTCCCAGAAGACACTTTTTCCTTATAGCCATATGACATCTCTGACTCTTATATTCTATCTTCCTCAACTTTTCCAGTGATCACTGAGGATTACAAAAGGGGTGTAATATACATATAGACATACAAACACACAGAGGTGTGTGTGTGTGTGTGTGTGTGTGTGTGTGAGAGAGAGAGAGAGAGAGAGAGAGAGAGAGAGAGAGAGAGAGAGAGAGAGAGAGATTATTTTGTGTTTTTAAAAATCCTGTTTAAAAGAATACTTTCAACATAAACTTTGTCTACAAGTTACTTTGCAGCAAACCCTTCTTTGGCATAGGCTTCTGCTGAGAGAAAACATTTTAAAACGTTTTGAAAATTTCTCTATTGAGAGGTAGTAGTGCCAAGAGCTCTGAAGTTTCCTATTCTCTCACCAGTTGTGTATGTGTGAGTGTTAGTGTGTGTGTGTGGGTGGTGGTGGTGGTGAGTTCTGTTAATATTATCTCAATCTCCTGCAAGTAGAACCTTCTCTGAATGCTTAGAATTAAAATTCAAAATGTTTAGAATATTCAGAGACTGAAAATACAAAAACAAGTGTAAGAGAGACATGGTGTTCTTAAGTTTTGTTTTTATTTCTGTTGATGAGAGTTTTGCCAGATTGTGTATTTGTGCATCACATTGATGTCTGCTGCCCTCGTAGGCCAAGAACCACTTTCAGATCACACAGAACTTGAGTTGAAAATAATTTTGAGCCGTTATTTGGATTTAAAAACCAAGCCTCAGTCTTGTGCAAAAGCTGCAAATGTTCTCAGCCTCTGTAATATTTATCCAGCCTCTAGATCACTCCTTAAATATTTTTGAGAATTTGATATACTGACATAATTTCTCCCCTCCCTTTCCTCCTCTAACTCCTATTATATGCCCCTTCTTGCTTTTTTTCAAATTCATGGTATGTTTTTCCATTAAATGTTATTACATTACATATATACTCATATATATACATATATATGCATGTGTAGATATACTGTATATAAACATATATTCCTATATATTAATCTTTTAGCCTATATAAATTCTTCATGACTATGATACTATGAGTTGACAATGGAAGTCTTTCACAGCTTGGAATACATGTCTTCAGGACTTTCTGGCTTTAAAAGTTACTCTTGAATACGTAGGTGTTACTCAATGGTCCTGTCTTAATAAATAGTTCAACCTTTTTCTCAGATTTTAATATCATTTTATGCCTTGCATTTTTGTATGTTAACAATAATATGTGTGGAATTTCTTTTACAGTGAAGACGATTTAAATTCTAAAGACCTCTGTGCATGGATGGGCATTTGTTCCTCTAGGTTTGGGAAGTTTTCTTCTAGAGTTCTATTGAAAATGTTTTCTATGCCTTCACTATGATGATCTTCTGTGACCATAATTCAAAGGGTAAGTATTTTCATTAAAAAAATCCTTTATTTAAAAGATTTATTTATTTTTATTTATATGAGTACACTGTAGTAGTCTTCAGACACACACCAGAACAGTGCATCAGATTCCATTACAGATGGTTGTGAGCCACCATGTGGTTGCTGGGGATTGAACTCAGGACCTCTGGAAGAGCAGTCAGTGCTCTTAACCTCTGAGCCATCTCTCCAGCCCCAGAAGTCTTTGTGTGTGTGTGTTTAAATTTTTAAATTTTTATTGGTTATTCTATTTATTTACATTTCAAATGTTATCCCCATTCTAGGTTTCCCTTCCACAAAACCCCTATCCCCTAACACTTCCTCCAACCCTGCTGCCTCTATGAAGGTGCTCTCCAACTTTCCCACCCATTCCTGCCTCAGCTCACAAGCATTCTCCTACCATGGGTCATCAAGCCTACACAGGACAAAGGGGCTTCCCTCCCATCGATGCTCACTAAGGCAATTCTCAGCTATATTTCCAGCTGGACCCATGGGTTTCTCCATGCGTACTCTTTGGTTGGTGGTTTTGTTCCCAGGAGTTTAGGGGGTCTGGTTGGTTGATATTGTTGTTCTTCCTATGGGGTTGCAAATCCCTTCAGCTTCTATAGTCCTTGACTTAACTTCTCCGTTGGGGTTCCTGCACTCAGTCTGATGTTTGGCTGTGTACATCCGCATCTGTATTGGTCAAGCTCTGGCAGAGCCTCTCAAGGGAGAGCTATACCAGGCTCCTGTCAGCAAGTACTTCTTAATATCTTCAATAGTGTCTGGGTTTGGTGTCTGCAGATGGGATGGATCCCTAGGTGAGGCAGTCTCTGGATGACCTTTCCTTCTGTCTCTGCTCCACTGTCTGTCCCTGCGTTTCCTTTTGACATGAGAAATTCTGTATTATTATTTTTTAGGTGGGTAGGTTGCCCCATCCCTCAACTGAGGGCTGTGCCTATTTACTGGATATGATCTGCACAGTTTCTATCTTCCCTTTGTTGGATATTTCGGCTAATGCCCTCCCTGTTGGGTCCTGGGAACCTCTTGGTCCATGGCATCTGGAACTTTCTAGGGGCTACAGCAGTTCCCCCTTCCCCACACACCTCCTTTCAAATTCCTGAACCTCTGCACTTTTCCCCATCTCCTCACTTATCTCAACTTTAGTTGTTAAGCTTTAGCAAGAAAATATTGTTGTTTAACAAATAGCACTTTCTGTATTGATTACTTTGAATTTTCCCCTTTGAGAAAAAATATTATATATTAAATATTACAAGAAGTTTTGTTTAAAGTATAAGTCATACATGATTTTCTACATTTTTCAAAGTAGAACTATTTGTTCAAACATGCACTCAATAGTTCATTAGCTGAATTTTCCTGTTTGTCAACATTGTGTATTATGTACTTTTTCATTTTTTGTTTTATTGAAAATAGGTTCTTCTCTCATCCTAAACACAGCTGCCCCTCCCACCACTTCTCCCAGCCCATGCCCCACACTCTCTGTAGACCCATCCCTCCCATTCCCTACACCTCCTGTCACCTATTCTCCCAATCCCTTCCCTTCCTTCCTCCCATCAGCCCTGATCCATTTCTCCTCATTTCCTTTCAGAAAGGTGCAGGCTTTCAAGAGATGACAGCCAAACAAGACAAAACAAGATATACTAAGACATGGTTAACAACCCCTCATATTGAGACTGGGCAAAACAACTCAATAGCAGGAAAAGAGTCCCAATAACAGACAAAACAATCAGAGACATACTCTTTTCCACTTTAGAGAGTTCCACAGAAGCATCAAACTAACCTCTGTAACAAAAAGTCAGAGGACATGGTGTAGACCTATGGAGGCCCCAAGCTTACTGCTTCATTTTTCTGTGAGCCCATGTGAGCTCTGTTTGATTGATTCAGTGAATCATGTTCTCCTGGTGCCCACCATTGCCTCTGACTCCTACAAACTCTCCCTAGCTCTGAGAGGAGGTACCTGATGGAAACGTAATGTTTGGATATGGGTCTTTGTATGTGCTCCCATCTGCTGCTGAGGAAAACCTCTCTGATGACAAGTGGAAAAGAAACATATCTATGAGTATAACAGAATATTATTAGGAATCATTTCATTGATTTGGGGGTAGCAGTATTACATTTGAAATGTATGAGCATTTTTAAATCTGAAACTGTCTTTCATTTTCTCCTTAGTTTTCAGGAATTGGATTTCAATGTTATTATTCCATGAAAACCACGGTTTCTTTTCAAAACATAACATTTTAGCCGCTCAGGTTTATTGGCAATCTTCAGTATGCATTCAAAATGTATCTTCATGAAAGTTTAGGAAATATATCAAATATATCTTCATGAAAGTTTAGGAAACTTGAAGCTGTATAAGGAAAATGCAAATGGTCCTAGTACCAGATTTACATATTGTTGATTCCCACACATTCATAAAAATTCTGTATATGATATTAATGCTAGCATCTCTAGTATATCTATATAACAAGCAAGATGCTTTTAGTCTGCTGGTACTGCTAGCTAGTGGTAGAGCTGGGACACGAACTTATCTTCTGTTTCTATATTCAATACTCTTTCAACAAAATAGAGTATTCTTAAATGTTTTGAGTAAAACATTCATGCCATATGCACTTTGCTTAAATCCCCATTGCTAGTGATTGTTTTGATGAGAAAAGAACTTTAAAATGTTTTCATGAAGCCCATGGCATGAGAAAAATGGAGCTTTCAGAAGCTTAACAAAAATTCAACAGTTTGTTAGTGAAAGATTTTCAGAGTAGTACTTTATGCATTTCTAAAATATAGCTCTCTGGCATTATGTACAACAACAGGTCAACAACACATATCATATCATCACATGATTGTTGACATGGTGTGAGAAAATAAACTTGCTAAAGAAACTAGATAAAAAATGCCAGTTAGATTTAAAAACAGCACTGTTAAAAGAAAATGTTACATGCCTTGAGAAGAAGCCCAAGTAGACATTTTTCATTTAACAAAGTTGACAGAGTATGTTCAAAGTCAGCATACTATATCATCAGATGAATTTTTAAAGTGTTGATAGACTGATTTGCAGAAGGCTATCATTTCCCTACTACCCAAACTAAAAATAAAATGAAATGAAAAACGTTGGGAAATTAAATCCAATCCAATCCAATCCAAAAGTATAAAAGTACTATCATTTGGAGATGACGAGATATTTGTTCTAGGTCTATGAGAATGATGTAATTCTTTGAAGTAGTCAACAGGGTTTACAAACTTCAGTATATAGAGGAAGAAAAACTAATCTATACAGCAATTAATATAAAACCATTAAAATTCAATATTCTAGCATGAAAGAGGTTCCCAGTAAAGTAGAAATAAACAACTGTTTTAAATAATAGAGAAAACTATACTACAAGTTATTAAATTTACCATTGGGTACTAAACTATAGTCAGGAGTAAGAACGTATGTTGTTCTATTGGATAGTAGTGTCTCTTGGTATAAGAAATTTACATTATGTTTCAAAGGGTTATATTCCAGAGGATGAAGTTAAAACTATGCCCCTCCATAGAATTGGGAACAAAACACCCATGGAAGGAGTTACAGAGACAAAGTTTGGAGCTGAGATGAAAGGATGGACCATGTAGAGACTGCCATATCCAGGGATCCACCCCATAATCAGCATCCAAACGCTGACACCATTGCATACACTAGCAAGATTTTATCGAAAGGACCCAGATGTAGCTGTGTCTTGTGAGACTATGCCGGGGCCTAGCAAACACAGAAGTGGATGCTCACAGTCAGCTAATGGATGGATCACAGGGCTCCCAATGGAGGAGCTAGAGAAAGAACCCAAGGAGCTAAAGGGATCTGCAACCCTATAGGTGGAACAACATTATGAACTAACCAGTACTCCGGAGCTCTTGACTCTAGCTGCATATGTATCAAAAGATGGCCTAGTCGGCCATCACTGGAAAGAGAGGCCCATTGGACACGCAAAATTTATATGCCCCAGTACAGGGGAACGCCAGGGCCAAAAAGTGGGAGTGGGTGGGTAGGGGAGTGGGTGTGGGTGGGTATGGGGGACTTTTGGTATAGCATTGGAAATGTAAATGAGCTAAATACCTAATAAAAAATGGAAAAAAATACAGTGAGAGCCAAAAGGGTCAATGGAAAGAGTTTTAGAAAATTTAAGAAAGGAAAGAAATGGTATAAATCGAACATATTTAGGAATGACTTTTCAAAATAATGAAATTAAAAACGTATAAACATAGGCCGGGTGTGGTGGCACACACCTGTAATCCCAGCACTTGGGAGGCAGAGGCAGGTGAATTTCTGAGTTCGAGGCAAGCCTGATCTACACAATGAGTTCCAGGACAGCCAGAACTATACAGAGAAACTCTGTCTCAAAAATAAAAAAAAAATGTATAAACATTCTCATTGCCAATTACATACTGTCTCTCCATAGGCTCCAAATATTGTTCAGTCCTTGTCATGTGCATCTATACCTTCCACATCTTTAATGTTTTGAACTCCCTAGCCTGTCTTCTATATTTAATTTTGCTTTGTTTTTCAAGACAAGGTCTCTCTGTATATCCTTGGCTGTCCTAGAACTCAGTAGACAAGGCTGGCTTTGATTCACAGAGACTTGCCTACCTCTGCTTCCTACGTGCTGGCATTAAAGGTATGCACCACCACTATCTGGTCTGTCCTATGCATTTTAAAATTCAAAAGTTTAATATAAGGATGCAGATTATAATTCTATGGAACTGACTGTTTTAAACATAAATTTTAGACCTCTTCTCAAGGTGTGGCAATCCTCAACAGCTTCTGGTATGCATAGACCACATTTGTATTCACCATTAATGCATAAGAAAAACATTTTGGTTGCCAGTTTGGAGCTAAATTGATAAATCTGCTACAAGCATTTGTGCATGAGTTTGTGTGTAAATATGCTTTTTACTTACTTAGGATGAATATACAAGGATAGCATTGTTATATTGCTTGACATTTGCATATTCAATTTTATAGAGAATGCACAGCAATTTTGGTATCTGTCTGTACCCTTTCATATTTTATGCTCAACATTTGAGTCACTTGGTTTCTTGGCATCATTATGAATTTTTAATGGTCTTACTTTTAAAAAATATGCTTTAACTCATCTTAGAATTATATCACATTTCCCCTTCCAGTCTCTCCTAGACATCCCTCCCTCAAACAGCCCTTGTGTGCTCCTGCCTTCAGTTCATAGCCTGTTTTACTTTATTATTATTATTGCTCTCTGTGTGTGCACAAATGTGTGTATAAGAATGCAAGTGTATACATGTAAAAGTATTTTTTTATTTATCCTATGGGATTGTCATCTTTGGGGCTGACTACTGCTTTTATCTGCTCATCTATGCCTAGTCCTACAAGCTTCTAGCCTCTATACAATTTTATCTAGACCTAAAATATCTCTAGCCTTTGTAACCTGCTGCTGAATAAGCTCACCCCCTTCCTATATCTTCCTGATCTCTGGCTGGCTGATTAAAGTCAGCCATTTTGGCTCAAACTCCTTCCAAGCTGACTGATACAAACTGGCTTCTCTCTCAGCCTACAACACTTCGTTCTACTTGCTCTCAAACTAACTCTGACAATCTGTTCTAGTCTTCCAGCTACTTCTCATTCTCTGGCTCTCTTTTTACCTGTGTCTAGCTTATTTTGTCTTCAACCTGTCTCTATAAAACTCTCCTGATAAAACTGCATCTGGGCCAACCCAGTAGCATGGAGCTCTACCCTGCAATCTCTTCACTCTATTTTTTGTGCCATAGCAACTCCTAAGTCTCTGAAGGCCTGTTGCTGTCAGAGAAAATGAGGTGAGATCACAAAACTCCAAAACCCTGCCTTCTGGGTCCCTGGCAAGCCCAGAAGTCACAGGTTTGCCCTGACCCCTTTGCTCTCTGTCTTCTGGTCCACATCTCTAACACAATTCTCAGTGACCACCAGGTGAGACCCCTACACCAATTCTTTGCCTGCTGGCTCCTATGGGAAAACTCAACAGCAGAGAGCTCCAACTTGGCCTCTCAGTACTCCATTTCCCTGTCCACTGCTCCAGTCAGGGACTACTTGGTCTGCCAACACTAGGGACAAACAGATGTCTAAAGGCTAGCAGAAGAATAAAATCAACAAAAGCTTGAGCAATATGGCACCACCAGAGCCCAGCTATTTTACTATGGCAAGCCCTGAAGATCCTAACACACTGGAACCACAAGAAAATGACCATAAATCTAATTTTATGAAAATGTTAGAAGACTTTACAAAGGAAATGAATAAATACCTTAAAAAATACAGGAAAATACAAAATATAAAAGCAATGAAGAAAACACATTGAGAGCTGGAAAACCATGAAACTGAAGAAGAACGAAGACCAAAGTGTGGACACTTTGCCCCTTCTTAGAATTGGAAAAAATCACCCATGGAAGGAATTACAGAGACAAAGTTTGGAGCTGAGACAAAAGGATGGACCATCTAGAGACTGCCATATCCAGAGATCCATCCCATAATTAGCCTCCAAACCATGACACCATTGCATACACTAGCAAGATTTTGCTGAAAGGACCCTGATATAGCTGTCTCTTGTGAGACTAGGCCAGGGCCTAGCAAATACATAAGTAGATGCTCACAGTCAGCTATTGAATGGAGCACAGCACCCCCAATGGAGGAGCTAGAGAAAGTATCCAAAGAGCTAAAGAGATCTGCAACCCTGTAGGTGCAACAACATTATGAACTAACCAGTACCCCGGAGCTCTTGACTCTAGCTGCATATGTATCAAAAGATAGCCTAGTCAGCCATCACTGGAAAGAGAGGCCCATTGGACATGCAAACTTTATATGCCCCAGTACAGGGGAACACCAGGGCCAAAAAATGGAAATGGATGGGTAGGGAAGTGGGGGGGGGGAGGGTATGGGGGACTTTTGGGATAGCATTCTAAATGTAATTGAGGAAAACACGTAATAATAAAAAATATTAAAAAAAAGAAAATAGGAACTGTAGACACAACTATCAAGAACATCAACACACCCACAAAACTTTCAACCCAAAATTGGTCCTGTCTGAAAGAAATCTAGGGAACAATGATAAAGCAGAGACTGAAGGAATGCCCAACCAATAACCAGTCCAACTTGAGACTCATCCCACAGGCAAGCACAATTCCCTGACACAGTTGATGTTCTGTTGTGCTTCCAGGCAGGAGTCTAACATGGATGTCCTCTGTGAGGCTCTATGCAGCAGCTGACTGAAACAGATGCAGATACCCAAAGCCAAACATTGGACAGAGGTCAAGGACTGTTATAGAAGAGTTGGGGAGAGGGATTTAAGGCCCTGAAGGGGACAGAAACTCCTCAAGAAAATTAGAGGAGTCAACTAACTTGGGCCATGGGAGCTTTCAGAGACTGAGTCACCAACCAGGTTCATGCACAGGCAGGACCATGGCCCTCACCACATGTGTAACAGACATGTGGCTCAATCTCTATGACTGCCTTCTCTGACCTCAGTGGGAGAGGATACACCTAAACCTCTTGATATACCAAGATCAGGGGATACCCAAGTGTGGCCCCATCCTTTCATAGCAGAAGGGGACAGGGGATGGGGAGAGTGTCTCTTTGAGGGGGGAGCAGGAGGGGGACAGATTTGGGATGTAAATAAATATATTAATTAACTTCAAAAAAGAAAAAGAAAGCAAAGTACAAGAGATTATCTCGGGCATAGAAGATAACCTAGAAAAAAATCGATAAATCTGTCAAAGAAAATGTCAAAGCTAAAAAGTTTCTTACACAAAGCATCCAGGAAATTTAGGACACTACAAAAAGGCCAATCCTAACAATAATAGGAACAGAAGAAGAAGACTCCCAACTCAAAGGCCTAGAAAGCACTTTCAAAAAAATCATAGAAGAAAATTTCACTAACCCAATGAAAGAAATGCCTTTTAATGTGCAACAAATTTACAGAACACCAAATAAGAATGGACCAAAAAAGAAAACCCTCCTACCATATAATAATCAAAGGACTAAATGTATAAAACAAAACAAAACAACAACAAAAGAATATTAAAAGGCACAAGTGATAAAGGCCAAATAACATACAATGACAGAACTACTAAACTTACACCAGGCTTCTTCACAAAGAATCAAAAGCCAGAAGGGCTTGGGAAGATGTCTTATACCCTCTAAGGGATCACAGATGCCAGCCTGACTACTACATGCAGCAAAACTTTCAATCACTGGAGAAAAAGAAAACAAGATATTCCACGACAAAACCAAATTTAAGCAGTATCTTTCCACTATTTCAGACAGCCCTACAGAGGATACTAGAAGGAAAACTCAAACAGAGAACTACAGCCAAGAAAACATGAGTAGATAATTCTGTACCAACAAAACCAAATGAAGAGAAATACACAACACAACACACACACACACACACACACACACACACACACACACACACCAGCACACACAGGCACACAGTACTACAGTCACTATAAAAAATAGGAACTAACAATGGTCACTAATATCTCTCAACACAAATGGTCTCAATTCTCCAATGAAAAGAAAGAGGCTAGCAGACCGTATATGTAAATGAGATCCATCATTCTATTGTGTATAAGAAAGACACCTCAGAAACAAAGACAGATATTACCTCAGAGTAGAGGGTTAGAAAAAGGTTTTAAAGCAAATTCACCCAATTAACAAGCTCAAGTAGCCATTCTAATATTCAATAAAATAGACTTTCAACCAAAAGGAATCAAGGGAGATGTGGTAGGGACACTTCATACTTATCAACGGAAAATAGTGAAGTTTAGAATTGTACTCTAGTCTAGATATGAGCTCAGTGGAGTTAAATAGTTTGCAAGTATTTTATTGAATATATGTACAAATGCTTAGCTTTAACTCCCTAAACTGAGTAGATTTATAATTTTAGATGGTCAATGTTATTTAATATTCCTTTCACATAGTACAGTTCAATATTGAATTGAAAAATTTTAGCATAGTCACAGATTATAAAAATTTCATCAATTTTTTTTCAGAGAATTTGAACGTTAAAGACTTTATGAAGAAAAATGTGTATAAAAGCTTTATCAGAATTACATGACAATTAAAAACACATGATTACCTAGAAATATTTATAATGCATAGAATAAACATTGAAATTTTATTGTATTAAATATTTGAGATAAAGATGAAAATCAGAAAAAATGGGAAACTATTAAATAACAGAAAGCAATACAATTAACCAGCACACAGAGATGAGCCTGGAATCTCTGTCTGGTTCAGTTTTGAAGATTGCTGACAGTAAAGACACTCAGAATTTACTTCTGTTCTTGTTTTACTGGGTCAAAAAAAATAAATTAAATAAAATTGCATGAAAAGATGTAGAATTTAGTAGACATATTCTTAAAGTCTTACATTTTCCCTGAGAGGCTAGCTTTTAGTTAGTGGTACAAGCACCCTGTATAGAAGAAATCTGTTCAGAGTTCTGAGTTTATAATTTTTATACCGGCTGGTTAAGAATCAGCTTTTTCAGTGCATAGATTTATCTATTCTCTGAGAATGCCACCTTTATTTTTCTAGTTCCTGAGTTACAGGGCCTGTTTTAGAACTTCTACATGATGCCACACCTGTGTGTGCATGTGTAGGTCTGTTTGTCTGTGTGTGTGTAATTTTAATTGTCATCTGATAAACTACAAGGTTTTGTTTATAATTAGTAAATGGTAACTCCTGTAAAGTTCTGAAGACAAGAAGATAATGAAGTCATAGAATCTTCACCAGCAGCAAACTTCAGTCATGCATTCCTTCTGCAATCTACCTTGACCCATCTTTGATACGCAAAAGTACATTTTTTGATATCTTTTTTATTATGTGATTGTTGATATCTACCTTAGACATTATATATATTGATATTTTACTTCTTTGCATTGTGACTTTTTTCATTGTTTGGACTGAACATATGTATTTATATATAAAGGACATTCACATTTATGCTATTTCTAGTTTTTTTTTAAGTATAGAGATTTTATTTAACATTTGCATAGTTATTTGTGGAGATGTATCTTTATTTTTATATTAAATGTTAGGAGTGAACTTATTTTCCTCAGGTGCAAAATGTATTTATGAAGTACTGCCTATTCTAGAATTACTTCACCTCATACACGTTATTTTTCCAAAAACAGATGGTGCTGTAATAACCTGGATGTATGGCTATAAGGCATTTAGTTCTTAAGGGTTTTTATGTCAGAGATGACTCTGCATCACTCAATACCTTTAGAAAGCAAGAAGATATATTAAATGTCTACATGATATTACTCTAGGTATTAACAATCTGTGAGTGAGTTTTGTATTGATTACCATGCTGTGATTTTATAGCTGTGAGTAGTAGAAAGGATTGATCAAACCTCTTTTTAAAGTTAAGTTTTGATGACATTTCTGAGAACAATTTAGAAGCGAATGCTGAGGTTGGTGTGTTTTCTGAGTGACCTAATGTTCAAATATCCTGCAAACTCAGATTATAGAAGACTCAGAAGGTAAGATGGAAAGGTTTCCAATGCAATACTTGAACAAGTATAAGAAGAGTTTTCCAGAAGATATCTTACTTGAAAATTAGAGAAAGCCTCAGAAAATAATCTCTATTTCCATATGACTACATAGGGTACAGTTGTGATTTTCTTTCCCCAAATACTCTCTTTTACTTTGCTTACTTTTTATAGCCCAGATACTTTTTAATCCAGTATAATCTATCTCTAACTGGTGGTCATTCATTCATTCACTTATTCAGAATCTTATCTAACCTCTTACCCTGCCCAAGGAGTGTGTGCAAGGGAACAAAAGAAATAAAAACTTCCTTCACAAGGTATCTTAGTCAGGGTCTCTATTCCTGCACAAACATTATGACCAAGAAGCAAGTTGGGGAGGAAAGCGTTTATTCAGCTTACACTTCAATGCTGCTGTTCATCACCACAGGAAGTCAAGACCAGAACTAAGCAGGTCAGGAAGCAGGAGCTGATGCAGAGGCCATGGAGGAATGTTACTTACTGGCTTGCTCAGCTTGCTTTCTTATAGAACCCAAGACAACCAGCCCAGGAGTGGCACTTCCCACAATGGGCCCTCCCACCCTTGATCACTAATTGAGAAAATGCATTACAGCTGGATCTCATGGAGGCATTTCCTCAAGGGAGGCTCCTTTCACTGTGATAGCTCTAGCTTGTGTCAAGTTGACATGCAAAACCAGCCAGTACACAAGGAAACTAAATCCAGGAAGTAAAGAGAGATGAAACTCATTTTATATAGTTATAGGCTAGAAGTCAGAGAGAGAGAGAGAGAGAGAGGTTGAGAATTTCATGGTAGGAAATGGTTGTTGCTAAAGCAATTGGGTTATCTTCAGCATTGAGTGAGGAGAAATCTGCATGACTGATCTAAGCATTTCTTGGAGAACTACAATTGAAGGAATCCAAAGTTAATGGAGGCAGTAGAGTACAGGCCCAATACAGAAGGAGCAAGATCACAGCTACTGATGTAGATTATACAAACATGAAAAAAGAATTAAGGCTAGGATCAAATAACACTGTGTGCCAAGATAAAAAGACTGTTACCCAAGACATATCCTGAAAAATTATAGACTATTTTAATTATGGAATGACATGATTACAATTATGTCAGCCAAAGATCTCTGCATATTATTGTAAGATAAGGAACAAAAGCAAGAATTCCAATGTAAAAGTAGTGTAGGAGTCTGAAAAGAGCTGTTGGTGATGAATTAGAAAATACATGAAGTGGACAGTATGGGATTCAGAGTAGGAGTCTGAAATTGGAGGACAACTTTTTATTTTATTCACATAGCTCATATGCTCACCTTATTTTCATGTGCATCTGGGAAAACTGGTTTGATCTACCAACAGGTTTGGAATGTTGAAATGAGCTAAGTCTGGAAACCATTCAGTGTTACTTAAAATAGAAAATGCTGTTTCACATAATAGAAAATGTAAAAGCGTCATAATTACTTCTTTGGCCTCCAGATAAAATCAGACAAACCCATTTTATTTTTTTTGGTACCATCTCTTTATTAAAATCCTCCAGTTAAAGAATAATATTTATTTATTTATTATTTATTTATTTATTTATTTATTTTAATTTTTTAACTTATTGACTTTACATCCTGCTCACACCCTCCATCAATCCTTACCACACCTCCCCTTTTCCTTTAGGCAGGTGGGGAGCTCATGGGTCCTCTCACCCTGGCACTTCAAGTCTCTGTGAGGCTATGTTTACCTTTTCACTTCTGAGTTCATTAATTTGGATACTGGCTCTTTGTCCTTTAGTTAGTTTGGCTATGGATTTAAATATCGTTTTGATTTTCTCAAAGAATAAGTTTTTGAATTGTTAATTCTGTGTATAGTTCTCTTAGTTTATATCTAGATGATTTTGGCCCTGAATTTGACTATTTCCTGCAGTCTACCCTTCTTGGTGGTGTTTGCTTCTTTTTGTTCTAGGGCTTTCTGGTGTGTGGTTAAATTTCTACTTTAGGATCTTCCAAATTTCCTTACAAGGGCACTTAGTGCTATGCATTTTCCTCTTACCGCTGCTTTCATTGTGTTCCATAAGTTTGGGAATGTTGTGACTTCATTTTCATTAAACTCCAAAGTCTTTTTTTTTTTCTTTATTTCTTCTTTGACCAAGTTATCATTGAGTAGAGTGTTATTCAGCTTCCATGTGTATGTGGGCTTTCTATTATTTATGTTGTTATTGAAGATCAACCTTAGTCTATGGTGATCTGATAGGATGCATGGGATCACTTCAATCCTCCTGTATTGTTTAAGGCTTGTTTGTTACTGATTATATGGTCAATTTTGGAAAAGGTACCATGAGGTGCTGAGAAGAAGCTGTACTTTTTTGTTTTAGGGTGAAATGTTTTGTATATATCTGTTAAATCCATTTGGTTCATAACCTTTAATAGTTTCACGGTGTCTCTGTTTAGTTTCTGTTTCAATGACTGTCTATTGGTGAGAGTGTGGTATTGAAATTTCCCGGAGCCCCGGGCTTCCTTGCCAGCAGAGTCTTGCCCAACACCCGCAAGGGCCCACACGGGACTCCCCACGGGACCCTAAGACCTCTGGTGAGTGGAACACAGCGCCTGCCCCAATCCAATCTCGGGGAACTTGAGACTGCGGTACATAGGGAAGCAAGCTACCCGGGCTTGATCTGGGGCACAAACCCCTTCCGCTCCACTCGAGCCCCGGGCTACCTTGCCAGCTGAGTCGCCTGACACCCGCAAGGGCCCACACAGGATTCCACACGTGATCCTAAGACCTCTAGTGAGTGGAACACAACTTCTGCCAGGAGTCTGGTTCGAACACCAGATATCTGGGTACCTGCCTTGCAAGAAGAGAGCTTGCCTGCAGAGAATACTCTGCCCACTGAAACTAAGGAGAGTGCTACCCTCCAGGTCTGCTCATAGAGGCTAACAGAGTCACCTGAAGAACAAGCTCTTAACAGTGACAACTAAAACAGCTAGCTTCAGAGATTACCAGATGGAGAAAGGCAAACGTAAGAATCCTACTAACAGAAATCAAGACCACTCACCATCATCAGAACGCAGCACTCCCACCCCACCTAGTCCTGGGCACCCCAACACAACCGAAAATCTAGACCCAGATTTAAAAACATTTCTCATGATGATGATAGAGGACATCAAGAAGGACTTTCATAAGTCACTTAAAGATTTACAGGAGAGCACTGCTAAAGAGTTACAGGCTCTTAAAGAAAAGCAGGAAAACACAGCCAAACAGGTGATGGAAATGAACAAAACCATACTAGAACTAAAAGGGGAAGTAGACACAATAAAGAAAACCCAAAGCGAGGCAACGCTGGAGATAGAAACCCTAGGAAAGAGATCTGGAACCATAGATGCGAGCATCAGCAACAGAATACAAGAAATGGAAGAGAGAATCTCAGGTGCAGAAGATTCCATAGAGAACATCGACACAACAGTCAAAGAAAATACAAAATGCAAAAGGATCCTAACTCAAAACATCCAGGTAATCCAGGACACAATGAGAAGACCAAACCTACGGATAATAGGAATTGATGAGAATGAAGATTTTCAACTTAAAGGGCCAGCTAATATCTTCAACAAAATAATAGAAGAAAACTTCCCAAACATAAAAAAAGAGATGCCCATGATCATACAAGAAGCCTACAGAACTCCAAATAGACTGGACCAGAAAAGAAATTCCTCCCGACACATAATAATCAGAACAACAAATGCACTAAATAAAGATAGAATATTAAAAGCAGTAAGGGAGAAAGGTCAAGTAACATATAAAGGAAGGCCTATCAGAATTACACCAGACTTTTCACCAGAGACTATGAAAGCCAGAAGAGCCTGGACAGATGTTATACAGACACTAAGAGAACACAAATGCCAGCCCAGGCTACTATACCCGGCCAAACTCTCAATTACCATAGATGCAGAAACCAAAGTATTCCACGACAAAACCAAATTCACACAATATCTTTCCACGAATCCAGCCCTTCAAAGGATAATAACAGAAAAGAAGCAATACAAGGACGGAAATCACGCCCTAGAACAACCAAGAAAGTAATCATTCAACAAACCAAAAAGAAGACAGCCACAAGAACAGAATGCCAACTCTAACAACAAAAATAAAAGGGAGCAACAGTTACTTTTCCTTAATATCTCTTAATATCAATGGACTCAATTCCCCAATAAAAAGACATAGACTAACAGACTGGCTACACAAACAGGACCCAACATTCTGCTGCTTACAGGAAACCCATCTCAGGGAAAAAGACAGACACTACCTCAGAGTGAAAGGCTGGAAATCAATTTTCCAAGCAAATGGACTGAAGAAACAAGCTGGAGTAGCCATTTTAATATCGGATAAAATCGACTTCCAACCCAAAGTTATCAAAAAAGACAAGGAGGGACACTTCATACTCATCAAAGGTAAAATCCTCCAAGAGGAACTCTCAATTCTGAATATCTACGCACCAAATGCAAGGGCAGCCACATTCATTAGAGACACTTTAGTAAAGCTCAAAGCATACATTGCACCTC
This sequence comes from Mus musculus, assembly GCF_000001635.26. NCBI lineage: Eukaryota > Metazoa > Chordata > Mammalia > Rodentia > Muridae > Mus > Mus musculus. The sequence goes on from NC_000085.6 coordinate 19,510,876, forward strand.
ACACAATAATAGTGGGAGACTTCAACACACCACTTTCTTCAAAGGACAGATCGTGGAAACAGAAACTAAACAGGGACACAGTGAAACTAACAGAAGTTATGAAACAAATGGACCTGACAGATATCTACAGAACATTTTATCCTAAAACAAAAGGATATACCTTCTTCTCAGCACCTCACGGGACCTTCTCCAAAATTGACCATATAATTGGTCACAAAACAGGCCTCAATAGATACAAAAATATTGAAATTGTCCCATGTATCCTATCAGACCACCATGGCCTAAGATTGATCTTCAATAACAACATAAATAATGGAAAGCCAACATTCACGTGGAAACTGAATAACACTCTTCTCAATGATACCTTGGTCAAGGAAGGAATAAAGAAAGAAATTAAAGACTTTTTAGAGTTTAATGAAAATGAAGCCACAACGTACCCAAACCTATGGGACACAATGAAAGCATTTCTAAGAGGGAAACTCATAGCTCTGAGTGCCTCCAAGAAGAAACGGGAGACAGCACATACTAGCAGCTTGACAACACATCTAAAAGCCCTAGAAAAAAAGGAAGCAAATTCACCCAAGAGGAGTAGACGGCAGGAAATAATCAAACTCAGGGGTGAAATCAACCAAGTGGAAACAAGAAGAACTATTCAAAGAATTATCCAAACGAGGAGTTGGTTCTTTGAGAAAATCAACAAGATAGATAAACCCTTAGCTAGACTCACTAAAGGGCACAGGGACAAAATCCTAATTAACAAAATCAGAAATGAAAAGGGAGACATAACAACAGATCCTGAAGAAATCCAAAACACCATCAGATCCTTCTACAAAAGGCTATACTCAACAAAACTGGAAAACCTGGACGAAATGGACAAATTTCTGGACAGATACCAGGTACCAAAGTTGAATCAGGATCAAGTTGACCATCTAAACAGTCCCATATCACCTAAAGAAATAGAAGCAGTTATTAATAGTCTCCCAACCAAAAAAAGCCCAGGACCAGATGGGTTTAGTGCAGAGTTCTATCAGATCTTCAAAGAAGATCTAATTCCAATTCTGCACAAACTATTTCACAAAATAGAAGTAGAAGGTACTCTACCCAACTCATTTTATGAAGCCACTATTACTCTGATACCTAAACCACAGAAAGATCCAACAAAGATAGAGAACTTCAGACCAATTTCTCTTATGAATATCGATGCAAAAATCCTCAATAAAATTCTCGCTAACCGAATCCAAGAACACATTAAAGCAATCATCCATCCTGACCAAGTAGGTTTTATTCCAGGGATGCAGGGATGGTTTAATATACGGAAATCCATCAATGTAATCCATTATATAAACAAACTCAAAGACAAAAACCACATGATCATCTCGTTAGATGCAGAAAAAGCATTTGACAAGATCCAACACCCATTTATGATAAAAGTTTTGGAAAGATCAGGAATTCAAGGCCCATACCTAAACATGATAAAAGCAATCTACAGCAAACCAGTAGCCAACATCAAAGTAAATGGAGAGAAGCTGGAAGCAATCCCACTAAAATCAGGGACTAGACAAGGCTGCCCACTTTCTCCCTACCTTTTCAACATAGTACTTGAAGTATTAGCCAGAGCAATTCGACAACAAAAGGAGATCAAGGGGATACAAATTGGAAAAGAGGAAGTCAAAATATCACTTTTTGCAGATGATATGATAGTATATATAAGTGACCCTAAAAATTCTACCAGAGAACTCCTAAACCTGATAAACAGCTTCGGTGAAGTAGCTGGATATAAAATTAACTCAAACAAGTCAATGGCCTTTCTCTATACAAAGAATAAACAGGCTGAGAAAGAAATTAGGGAAACAACACCCTTCTCAATAGTCACAAATAATATAAAATATCTTGGCGTGACTCTAACTAAGGAAGTGAAAGATCTGTATGATAAAAACTTCAAATCTCTGAAGAAAGAAATTAAGGAAGATCTCAGAAGATGGAAAGATCTCCCATGCTCATGGATTGGCAGGATCAACATTGTAAAAATGGCTATCTTGCCAAAAGCAATCTACAGATTCAATGCAATCCCCATCAAAATTCCAACTCAATTCTTCAACGAATTGGAAGGAGCAATTTGCAAATTTGTCTGGAATAACAAAAAACCTAGGATAGCAAAAAGTCTTCTCAAGGATAAAAGAACTTCTGGCGGAATCACCATGCCAGACCTAAAGCTTTACTACAGAGCAATTGTGATAAAAACTGCATGGTACTGGTATAGAGACAGACAAGTAGACCAATGGAATAGAATTGAAGACCCAGAAATGAACCCACACACCTATGGTCACTTGATCTTCGACAAGGGAGCTAAAACCATCCAGTGGAAGAAAGACAGCATTTTCAACAATTGGTGCTGGCACAACTGGTTGTTATCATGTAGAAGAATGCGAATCGATCCATACTTATCTCCTTGTACTAAGGTCAAATCTAAGTGGATCAAGGAACTTCACATAAAACCAGAGACACTGAAACTTATAGAGGAGAAAGTGGGGAAAAGCCTTGAAGATATGGGCACAGGGGAAAAATTCCTGAACAGAACAGCAATGGCTTGTGCTGTAAGATCGAGAATTGACAAATGGGACCTAATGAAACTCCAAAGTTTCTGCAAGGCAAAAGACACCGTCAATAAGACAAAAAGACCACCAACAGATTGGGAAAGGATCTTTACCTATCCTAAATCAGATAGGGGACTAATATCCAACATATATAAAGAACTCAAGAAGGTGGACTTCAGAAAATCAAATAACCCCATTAAAAAATGGGGCTCAGAACTGAACAAAGAATTCTCACCTGAGGAATACCGAATGGCAGAGAAGCACTTGAAAAAATGTTCAACATCTTTAATCATCAGGGAAATGCAAATCAAAACAACCCTGAGATTCCACCTCACACCAGTCACAATGGCTAAGATCAAAAATTCAGGTGACAGCAGATGCTGGCGTGGATGTGGAGAAAGAGGAACACTCCTCCATTGTTGGTGGGATTGCAGGCTTGTACAACCACTCTGGAAATCAGTCTGGCGGTTCCTCAGAAAACTGGACATAGTACTACCAGAGGATCCAGCAATGCCTCTCCTGGGCATATATCCAGAAGATGCCCCAACAGGTAAGAAGGACACATGCTCCACTATGTTCATAGCAGCCTTATTTATAATAGCCAGAACCTGGAAAGAACCTAGATGCCCCTCAACAGAGGAATGGATACAGAAAATGTGGTACATCTACACAATGGAGTACTACTCAGCTATTAAAAAGAATGAATTTATGAAATTCCTAGCCAAATGGATGGACCTGGAGGGCATCATCCTGAGTGAGGTAACACATTCACAAAGAAACTCACACAATATGTATTCACTGATAAGTGGATATTAGCCCAAAACCTAGGATACCCAAGATATAAGATATAATTTGCTAAACACATGAAACTCAAGAAGAATGAAGACTGAAGTGTGGACACTATGCCCCTCCTTAGATTTGGGAACAAAACACCCATGGAAGGAGTTACAGAGACAAAGTTTGGAGCTGAGATGAAAGGATGGACCATGTAGAGACTGCCATATCCAGGGATCCACCCCATAATCAGCATCCAAACACTGACACCATTGCATACACTAGCAAGATTTTATTGAAAGGACCCAGATGTAGCTGTCTCTTGTGAGACTATGCCGGGGCCTAGCAAACACAGAAGTGGATGCTCACAGTCAGCTAATGGATGGATCATAGGGCTCCCAATGGAGGAGCTAGAGAAAGTAGCCAAGGAGCTAAAGGGATCTGCAACCCTATAGGTGGAACAACATTATGAACTAACCAGTACCCCGGAGCTCTTGACTCTAGCTGCATATATATCAAAAGATGGCCTAGTCGGCCATCACTGGAAAGAGAGGCCCATTGGACTTGCAAACTTTATATGCCCCAGTACAGGGGAACACCAGGGCCAAAAAGGGGGAGTGGGTGGGCAGAGGAGTGGGGGTGGGTGGATATGGGGGACTTTTGGTATAGCATTGGAAATGTAAATGAGTTAAATACCTAATAAAAAATGGAAAAAAAAATGAACCAAAAAGAAAAAAAAAAAAAAAAGAAATTTCCCACTATTATTGTGTGGTGTTCAGTGTATTTGGAGCTTTAGTAAAGTTTTTTATGAATGTGGGTGCCCTTGCATTTGGGGCATATATGTTCAGAACTGAGACTTTTTCTTGGTGGAGTTTTCTTTTGATGTATATGAAGTGTCCTTCCCATCTTGCTTGATAACTTTTGGATGAAAGTCTGTTTTATTGGATATTATGAGGGCAACCCCAGCTTGTTACTTGGGACCGTTTGTTTAGAAGACCTTTTTTCCCATCCTTTTAATCTGAGGTAGTGTCTCTGTTATTGAGGTGTGTTTCTTGTATGCAGCAAAATGCTCAATCCTATTTGTGTATCCAGTCTGTTATCTTATGTCTTTGTATTGGGGAATTGAGTACATTGATGTTGAGAGATATTAAAGAGATCATTGTTAATTCCTGTTCTGTTTGTTGTTGTAGTTGGCATTATACGTATGTGATTCTCACCTTTTGGCTTTGTTGTGAGATATTTAATATCTTGTTTTCTCTTTTGTATAGGTACCCTCCTTGTGTTGGAATTTTACTTCTATAATCATTTGTAGGGCTGAATTGGTAGATAGATATTCTTTAAATTTGATTTTGTCCTGGAATATTTTGGTTTCTCCATCAATGCTGATTGAGAGTTCTGCCTGTTATATTAGCCTGGGCTGGCATTTGTGTTATTTTAGGGCCTGCATGAACTCTTTCCTGGCTCTTTTGGCTTTTAGGGTCTCTGTTGAGAAGACTAGTGTAATTAGGATAGGTCTGCTTTTATATGTTACTTGTCCTTTTTCACTTAGAGCTCTTAATATTCTTTCTTTGTTCTGTGCATTTAGTGTTTTGATTATTATGTGAAGAGAGGTTTTTCTTTTCTGGTCCAATCTATTTGGTGTTCTATAGGCTTCTTGTATTTTTATGGCCATCTCTTTCTTCAGGTTGGGGAAGTTTACTTCTATGATTTTGTTAAAGAAATTTTGGGGTCCTTTGAGCTTGGAATCTTGGCTCTCTTCTATTCGTGTTATTCTTAGATTTGGTCTTTTCATTATGTCCTGGATTTCCTGGGTGTTTTGTCATAGGAGTTTTTCATGTTTTTAGTTTTCATTGATCGTTGTGTCAATATCCTCTAAGGTATCTTCTACACCTGAGATTCTCTCTTCTATCTTTCATATTCTGTTGGTGATGCTTGCATCTCTAATTCCTGACCTCTTTCCTAGGTTTTCCATTTCCAGGGGTGCCTCCATTTTACTTTTCTTTATTTTTTCTATTTTTAAGCCTTAAGACTACTTTGTTCAATTCCTTCACCTGTTTGATTGTGTTTTTCTGTATTTCTTTAAGGGATTTATTTGTTTCCTCTTTAAGGGCATCCACCTGCTTACCTGTGTTTTCCTGGATTTCTTTCAATGAGTTATTTATATCCTCCTTGGAGGACTCTATTATATTCATGACAGAGAAATTTAGGTCAGCATCCTGATTTTCAGGTGTGTTGGTGCATCCTGAGCTTGCTGTGCCTAGGGAACTGGGTTCTGATAATGCCAAAGTATATTGGCATTTGTTGCTTATGGTCTTGTGCTTGCCTTTTACCATCTTGCGGTCTCTGGTGTTAGCTGGCCTGGATATTGTTGTCTAGATCTTGCCTCCTGTGTCCTTGGGTTGCTGCAGGTCTTCTGGAGGCCTTTGACCCTGGCTGTAGCCAACCTTCTCAGAGGTCTTCAGACTGGAATGTCTTCAGAGGGGCAGACAAACTGCTGATCTGTTTCAGTGCCTGCAACAGATTTTCTGGGTTCCCTTCAGACTATGAGATCTTCAGAGGAGCAGTCAAACTGATGATCTTCCCTGGTGGAAAGCAAAATCTGGAATGCAGGTGGAGTTTGGGGTGATGGGTCCCAAGTCTTCTGGGCTTCTTGGTGTTCCCAACTTCTGCAGTTATTTGGGAGGGTCCCTTACCTGCTGCCATGCATATAGCAGAACTCCTGGGAGGCCTTCAGACTCTGGGGTCTTCAGAAGAGCAGACAAGGGGTGATCTAACCTCTGCCTTTTTATTGGGGGACTGATTCCATTGATGTTGAGAGATACTAATAACCAGTAATTGCTTCCTGTTATTCTGATGTTGATGGTGTTAGTATGTGTGTGTGTGTGTGTGTGTGTGTGTGTGTGTGTACTGTCCTTGTGTCCTTGTTTTTGCTGGCATAGACTTACTCATTTCTTGTGTTTTATTGGATGTAATTATCCTTCTTGGGTTGTAATTATCATTCTAGTATTTTCTATAGGGCTGGATTTGTGGATCGATATTGTTTGAATTTGGGTTTTTCTTGAAATATCTTGTTTTCTCCATCTATGGTTATTGAGAGTTTTGCTGAGTATAGTAGTCTAGGTTGGAACCTTTGGTTTTTTAGAGGTTGTAAGATATATGATCAGGCCCTTCAATATTTTAGAATCTCTGCTGAGAATTCAGGTGTAAATCTGATACAGTTGCATGTGTATGGTACCTGGTCATTTCCTTTGCAGCTTTTAATATTCTTTCTTTGTTTTATGGATTTTGTGTTCTGATTACTATGTTCAAGAAGGATTTCCTTCTTCTTCTTTTTTTTTTTTTTTGATCCACTTGATACAGTGTTCTATAAGCTTTTGGTATGTTTATAGGAATCTCTTTCGGTTGGGAATGTTTTCTTCTATGATTTTGTTGAGAACATTTTCTGGGACTCTTCAATTTCTTCCATTCCTATTATTCTTCTGTTAGGTCTTTTCATGGTATCCCAGATTTCCTAGATGTCTTGTGTCAGGAATGTTTTAGATTTAACATTTTAATTGACTGATGTATAAATTCCTTGTACTGTATTTTCTATGTCTGAGATTCTGTCTTTCATCTCCTGTATTCTGTTGGTGAAATTTGTCAGTAAATATCCTGGCACTTTAATACAATATCTGAGAAAAAGTACAATGGCTGATTTTGACTCACAGTTTTGGTAGCTTTAGCCAATGATCAATTGGTTCCATTGCTTTGGTTCTGTGCTTTAGCGTCTCATCATGGTGCAGCAATGAATCAAAGAAGGTTACTTCCACAGCAAGAGAAGAGAGGAAAGTACTGCAAAGTTCAGGATCATTCAGCATTCATTAGGGCTCTGCCCACTGATTTATGGTCCTCTTTTTATCAGATCATACCATCGGGGCATGCATACCACCTTTCAATCACACAACTTTGAAGGTCAAACACCACCCTGTAGACATTTGAATGAATACTCAGCATCCAAATTAGAGCACCTGGTTTCATGGGATTTCAATTCATTCCTCTCCTTGTCATCATAATAAATATCATTCTTAGAACAGCTTGCTATCCCAGGGAGATTTCCATTCTTCCACCACTTCTCCTCCACCTTCATCAGACTCCTGAACCATACAGGTAAGTTTCCCTTCTCCCATTCACCGTCCCTGCTCTCTGAGAATTCTGGGCCAAGCCAAGATGCTCAAAGCAGCCTACCATCCCAGGGGGAACCTTCATTCTCCTGTTGCTTCTCCCCTCACTTTCATCAGACTTGAAACATACTGGTAAGCCTTCCTTCCCCCACCAATTTTCCCTGCTCTCTGAGCCATGTGGGCCAAACCAAGCTGCCATGAGCAGCGTGCTAGCCCAAGGAATCCTCCATCCTCATGCCACCTCTCTGCCTACCTTCATTAGACATGAGATTTCGAAACCATATAGAAATGCAAGTCTGGAACCATACATACCAAGGATACGAATCAGAGGCCTGACACACCAGGATCATCAAGGTTCACCTCTCTCCCATTAACTACTGAAAAAAAGAACATCCATGGACCAAAACCATCCAGGTGGCTAAAGACCCTTGAGTGAACACAATCAACAAAATCCAGGACATCCATGGACCAAAACCATCCAGGTGGCTAAAGACCCTTGAATGAACACAATCAACAAAATCCAGGACAGTATGATACCTCCAAGCACAGCTACACCACTACACCAAGTTCTGAATATTCCAACACAACCAAAATATAAGAAAATGACCATAAATCCAATTTGTTAAAGGAGATAAAGATCTTTAAAGAGAAAATGAATAAACCCCTTAAAGAAATACAGGAAGACACAATCAAACAGATAGAGGTCTTTAAAGAGGAAATAAATAACTCCCTTAAAGACATACAGGAAAATACAAATAAATAGGTGGAGGAAATAAATAAAATTATGCAAGACCTAAAAGTGGAAAAAGAAACAATTAAACACACACACACACACACACACACACACACACACACTCAGACACAAACTGAGAATACAACTGTCTACTCTTGTTATCTGGTTCAAGTACGGTTGTTCCTACAAATCCTTGGAACTTTTGCATCATTGTCTCAATTTCAATATTCTTGAAATTTGTAAGGCCTATTCATTAAAGATAAGGATAAAGTATTTATAATAACAATATACTTAATGCTCCTCAGCTATTCTTTGTTTAAGCGTAAATTGAATGAATAATATTTATTCATATGTGTCTTAGTCGGGGTTTCTATTCCTGCACAAACATCATTACCAAGAAGCAGTTTGGGGAGGAAAGGGTTTATTCGGGTTACACTTCCATACTGCTGTTCATCACCAAAGGAAGTCAGGACTGGAACTCAAGCAGGTTAGAAAGCAGGAGCTGATGCAGAGGCCATGGAGGGATGGTCTTTACTGGCTTGCTTCCCCTGGCTTGCTCAGCCTGCTCTCTTATAGAACCCAAGACTACCAGCCCAGGGATGGTGCCACCCACAAGGGGCCTTTCCCCCTTGATCACTAATTAAGGAAATGCCTTACAGTTGTATCTCATGGAGGCATTTCCTCAACTGAGTCTCCTTTTTCTGTGATAACTCCAGCTGTGTCAAGTTGACACAAAACTAGCCAGTACAATTGACCCCTTGACATACAAACACATCACTAGTAAGCCTCAACCCTTAATTTCTTATTCATCCCCAATATCTAAACAACTTTAAAAGTCCCACAGTCTTTACACATTAAAAGGCAACCCCTTTAAAATTTCCAATATCTTTTAAAATTCAAAGTCTTTTTACAATTAAAAGTCTCTTAACTGTGGGATCCACTAAAATATTTTCTTCCTTCAAGAGGGAAAATATCAGGGCACAGTCACAATCAAAGGCAAAAATCAATCTCCAACAATCCAATGTCTGGGATCCAACTCTCTATCTTCTGGGCTGCTCCAAGAGCTTGGGTCACTTTTTAAGCCATGCCCTTTGCAGCACACTCATCGTCCTCTAGGCTCCAGATGCCTGTACTCCACTGCTGCTGCTCTTGGTAGTCATCTCATTGTACTGGCATCTCCAAAACACTGCATGACCCCTTCAGTCCTGGGCCGTCAATTGCAACTGAGGCTGCAACTTCACCAGTGGCTTTCCATGGCCTCTCACAGTGCTGAGCGTCAGCTGCTCTGCGTGACCCCTTCATGCCTTCAAAACCAGTACCACCTGGGTGACCCTTACACATTACCAAGTCCCGCTGCAGCAGGAGTACAACCTTGGCTATCTCTGGAACACAGCCTCTTTGTGCTTTCAGAAAACACTTCCCAAAAGATGTCACCTCAATGATGCTGGTCTCAATTTCTTAGCTCCAGCTAACCAGAATCAATAGTCCCAGTAATGCAAATTTTTTGCTTTAGTAGTTCTGGTATCTTGTTAATCACAGCTGATTCTTCAGCCCCACTAACCAGAACCACAGAACCTTCACAATCAAAATAGCAGTGGCTCTGAAAAGAATCTTTAATCTTCCCTCTGAAATTTTACAAGCCAGGCCTCCATCTTCTGCACTGTTCTCAACATTATCTTCCAAGCTCCTACACAGCATCTCACAAAGCTCTTAACACCCAATGAATCTTCTGGCCCAAAGTTCCAAAGTCCTTCCACAGTCCTCCTGAAAACATGGTCAGGTTGTCACAGGAATACCCCACTATGCTGGTACCAATTTGTCTTTGTCAGGGTTTCTATTCCTGCACAAACATCATGACCAAGAAGCAGTTTGGGGAGGAAAGGGTTTATTCAGCTTACACTTCCATACTGCTGTTCATCACCAAGGAAGTCAGGACTGGAACTCAAGCAGGTCAGAAGGCAGGAGCTGATGCAGAAGCCATGGAGGAATGTTCTTTACTAGCTTGCTTCCCCTGGCTTGCTCAGCCTGCTCGCTTATAGAACCAAGACTACCAGCCCAGAGATGGTCCCACCCACAAGGGGACTTTCCCCCTTGATCACTAATTGAGAAAATGCCTTACAGTTGTATCTCATGGAGGCATTTTCTCAACTGAGTCTCCTTTTTCTGTGATAACTCCAGATGTGTCAAGTTGACACAAAACTAGCCAGTACAATATGTTATTACTGGAATGAAATATGATTTATAAGAAATGAGTATACATAGCATGTAGAACATAATCCATAAGTGTTGGTTACTATTATTTAATTTTAGATTATGGACCATCTGAAGGAATAGAATCCTTTCTAGAAATTCACAGTTGTCAATGTCTATAACAAATGCTCCCAACTTAGTTACAATATATGTACTGGGGAGAGGCAATATAATGACACAAGATAAAACAAATGAATATGAAGGATCATGAATGGTTGGCCCCTACAGATAATGTGTGTGTGTGTGTGTGTGTGTGTGTGTGCACATATATATGCATAGTGGCACAGAGATTGACTGTGAAACCTGGCTAGTTTTCTCTCTCTCTCTCTCTCTCTCTCTCTCTCTCTCTCTCTCTCTCTCTCTCTCTCAACAACTCTCTTTCAACAACTTACTCCTAAAATATCTTAATCTAGATTTGTAAAACATGATTTAAGTTTGGGGTATGTTTTAAGCTTTCGTTTGTTTGTTTGTTTGTTTGTTTGTTTGTTTTTTTGCTTTATTAACAACTAATAAAGTGAACTAATGTGAGTGCTGATTTATTAAGGATGTCTAGAAACTAAGAATAACTGCATGCATGCACCAAGTATCTAGCTAGAAGGAAGGCAGGGGAAGAAGGCTAAAGTTGCCTGGTGGTTACTCCCTAGTTCATGACTAAATGATTGATATCTTGAAGTCTTTCATTTTGAGGTGTTATAAGTGTCCCTGGTAGGAAGGTATAGAGTATTAAATGTGGCACACGTCCTTGGGTTTTATTTTTCCCTGTTCTGCAGGTACAGAGTAATGCAGTTTGTTAAAGCTTTGGAGTGTCACCCCAGGATCCAGACTGACAATTGGGGTTTACCATTGTTCTTCAGGGCTCTGGAAGGAGCTGAGAATCAATCCCAAACAAGCATTTTGTATCTCAGCCACTCCTGCATGGATCTTAAATACAGGTGGAATCTAAGTCCACTCAGCATGACTTTGGTAGTGTAGGTTGGTTTACCCTGAGTCATTGGCAGCCTGGTTGAGAGAAACATCTTTGAGGAAGCAATTCCAACTGCTGTGTCATCATTCTCCAATTAACTTCAGCAGCCAAGAATAATTGCATTTCCCCTCATCTCCTCTACCTTTTGCAGCTTAATGAAAGGACCAGATGTTGCTAAATTGTGAGCTTCTTTATAGTACAAGACAGTTGTCTCCAGGGTTTTAGGTTCAGATGCACAGCCTCTCCACAGTCACACGCTCGGGGAATATGTTTCTGTTTGGGGTTAGTAAATATGAAGACATTAATTTTATTTAGCAGTTCCTCAACAGTAGATCTGCATTCACTAATGGCACCTTTCATCCCTTGGGACAGTCACACATTAACACAGAAAATCACAGATTGTCACAACTGCAAACATTAGAGATCTTAACTCCTGTGCAACCAGCATTTTCCTACAGGAGGAAATAGGTATGGAGATTTCAAAATTATGCATCCATATACTCTGCAATCAAAATTTTCTATCAAGAAGCACCATGGATTAAACTTTAGAGAAAAAGACAGAGGGAGGCTAATGCATGCCTTTTTTTTCCTTACATGATACTAACATTCTAATAATTAGAAAAATGTGAAATCACTTGGCATTTTTATGCGACATTATTGGCTCCACATAAATTCCTGTGGTTATCACCTCTGGTAATTCAACTGTGTGAGAGACTTCACATTAAAGTGTAGCAGGTAGAGGGGATGGTTAGGATGTTTAGACCGAAATAAAGTTTTTGATGACTGCTAGATTTTGTTTTCTCATACAATATGTGTGTGTGTGTGTGTGTGTGTGTGTGTGTGTGTGTGTGTGTGTAAAGACAAATGGCCACAGAGGCCACAGCATTAAGAATTGTGTAGCAGGAACAAGTTTTTGACACTAAATTTCTTTATGTTGTCTGTGTGACTTTGATTAGAGAGGTTTATTCAGTGTTGATGTCCTGACTTATAAGATGGACAAAGTGATTGTTTATAATGCTTCCATAACATGCAGGATACTTCCTGCGAGCTTTGCAGATGCATCTCTTCACCATGTTTTATAAAGGTAGCAGCTAATCTTACCTGATTTGTTTTAAAGTGAGAAAGAATTGCTCTCCGTCCAATAATGATGAACTACGGTCAGAAACCCAGTACTCATATACAAAACCTGGGAGTGAAGGGAAATTCTGCTCCTAGTGCTAGGTGGGGGGTGGGCAATAGGAGGAGAATTAGCCTTGCTGCCAGGTAGCCTAGACCTATTTGTTCACCACCAGCTTCACTGAGAGACATGATCACAAAAGCTATGGTGCAAAGTGATTGAGGGAAATACTCAGTGCCAACACCTGGCCTCCATGTATATGTGCATATAGATGTATGAACACACATATACTACACACAAACAGACATGCTTCAGTTAAGAACATGGCAATAGAGGACTGTACTATTTGGCTCAGTCTCAAAGCTAATGAATAACAGATCTGATTTCAGGCATAGTTTGGCTCCTGTCTCGTTCCCTCATGTTTCTCCTAACATAAACGCATTCACATATTTCCTTGCAGTATCTGTTCCAAAGTCCTTTCATGGAAGTTGATAGAATGAATAAATTTAGTGTTTAATTTGACTCAAAAATACAATAGTATACTGTGAACCTAGTATAGCTGGAGGAGATGATGTAAAAGCCATAATCAGTTTTTTGTTTGTTTATTTGTTTACACTGAACAGAAATAATCTTGGATGCTCAAGAAATTTTAGCTCTATCTGCCCCACAGTCAACAGTATTTCAAAGGTTTTCAATTTACCTTGTAATTCCAACAAACACGTGTTCTTTAGTAAGTTTTTATTATGTTGATTAAGTGACATGTGCCTGGATTAGGTGTTTTAGGGCACCAGGCCTCTTATTCTAGTGTGTGTGTGTGTGTGTGTGTGTGTGTGTGTGTGTGTAATTTTTGGTACAGGGGCATTTGATTTTCCTTGGAGACTCGTCACAACTAGAGGGTATTGGGTATTTGGAAGTCTGGCATTTTGGTTTCTTCAATATAGGCAGCAGGGCTGTTACTGGCACTTAGTGAGTTGTGCCAAGGAGACTGCCAAAACTCTTATTATGCACAGGACTGGCACAACTGACTCAAAATGTCAAATAAAAATAACTTTATTTTTCAACAGAACCAAAATTAAGCATTTTGAAAATTCTTTCATGTGCTTTATCTTCTTGGTCCAAACCAAATCATCACAAGGCAGGTTTTTTTCTACTTTATCACAAAGGAGTATCCTTCACTTTTTCCTGATTTTTCTTAGGAATCTTGAGGACAAATACAATTCTAGCCTGACACCTTACACTTACTGTAGGTACAAAACAATACATTCCTTGATTGGCTAATATGGATGAGTTGAAGAAACATCTACTCTAAACCTTCTTTGTCCCTGCTTATAAAAAAAATGTCAATTTACTCATGATTTCTGTGTGAATTCCCTATATCTGTTCTGTTGCCTACAAACAAATTCTACATTGCATCATTTTCCTCCTTTTTGTGCACTCTTAATCTGAGCACATGTCAAATGTAAAAGCCTGGCACTTCTAGCTAGCCAAAGGACATAGCACTTTGGAGTCACTCTTGTCTTAGATGAAAGATATCCAAGCGAAGCAGCCAGGAGGAAGCAGCTTTTTGAGTGACAGATGATGTCAAAGGCAGGAAAGGGACAAATTGGAAATGGCAATGGAAATAATGCATTAAAGATAAAAAGAAAAGGAAAAGGAAAACATAACAGGAAACAGTTCATCTAAGGCTCTCAGCTAGATCCCACCCCAAAACTAATCTATTAAGGCAGTATGTTAGAACTGGCTGATAACAGCCAGGCTGGCTTAGCATTGTATTTATATCAAGAAGTGATTAAAGACAGAAAGAGAAAGAACACTCAGACTGCACATGATGAACAAACCACAAGATGCTCCACACATTTGCTTCACAGACAGTAGAAATAACCCACCTGCAAGTGTGGAAATGTTTGCCAAATTTGCTTAAAATCCTCGTGAAGTCCGTTTCTCTGTACAATTAAAATACCCTACAATCATTTCCAAAGGATTGTAAATCTGAAGCAATTAGTTAATTTTGTCAATCCAGGAGAAAATTACTGTTATTTGGCAATATGTCAAAATATATTCTGAAGGAAAAAAGAACACATATTCTCAAACTGATGATTTGGCTGAAATGTTCCCTGTTTAATTGGCATTTCTGTTCTGAGGCAGGCCATTTTCAATTTTTTTAAATTTTTTTATTTTTAGCAGGCCTTACCTTCTTCCATGGTTACAGCCTCATTTCGTGCTTATCTTCTATCTCACAAAATTTAGCCACTAGAAAATGGGCCTATTTTTAGCGGTGTTTTATACATGTTCTACCTGATGCATAAATGTGTACTAAAAACAAAATTAATGAATATTTGCTGTTAGAATCTGATGTTTGTTGGAATGGAAGACAAAAATACATTTATGAACAATATGGAAAAATTCAAGTATTTAATTTTTATTTAATCTCAACTTTCGTTTTGAACTTAGCATTTTTTTTCACTCAGAATTCAGAGAATGAAAATGAAAATCTTGAAAATGTACTCAAGTATTTAAATATATATATGCATGCATACACATACACAGATCTCTGTCTGTCTGTCTGCCTCTGTCTCTGTCTCTGTCTCTCTGTCTCTCTGTCTCTGTCTCTGTCTCTCTCTCTGTCTCTCTGTCTCTCTGTCTCTCTGTCTCTCTCTCTCTCTCTCACACACACACACACACACACACACACATACACACACTCAATGTTTCCTTGACACAAAGTGAATGAAACTCCTTGCCCCCTCCCCTTGGCTTGCCTTAGAATTTAGTACTGTCATGTCAAAATAGCTTGGTTTTATTCAAAGTGTGATATTTTATGAAACATAGTTGATATAGTGAAGCAACGGTGGAAGTTGAGCCTGTCATGTTGTCCTTACTTGTAGCTTTAAGGTGCCAATGCACCACTTTACTAGCAGCATCTCAAATCAAAATCAATTATTCTCAGAACAGTGTTGCTGCTTCTCTCTTCCTTTCCACTCTCACCACATGCTCCAGTGCAAGCTACTAGAAAAATAAGTAGCTTAAAAGTCCCCTGAAGGATGTTTTCTGTGCCCTTGCACTCATGTGTAGGCTCTTTAAATGTCCTGACGTCATTTTTATTCTAATTTTATATATTTTGTTATTGTTTTAGGGTTGTCGGGTTTTTTGAGAATCCCTTACATGAGTACACTGTATTTATATCATGGTCACACCTTCTCTACCATCACCTACTCCTATTTTATCCCTTGTTATACTCCTTCTAAAATTCAATTATTTTCTTTAATTATTGTTGTTACTTATATATACATACATATGTATGTACACTCGCATATATGTACATAGAGTTTTATATTTGTATAGAACATGCACATATATATAGGTATATTTGAAAATATATATGTATATATGTATATATGCATGTAGAATATACATATATGTATATATGACTATATGTAGACTATTCTACATATGTACTCTATATCATATATTTTATACATAGATATAGTCTACATAGATGGATGATATAGATAGATAGATAGATAGATAGATAGATAGATAGATAGATAGATAGATGGTAGATAGAGAGATAATAGATAGATGGTAGATAGACACATACATAAAAATAATGAGTATATTTTATGTTGCTTTTATGTTAATATGTTTAGGACTGACCACTTGGAACTTAAAAACCTATCAAGATTCATTCATGAAGAAAACTACTATCTACTTCCTCAGCAGCGAGTAATTGCCTATAGCTCTTTATCTATAGCTAGAACCTGATGAAATTTCCTTCAGCCAAATTTGCATGTCAACTGGTGATGCAGTTCTTGCTTAGGCAACAGTATTCTTGAGATTCTATGGGTGTAATTCCCCCTGCTCTGTTTACAAGATATTATCTCGCCAAAGATGTTCTTGTCTTCTGGGACTTTTAATATTTTGAACTCCTCATGCATAATTTACCCTGATCCTTAGGCATAGGTGTTAGAGTGTATCTGCTGTTGCTGAGCACACAACATTAACTTATTTTTTAAATTTAACAAACTTGTTTCATTTTTAATACAATTGATTATTTTCAAACACATTTATGTGTCCTGTATACAAATATATTTAGGGGTTATCTGTTATGTGTAGATAACCTATCAAGGGGGTCACCTGTAATAGTCTCTATCTGTTGGAAAACAAACTTTCTAAAATGAGGAGTGAGCACTATATTTATCTGCAGATACATGAGTAAGTGTTTTTAGTACATTTAAAAACTGTGTTTGTTTAGGGAAATGCTGGTGGTCATTGGTTAGGTTTTAAGAAGTACACATGAGTTATATCCAATTAAGTAGATCTTGAGTCCAATTGGACAGCTACAAGTCATTTCAAGATAAAAATGACTGTAATATACTTTGGAATATTTTTGATTCAATGTGGTTTAGACAATAGACACCATGGGTCAATTGACTACTGATTGTGTTTCCTCTTCTGGCAGCTTACACATCACCTTCTGATACTTTAAGCGCCAGTCCCCAGGGAGGAATCATTCAGATATGTTCCATCTATCTTGCTCCAAGTTGACTGCAAAATGTGTGTATTTTGGTCAATAGAATTTTACCTTTAAGTTCTGGAAGACAACCAGAGATTTTAACAGTGGTCTATATTGTTTGGTGAGTGGGTTTCTCTAATCAGCACCTTAGAGGGAAGTTTCCTATACTTAGCAATGTGGGCTTTGCAGATTAGCCCGTTGTTTCTCTGAGCAGCATTTTCATGTCATGTACCATATTGCTATTTAAATTATGTGTATACCCACACATATAATGTATTTTAAACTATGCTTATATAATAATGAGTTTCTTTTTGGTTTTTCCAATTATCCTTTTTCAATCACCCCTTCCTTTTATTCTCTATGTTACCTTCTCTAGTTAAAAGTCCCAGCCCGATTCTTCATAATTGCCTCTTTGAAAGCACCTGTGTCCCACTAACACACATTCTAGAGCTCCTCTCCCACCCATTTCTACTTTCCTGGATTCTTAGATAAGTTCAGGTTATACATGTAAATGTACAGATTAGGAGTTAGGATCCTTAAGTCAGGCAACACTTAGTATTTGTTTTTCTGATTCTTGGGCTACCTCAATCAGTTTATTTTATAGTTCTTTACAGTGAATAGATAATTTTAAAAATACAATAAATAAAAATACATTAGAGAAGGAGTGGAGAAATATTTTACCCAATTAGTTGATCCAAAACTGTTGGACAGATGACTATCATCTAGCTTTTTATCAGATTCTCAGGAGTGTTGATGTTCTATAATCTTTAGTATTCAATTATGAGACAAAACCATTTGGCTACATCTTCCAGAATTTTTGTTTGCCATTATATTCCTGTCTGCCTTACAGTCTTGGTTTAACATCATTTCTGTTTCACAAGGGTCAGGTCAGCAGATGCATGTTGTAGCAATACAGACAGAAAGGTTAGCAACATCTCCTGGGTAATGACCTTGTCATGAGACACATAGTGTTGTTACATGATACCAGGGAACAGCAACTGCAGGCTGAGGGGCTTGTAGCTGCTCAGAATGGCATGACTCATTGTGATGAAAGAATTGAGATGACTTCCAGACCTAAGAAACAGCTCTCATCCAAAGGACAGTTGTCCCATATGCCTTGTGTTTCCAGAATGACAGATTGCATGTTTGTTTACACACACATAAGAAAAATGCAATGATTTATTGCCGATATATCTTAATATGAAAACAGGATAATGTGAATATCTATACTTTTCAGTGACCTGAGGACCTTACAGGATTTTGAAACTTAACTGCAAACTCTTCCAAATTCAAGTTTTGAGAGATCTGGGAAACATTAGGATGTTTATATTTATTAAATAGAAGGGAGGACTTTCATTTTACATACCACAAAATAATGGAGGGAGTTGAAGATAACAATTATTCTAATTACATTAAGTTGACAAATACCCAAGAAACAGATGAATCTAAACATCACACTCAATTTAATAAATATGGACAAATATTATAGGCCAATAAAATAAAAATAAGTCATTTTAAATAGTAAAAATTATACATGTTTTTAATATCTCAAACTTACTATATATGCAATTGCACAATGTTTGTGAATCCCAGAATTAATATGTGGAACCAGAACAACTAAATTGTGGGTGTTAAGAGCAGGCAGTTAGAATATAAGAGTTCTATCTTATAAATAAACTTAGTTGCTCTGTTTCATTCCTTTCTTCTTTCTCTCTTTCTTTTGTTTTTATTTTTTTGTTTGTTTTTTGTTTTTTGAAACAGGTTTCTCTGTGTAACAGAGCCTCGGCTATCCTGGAACTCACTTGCTAGACCAGGCTGGCCTTGAACTCACAGAGATTCATCTGCCTCTGGCTCTTGAATTGCTGGGATTAAAGACATGCACTACTATGTCCAGCTTGTTAGTGCCCTTTTTGATGAGGCCTCTGAAAGCTGTGTAGATCCATCTACTGAGGACATAGCTAAGAGTGTCATTTATGAACCAGAGATTGGATAAATTTATTGTTTTATTTATAAGCTAGGGATTATAGAATTTTATAATTTTTAACAGAAATTATAAGTATCCTTTGGATCAGGATTAAATATATATGAAGAAACAAGGAAGGAAATTTTTTCTCTTTTTAAAATTTATACCATAATTATACTTTACATTTAAGATTTAAAAAATTTTATTAGTTATTTTATTTATTTACACTTCAAATGCTATTCTCCTTCCCAGTTTCCCCTCTGCAAACTCCCTATCTTATCACCATTTCCCTGCTTCTATGAGGTTTTTCCCCCACCTTCCTACCCTTACATTCCCCTACACTTTGGCATCGAGACTTCACAGGACCAAGGGCCTCTCTTCCCTTTGATGACTGACAAGGCCATCCTCTATTACACATGCAGCTAGAACCATGCGTACTCTTTTGCTGATGGTTTAGCCTCTGTGAGTTCTGGGGGTGGGGTCTGATTGGTTAATATTGTTGTTCTTCCTATGGGCTTGCAAACCCCTTCAACTCCTTCAGTCTGTTCTCTAACTCCTCCACTGGGCATCCCATGCTCAATCCAATGGTTGGCTGCAAGCATCTGCCTCTGTATATGTTAGGTTCTGGCAGAGTCTTTCAGAGGACACATATAACAGGCTCCTGTCAGCAAGCACTTGTTGGCAGCTACAATAGGGTCTGGGTTTGGTGACTTTATATGGGATGGATCCCCAGGTGGGAAAGTCTCTAGATGGCCTTTCCTTCAGTCCCTGCTCCACACTTTGTCTCTGCCCCCCCATGAGTATTTTGTTCCCCCTTCTAAGAAGGACTGAAGCACCTACACTTTGATCTTCCTTTTTCTTGAGCTTCATGTGGTCTGTGAATTGTTTCTTTGGTATTCAGAGCTTTTGGGCTAATATCCACTTATCAGTGAGTGCATAGTATGTGTGTTCTTTTTTGATTGGGTTACCTCACTCAGGATGGTATTTTCTAGTTTAGTGATCTGTTCTGAAAATTTTCCTCTGTGCTCATGTGTTCAAGGCTCTACCCTACTTTTTCTTCTATTAGTTTCAGTATATCTGGTTTCATGTGGAAGTCCTTGATCTACTTGGTCTTGAACTTTATACAAGGAGATAAGAATGGATTGATTTGCATTCTTCTACATGCTGACCTCCAGATGAACCAGCACCATTTGTTGGAAATGTCTTTTTTTCCACTGGATGGCTTTAGCTCCTTTGTCAAAGATCAAGTGACCATAGATAGATATAGGTATGTGGGTTCATTTCTGGGTTGTCAATTCTATTCATTGATCTTCATGCCTTTATCTGTACCAATAGCATCATTTTTTATTTTTTATTATATCAAGTTTTTATCAATGTTGCTGTGTAATACAACTTCAGATCAGGGATGGTGATTCCCCAAGGAGTTCTTTTATAGTTGAGAATAGTTTTAACTATCCTGGGTCTTTTGTTAGTCCACATGGATTTGCAAAAGGAAATAAAGTGACAAAGAGTGGAACAGAAACTGAAGGAAAGGGCATCTAGAGACTGCCCCACCTGGGGATCCATCCATCTGCAGCCACCAAACCCAGACAATATTGCTGATGCCAAGAAGTGCTTGCTAACAGAAGCCTGGTATAGCTGTCTCCTGAGAAACTCTGCCAACCTGTATTGCTTGACCAATACAGATACAGATGCTTGCAGCCAACCATTGTACTGAGCATGAGACCTCCAATGGAGGAGTTGGGGAAAGGGCTAAAATAATAATTTCTGCTCTTAAAAATGTCATGTATGTGCATACTTAAGAGTGACAGATCCATCTTTATTTAGTACCTCTAACTTCTTCCATCCCCCCTTTGAGCAACCTTTCCAATTTTATGTCTTCATTTTTTATTACCTTCTATGTCTACTTAATGATGTATGGGTGTGAAGTTTGGAACATGGGTAATCTAATGAGGGAATGTGAAGAAGAATTTAAATCCAGCAGCATGGCTGTTCTGGCAAGGGATCACAATAAAGGCCTCTAAGTCTGTGTGACCTTGCTGGAATTCCACACCCTGTTAATCCCTCTGGCTGGAACACAGACCTTAGTACACATCTTTAATCCCAACCATGGAGACAAGGTGAGTTTGTAGAAGGAAGCAACATGCTTGAATGTGACATCTGTGTAACTGAGTGGCAGACTAAGTGATAAGTCAGAGAAAGATTTCATAAAATGAGTCAGAGATGCCCATAAAAGAGAAGCTATTTAAGAGCAGTTCAGGGAGAATGTCAGTCAGTTGAGAGTCAGTGCAGTGAGTGCAGTGCAGTGGAGTTGAGTTCATTCATGAGGTCATGTAGTTCAGTGCAGGTCAGCAGAGGCAGCTGAAGCCAGAGAGTAAGAAGGAACCCGAAGATTGGAACACATTTTTCTACTTAGCCTTAAACTAACCATTCTTACATCCAGTGAATAAAAGCATGTGCATTAATACATGTAATACAAATATTATTGGCAAATAAAAATAAAATAATAAATAAAATAATATAATATAATATAAAATAAAATAAATATGACCATGCATTTAAAAAGGATTATTCTATCTCAGTCTTTCTCAGCTGCCTATGGCTACTCTTCAGTAAGGGATGAGACCTGAATGTTATGTAAGTTGGGCAGTAACTAGAGTTACTGTGATCTGATGACTGTGGGAAAATTACTGTTTTGTAATCAAAGTTAATAAGATTTATATGAAAAACACTTTATGTTATGTTTTAGATTTTCCTCTATTATTTTTTTCTGCAGTTGTATGTATTTTTCTTAGTTTTCTAGTATTTGAACCTTACTCCTTTAAGACAGCCAAATAAAAAAAACATTTCTGTCTTAGCCCTTCTTTTTTCTTAATTTTCTAGTTTCCTCATCTTAAATATTCTATTACTGACATTTGGAAACATTATTTAGCTTAGTCTTTTTTTTTTTTAAGTTACAATCAGAATAGTCAGGAGAGCATTTTGGTGTGCATATTTTTAACCTAGGCTTTAGCTATAATAATAATAATAATAATAATAATAATAATAATAATAATAATAATAATAATAAATAACAATGTCTAGTTTATAAAAGTCTCTGCTTATATAGGGAACTAGCATCCTCATATGAATTGAAGAGATACTCCATCTGATAATTTTACTAGCTGATAATCACCTCCTGCATTTTCAATCCTTATTTAGTAGAAGAAATTACTTTGAAATGACTAGAAATTCTTTCTATCTCAAGAACACCACTTTTTGGGAAATGTATTCTCTAAGTTGGCCACATATTTTAATTTAAGTTTCCTACAAGTTTTATTGAAAGTACTTATATTAAGCACTTTGAAATTGAATGTTTTAAGAACTCACAGAAGTTGGCTGAGAAAGATGAATAAGGATGTGTGTGGCTAGAGGTGAAAGGGCAAGCCTTAATTTGGAGAAGTGTCTTTAAATTAGACCTAAGTCTCAGTTGGTTTCCCATTATTTTCTTCCATTAATGTGGTTATAGAGAAAATATTCAAACACTGACCCCTGTAATCTTCCCCTTAGCCATCAGATTGTCTCCTTAACGGGGATGATAGAATGATCATGTCAAGAAGAGCAAGGATTATCGTGACCCTGTACAATACAATCAGAACCTTCCTGTGAGTCAATGACTGTAAAACTTACTATACTAAGGCATTGTCCCAATGTTACCAAATGCTAATCTTCAGATTCAGAGTCAGGAATAGTGAGAGGGTTAGTGGCATAGCCACAGATAATGAACATACCAGTACTGGCCATATTTCATTGTTTTAAACTATAGAAAATGTGCAGTTGTCTTAGAAGTTGATTTAACATCAGGAATTATAAAGAAGTAATTATAAACTCTGATTTTCTTTTCCATTACTCTATCATCTTCTATTTCTTGAGTCTATCAACTCTCTAATGAGCTTTGCTTGTCAAGATTCTGCTTACTTGTCTTTATGGAAAAGAGATATTTTCATGGTGTGAACTATTAGCAGGCATGGATTCAGATTATGCCATATTAATTATATAGAAATTATGTTTGAAAACAGAGAGGATCATTCTAATAAAAATATCAAGTGTCAATAAATATTTGTTTACTAAAGGTAGAAATGGAATCAAACACTTTTTGCATACATATGTTACTTAAAGGATTATATACTTTGCTACTGGCTTTCTGAATAGTTAATTCGTTTGCTAAGGAGAGTTAGGACACAGCAAGATTAATTGGCTTAATGTATGTTAGCTAAATGCAAATACAGAAACAGCAGTGCCAAATTATTCATGCTTCATTTTCACTGGGGTTGAGCAGAGAAATACAGTCTGGAGGCACAGAGATGTCTACCAAGCCTTTTATTCTGTGGGAACAAATTTTTGTCTCAACCACATAGCATTTTATTTTTGTCATTAAAACAAGGAAAAAAAAGCTTGACATTTCTTCTGAAATTTAATAAAGCTATCTGAAGATGTTATGTCAAAAAATTGTATTTTAAATCAGTGAAACCTTTTTTCAAACTATACAGTAAATTCAAACAAAATTATTTTGTGGATGCTGTAATAACCATCCTTCACTCTCATTAAAACAGCAATAATTCTACATGCATTTAGAGAGAAGTATAATCCTTGTAACAGAAGTGGATCAAAAGGAAAACATTGGTGCCATTCAACAAAATATTGCACACATTCACATTTAAAATAATATAATTAAAGAATTGTAAGGAAGTATCCAAGTTGGTAGATAACAAGAACATAAGACAGTATTTCTCTATGAACAAAGGTGGCTTTCGGGTTGAGGGTTGATACTAAGAAAAGTAGAGTCTATTAATTCTAATTCTAATGTGCTTCAAGGCTGGACTCTACTCTGGTGTGTTACACCGCAATTCTGGATTTATTACTACTACATAATTGTAATTATAGTCATTTTGTACTATTACCTTTGCTTTCAGTCTTCCTTTTTCTCTCTCTTAAAGCATCAGTCAGAAGCATTAAAGCAGGAGAGCTAATGAAAAAAAGAAGGCTGGATACTATAACACAGATGCCCCCTGACAGTTCTGAGCACCCTGGTGACACACAGACTGCCAGACTATGGCTTTTCTGATGTATAGTGGCTATGACAATTTGTCCTGTGTTACCTTGAACCAGAATAATTTAAACATCTTCTAGTTTACTGGTGGAAACAGGGTTTCTTGTTCAATGTACAGTATTCTTATGGAACTCTATTTGGGAGAAAGTGATTCTTTCCCCCTAATACTTAAGAGAATTATTGACAGATAATTCATAAACATCCCTCAGTCAAGAGGTGTAAAGTCAAATGAAAAAGCTTAGGGAGGCCTCTGCCAAAAATTCTTAAAGCAGTGCACAGGAGTCTTCCTGTAATGTCATAATTATCAGCTGGAAGCCCTCCATACAAAATGTAAAAATAACCATGTGCCATCTGGTAATTGGTTTTCCCGGCAAATACATATGCAAGAGGGAATCAAGAGCAACAACAAAATTGAAAAGCCACTGCGGAGGAATGGTGTGTGGTGGCCAGAGTTTTAATAAGCCACTTGCTGTGAAATAACTTTTACAATTCCATAGCATTATGATTGGATGTAGGATAAGGTATCAGAGAATGCTCTTATATTGATGGAGATGAACAGAATGGTTGTTCTTTACATTTGCCTTTTCCTTAGGAGATTGTACCAGAGGGGAAATAATCACTAAAGAAAATTCTCTACAATTACCGTTACATTTAGCCACAAATTGGAAATTTTCTATCTCCTAGATGATTTCTTATGACTGAATTTGTGTGTGACTTTCTCTTCTCAGAAGTAAAAAGAGTCTGCTTTTAATTAGCACAGATTTTTATTATGCTAGTCATGGTTTAAAATGGACTTGTCCACATCAAACTGTTCAATTTTGTATTGAGATTACTAGTCAATTATGTCATACTTCATACTTACCATGGCATAAAGGTTTTATAGTTGTTTTGGAACCTCGCATCCAAACTGACCCTTTGATCAGCCTTTAACATAGTTCTCATTCCTCTGCAGCAAGCAAAAGGAAGTTCCAGAAAAGGAATGTTTATGGTCCATTCCAAAGGTGTCACTGCAATCATCAGGCATGAGCCCGTCCCATTGGCAGTGGTCTAAGACCTTGCTGTGCTGGGCTATGGCTTAAGGTGTCTTCCCTTACAAGATCTCAGAGCACTGTTCAGTTATTTAATGCGATTTTATTCAAATTCTCTTTGGAAATAAAGACATTAATGATGTTTTTTTCCAGTACATATTTTTAAATAATCATTTTATTTTCTCATTTCTTGGTCCACCCTCCTAAGAAAGCAAATCGCTGATACTTATGATCACTGAAGGATCAGGGTTTTTCATTCCAGCGTCACGTGTCTAGAGTTTACCACCAAAGGAATCAACGGGAACTTCACAGTCAGGTTCCACAATAGCTGTAAAGACTTTGTAATGTTTAGCAACCCCAATCATGCTTCCAGAAAAGCATTCCTTTTTAAAAGGGGAAAATGGGGAATATTGAGTACGAATACAAATTTTGAGTCCATCTCACAATATTGCTAATCTTTTGGCATACAATCAAAACCCAATCCCCCCAATCATATGATGAGAAGATAAATGGGCATCTACTCAATCTGGTATATGCAAGAGCAGCATGCAATTGTAAGTACATACAATATTACACTATTTTTAATCTGACAGCTGGGGCAAAGGATAGGACTTTTGTTTTTGTTTAGGATCTAGGTGGTCACAAGAAAAATAATTTTCCAGTGACCAACAAAGATAATACCTATAGAACTTAGTAGGTAATGATTAGTGAAGCTGTAACCCCATGAAAAAGAGTATTATGAAATTATACTAGAGACTAATAGTTAATAGTGTGCCCCCTGGGCTTTATTTCAGCATGTGAGCATAAAATATGTTAGGAAATATCTCTACTCAAAGCCTTCTTATCATCATTTGTAAATTATTGATAATGGTAGGACATTTTCAAACTACCCCTTTGATAGAAAAGGGAGAAAGATGACATAATGGCCAAGGATTCCAAGAGTTACAGTACCTAGATTTTTATATGTAGCTTCCATGATTTGTTACTGTAGGATCCCGAAAAAAAGAAATCATCTGTCTATTTTAGTTTCTTCCTCTCTAAAATGGAATGTCAGAGATTAAATCTTTGTGTTGAATTCCCATTACTAAGACATTTGTAACAAAACACCTGAGATCAAATTTTAAAGGGAAGGCAGACCTTATTTTGGCTGCTGCTTTTCAGCGTTTTCAGTCCATGGTTATTAAGACATTACTGTTTTATTGCTCTGAAGAGACACCAAGACTAAGGCAACTCTTATAAAAGAAAGGATTTAATGGAGGCTTGCTTTCACTTTTAGGAATTTAGTCCATTAGCATCAGGGCTGGGAACATGATGGCGTGCATGGCACTGGAGCCATTGTAGATCTATAGATTGATCATGATCCATAGGCAGAGAAGAAACACCTTTTAAAATTTTAAAGCCCATGCCCAGTAATATAGACTTCCTCCAACAAAGTCACATCTCCTAATCTTTCGAATTATTTCAAACAGTGACTAAGCATTCAAATATATGAGCAGGTGAAGGTCATTCTCATTCGAACCACTGCTTTCCACTCCCTGGGCCCCAATAGGCTTATAGCCATATAATAATGCAAAATGCATTTAGTTCAATTGCAAAAAGTTCCCATAGTCTATCACCATCTCAATATTGTTTAAAAATCCAAAGTTATGTCTCTTCTGAGACTCCAGCCTACTCTTAACTGTAAGCCCCTGTAAAATCAAAATCAAAACAGATCACATATACTCAACATACAGTGGTACAGAGTAGATATTGCCATCCCACAGGGCAGAATGGTAGGAGACTGAGGAAATACTGAACCAAAGCAAACCAGAAAATAATAAAGGGCAGACTCCAAATTCTGCATTTCCATGATTGCTATAAAGAGCTTTTCATAACTTTTTTCAGCCTTACTGACAACAGCACACTTCTTTCTCCAGCTGGTTCTACACCCAGTTTACAACATTTCTTGGAAGGTTTCCCATGAGTCTGGCATCTCCATCGTCTTGGGGTCTCCAAAACAACCCAGGCTTCATCTTCACAGCTTCGCTCAGTAACCTTTATGAGTCCCCATGAAGGGACACTCCTTGTATCAAGGTTACCATTGCTGTGATGAAACCTCATAACAAAAACAACTAGGAGAGAAATGTGTCTATTTTGTTCACAGTTTCATTTAAGAGTTCATCCTCAAAAGTAGTGATTGTAGGAACTCACACAGGGCAGAAACACAGAGACAAAAATGTAAGGTACTGTTTCCTGGCTTGCTCACCTACATTCTTACAAACCCCAGAATCACCAGTCAAGGGATGAAACCATCTACAATGGGCTAGACTTTCCTTCATCAATTACTAATTAAGAAAATTCCGTATAGATTTGCCTACATCCAAGTCTTCTGTTGGCATTTTCTTAACTAAGGTCCATTCCTCTCGAATGACCTGAATTTATGTCAAGTTGACAAAAATGCAACAAAACAAGCAAACAATAAGACAACTATCCGATGCACTCTTTAGCACTCTCTGTCTCACTGGCTTCCCTTACCTGTGGAGGGAAATTCTACAACCCCTTTATTGATTCCTTGACTCTAAAGCTAGAACTACATGGTTGAAGCCACTGAGACTTCTTTGACTCAGATTTGGCTATGTTCTATCAGCTTCCTGTTGTTGGTTTCTTTTACTGCTTAAGCTTTTTCTTTAATTCCTTTTCAGAAGTTGTTTGTTGGGTGGAGTCTTGCCTTAAGGTCACCACTCCCTTTACTTCATTTTGCATCTGGTTTTCCTTTAAACTTTTTATCTCCTTGAACACTGGACATAGCTTTATTATACTTCCTGCTTCTCACTTCTCCCTCAAACTGTACATTTTATTTGTCTTCTGATACAGATTGCTCCTTTCGTTATAGATTTTCATAAGAGTGGTTACTAATAATTACAAGACAGAGGCTAAACTCTGCTGTATAGAAATCTCCTCTGCCAAAATGATTAATCCAATACTCATTCATTTAGTCTCAAGCAGAGTTTTCAGACAAGGGCAAAAAAATAGCAATGTTCTTCACCAAAATATCACAAGAATGGTCTCCAGGCCACTTAGTAATATTATTTCCTCTGGAACTTCTAGAGCTGGGCCCCTACAGTCCACATTACCCTCAATACTATCTTCCATGCTTGTCCTAGGAAGGTCCATTACATCCTTCTTTGAAGATATTTAATATCCAAATTATATGAACTCTAAATAGTTGCTGGGTGTTGTATGTAGACTCTTAGAAATCATGATTACCATTTCTGGTGAACCAAGGCAGAGTATGCTTAACACTATTGCTTAGACTCTGGCTTGTTTAAGGGTTAAAATTGTTTTTGTTTTCCATCTTATTCATTGTTTCTATTGGTTTATATTACAGTGCAGACATTTTTTCCTAGTTGGTTTATTTATATTTGTATTCCACCACAAAGGCTGTTTTGGCTAACATTACACTTTGATCTCGGTTGTCTCCATAAGCACCAGTAACCTTCCCAGTTTTGAAACAATCTGGAAAAATCCATAAGAAAAGGATAAGCTATATGTGACAACTCTTTTGTTTATAGAACTACTCTCTTTATGCAAACAAGAAAATGCTGATAGGCTATTGGGAACAAATATTTTTTCTTGTTATACTCTCTTATCTATCTATCTATCTATCTATCTATCTATCTATCTATCTATCTACCCCTATCTGTATCTATCTCTATATTTGCACATTGCCATATTTGAGGTTCAATGATCACCCACAAAAAACACAATGTTGTCATGATTCTAAAGCAAGAAATGAGAATGTATTTTTGTTGAAGCTGGTCTTATAGGATTCTGGAAGAAGCTTAACACATTTTGAGACAGATGCAAAGAAATGACTGGTGTAGCTTTTTGAGTAGTGTAGCATTGTACCAATGTAAAGAATCTCTATTTCTTTGAAATTATTTTAAAACCAGAAGTTCTGTATGTGTTATATATTTACAAAATGAGAATTACTTTGCAGAAATTTTGTTGTTTTTCTACTTTCTGTGTATTTTATTTAGTAAAAAATTGTTTTCGTATTAAACACATTGTGCACAAAATGAAATATTTGTTTCTTGAGAAGATAAAAATAAGATGGGTTATACAGAGGATGGTAACTTCCAGATAGTTCTATGCAATTCTCCTCAGAGGCAACATGGCTTTTGACTGCTCTATAGACAGTAGGACAGAAACATAATTATGAGGTAGATTTATACATAAAAATGAAGGGACCTTGTTGTTAAAAATAACATGAGACCCATGGTCATTATTCCATTTTTCACGTACTTCATTGTTAGTCTTTGTGTTGGTAGGATGTGAGTCTGGGTCATCTATGCAGCAGGAGCACAAAACCAACTGTGGAGAAATAAAGAGCTAAGATTTGCACTTTTCAGATTCATAAGCCCAAATGGAGTTCTGGTATTCAGTATTTACTTACTCATTGTT
This sequence comes from Mus musculus, assembly GCF_000001635.26. Lineage (NCBI taxonomy): Eukaryota > Metazoa > Chordata > Mammalia > Rodentia > Muridae > Mus > Mus musculus. The sequence continues at coordinate 19,540,504 of NC_000085.6, forward strand.
GTCTGCATGTTTGTTTGTTTGTTTGGTTGCTTGCTTTGTCTGCTTTGTCTGCTTGGTTTTGTTTTTTAATATAATGTAAGGTAAGTGAATAATGAAAAGCATGAATATAATTTTAAAATTTTCTCTAAACGTTCTAGATTTTATTTTATGAGAAAAACAAACAGTGAAAAAACATGCTTCAGGGTTCAAAGAGGCATTAGTTGTTCTTCTAGAAGACAAAGGAATAAAATGTTAAACATTTTGTCTTCCAAACACAACTGAATTTCAATGTCAATACAGGGTATAAAACTTCATTTCTGTTATAAAACAAATGAACCCAAATATCTGGTAACCAAGCTTTCTGACAGTTACACGGGGAAAAAGAAAACCCATCAGATGGGCAGAGACATTTGAAGATGACGCAAGGGCTGGTGGTCAAGAGTATTTTCCTGAAGAGCTTCCCCTGAGGCCTTTTACCTCCCTGCTGACTAGCTGAGAGCACAGCATAGGCTGATGACAGCATCACCTATTTAGTATATTTTCCCAGAAGTGTTCCTCTGTGACAGAACATAAGAATTTGCTTTTCATAGAATAAATTCAAACTCCAACTTGCCATGTTTGCTTTGAGGAAACTACTCAGGTTTCCAATTATTTCAACAGGAAAGTTGTATTTCAGCTATCAGTAATCTTGTGGCATCCTCTTTTTGACAAGGAAGACATTTCACAAACAAGCATAGACAAAATATTTTTTTAAAAAGCATATATTCATTGAATGACTGTGATATTTTTAACACTGTGGGGACTAGCCTATTTTCTTTTATTTTGTGTTCATTTTTTTAAATTAACTTTTATCCAACTTGCTTCTAAATATCTTTCTCATTTTCCAATATTATATGGTTATGGGGAAGATTAATATATTCATTTTGTAAGTTATTTTAAAGCAAATATTCTTTCCTGTATTAAAACATTAAAAGACATTGGACTCTCACTCTGTTTGTCATATACTATTTATTAATAGATATGTCATAATGTTAACCTTGGAAAACTAAATACAAGGCAATTCTTTTTGAAATGGAAAACACAATGAGGTTTATATTTATTGTTAATTAAAAACAAAAATTATGAAGATGGTGGTTTATTGGTTTCATTAAGACTAGAATTTCTCAATAATTCACTTAAATAAAGTGGTATGGTATACTACTAGATAGTACAAGAAGTATGTAAATAAATAGCAGAAACTATCATGCAAATGCAAAATAATTTTAACATCCTTCAAGGACATCTTCAATAAGAGTATATACAAATGCAAGCTTATTTCAAAATGCAATTCATAAAGTCTGACCACAAATGTGATCAAATAAATTATATCATTTGATGGGAAAAATTATCACTGTCTTAATACTGCACTGTATTTATAATGCCACTAAAATTTGGAAGATGTTTCTATTGCATTTACTGAAATATGCCACAGATTGGTATACCAATGGCGACTTGTATTTAAACAACAGATGGAATGTTGGGAGTGTAACCAGATTTGGGCATTCTGTTATCATATGCCAGTGATGGTATTTATTTATAAAAAAGATGAAAACAAACCCCTCTCTTAAGCTCCTTTCGGACACCACCAATAATCAATTAAATCAACGTGATGGGCTGTTGGTTCAAAAATATAGCTAAGTATACTGTCCACTATTTAAACAATCAATTCCAAGGCAGAATATCTTCTCACTCTATATATAACCTAAGTTAAACAAACAAACAAACAACAAACATATATTTAATCTCTGCTATTATTTTGCTAGCAGAAGTATAACATACTAAGAAAATGTTCTGCTTTTAAAGAAGTTTTCTGAGATGTGTAATGTAGAATTTCAACTAGATAATGTTTTAATGCATAATCTTAAGGTTTATGCTTGGACATTCTTTGAAAGAACACATTCACCACGTACCAAGAGGTGGGAAAAAGACCTGTTCATCATTGTTTTCCAGACACTGGAATCTAGAGGCACAACAGAAATTACCTTGACTCATTTTGTTAAAATAATCTAACATTTGAATCACTGTAACATATTTTAACAGATTATAATGTAACATTAGGTAGGGTTGAATAAATGATAGGAAATGAGAAAGAACGTACAAGTGTTATATTCCTCAATGTCTCAGATGTGAGCAGAAAATAGTTAAGCTAAAGAAAGTTGTGCCTTCAAGATATGGAGAAGGAGGTGTCTTCATTTTCGCAGTTTATTTTCAAGTCAATTTTGAGAACATAAGTCTATTTTTGGTTATTTAAATCCCAAACTGTTGGTTTACTTGTCTTTCAATTGCTCCATATATGCAAATAAGTAACATATGAATTTCCTTGCTTTTACAGCATAACTAACACTTTCCAAAAACCCAGAGAGCATCGCAGCATAAAAGTACAAGTATCCAGGTCCCTGTTTTATGGATGCCTTTACAACACCACTGAACACAACTGTACCAGTTAACATTAATGAACATTTACTGTGTATCATGCACTTTTCAAATTACTATTTATCACATATTGTATTTAATTTTCATACTTTATAAGAAGAAACCACAGACTAAACAAAGAGGTTTTTCAAAAGTACATTCAAATTCACAGAACAAATAACCGTCTGGGTCATAATTCAATTCCAGGTTGGCACTCAAATGGCACACTGCTCATCACATTTAATCAACAGATGATTTAAAGCTTCCAGATATTTCTACACAGGAACACTTATGCATGTACATACCCATCTCACATAATTTATATGAATGAAAAGAGAAAGTAGAAGACAAATAGGTCTACTTCCTGCACAGACTGAATTCCAAGAGTTTAGGTACAAGTCAGAGATTTGGCCCTTACTTCTTCATTCTGGCAGTCCAGATGAGATTCTTGTCCATGTGACAGTGTCTAATATGTTCCATAAATAAAAAATGACACCTGTAAGACTGTGCTAATGACATTCCAGACGTTGTCTAGCAAGCCCTCCAGTGCTGCTCTGAGCAAGAACTTAAGAAATTCAGATGTCCTCCAGCAATTTTGATGAAATTGAGGATTCATTCTCCCTTTCCTTCATTCTTGGCTAAATAGTGCTAAGAAGAGTCTTTTCCAAGTAGACATCAGTGTTGATGGTTGGCAAGGGTCTTTATAACATTCTGTGTTAAAGAAATAGCCCCAATGAGATGAGAAATAGGGTAAGAAAGAAGTCAAAGGCTATACATTTGAACCACATAAACATAAGGGACAATTTCCTTAATTTCAAATTTAAATCTCCTTAAAATTAAGTGTAAATTAAAGTTCCTTAATTTTAAATTTATAATTCCAATTGGCACATGTAATTATCTATATTATTGAATACAGTGATATAATTCTTGTCAGGAAGTATGTATAGCATATTCATTTTATATTTGGTTTGATGATCTTAGAACTCTTAACATGTAGTAGTAGTAGTTGTAGTAGTAGTACTAGTAGTAGTAGTAGTAGGACGTATGTTCACATTAATGTGTGAAAATATTCATATGCGTACTTATCCATGTGTATAAATATTCATGTGGAGTGCAGAGTTCAATGCCATGTGTCTTCTTCAATAGTTCTCTACATTTACTTTTGTACACAGGAATTTTCACTGAACCTGCAACTTTCAGACTCAGCTAGATTAATTGTTAGTAAGCCCCAGTTATTGCCTCTGCCTCCCTAGACCTGGGATAACCACGACCCCAGTTTTGTTTTGCTTGTGCATGAGTCCTGTGGTTCCAAACTCAGGTCACAGTGCTTTTGTTGTAAATTAGAAAAAGAAAAAATAAACTAAAAAGAAAGTTACACAAACACACACACACACACACACACACACACACACACATGTAAGGATTCTTGCCTCTTAGGTGTTCAAAGTCTCTGATGCTGAACTAATTGATTAATTGATATGATCTACTTTCTTTGTATCAATGTGGCACAATACTGTTATTTAATATTAAAATATCCTGGTGATGTAAGCCAAGACTTGCTTAATTCCTCGGTATTTTTAAATTTCTTAGATATAAAGCTAATATCGTCAACTGACACAAAAGATTGGCACTATGAAGAGAAAAAAGTAAAGTGGCTGTTGGAGGTTTATATCAGGTTGCCACATAGAGTCATCGAGTGCCTGAATAAATTTAGAACATAAATAAAATATAATATTTCTGTTATTATACCAATAATAGTATATGAAGCATACTTATATTGAAAGTTTATTCAGAGCTTATACAAATTATGAATTTGACATTTAGGCTGTGTTTATATACACTAAACCTAAAAGTCCTAGTTGTCTATTAAAGTGACAAAAATGTTCATAGGTGCATCAAGCGTCACAGTCTCTATGTTATAGTCAGAGCTTCGAGTTGATATAGTATTTGGCTTCAGAAGCCTTCCTATGGAAACCTCCCTGCCGTGCTACAGATAAAAGAGTAGCTGTTGGCTGTCAACAAGTGTTTTCCTCCACTGAATATTTCAGTGACCTTTTTTATTTGCTTAACGAATTCATTTCATAGTTCCTTTTCAAGCATACTAGAAAAGATCAAGAGGATCACTTTTTAAACACTAGAATAAAAGATGGATGTGTACTCCTTATTTTAAAAATGTTTGGACATTAACAGTCAGTTAAAATGACTAGCCATTTTCCCAGCCCTAACCACCACTAAGATTGAGAACAAATTCGTTTCTCTTCCATCCAACAATGGGAACACATGGAACTTCTCACACTAGTCTTTGCTCCTTTGGGGGCTCACATAAGACATTTTCCCTTGATCCATAATAAGAACATATGGGAAACCTTCTGGTTTATTTTTGTTATTCCCTAGACAGCTTTTTATTCTCAAGTTCACATAGCAGATGACATATAGAATCTGTCCGTCTGGGGGCAAAAGCCTGCCTTCTGCCCCAAACCACTCAATGCATCCAGATTCCAACTAAACCCCAACACTTCAAGAAATCAAGGCCAATTGTGACAACAGAATGCTTTTAGGCATGCAACTTATAGTTTGACCATTTTAATTAATGCAAAAAGCCAATTTCATAACTTTCTTAGCACCCCTGTTACAAAGTGTCACAGATGGGTGTCTTTAATCATAAAAATTTATTCACATGCAGTTCTGGATAGTTCTTAAAGAAGTCTGAGATCAAATCATCTTTGGGGCTTATTCCTTCTAAAGACCACAAGCAAAGCATTTCTTCTAGACCTTTCTTCTTGACTTGGATTTGGTAATCTGAATCCTGTATCTTCATATGATTTCCATGTATAAATAGCTATACACAAATTCTGTATTTTTATAAGACACTGGCCATATAGTATCAAGGCTCATCACACTATACTCATTTACCTTTAAATTTTATTTTTAAGGCCATTATTACAAAACGTCATATATTGATGCACTAGTCTTTAGGACATCAATATATTGCAGTTTATGATAGATAGTATAATTCAATCCTCATATCTATTAGCTTGAAAAATCCTCTATTTTAGTTTCCTTTTTACTTATTATTTGAGAATTCCATGCCTACATGAATTACGTTTGATCAATCCCACCAGTTAATGCCTCTCTTTCAATTTCTCCACATCCTCTTCATCACTAGTTCTCATTGATTCCACTTAGTGCTGGCAGTATTAATGTGACTGCGGGACCATCCATTGGACAATGTGTATGCTATTGGTCCATCTACTGGACTCTTCTATTCTCATATCCATCAACTGACAATTGATCTTTAGCTGTGTGTAGGACATTGTGGCTACTCCCTCTTCCATGTAAGAATTTTGTTTGACTTTATCTCATACACATATTGTTTTTGTTATCACAAATGTTAGTTCTTTCATACAATTACATGGTTGTATTTAGAAAGCATTGATTTTCTTAGAGTCATCTAATATCTCTGTATCTTACAATCTTTCAATTCTCTTTTCTGTTTTGATCTTTGACATGTAGAAGTGTGTGTGTGTGTGTGTGTGTGTGTGAGAGAGAGAGAGAGAGAGAGAGAGAGAGAGAGGTAGAGGTAGAGAGAGAGGAGAGAGGGAGATGAGAGAAAGAGAGAGGAGAGAGAGATTTGGATATTCTATTTAGAGCTGAGAATATCATAGTCTTCCATTCTCTGTGTGTTGACAGTAATGGATCTATATGTTAATCATCACCATCATCTGAACAAAGATTATTTTCTAATGAGTGTTGGGAGATTTACTGTTTTTTCTTCTTTTTTTTTTAATTAGATATTTTCTTTATTTACATTTCAAATGTTATCCCCTTTCCCAGTAACCACCATCACCACCAGAATCCCTCTATCCCATCCCCTTTCCCCTGCTCCTATGAGGGTGTTTCCCCACCTACCCACCCACTCCTGCCTCCCTGCCCTGGCATTTCACTACACTGGGTCTTTGAGCCTTCACAAGACCAAGGGCCTCTCCTCCCATTGATGTCTGACAAATCAATCTTCTGCTGCATATGTGGCTGGAGCCATAAGTCACTCCATGTGTACTTATGGGTTGGTGGTTTACATGAAGCTCAAGAAGAAGGAAGACCAAAGTTTGGATACTTCAGTCCTTCTTAGAACGGGGAACAAAATACTCACAGGAGGAACTATGGAGACAAAGTATGGAACAGAGACTGAAGGAAAGGCTATCCAAAGACTGCCCCACCTGGGGATCTATCTCATATACAATCACCAAACCCAGACACTATTGTGAATGCCAAGAAGTACATGCTGACAGGATTCTGGTATAGCTTTCTTCTGAGAGGCCCTGCCAGAGTCTGACAAATACAAAGGCGGCTTATCGCAGCCAGCCATAGGACTGAACACGGGGTCCCCAATGGAGGAGCTAGAGAAAGGACCAAAGGAGCTGAAGGTGTTTGTAGCCCCATAGGAAGAACAACAGAGCTCCCAGAGATTCAATGCGCTATTTACATAATTATAACTCATTTTATATTTGGTTTAATATTATACCCATTTTGTACAATAGTAGTGATAGGTTCTCTCCTAGGGTTTTAACCCCTCTAGGCACAGTTAGCCTGGTTAAAGGTGGATGACAGCTTTATCTTGTGGAGTAGCCTTCAAATCCAATCAGATGGTGGTTGCTTTGTTACATAACATTCATGCTGTTATTGCACCAGTGGAGATATCTTCTGAGGTCAGCTGTTATTATAGCTCAAGGGTTCACAGCTGTGTAAGAGGAGAGGCCCTTGGACTTTCGAAGATCATATGCCCCAATACAGGGGAATGCCAGGGCCAGGAAATGGGAGTGGGTGGGTTGGGGAGCAGGGTGGGGGCTATAGGGGACTTTCCAGATAGCATTTGAAATGTAAATGAAGAAAATATCTAATTGAACATATATTAAAAAATAGAAATTAAAAAAAAAGAGTGATTATTACATTTCTCACTATCTAGTATACCGAGCACATTTCAGCACTCTGAAATCAATCCTGTAAAAACAGAGGTAAGAGTGACAGCCAGCTATATTTTTTTTGTATTCTGTCTCAGGTAAGTTATGTTTTCATCATTAATATCTTAAAATCAAGAAGTAATAGTATTTGGCACTGGACATTTTATGATCATCTATATTACCTAGGAGAGGCATTGTTCTCCTGTTACAGGGTAACTCCACATAGACTATTCATATTTCAGAAAAATAGTATAGTAGTTTTTTTAATTGGAAAAAATTATGTTTAATATAATATGGAAACATAAAAGGCCCAGTATAGCCAAAACTGATAAAGATATTAACATCCATGATATTAATTTACTGTAGAGTTATAGTAACAAAACAGCATGGGATACGTAAAAACACAGCAATTGATCAATTGTGTAGATTTGAGAACCAAGGTATAAGACCATGTTCTTATGGTACCCAACTTTAGACAAAGTTGATACCAGCAACCACCTTATCCTTTTTCTTTGACATAAAACAGTATAGACCAGTTACTTTTTCAAGGCTTAAATTTCTACTCACAGTTCTATGGTATGTACAGATCTAGTTCACACATTCGGCTGATCTCATACTTTGTGAAGTTTTTCAGTTTTGAAGATGGTGCCATTTGAATTTCCCTCTTACATAGTCACAGAACATAAGAATCCCTCATATAAGTACTTTTACTGATGACAATATTTCCATAAATAGAACCACAGCCCTCAATGTGCCAAAATTCCCTTCAGTTTAATTCTGTTACCTTTATAGCTAACATGAATGTTTAGGAAGACATACCATGTCTTATTTTACTATGGTACACTCCTCTACAGTTTTGCATGTAAACTTCCCCAATTTCCTCTCTGCAGCCATTGTCTTCACTGCTTACCTGTAAATATGGTAACAGATCATTGAGAAATATATATATATTTATACATGTGTTTGATTAGTATGAATGAATGTGTATGTATGTATGAAGTAGTTGGTTTTTTATATGACATTTTTCAAATATCTTTAGCGCTAGTTATCCTTCCTCAGAGAGACTAATCTATTCTCCTATCTCTCACCCCACTTAATCTTTTTTCACATTAGCCCCTTATTATGATGGACTGATAGAGTCAGAATACAGAGAAATAAGGCTGATAGTCTCCTGGGACCTCCATCCTTACTAAACTGTTCTTAGGATGCTGAAGTGTGTTCTGCATCACCAGATTTATGCAGCTGTGGGCCCTTAGAGCTACAGTAACAAATGACCTCACAAGATATACCCATTGGTGCCATAAAAGCATGATTGATATGGAAGTGTCTTAGTTAGAGTTCTACTGCTGTGAACAGACACCGTGACCGTGTCTACTCTTGTAAGGACAACATTTAATTGGGGCAATCTTACAGGTTCAGAGGTTAATCCACTATAATCAAGGCAGGAGCATGGCAGCATCCAGGCAAGCATGGTACAGAAGAAGCTGAAAGGCAGCTAAGAGATAACTGTCTTCCAGGAAGTTAGGACTAGGGAATTAAAGCCTATGTCCACAATGATGTACCTATTTCAACAAGGCCATACCTCCTAATAGTGCCACTCCCTGGCCCAAGAATATACAAATCATCACATTCCACTCCCTGGCCCCCATAGGCTTGTTCAAAAACATGAATTTGGAGGACCATATCTAGCCATAGCATAATTGAAAAGCACATTCAGTCAAACTTCCAAAGTTCCCATAAGTCTATAGCAGCCTCAATAATGTTAAAAGTACAAAGTTCAAAGACTCTTCTGAAGTTCATCTAATCACTTAACTGTAACCTCCAAATCAAGACAGGAAATCAGCTGAGCAAACTCCAAATTTTGCATCTCCATGTCTGATATCAAAGCAATCTTCAGAACCCGAACTTCTTTTTTCTTCTTTGTTGGCTGTCACACACTTCTTTACCTGGATTGGCTCTACTCCCTGTTAGCAGCATTCCTCAGCAAATATTCTATGGCTCTGACATCTCTCCCAGTTGACCAGGTATACCTTTTGTAATGATTTCTGTCTGGTGCTGAAAGACATTTCTTTTATGAGGGGTAAATGCTACCGTTATCTGCAGATAGTGTCCTGAATGATGTGGGAAGCATCATATGAGATGGGATCTGAGGCTGATAAAAAAAAATAAGGAAGAGGAGTCTCTCTCTCTCTCTCTCTCTCTCTCTCTCTCTCTCTCTCTCTCTCTCTCTCTCTCTCTCTCTCTCTCTCCCTCCCTCCCTCCCTCCCTCCCTCCCTCCCTCCTCCTTCCCTCCCTGCTTTCTGACTATGGCTGCAAAGTGAGCTGTCTCAAAGCTCCTACTACTGTACATTCCCAAGCATGGCAAGTCATTGACTATATGCTCAGAATGTGAGTCAAACCAACACATCATTCCTTAATTTGTCTTTTATTTTTATTTATTTATTTATTTATTTATTTATTTATTTATTTATTTATTGCTATTTTGTCGAAGCAAATAGGAAAGAAACTAATATGTTACTGATAGATTATTTTTCTCTATATGGGATTTTATACTCACATATACTTTCTCTTAGCATCTGATCGCTATTATTCCAATTTTCTCAGGTTTTAATTATCACTGAGAAGTCTCTCATCTGTCAACCTGCCATTTTTTGTATTAGAGCTCTCATTCATTTTTGACTTCTTCAAACACAAGTTTGCTGTAGTGATGACGACTGATGTATCTTCCTGTGACTTCTTGTATTGTAGATCTAAGGAATGTTTTCTTTGAACAATTCCTCACAAACAAAAGAAAACCTTATCTACTTCCTCTTTTAATTTGCCTTCTTATTTTCTTCTTGGAAATGTTATTAAGGTATATGAAATTTACATTTTGTATTGCCATATATTCATTTTATATAATGATGGGTTCCACCTTTTATCTCAAGCATATTTTGCCTACTAACTGTGTTCACCCCTTTGAAACACTTCTATTTTCTCATCTTCCCACACCTATCATGTCACGTATAGCAGTTTATGTGTTTGGATAAAAATCTAGGATCCCTAAACTAATATGATTTTTATCAAAGTTGGAGCTATTTTTCTTAATGTGTTGTTCTTTGATTTTTTCTTATTTCCTTCAAATATTATAATTTCAGTCTTCCTTAGGGTGAACAAAATCTTTTTTTTTGTAAACAAATCATATTTTTCTTTACTCATTCCTCTGTTGACAGTCATCAAGGCTGATTTCATACCTGTCCATTATGACTATAAATATAATGATATGTAATAAGTACATCTGTGGTACATTAACTAGAGTCTGTAGGAAATATATTGAGTCAAATAGCTCGGAAATGTAGTAACATTTTTTTTTTGTATTGGCCTACTGATTTCCATATCTCAACAGTGTATAAGAGTATTCTAATTTCTTGTTTATTTTTCTTTCTTTTATTTTTTAAAAATCATTTATTTACTTTACATTGTGACCACAGGACTCCTCTCTTTTCTTTTCCATTTCTCATCCTATCAAATCCCTCCTCTCACTATCCAATCCCTGTCTCTTCAGTGAATTCGAAGCCTCCTTGGGTAACACTCCTCCCTGGCACATCCAGTCATAGCCACGAAGTGCATCCTCTCCCACTGAGGCCCATCCAGGCACTCAGGCTACGGTAAAGGAATCCAATATCAAGCAAAAGAGGAAGAGACAGCCCCAGTTAGATGTTTTTTGGGACACACATGAAGACCAAGCTTCATATCTGCTACAAATGTGTAGGGGACATAGGTCCAGCCCCTGCATGATCTTTCCTGGCTGGTTTAGTCTCTATGGCCCCACCATGAGCTCAGGTTAGTTGACTCTTGTAGGTCTTCATGTGGTGTCCTTGACCCCTCTGGCTGGTTCAATCGTTATCCCCCATGCTTTCAAAAAGACTCTGTGAGCCATGCCTGATGTTTAGCTGTGGGTCTTTGAATCTGTTTCCACCAGCTGCTGGATGAAGCCTCTCAGGAGACAGCTATGCTAGGTTTATGTCTGCAAGCACAGCTTAGTAACATTAGTAGTGTCAGGGGTTGTCTCTCTCCCACGGAATGGATTTCAAGATGGTGCAGTCATTGGTTAGCCATTACCTCAAACTCTGTTCCATCTTTGTCCCTTTACATGTTGTAATCAGGAAAAATTTTGCTTTGAACGTTTTGTGAGTCAGTTGGTGTTCCTGTCCCTCTGCTGGAAGTCCTTTCTGGCGACAGGAGGTGACCACTTCAGTATTCATATCCCTAGCTTATAGGAATCTTAGCTAGAGCCTCATAGACTCCAGGGAGCCTCTCCTGTCACAAGTCTTCTGATAGTCCCAGAAATGGCCCCACCAGTTTCCATTCTCTCTCCTAGCCCTATCTGGCCCCCATCTCCCCAAACCTTATCTATATTTCAATTCTCCTCCCCACCCCTGCTTCCAATCACTTCTCTTTTTCCTTCTATTTACAATGTCTATTTATTTCCTTTTTTTATTGATATAGAAATATCCTCTTTAGGGTCATCCTTAATACTTGGTTTCTGTATCTGTGAATTGTAGCATGAATAACCTGTACTGGATGGGTAATGTTCACTTATGAGTGAGTGCATACCATGTGTGACTTTCTGGGTCTGGATTATTTAACTCACAATTTTTTTTTCTAGTTCCATCTAGTTGCCTACACACTTTACGATGTTTGTTCTTTAACGGCTGAATAATATTCTATTGTCTACACAATGTACAGATGTACCACATTTCCTCTATCTATTCGTCAGTTGTGGGGCATGTAGGCTGTTTTAAGTTTCTGGCTATTACAAATAAAGCTGCTATGAACATAGTTAAGTATCCTGTGGTATAGTGGGTTACATTTTGTGTGTATGTCCAGGAGTGGAATTGCTGAGTTTTGAGGTAGAGCTATTCCCAATTTTCTGAGAAACTACCAATGTAGTTGTACAAGTTTGTACTCTAACGAGCAATGAAGGGATGTTCTCCATGTTCTACATCCTTGTCAGCATGTACTGTCACTTGAGTTTTGTTTTTTTTTTTTTATCTTAGCACTTGGATAGGTGGAAGATGGAATCTCAGGGTCCTTTGACTTGCATTTCCTGATGATTAAGGAATGAACCTTGACCACTAGAGGTTCCTTTGTGAGCTCTCTCTTTAGCTAAGCACTTCATACTTTAATTAGCGTGTTTGGTTTGTTGGTGTCTAGTTTCTCATATATTTTAGATATTAGTCCTCTGCCAAAAGTAGGGTAGCTAAAGATCTTTTCCATTTCTGTAGGCTACTCTTTTTACTATTGATGTTGTTCTTAGCCTTATAGAAGCTTTTCAGTTTCATGAGATGTTGAGGTCTTCGATGAACTTGAAATTAAGGGGTTTTTTATGGTTTTTTTTTTTTTGCAGGATGATAAATATGGTTTTATTTTCATTCTTCTATACGCAGACATCCATTTAGAAAAGCACAATTTGTTGAGAATACTATTTTTTTCAATTATATGATTTTGGCTTCAGCTGTAGGAGTTCTCTGGTAATTATTTTTGGTGTCACTTATATATAGTAGCTTATCATCTGAGACTAGCAATTCCTTCTTTCAAATTTGTATTCTCTTGTTTTCCTTTAGTTGTCTTATTCTTCTATATAGAACTTCAAGACTACATTGAATAGATGGAGAGTGGGCAGCCTAGTTCATCACCCTGATTTTAGTGGAATTGCTTTAAGTTTCTTTCTGTTTACTTTGATGTTGGCTATTGGCTTGCTATATATTCCCTTTATTATGTTTAGATATGCACCTTATATCCTTGATCTTTCTAAGACTTTTAGGATGATGGTGAGTATTTCCCCAAAGGCTTTTTCAGCATCAAATGAGATGGTTACTTGTTGATTTTTTTCACTTTGTTTATTTGATGGATTACATTGATGGATTTTCATATATTCAATCATCCCAGCATCCTTGAGATAAAATCTATTTGGTCATGGTAGATGATATTTTGGTTATGTTCTTGGATTTGGTTTGTGCACATTTTATTGAATATTTTTGCATCAATACTCATATGGGAAATTGGTTTGAAATACCCTTTTTCTGTGGTGTTGTTGCATGGTTTTAGTATGAGGGTAACTGCTGTCTCATAAAATGAGTTTGGCAGTGTTATGTCTGTTTCTATTTTGTGGAATAGCTTGCAGAGTATTGATGTTAGCGTTTCTATGAAATATGGGTAGAATTTTGTGTTAAAACTTCTCACTTTGGCCTTTTTTTGGTTGAGCAAAATTTTAATGATTACTTCAATTTCCTTAGGGGTTATACAATTACTTAAGTTGTTTTACTGTCCTTAATTTAACATTGGTAAGTGGAATCTGTCTAGAAATATTCATTTCATTTAGACATTCAATTCTGTGAAACAAGCTTTTGAAGTAAGGCCTAATGATTCTTTGGATTTCCTTAGTGACTGTTGTTATGTCACTATTTTCATTTCTGATTTTGTTGATTTGGATATTTTTCTTTCTACTTTTTGGTTAGTTTGGCTGAGTATTTGTTTTTCTGTCACAATGTGATATATAGTAAAATGTATAATATAACATTTACTACATTATATTTTTATGTTCATATCTCTTTTGTTATGCACTGCATTTAATTAGTACTTCCTGAACAAACATGAGTGGAGAATATTGACCTATGAAGAATGTGACTCTCTTAGCCCTACAGTCTTTACTGTCTATAACTCCTTCAGCATAGTTATTTTAAGCACATCTCCTCATCAATGGTAAATAGTGATTGGTCAACTTTTGTGCAGGTCTTGGGCAGGTAGCTACTGCTTCAATTCGTTCACAGGTTCAGCAATCATGTGCAGAAGAAAATATTGAACTGCATTCTGTACTAAATATTATATATACATATAAAACACACACACACATATATTCATATATACATATATATGCATATATATATAATCTGCCATATATTAATTCATCCCACTTTTTGTTCCATGATGTACTGAGCTCTGTACAAATGAGTTAGTTTTTGCATTCCTGTGAAGGACTTAGAAGTCCCATACTTCTAACACATTTGAACAGCAGCCACTACAATCAGAAGGCTGTCTGACTAAAAATGAAAGCAATACTTATTTAGCAGTATAAACTTAAATATTTAGAGGGTAGTTTGACATCATCTCAATTTCATTACATATATTATTAGATTACCCACTAGAACTTTTGACTTCCATAAACATATACTTTGACTAAGTTTACCTTACCAGGTATGTGTTCTTTCTCTGAAGAGGACCTAAAGTCCCATCAGAAAATAGGTAGTTACTTCATCCAGGATCCTTACAACAGTGTCCTGGCAGGAGGATATTATACTTTTCAGGGTTCACCACTGGGAAACAAAACTGATAGTTTTTCCTTCCTCAGTAACCTGCATAATCTTCTAGCTTCATGAGAGCTACCCAGCAAGGAGGAGGCCTCCAACTTAGTTCCAGCTTAATATTTTGCAACAAAAGTGGGTTCTGCTCAGCAATAGCATTGTATAATATAGTTATCATGCTCAAACAAGAGTATGTATTGTTGAGGTTAGAAGCTGGGTACTCTCTAACCAACAACTATTCATATAGTATCCCATACCTAGGATTTGATTTTTTTTTTCTTTTTAGTAATATATGACTTCTGGTAGCAGTATGCTCCAGCTTGGTGGAATGTTAAAGATGAGCTACTGTGGTCCATTTCCAATATGAAGTGCCTTTATAGCTCACCAGAAAACAATAGGCAAGAAGTAGGCACTAAACTGCTGCTGTTCATAGCTAGTAGGTGATGACTGCTTGTCTAGGCAGTCTCAGTTTATTTTAAAGTTGACTAGCTACAGGCAGTCTATCCATGACTAAGCCCATGATCACAAAACTCCAGGCTATTGGTTAGACAAGGCTTTGTATACTTATCCAATAGGATAGGGAATTGAGGAGAGACTATTCTAGATAAGAGTAAAGATCATAACTTTCTGGAGTACCAGTCTATGGGTAAATGAAGTTAGGAGTTTTTCATGATATGGGACATTATAGCAAATTGTACTTCATACCAAATTGTGGCACCAACTATTCAAGCAGTCATGAAATAAAACTGCTTTCCTTTCACTTATCTCTTGAATGCATTATTACACAGTGTCTTGATTCTCACACAGGTCATTTTTTATCTATGACTATCTAACTTTATATTTACACTTATTATCTTAGTAGGATATACATCCATTGAATAATTGCCTGAGAGTTATTAGAGTTTCTACTGCTTTGGTGAACCACCATAACCAAAAGCAACTTAGGGAGAAAAGGCTTGATTTTGATTATACTTCCATTTCACAGTTCAACACTGAGAGTAGTCAGAGCAGGAACTCAGCAGGGCAGGCACACCGGAAGGCAGGAGCTGATGAAGAGGGCATAGAGCAGTGCTGCTTACTGGCTTGTTTCTTATGGCTTGCTCTGCTGCTTTCTTATAGAATTAAGGACAACCATCTCAGGATTGGCACCATCTACAGTGGGCTGGGCCCTCCAATTCAATCACTAATTAAAAGAGTGCCCTACAAGCTTACCTACAGCTGATCTTACAATAGCATTTCCTCAAGTGAGAATTCTCTTCTGAAATTATGCTACCTCGTGTCTAGTTGATACAAAATTAGCTAGAACAAGTGGCATAACCCATTCACATGGTGTATTTAATGTTGATGCATTTTAGTCATGATGATGTATGTCTTTTATAACTTTTAAGTGAAGAGTGATATGAAGTGCTATTTTGTTGCTTTCAATCTGTGATTTAAATATATTAGTGTTTTTTTGGGGATAGGGGTTCTTGTCTTAATGAAACTGATCTAATGATGGTTAATAAATATATATTCTTTTAATAGAGTATTCACTGAATTATCAAGAAGTACCCCCTTTTTAATCTCATCTGGTTGATTTAGATGATATTACATGAGATTAAGATTTCTATACTTTCTCACTTTCTAGTTCTAGTTACTTACATTGTTCTTTTTTTTTTTTTTCTACCTTTCAATTTCTGGCTTCATTGTCTTTCTGAGTTAGGCATTTATTTTGTAGGCTAAATGTAAATCAACCTTTAAAAAAATTCAATCACTGTTTTATATTAAAACTTTAAGATTTTTAAGGCAAAGGGCAGGGAGGAGAGGGGTTGTGGGACTGGGGGGCTTGTGGGGGGTAACTGGGAAGTGGGATATCATTTGAGATGTAAATGAACGGAATGATTAATAAAAAAAGAAAAAAAGAAAAAAGAAAACAGGCATCACACTTTGAAACTTTACACCTGATTCTATAATCAAATGATTTATTCATAAATCATAAATAGTAAAATATAAAATAAAGCAAAAATCAACTGATAAACAAAGAAATTTAAGATGACTAACATTCAGAATTATTCTTTAAAAAATATGTGTTAATTCCAGGAATTTTGTTGGGTTTGTTTTTGTTTTGTTTTGTTTTGTTTTGATTTTATAACATTTGGTAGTTATAACACTATTTTTTATCTGTTGTTCTAAGGATGCCTATTGTTTCTGATGACAATGTTTGCGCTAAATTAGTTACTTCTGCTGCTGCTGTTGAGAAGAGCAACTCAAGGAAAAGAGGTTTTTTTTTTGAGGGAACAGTTCATCATGGTTAGGAAATCAGAGCCGCAAGAACTTGAGGTGACTAGTGACATTGCATCCGTAGTCAAGCAGAGTTAGCTATATGCTCCCCCTTTCTTTTTCTCATTGAGTACAGAACTAGAGCCATGGAATTGGCAGACCATGTGCTTAGAGTGGGCTTTCTCTCATCTATTAACCTATTTTAGATTTTATTTTTAACCTAATATTGTCCACAAACATAGACAGACATTTATCGGTGGTGATTCTGTATCCTACCAAATTGATAGACAAAATTCCAGATTATAATTCCACTCTTTGTCAACTTGATACCTAAACACATCACTTTTATGCTACAACATTTTATTAGTTGTCGTTAGAAGCATCATTGACTTCTCATAATGGAAAACAAATTCAGTCTACTTGTAGAAGTCTCTGTGGTGGTCTTTAACAATTCCTCCATTCTTTGTAATTTCTAAAGATCTTTTGTCAGTCAAAGCAAACCTGTAACTAAGATGCTTATAAAAACAAAACAGAAAAAGAAAAGTGCTTAGGAGGTTAGAACAGGCAAATCTCTATGAGTTAAAAGCCAGTCTTGTCTGGACAGTGATTTTAGGGTAGCCAGAGATACACAGTGAACACAGAAAGGGAAATGAAAACCAAAATCAAACCACAAACCTTAGTCTTCCTTTCTACTGTAATTGCCCTTGAGCAAATAAAGTATTAGTTACTAAGTGAATTAAAGGAAAAGAAATACGATAAAGTTAGGGGTTCTGATTAGAGCAACACAGAAAACATAAAAAAGTGAGGAAAGTGCACAGAGACAGGGAGCAATAGAGAAGGCTAGATATAAAACAGCTCCAACCAAAGGCTAGATGAGAAGACGCGGAAAGAAACATGATCTTACTGTTGCGCGTGCCCAACTGGCCAGGAAGAACGACGCTGCTACAGGATCCTTCTGCACACGTTTATTCAGTCCTGTTTCTTCTTGTTTATATCTCCCTTGTTTATATCTCCCTTGTTTATATCTCCCCCAAACCCTGGGCCTCTCACTCTTATACTCTCAGTTCCCATCCACACACAGCAGGCCACGTCACCTCACCAGGCACACAGCTTCAGCTAATCAGGGCAGCAGGGGCATATCTCCATCAAAATGGATTCACCAGTATCCTGGTACACCTGCACAGCTCTCAAGATGTTTGTGGCTTATATGAGGAATTCAGGTGCAAGTCATAGGACTTAGCTGCAGTCCCTGGTGCCTTAGGGGCTGCCACCACACCTGCTCCTCACATCTTACAACTGAAGACTAGTCAGCATTGTAAAGTTAGGATACGGAGATCCCAACTCCAGGATAATTAGTGACTCTGTTAATGTAATCAAAAAATTGCTATGAACATAGTGGAGCATGTGTCCTTCTTACCGGTTGGGACATCTTCTGGATATATGCCCAGGAGAGGTATTGCTGGATCCTCCAGTAGTACTATGTCCAATTTTCTGAGGAACCACCAGACTGATTTCCAGAGTGGTTATACAAGCCTGCAATCCCACCAACAATGGAGGAGTGTTCCTCTTTCTCCACATCCTCGCCAGCATCTGTTGTGACCTGAATTTTTGATTTTAGCCATTCTGACTGGTGTGAGGTGGAATCTCAGGGTTGTTTTGATTTGCATTTCCCTGATGATTAAGGATGTTGAACATTTTTTCAGGTGCTTCTCTGCCATTCGGTATTCCTCAGGTGAGAATTCATTGTTCAGTTCTGAGCCCCATTTTTAATGGGGTTATTTGATTTTCTGAAGTCCACCTTCTTGAGTTCTTTATATATGTTGGATATTAGTCCCCTATCTGATTTAGGATAGGTAAAGATCCTTTCCCAATGTCCTAACCAGTAAGAAGGACACATGCTCCACTATGTTCATAGCAGCCTTATTTATAATAGCCAGAAGCTGGAAAGAACCCAGATGCCCCTCAACAGAGGAATGGATACAGAAAATGTGGTACATTTACACAATGGAGTACCACTCAGCTATTAAAAAGAATGAATTTATGAAATTCCTAGGCAAATGGATGGACCTGGAGGGCAACATCCTGAGTGAGGTAACACATTCACAAAGGAACTCACACAATATGTACTCACTGATAAGTGGATATTAGCCCAAAACCTAGGATACCCAAGATAGATACAATTTGCTAAACACATGAAGCTCAAGAGTTGAAGTGTGGACACTATGCCCCTCCTTAGAATTGGGAACAAAATACCCATGGAAGGAGTTACAGAGACAAAGTTTGGAGCTGAGACGAAAGGATAGACCATGTAGAGACTGCCATATCCAGGGATCCACCCCATAATCAGCTTCCAAATGCTGACACCATTGCATACACTAGCAAGATTTTATCGAAAGGACCCAGATGTAGCTGTCTCTTGTAAGACTATGCCAGGGCCTAGCAAACACAGAAGTGGATGCTCACAGTCAGCTATTGGATGGATCACAGGGCTCCCAATGGAGGAGCTAGAGAAAGTATCCAAGGAGCTAAAGGGATCTGCAACCCTATCGGTGGAACAACATTATGAACTAACCAGTATCCCGGAACTCTTGACTCTAGCTGCATATGTACCAAAAGATGGCCTAGTCGGCCATTACTGGAAAGAGAGGCCCATCGGACATGCAAACTGTATATGCCCCTGTACAGGGGAACGCCAGGGCCAAAAAAATGGGAATGGGTGGGTAGGGAAGTGGGGGGGAGGGTATGGGGGACTTTTGTTATAGCATTGGAAATGTAATTGAGGAAAATATGTAATAAAAAATATTTTAAAAAAAGAAAAATTGCTAGTGAAAATATATAATTACCTTCCTGTTTATTTCAATGCAGGGTGGTATTTTTACAAAAGTCACTCTCCTCCCAGACAGCTTTCTCACTGTGTTAGAACATGGGTGGGGATGCTACTATGGCCTAGGACACAGGACTCCTTTCACTGGAAGTGTTTTACTGGGATTCTTTATTGTCTTGGATAAAACTTTCCCAGACTTTGTTTTGGTCTATTAGTCTTCCTTCTTACTCATTATCACTTGCTTCCCCTTCGTGAATATTGGGTCTGTATCATTCTGAATCTTTCCCTTGCTTTCCTTGCCTTCCATTGTCTTTAAAGATTGCCTCATGCACCTCTGATACTGCCAAGGCAGCCTTTCCTTGGGGGATACACACTGCACATTCCAATGCTTTCTCTTAGGCAAAATGCTTTATAATAGTGTGTTGTGTACTTGGCCATATATGTGTGCATTTCTTCGCTTAACTAAAGGTAAGATATTGTCAAATTCTATTTCAATAAAGCTCTGCCACTATTATTATTATTGTTGTTGTGGTTATTAATTTTTTTTTTTACAGTCCATTCATCATTCTCATCCAGGTCCATCATCTGACAGTTCCTCATCCCATTTCTCCTCCCCTGTCTCCAAGAGGATGTTCCCATTCCACCAGACCTCCTCCATCCCTGGAACTTCAAGTCTCTCAAGTGTTAAATGCTTCTTCTTTCACTGAGGCCAGACCAGGCAGTCCCCTGCTGTATATGTGTAAGGGGCCTTATATTAGCTAGTATATGCTGCCTGGTTGGTGGATCAGGGTCTGAGAGATCTCAGGGTCCAGGTTAGTTGAAACTGCTGGTCTTCCTATGGGGTCACTCTCCTCCTAAGCTTCTTCCAACTTCTGCCTAATTCAACCAGAGGGATCTCCAGGTTCTGTTCATTGGTTGAATGTAATAATCTGCATCCGGCTCTTTCAGTTGCTTGTAGGCTTCTGTGATGGTTGCCATGCTAAGCTCCTGTCTGTAAGCACACCTTAGCATCAGTAATAGTGTCAGGCCTTGGAGTCTCCCCTTGGGCTGGTTCCCAATTAAAAAAAAAATCCATTTCTGAGATATGTGTTAGGAAATGCAAATCGCTAACACTTAGTATTCACAAAACCTAGATGTTGTTAGTATAAAACCTAGTTGTTTCTCTAAAATGATTGTGGCTTATATTAAATCGTATTATATTAAATGGAACAATTGCAACCTGTTGCATAAACATTGCATTTACTTCTCTATTGTTAAAAAACAATAGAAGATCCATTTAGACATTTGTTAAGTTTTCTCTTTGTGTAGTTGTAATGAAATATGTTGTACACAGGCTTCCTGCTTTGTAGGCTTCCAGGCAGTTGTACTGTTTCTGCCTCTTATTTCCTATAGGGATATTTTGAATACAGATACAACTGAACCTAACATTTTATGTGAGATTATGGATTTAAACTCAAGTTGCAAGGCATATACCGATCACATTAAGTCATAAATCAAGTGGGTCATTTTTCAAGTCTTATACTGGTTACTGAAAAATATAACATTGCATTTAATGCCTCTATAGAATTTGTATATCAATCCCATAGTTTCATAGTTTAATTTTAACTTGCCCATAGTTGTATATGTGTTTAGGAAACCATATTTGTATATGTGGCTGGGTGGTATTGGATTGTTCAGTAATGACACAAATCATATTTCTATCAGCATGAGAGTGAAAACGTCTTATAAAAAT
Organism: Mus musculus; assembly: GCF_000001635.26. Classification (NCBI taxonomy): domain Eukaryota; kingdom Metazoa; phylum Chordata; class Mammalia; order Rodentia; family Muridae; genus Mus; species Mus musculus. The sequence continues at coordinate 19,562,050 of NC_000085.6, forward strand.
ATATGTATTTATTTTTATTATTCTGTAAAGTTTGTTGGCAAATTCCTCCTGTTGGTTGTCTCAAATATGTCACTATCTTCTCAGTTGACACACTTAATACTTAGGTACTATAAACATACATCTGTATAGTTATATGATGTTTGAAATCATGGCTTTTATGGTTTGACCTTATCCTCTCAATGATGTAAAGAATTCATTACTGTTTATTCTAACGTGACATAATCACATATTAAATGTAGGCATTCAGATGTTTTGTCTTATTTTCTGCTATCTAAAGACCATTATAACTGAGGATCTTAGATCCTGTATCTTTTATAAAAAAGTAAATGTGAGAGGTGAGAAAATGGCTTTAAGGGAGGGGAATAAAACAGAATTCTCCAAAAGAAAACGTTATGAAAGAAGAGAGACAAAAAATACTAATGGAGAACACACACATGCACATAGGAATGTGCTGGAATGAGTGTGTGTGTGTGGGGGGGGTGGGTATATAAACTGTCTAGTATGAGGATAATTTCTTCTTTGTCATGCCTTAGGGCTATCTCCAGAAATAATAAATATGAGTCAGCAAATGGTAGAAATTTATGTCTGATTGTCCTAGATTTCAATGTTTCTTTTGTAGCTAGTTAAAGTGAAATGTTGACAAAAATATAAATGATTTTACACTTATTTGAGCCTTAAATAATGGAGAAAGTACCATTTTTAAGTCAAATATGAAGTCTGCCATACAATGTATACAATGGAGGATATAGGGCAAAGTTCACTAATTACAGGATGGAAATATCTAGAAGATGTAAAGTCAGTATTCAGAATTAGAAGGAAAGAGAAGACTCGATATGCAACCAAATAGAGACTTTTTTTTTTAGTTTATGCACCAACTACCCAATAGTATATATAATTTTAAAGAGAATAATATCAGAAATGGGTTGTCAACATGTAACAAATTTACAATCTACATGCTTTAAACTTTGCTGAAATAACAAGAAAAAGAAGAAGACCATGAGCCAAGACAGCTCACTGCTGGAGAATAAAAAAAAGAATTAAGAATTGTTAATGTTAATGATCATCGTTCTTTTGAGAAATGTTTTCTGAGATTTATAAGCATTAGTGAAATATTCACAAGAGAAGTTGTACCTAAAAGGAGAAATTTTCTTGCCTTTAAAGGTATGAACTCAATGGAAATCAGGCAGATAGGTAAATGCTGGGTTCCTCCTGCCTGGGGATATTTAGGTGTCAGGAAACATCACTTCTTCCCCTGAGCATAACACGATTTGTATAGTCATGTCCACATCCTATTTTAAAACTCTTGAATTTGAGACATAAGATTTTTTTTTTTAAAAATCAAGATTATATTTAGAGAAATTTTGACAAAGCAGCTGGCCAACAAAGTGAGAATGCTTGTGATTATAGAAGAAATCTAGAAAATCTAATCAAAGTTCTTATGATCTGGTTTCCCACCATTCTCAGAAAGAGGGATGGGAATTCATGTATCCGGACCTAGACAGTTCTGTTAATGAAATCACAAAAGAACACACAATGTGTTTCAAATGCAGAGATTCTATATTGCTTCACCAAAGTTCCCAGTGATGTTGGTTATAAACTTAGCCAGAACAGTGGTTTTCACTCAGCTTTGCACACCAAGAAAGTGGTTTGTAGGTTTCACAATAAACCAAGTTCTTGGAATGGGAGAGGCAGGGGCTGTTATAATTTTGTCTCTTTTCAGATTTATTCCTACAATTTAAAATAAATTATAAGGACATATTAAGTAAACACATGCAGTTGTTATTAATTATGTAATATTATTTTCTTTTTTGATATTTTGGAGATTGACTAAACGTACATAATTTCTTATTGGCGATTTCCTAACTCCACAAAGAAATGGCATTTTCTATATAAGTTTAGAAAAATTACTTGTATTTTATAAATGTTCAGTTAAGGTTTCTTGAATAAGCAAGAGTGAATTTTATTTAAACATAAAATATTAGAATAAAACACAAAAACAGTATCACACAGAGGTTTTCTTTAACAGTTGATAGCCAAAGTTGATCTGTATCCTTTGGTTTTAGTGATTTCACATTGATTACTAATGTTTCCCTTCACTCAAACATTGACACAAGCTAGGCAAAGTTTAAATTGCAATTTTTCTATCTAAAGAATTCACACTGTATTAACAATTGAGATACTGGGATTAAGAAAGGGTAGATGCAAATTTTCCAATTACAATGAGAATTTAATAAAACTAAGAAGCATGGATCAGCATTTTCCAAAAACTAGTAACACCTTTTTGTGATTGTGTTTTCCTAATGATAGGTAGTGTCTATTGTAGATAATGTTTCTGTGTTCAAACCCATAAGAATTATTGTGAAAGCAAGCGGAACTCATGAGAGACCAGGGGGATGGAGTGGAAGAACCCTCACAGTGAAAGGAATCAAGGATTGTCTTTAGAACCCATGCTACCTGAGCAACCAGGTCAAAACCGCTTCCTCTAATGAAGATCCATCCATTACCATGACATGCGAGCTCTAGCTGTAGATCACTTTCATGGTCTCCAAAGAAGCTGAGCAGTTATCAGTAACATTCAAAAATCCACTGGAAAGTCATTCATTTCACTTTACGGTCCTAATTAGCCATTTGTATAGTTCTATAATTAAATATGTTCCTTTCTCATCAAGTTTTCACTTTAGTAATGATACCACTGTGCCACAAACAGGCCCCATGCTGCTGGGTTTGGGACTTATTCATAGCATTTAATTGGTCACCCAGTGGTTAGCCAATAACCCCTTCTATGGGAAGCAACACTCTGAATGCTGTTAATGGGCTGGAGGCACAGTGATTGCCTCCTGGTACCCAGCAGTACTGGGAATAAAGCAATTTCCTCCACTGTGTTGTGTGCCCAATAGCTAATCCTCTCCACTCCTGCAATGCACACTATTTGGTTATAAGTATTTGTGCTGGCTTACTTACCGCTGGGTTGTTAATAGGCAGTGATTCTTCAATGCTCCTTCAGTGAAGTTACAGTCTGCTTGCTGACTGCTAATTAAAACAAGTTTGCTCTCTGAGACTGCGACTAAAAGGTAGCAAGGTCATCGCATTTAATGCAGTAACCTTTTATTTAACCACGCTGATGCACAACTCCTATGTTTCCGTTTTGAAAACTAACAGGTCTATTATTGAATGCTTCTAACAGACTAAATTGAGTCACAGACAATTGTATTTTCCTTGGAAGTGAAATTGTTGAATAAGAACTCTTTGTTTTGAGGCCCCAAAACAAAGTTGAGTCGAAAGACTTCTTCACGATTTTATTTATTATGTTTGAGCTTCAATAAATAAAGAGTAAAATGGTGAGTTATTATATAAAAATTAAGTCCACTGAAGGAATACACCTGTGCTTCTCACAAGTGTTTTACCCACCACACGCCTGCCATGTGTTTTAGTTTGCTTCTTTGAGGAGTAAAAGGACTCCAACTTAAAAAGCAAAACAATCAGTAGATGGCACTTGTTACCTGTCTGCTTGGTACACACAGAATAAGTCTTAGGGATTGGATTCTGGACAACAGAATAAAATAAAACTTGGAGCTACCTGGAACACCACAGACACAGACCTAACTTGTAAGGTTTCCATGCGTTTTTAAGTCACATCTCATAAAAATCTAACTCACTAAGTTTTCCACGTATGCATTTTCCTAAACATTCCTGGATTCACCTCCAGGTAAGAGAGAGAGAGAGAGAGACCTGTGCAATGCACATTCTAAGGTAAACAGTTTCCTCGTTGTCTTTCAGTTTTCAGAGAGCTTGAAACGTCAAAGTGAATTATTCAAAGTTTCTCTACTTCAAAGTTAAACACTTTCAATCTAGAAAATATAATTATTTCTCTCAATCATAAACATAGTCATACTTTCAAAATTATTATTTATAATCCTAACAATTTTGTTCATGTATATACGTGACACGATTATGTGTACATAAGAGGACAGCTTGTGGAATCAATTCTTTTTCTCTCTCTTCATGAAAGTTCTGGGCATCAAACTCAGGTTTTCAGGCTTGGGGATAAGCACATTTATTCCTAGTGCCATCTTGCCTTATGTCTGTGCTTTTCTTTATTGCTATGCGATTATCAGTCCAATGTTCTTGTTACAAATCTCATCAGATTTTCCATATAATTATGATCCTACACATTCACCACACACTTCCTGAAAACAGAAGTGGTAAATAGTATTACTAAAATGCCATCAAAAGCCTGGCATGGTGCTTTAGTCCTGTATTCCTAGCTATAGGGGAGACTGGAAGAGAAGAACTGCAAGCTACGTCCTGCACTGGGAATTTAGTAAAACATTGTCTTAAAATTCAAGGGGTAGTGCCTATGAGAGCTTCAGCTGCCCCCACACAAGCATGACATCCAAAATATTTAACTCATGCAGTAAATCAATTTTACACTGAAAACTGCAAGATACCAATTGAGAAAACTGAAGAAATAAAGGCAGAAGGTGAAAACAGACAAACATTGATCAGATGGCTTCAAATGAACAAAGTGTGAGAATGGCTCCAAGTTAGTTAGAGATTCAATGCAATCCCCCATCAAAACCGTTCATTGATCTTTGACTACAAAAGTGGTTAAGTTGCCACAAAGCCTTGAAAAGGAGAAAGGTTGGAAGCATCACACTTTCCAAGTTCAAAACACCTTCCAAAGTTACAGTAGTTTGAACAGTATTGTCCTTCCTGTGTACTGGATAGTGTACCCAGACAAGAGCTGTAGTTTTAAATCCTGTGACTTATGTAGTGATGTTGTTGATGAAGCCATTGGGAGGTAAAGTCAAGAATATTGATCTTGTATAAATGGATTTATTTGCCTTGTTTTCAAAAGACCTCAGAAAAAACTACCCAGCTATTTTCAGCCATGTGCAAAGGCAGAACTGCCAGTTATCTGTGAGCTAAGGGTGACTCCCATAGCAGATACTAAATCCTCCTGTGACTTGATTGAGGGTTTGCTAGTGGAAGGTTATCAGTTTACAGAGCTATGATAAATAAGTGTTTATTTTTTTAATCTGCTTAATCAGTGGCATGTTTGTTACAGTAACCCTAATAGACTATGATAACAATGGAATAAAATATGTGCTTCTTTCAACATAGACGTACAAGAGCCTAGATATCAACATGTATGTATATAGTCAATCAGTCTTTATAGAGAAAACGGATCAAAGATGCATCATAGAGACACATGATCCCTTCAATGGGCATATTAACAAAGTGGATATATAGATGCCTACAAGTGCAACTAGATCCTAACTGCACCATGCAGAAGTGAACTAAGAATGGACTGAGATTTTAAATGTGAGATCTGAAAGCACAAAACACCTTAGAGCATCATAACGTAAAACATGTCAGCATTAACCTTGGTAGTGACTTCTTAGATGCAATAGCAAAACAACAAGCAAGAGAAAGCAAGAATAGAAGTGAGACAATACAAAATGGAGACTTGAGAGCTGCAACAATATTCAATAGGCTGAAAACGTGCCAAGAAATCGACAGTTCGCAGACTATTTATCTGATATGAGTCAATTTGAAGAGGATACCATGATCTCCTTCAACTGAAGAACAAGGCTAAAACATCTGAATAGACACAGACAAAGCACAGGGATAAACAACTTTCCAAAAATGACACAGGAATGGTCAATGGGTATAACAAAAAAACACGCACTGTTATCACTCATAAGGTGCATAAAAGCTAAATGCAGCATGAATTATTCCTCTACCTTTTAGGACACTGAAATAAAAGCAAAACAGAAAGTAGTGGGTATAGCTAAGGATATGAAGAATCTGAAATTTTATGCAATATTATAGTTACAAAATGATACTAATTTTATGGAAAAGCTCTGATGAGACTCCTAAAGAAATAAAAAAGAATTAGTATTACTCTGAAATGCAAAAATTCTATTTTGGAATACAGTCCTCAAAGAATCAGTTTAGGATTTTTGAGGGAAATATAATATCCTCCCGCTCAGTGAAGCTGTTTTTCTAATAACCAATGTATAGAAGGTCTTAATGTTCAGTGGAAACATGTACAAAGATCATTTGGTTTATGCATAAGGAAAAAATCAACCAGCTTACCCCAAAGCATATGTAAAACACACCAATCACAGGATGAGTGACTTATGTTTCCAGTTACATACTCAAATTTTCTAGGTACAAACTTGAATACGGGTTTCCAGAGGCTGAAATGTAAGAGAAATGAGGAGTTGTTCAACCAGTATAAAGTTTTAGTCCTCCACAATGAATAAATTCTAGAGGTTATTGAACAATTCTGTGTTTGTCATCAAGATTACTGTGCTGTGAAATGTGATGAGGCCAAACCATATTCTATTTTTCTACCATGACACAAAAGATAAGAGAATTAAAGACAAGCAAATGCTTATAACAGTTCACACAGAGGAGATGCCTAGGTACACATGTACACACCACCAAATCCTCAGTGACAGTGATGACTTCTTCTGAAAGTATGAGGTGACATCACAGTATCTTGAAGATGTGAACTTCATCTGCTTTTAACAAACTATCAAACATGGCCATGCTATGTTCCCTACTTGTTTGCTCATCTGGAAAATGCCAGGGAACAAATGATATGAACAAATATTTTCCCCTAGAACTATTTACCTAGAATTTTTGACCACTATAGTGTGCTACAACAAGGTAGAAATAGTCTAGTGGATGAGCAGACCAACACAGTCAGTCTTTCCCATCCTGCCAGCTCTATCTGAGTGACACTGAGCATATTCTCATCTTGAATGTCACTTAGATTCTTTTTAAAAGAGAAAAAATTTATGCACATGCACTTGTAGAGATGAGAAAAGATGATGTGCACAGTGTCTTCATCAGTTTTTAGAATATTTCAAACACTGAAACACTGTCTTCTCTTTTCTGGACTAGATGGTACCTGCCATTGAAGCAACAAGAAGAACAATGGGAGAGACACCTGTCATTATAGGAAGTCTAACTTATTTTCTTCTTGTTATAATGATTCATTCATCAAATATGGTTTTATACATGTGACACCAAGAGATGCTAATGATGTAAGCTGACAAAATGTAATGATAACAAAAAATGGAACAGTACTTCTGATCTCATTGACTTTACAATAGCTTGAAATAATCAAATTAGAGAAACTTTGAAGAGAAGAATGCTGATGCATATAGATTTCTATAAATACAATCAACGGTATAATAAAAAATAATTAGATGCTATGCATTAGAAAAATATAGAGATTCTCCCCTCAACTCATTCAGGGAAAAACTCCTAAAGATCTAAATGAGGAGCAAGGTATAACCAGGTGACAGAGAAAATATTGAAGAAAATAAGACTTTTCTTTGAATAAGTGGGAGATGGCAAAAAATAGTTGTGAGCAATATGTGGAAACATTTGAAAAATGCACAGCTTAACAAATAGATGAAATACAAAGTGTGAACAAGTTATTATTGTGAAGTGAGGAACCAGTTTTGAGATAAGCATTGTGAGAATGAGGGTGATTGTACTGTAGGCTTTCCGAGCAAAACCACTGATCTTCTTGGCTAAGGCTTTTGGTAAGTGAAGACTTAGAAAACTGGGAAGAGGAAAAACACAAGAATAGCTGGGTGATCATTTGCAGTCACAGGGTGTTTAAGGGAAGTGGAGTTGTGGTAGGAATGGGGAGCAATGGCCTGTGGCAGCACCAGGAGTCCAAGTAATGGCTTTCGCTGTCTGTAAGCTTTCATGCACATCAAAGTAAGCCTTTCAGGTTAAAATAGCCTCAGAAAAAAGTCTGTTATCAAATGGTAGAGTAAGATAAAGAAGTATAAGAATATTTGCTGTTTTTGGAATCTGAGATCAAAATAATTTGATGTCACAAAGAAGTATGGGACACAGTATAAGAAAGATTTAAAAGATGAGGGGGAAAGACCCCACATAGCTGCAAGGAGTCCTGTCTGTCCATTCCCCTGCTTTTGACTGTATCTATTAAAGATGCTGAAAACACATGTTACTCTTAAGACCATTATGTTACTTTATGTCACACTAATTTGGCAGATTTGAAAAAGAAAATTGAATTATATTCTTGAATAAGACAGCCATGTTCTATATTGTCTCTGAATAAGTTTACCTGAAAGAGGACTCTAAACACATCCATTAAACATGCAACAGAAAACCATTGTACTCAGCCATACAATTTTGTGCTACTGGTTATCATCACAAAACCTCAGCTCTTGGGGAAAATCCTGATTTCCTAGGTAATGGGCTCTGTAACTTATAAAATCAGTCTGCCTTTGGAAAGGAGTACTCATAATTCCAATAGGTCATTGACCTACACCTTGATGACTGAACTTTGGATTTACTGGGCAAAGGTACAGCAGTATTTAAAGAACAATACTTATTATTAATTATTTTACCAAAGAGGTTTCCTTATTGTTCACATCCAGACAAATAAAAGAAAGTGTCATCATAAAGATGACTCCTGAGCTGGGTGGGGGATTTGGACTGAATGATGGTGGTATTCTGTCACTTGCCCTTCTCAAATGTGGTGGCCTAGACTGGTGCAGTGATTCAGGGGACTGAAAGAGGTGGAAGACATAGAGTTATTTTAGAGATTAAAATGGAAGCTTTTGATATTTATGGAAGTGGAAAATGAAAGAGGATACTCTGATTTTAAGTTTAAGCAATGGAGTAGTGAAGGTAAAATAAACAAAGGGATGGAGAACACAGTGGAAAGGTAAACTGGATGAAGAAATGCACTCAAATGGCATGACTCAAGCAATAATTTTAACATAAAATAATAATGAGAATAATGTTAACATTTACCCGTAGATTTGTTAGGTACATAACAACTCTAATAAGTGTACAATGCAAAGTTTGTATGATAATGGACTGAATGTCATAAACAGGCACAGACAAAACAGTTATAAAAATGAAATTGACAGAGCTGATGTGGAGAGTAAAATCAGTTATATAATAGTGAGATCACTCAAATAACATATTCTGGGAGCATACTTCAAAAGAGAAACATCTTAATAGAAAAGAAACTTTTTTTTTTTACTTCTGATACACTAAAAATCATAAATTTATTATAGCCTGAATAATTGGCTATATGCAGACCGGGAGTACTATAGCATTTGTAAGGTTGTGGCAAGATAATCAAGAGTTTAAGGCCAGACTAGCATACAAAGAAGATCCTATCACAAAAAGAGAAAATAAAAAGGAATTGGCAGCTTTATTAAAATATTTACTATAAGAAATATGACAACAGATGCACAGGGCTGATATTTACACTAATATGCAAGCATGTGAAAGTAATACAGTGCATTATAATCCATAAGTTTCTATCACCTAAGACTTTAGAAAAGGTTAAAAATGAAAATAGTAACAACCTCAAAAAGAATTGTAAAATTGAGAATATTTTATGTTAATACTTTGAATGTAGCATAAAAGATTTTCAATATTCACACAAATGAGATTGAAGTAATAATAACATTTCAACTAATAATAATTTAATCAAATTTAAGCCAAATGATTTAATCAGCACATAGATACTTTAAACCACTCATTTCATGTATATAGGAACAATTCTGAAATTTAACAACAACAACAACAAAACACAAAAATACTTCAACCAAATAAAGCCAGACTGAGAAGCCCAAAAGAAGATGATTCTTGTAGAGGAATTCACCAGCAAGGGAGGGTCACATCCAAAGACCTTCTATGTCTATATATGATCCTGCTGGGTAGAAAAGCTTGTGGCTACACATGTGTTTACTGAATATTGTTTAAATTATCCATTAATCAGAGGTTGATTATTTCTGCATGTTAGTTACTCTATAAGATAATGAGACTCTATACTGGAAAACAAAAATATAGAACTTCGGTTTTCATGGGAAGGGTCTGTCTCTAGCTTTTCTAATGCTATCTTCTCACCAAAATATGATCTAGCACCTAGTAGAGGCTTAATAAATAAACAATGAGTAAGTGAACAGAAGCAATAAGTTAGCTTTTAAATGTACAGTTAAGGAAGTATGGACACTGAATTCCATGACCGAGGACACCTTAAGTATCTTCCAGGTAAAGCATAAATTGATGGGAAATATGAGATACTTTTAAGAATCAAATAAATTTTGAGATACAAGGAAAATATGAAGTAAAGATTTATATGTGAGGAGGAGACAAGGCCAGGTAATGAGGAATTAAGTCACAGAAGAAATTAAGCAGAATATGACACACTAGTATCTGATTCAAAAACATCATTTTGCTGCTTCCTACAAATATGATTCAATAAATATTCTATTTTCAGGAGAAAATGCTTAAGAACTACAGATAGAAAATAGGAAAAATGCTAGGGATGAAGATGTTCAAGGAAGGATGACGGGTGGGGGTGATAGAGGTGAAAAGATGGGGAGAGAGGTTTATCCAAAGTGAAAAGCCATATAGAAATACAAACGCAGATGCTCACAACCCACCATTGGATTGAGCATGGGGTCCCCAATGGAGGAGTTAGAGAAAGGACTAAAGGAGCTGAGGGAGTTTGCAACCCCATAGAAAGAACAACAATATCACCCAAGCAGACCTCTAGATCTCTCAGGGACTAAACCACCAACCAAAGAGTACACATGGAGGGACTAATGGCTCCAGCTGCATATGTAGCAGAGGATGGCATTATCGGACATGAGAGGAGAGCCCCTTGGTGCTGTGAAGGCTTGATGACCCAGTGTAGGGGAATGCCAGGGTGGTGAGGTTGGAGTGGATGGATGTGTTGGGGAGCACCCTCATAGAAGCAGGGGGGATGGGATTGGGGGTTTTTGAAGGGGAAACTTGGAAAGGGGATAACATTTGAAATGCAAATAAATAAAATATCCAGTAAAATAAAGAAATTAATTACTGTGTAAGTCAATGAAAATCGACTGTGTAAGTCAATTAAAAATGGTTAGGTTCTTCCTATGGGATTGTAATCCCCTTCATCTCCTTCAGTCCTTCCTCTAACTCTTCCATATGGGTCTCCAACCTCAATCAAATGGTTGGCTGTAAGTATATGCATTTGTCTTAGTTAGTTGCTATTAGAGTCTTTCAGAGGACAGCTATGCGAGGCTCCTGTCTGCATGTACAATATTGCATGGGCTACAGTGTCAGACTTTGATGTGCATGTTTAGGAAGAACAAGAGAGTCAACTAACCCAGACCCTTCAGAACTCTCAGAGACTAACTCAAAACTAAGGGGCATACATAGGTAGTTCATGGCCCTGGGCACATGTATAGCAGAGGGCTGCCTTGTCTGCCCTCAGTGGGAGAGAATGAGATTAATCTTGTGGAAACTTGACACCCCAAAGTAGGGGGATGCTGGTGAGGATGAGGTGTGGGGAGGGTGGGGGAGGTGGGAGGACCTTCTCAGAGGCAGGGGTGTGTAAGAGGGCATCTTTTGAAACATAAATAAATAAAATAATTTACTCATACTAATAAAAATGGATATAAACTCATTTAAAAAAACTGCTAAGTTAAAAAAAAAAACAAATAAAAGGGAGGGGCAGAGAGGTAGCTCTGTAGTTAACAGCACTTTGCAGCTCTTTCAGAGCAGATGGGTTAGATTCCCAGCACCCACATAATGGCCAAAAATCATCTGTAACTCTACATCTAAGGATTTTGAGAAGTGGTTTACCCTTTAATATACAAAAAAATTGTTTAGTTTTTACATACTTTAAAATTTTAAAGCATATGGCCCTCTCGTATCTTTTTGTGAAATTTGTGCTACCAATTTCATTCAAATATCTGCATCTAGTATTGTTTTTGTTTGCAGTTTGATACTTGTTTCTTGTAGGAAAAAATAATTACATTATAGATGGTTGTAAGCCACCATGTGGTTGCTGGGAATTGAAATCAGGACCTCTGGAAGAGCAGTTAGTGCTTTTAACCTCTGAGCCATCTCTCTAGCCCAAATACAATTCATAGACCACATGAAACTCAAGGAGAAGGAAGACCAATGTGTGGATATTTTGGTCCTTCTTAGAAGGGCAAACGAATTACCCATGGGAGGAGCTACAGAGACAAAGTGTGGATCAAAGACTGAAGGAAAGGGCATTCAGAGACTGCCCCACCTGGGGATCCATCCCATATACAGCTCCCAAACACAGACACTATTTTGGATGCCAAAAAGTGCTTGCTGACAGGAGCCTGATATATCTGTCTCCTGAGAGGCTATGTCAGTGCCTGACAAATACAGAGGTGGATGCTCCTAGCAAACTGCTGGACTGGGGGTGGGGGTGGGGGTGCGGTTCTGAATGGAGGAACTAGAGAAAGGACTGAAGAAGCTGAAGGATTTTGCAACCCCGTAGGAGGAACAACAATATGAACCAACCAGTACCCGCAGAGCTCCCAAGGACTAAACCACCAACTAAAGAGTACACATGGAGGGACCTATGGCTCTAGTGGCATAAGTAGAGGATGGCCTTGTTGGACATCAATGGGAGGAGAGGCCCTTGGTCCTGTGAAGGCTTGATGCCCCATTGTAAGGAAATGCCAGGACAGGAGTGGGTGGGTTGGTGAGCAGGGGGAGCGGGGATAGGATAGGGGGTTTTCAGAGAGGAAACCAGGAAAGCAGATACAATTTGAAATGTAAAGAACATACCTAATAAAAAAGAAAATCACTTAACTCAATGAAATCATTATCGAAATCTCCACTCCATTTCCTTTTCTGTATATCTAGTTATTTTTCAAAGGAGAAAATAAATGCCTATCAACTTTATAATAATCATTAAGTTGGTTTTCAAGCCTCATGTTAGGGAACTGCATTAATATGATTGCTTTCAAAGATTATTTGCAGACTATCTTAAAGACCAAGAATTTTCCTAACAAATCCTGCTTGTGGAGAAGTAAGTTAACTGTGTTTTCTTGTTCAATTTGACAGACTGATCACATTCCTGGGAACTGTCAAGAGAAAAGGTCGATTTGGGTATTTCATTGAATGAAGGTATCTTACTTGTGTGGAGCAGGTGCGGCTGCAGCCCCTAGATGGCATCTTATGACCTGCACCTGACTTCCTCATTATCTCAGACTTAGCCACATCCCAGCCGCCTGCACTGTGCAGATGCCATGCCTTGTCAGCTCGCCTGAGTTGTCGTCACTTGCTGTGAACCTATGGACTGCCGCTATGTGACTGGGGTGATTGGGAGGAGTCAGTAGGGTATTTAAGGTGTGACCCGGGGTTGTTCGAGAAATTCCTGTTCCTGCATTGCAATGCTAAGTGTTCCTGAATAAACCTGCTTGAAGAAGGACAACGTGGTGTTGAGTCTTTTCTGCTGGTCAGGATGAATGCAACAAGTGGTGGCCCGTATGGGGACTTCTGCTTCTTGAGAACACTGAAGGTCCAGAACTTCAAGAGGTAAGGGTAGCTGGCTGGAAAGTTCCCAGGTAAGTGGGATGATTCAAGTTCTCGGTTAGAGACTATTAGGTTCCAGGATTAGGACCATTGAGGTTCTCAGAGTGAGATAATTAAAGTTATCCAAAAATTAAAATCAAAGCAATTGGTTATAGCCCCTGAAAGGGTGCAGAAGGGCAAAGTCATCCATTATTTGGGAAGCCAAATAACAGAAAGATATATAACTCCACAGAAGATTCAAATTAGAACTGATCATCTAAGCACTTTAAATGATTTTCAAAAGTTGCTAGGAGACATTCAATGGGTTAGGCCTTATCTGGGCCTAACAAATAAGCAATTGCAACCTCTTTATGACATCTTGCCAGGAGTGACAGCCCTGGATTCAGAGAGAGTTCTTACAGAAGAAGGAAGGGAAGCCTTAAAGTTAGTAGAGAAGGCTATTCAAGTTGCTGCTTTAAAGAGGAGAGAGGTTGATCTTCCAATATCATTATGTATTTTGCCATCGGAAAATCAACCTACTGGAGCCCTTTGGCAAGGGGCTCCTTTATTATGGATCCATCCTAAATTTTCCCCCACCAAGGTGTTATCCTCTTATCCTGTCCCCATTGCCCAATTGGCATTGCTGGGTTTACAGCAATGTGTGCAGCATTTTGGCACCTTTCATGATGAAATTATTGTACCATATAATAATAGACAAATTGGAGTGTTCTCTACCACTGTAGATGACTGGGCAGTTTTAAGATGCATTTTTTTTTAGGCAAGATAGATGATCATTTTCCCAAAGATCCTATTTTACATTTGTGTAAAGCTCACCCTGTAATTTTTCCTGTGATTACCTCTCGAGTACCATTGAAAGGGGCTCCTCTAATTTTTACAGATGGATCAAAGTCAGGATGCCTATTTAGTTCAAGACTCTGTGCCTATAGTTTTACAATTCCCCCTACCTCACCAAAAGTTATAGAATTACAGATTGTGATTAAGGTTTTTGAACAACATTCAGGGGCCTTTAATTTAATATCAGATAGTCAATATGTGGTTAATGCTTTTTCTATCTTGGAGGTGGTTGGTAGAGTGAATCTTAGGTCCAGCATTGGGGATTTATAAATTACAAAATTTGCTATTGCATAGATCCTCCTCCTTTTTTGCTCAGCATATCTGAGCTCATACTGGGTTACCAGGTCCATTGGCTGAGGATAATGACATAATGGATAACGCAGAAAAAGCTGCTGTATTTCTGGCATGTCCTGCCCTCGACATTGCTTGTAATTTTCATTCTAAATTTCTTGTAAATTCTAAAACATTAGCCTCTCGCTTGGGGATCACCCAAGCAGAGGCCACGGAGATTGTCAAGACCTGTCAGGCCTGCGCTTCTTTATTACCTCAACAGTCCTTTGGAGTTAACCCACGAGGGTTACTCCCTGTACACATTTGACAGATGGATGTAACTCATTTTGCCGAATTTGGAAAAATTACAATTTGTTCATGTTTCAATTGATACTGCCTCTGGAGTCATTTTTGCTTCTTTGCATACTGGAGAAAAGGCCCATCATGTCATAGCTCATTGCTTTGAAGCATGGGGTGCTTGGGGTCAACCCAAAGAATTAAAAACTGATAATGGCCCTGCTTATACTTCCAATACTTTTGTTAGCTTTTGTAAGATGATGGGCGTTCATCTTGTACATGGTATTCCCTATAACCCTCAGGAGCAGGGAATAATTGAACGTGCTCATCATACCTTAAAAAAATGCTTAATAAAACAAAAAGGGGGAGTTGCCCTAGGGGCGACTCCCTGGGAACGCCTTTCTATAGCCTTATTTACTCTTAATTTTTAAAATAAAGATAAATTTGATTGTACTGCTGCAGAGAGATTCAGTAATCCTGATGCATCTCAGAAGGGAACTGTTAGGTGGAAGGACGTGTTGGATGGCCAATGGCATGGTCCAGATCCAGTGTTGGTGTGGGCGAGAGGGTCTGTTTGTGTGTTTCCCCAGGACCGCCATCAGCCATTGTGGGTACCTGAACTACTGACTCGAGTGCTGAAGGATGACCAGAGGTGTGATGCTGATTCTCTTGGGGATAGTGATGATGGTGACAGGGTGCAGGAGTGAGGAGCTACGATGGGGCATCATGTCAGTGTTTCCTGCAGAGACTTGATCTGCCAGGATAGAAGATACCCAGGGAAAGGACAGGGGAAATAAGGGTAAGGATTGTGAGAGGGGGTTGCTGGGAAAAGGGCAGAGAACGTGATGTAAAGTGAATAAATAAAAATGTTTCATTTACATTTCAATAAACAATACAATTGTACAAAATGTTGTTTGAAACTATTGGTTCAGCTTCTGACCTTTTCGTTTTAAATCTGCATATGTGATATCTATTCATTAAAAATTCTGCTTTGATTTTTAAACCTTTCCTAGACCAGTATGATTTCTTAATTTTCTTTGTTGATGAGCAGATGTAGTTGGCACAGATTAGGTAGAGTGAACAACAGAAACTCTACAGTGCACAGAGCTACTAGTCCA
Source organism: Mus musculus (assembly GCF_000001635.26). NCBI lineage: Eukaryota > Metazoa > Chordata > Mammalia > Rodentia > Muridae > Mus > Mus musculus. The sequence goes on from NC_000085.6 coordinate 19,577,940, forward strand.
TTGTACCAGTAGCTTATGTATCTCAAACATAGCTTTTAACTTGTGGTTATTTTGATCCAAGTTGTATTGATATGGATATAAATATTTTAGAGTTTGCAAAGAAATTATAGATTAAAATGTGCAAGAATTGGGCTTCCTATTTAAGGCCCTATGGATAAAGGTAGAGATTGTCATGGTGAAGCCATTCAATCAGATAAATCAGACAATTCTGGCTTTTAATACATCTTAAACTACCAAAACTTGCTGAATACCACTGGAGAAAAAATTAAAAACCGAACATGTATCTCCCTAACATGGCTGTGAATTTCAACTTTTTGTTTACATGTCTTCTCTATTTCAACAGCATGTCAACTCACTGAGACTGATATATGCAAATTAACAAACAGATAGTTTAAAGTAATCTAGATTTATTCATCAACAATATAATTGCACTGTAAAAGGTGTACCTTACTGTGTGACTAGATATGATATTATTATCTTGCATCTCTTTAATTCTTTAATAAGAACTAAAATGACTCTTTCCTGTGTTTACATCTCTCACTCTAGGCAAAGGTCTGTATCACAATACAAATGGAAAATATAATACCATCTATGTCACTGCTTATTCAATTTTTTTTTTTGCTTTCATGAAATATCATAACCTTCTTGGATATTGTGACAGATTTCCTATCTGACTGATACTTTTTAAACAGATAGGTTCTACTTATACACTATTTATAAATTGTGCTGTACCTAAGGCTGAAAAATAAAGCATTACTTTTTTCTCTTTAAAATTTATCTTTGCTTCTGTTTAAAAGCAAAATTTTCTTTCAATGTGATCAAATTTTCTTGCAAACTCAATACTCAAAAATGACTGATTAAATGTCTGAGCCTAGAGCTCACCTAAGTCGCTGAACATTGGCATGTGAGGTTGCTAAGAGCATTTTCCTCCCTCTCGTAGAGCTTCCAGTTACATTTTACCCAAAAGATAAAAAAGAAAGTAAATTGGTCATTAAAATTGAATGCAGGTTTGAATAATGTTAATGTTAGTTTCAAATCATTCTGGATTAGGCAGCTGACATCTGGGCTCTGTAATTCCATATTTTCTGGGACTTTTCATTCTCAAGTTCATAATCAAAATGTCATAAATCTTTTAATCAAACCTCGATAATGGAATATTCCACTGGGGAAACTTCAGGGTTATTTAATGAGCTTAAACGCTATTACATCCCTTGTCATATTCCCTTGGCCTGAATGCTCTTAAAAGCATTAAGTGCAAGACATGTTTTAGTAAGAGTCATAGATCGAGGTAAAAGAATTACAAGAGAGAATAACAGGAGAATACAAATTCAGAAAGGATGGCAGGCTAAAATACATGACTGTAATGTTAGATGAGAAGAAAGATGTGGTAGCATTAGTATAGAATCAAAGGGAAATGTAAAAGAAAAATAGTGAATAAAAGAGAATTGTAAAATTAATCATAGAGGATTGAGGAAAAATACATTCTCAACTGCTGCACAGATCAAAATATCCTACCATAGATATCTTTTCTTAAGCCATGATATGAAGTATACTTTCTATCATTTAAAACAAAATGTGTTCTTGCTCATCGACTCATTGAAACTAGATATTAACCAATTGAGAGAATAAAAATTATAATTTTAACTTTGACATCATAGGTTAAATTTAAAATCTTATTATCAATATATTACTTCAGAAAATTTTGAGTTTCTCTAAAATTATGCCCATACTTTTCAAGAAGGATGTAAGGCAAAAGTGGTTTTTAATCCAATTCTTTTTAATTTTTGGAAATTAACACGTATATTTCAATGGTAATTGTCGAAATCTATTCTTTGATTTTTGTTTTTTTCCATCCCTTCATTATAGTAGCATCAGAAACATACTCGGTTTTAATTTTTAGTTAAAATGTAGTTTATCATTCCCAGACTTTTCTTGCCTTCTTCTAACCCCAACCATGTTTTCCCACTTGGGTTCCTCTCAAAATCATGTTCCTTTTAAGTTTTTGGTATTATTACAAAATACAATGCATAAATATATAAATACAATCTGCTGAGTCCATTTCATATCACTTTATGCTTACTATTTCAGTGTTGCCTGAAACAGGGACAACAATGATGGACATGGTAACATGGAAGTGGGGAACCCTTATGGCTCCCACTCCTAGTCAGAGAACTACAAAGAAGAGAGAGATGCTAAGACAAGAAGATGCAGTCTTCTCAGAGATGAAACCCCAGAGGTAGTTATGCAGTACTGGGTCATCAATAAAATGTCAAGTCTCAAATGTAAGAAATTCAAGATACTCTGCTTGCCTTTTCCAGGCTTGCAGTACCATTAATATCTAGGGTACAAGGTTAGATTCTTCACCCCCCATTCTTCTGCCTGATATACCCCCTCCCACAGAACATGCCCAGTTACTCTAAGACATTTACTGCCACCTGGGTTCCATTGTCCAGCCCAAGGCTACCAACTGAACTGTAGACCTGCTGCACCAGGAATATGTAGGTTAGACCTGCCTTCCCAATACCTGCTATACCAGGAACATCCAGGGACAAGCAGATGACTAAAGCTTAGAGTAAGACTATAATCAGCAAGAGGCAGGACAATATGGTACCTTCAGAGCACAGCTATCCTACTACAGCAAACACGGATATTCTAACACATTTGAAGCATAAAAAATGACCTTAAATCCAGTCTTATCAATATTATAGAGGTCTCTAAAGAGGAAATGAATAAATACCTCAAAGAAATGCAGGACAAACAACTAGAGGCTGTTAAAAAAGAAGGAAAAAATCAGTAGCTCTTTTATACAAATGATATATAGGCTGAGAAACAAATTAGGGAAACAATAACCTTTACAATAGTCACAAAATATCTTGGTGTAACTCTAACCAAGCAAGTGAATGACCTATAGAATAAGAACTTCAAGTCTCTGAAAAAAGTTGAGGAAGATACAGAAGAAATGTCCAATGTCCTTAGTCATCAGGAAAATGCAAAAGCAAATGACTGCAAAATTACTTCTTACACCCATAAGAATGGCTAAGATCAAAAGCTAAAGAGATAGCACATGGTCTCAAGGATGTGGACCAAATGGAAACACTCCTTCATTGCTAGTGTGAGTGCAAACTTATGTAACCACTTTGGAAATCAATTTGGCAGTTTCTCTGAAAATTGGAATTAGTTCAACCCAAAGACTCAGCTTTACCACTCCTGGGGATATACCCAAAAGATGCTCAACTATGTCATAGGACACTTGCTTAGCTATGATTATAACAGCGTTATTCATAATAGCCAGAAACTGGAAATAACCTAGATATCCCTCAGCTGAAGAACAGATAAAGAAAATGTAGTATGTCTACAAAATGGAATATTATTATTATAAAAAGAAAGATATCATAAAATTTGCAGGCAAATGGATGGAACTAGAAAATATCATCCTGTGTTAAGTAACCCAGATCCAGAAAGGCACACATAGTATACACTCGCTCATAAGTGGATATTAGACATAAAATGCAGGTTATCCATGCTATAATTCAGAGACCCAAAGAAACCAGGTAATAAGGAGGGTCCAAAGGAGGATGCATGGATTTCACTCAGAAACAGAAACAAAATGGACATCCGAAGTGGATAGAGATTGAGAACCGTATAGAAGAAGCAAGGAGAGGAAGTAGGATAGGGATCAGATGTGGGGAGAGAGAGGTGGGAGAGAAGTAGCAATGTGTATGGAAATGTGTATGGAAATCTTGCACTACCTAAGGACCTGGCATGGGGAAGGCTCTGAGGAGACAATGTAGGTAACCCTAGTTGAGATTCCTACAAGTGGGGTATATGGATACTGAACAGGCTACCTCCTGTGGCCATACAGGACTTACAGTGGAGGGTCAGGGACACAACCCACCCAAAAAAAAAACCTTCAGCCCAAAATTTGTCCTGGCTACAAGGTTTACAGGCATAAAGAAGAAGAAGAGTTTGAGGGAATGGCCAACCAATGACTGCCCCAGCTTGAGACCCATCCCTTGTGAAAGAGTCAACCTCTGTCGCTATTAATGATCCTTTGGTCTGCTTTTAGACAGAAGCCTAGCATAACTGTTTCCTGAGAGACTTCATCCAGCAGCTGGTGGAAACACATGCAGGGACACACAGACAAACATCAATGTTTAAGGAAGTCTTGTGGAAGAGTGCTAGATCGAATTGAGTGAGATAAATGGTCAAGGACACTACAAGAAGACCTACAGAGTCAAATAACCTGGTCCCATGGGGTCTCACTCAGAACTGCCAACCAAAGAACATGCAGGGATCTAGACCCCCCCCCCCCGATATTTGCAGCAGATGTGCAGCTTGGTCTTCATGTAGATCTCCTAACAATTGAAAGGAGGACTGTCTCTGACTCTGGTGCCTGACCCTGGATCCCCTTCTCCTTCCTGAACTGCCAAGTTGGGCCTCAATGGGAGAGCATACACTTATTCAGGCTGTGACTAGATATCCCATGAAGAGGTGGTACCCAAGGGGGGAGGTATTCCCCTCTGAGGAGAAAGAGAAGGAGCAATGGAGGAAGATATTTGTAAGGATGGGACTGGGAGAAGAGAAAGGGGGGCTGAGATAGGCATGTAAAGTGAATAAGTAAATTAATTAATGAAAAAAGGGAGGAAACAAAAATGATACTTAGGTTGAATAAAAGTAATTGACTAGTCTCAGTAAAAATCTAGACTGTGTGCAAAGACACAGTCAAATTCAATAGACTTAATACAGATTTTAGAACAAACCAATAAAACATATGTAATTGGTATTACTCATTATGCAATCACTGTACCAAGTTACAAGGTGATTTTTAATATCATATTATGTTGTAATATTCATCTTCAAGTTCTTGGGACAACTAATAAGTGCCTTAGAGCTAGTTTAGCCATGCAATCCCGAAGTGGGTCTTTTCTAGCTCTAATGCCACTACTATGAACTGTAATGAAAACAAATGAGAGCAAAGTTCTAATGTATGTGTAGGATTTGTTTTGCCTCTGCTAGACTTTTCATCTTTTGAATGAAATAACTTCCCATAGATTCCATTACAAGCATATCCTGTAGTCTTTGACTACCATCCTATTTCATGTTGGGTGCAAACATGAGTTTACTCTGAGATCTCCTTGATGCCACCTGAACTTGCTTACATGATCTATGTTCCAAGATCAAGACTAATCCTGCAGAAAAAGTGCTGCAGAAAACAAGGAGAGGAAAACTCACATGATAATAATCTACACGTTCTTTTATTCGTATTTCCTTTTAGTGATGTGGTATTCCTGCCTATTACTGATTTAAAACTGTATGAAAATTTGAAACGTAAGTCAACCTAATGTAATGGCCTTTCAAATATCACCCTCGGCAAAAACATATATTTTCTTAAGCCGGGCATTGAGCACATCAGGGTAAATGCATTACCAGAAAGGGTATTTCATAGAAAAATAAGCAGTTATTATTACATCCTCAGTACACTGACTATCTTCCTAGGAGACCAGAACCTTAGGCTCTTAAGTGTTATAAGGGGGAGTAAAAGGATGGATGCTACATTTCTCTACATTCAGACTCATTTTCCGTGAATTCTTTTTACTCCAGTTGCTCACAAACCTTTCAAGTCAATTTGACCCTCTCACATATGAAATGTTAACTTTTCATAAAATTGGTCAAATTTCTTAATGCACTCGTTTTTAGACATCTTGAAAAAGCATCATAGGAAATGAAGTTCCCCTCCCTGTACCTACATAAACAAAATCAATAAAGGTCTTACTTGCTCACTTGGGTCAAGGTCAAAGTCTGTTGCCAAAATGTTGAGTGAATACTTTACTTCTAATAGCTTTTCAAAATGGAATTTAAATTTACTTTGATTAACATAATAGTCACATGGAAGGGTCATAGATCAATCATGTCACCACAGGTTTAAGCTAGTGATTGCTCTTGGAGTAGACATTTTGAAGAACTTCTCTCTTCTCTCTCTCTCTCTCTCTCTCTCTCTCTCTCTCTCTCTCTCTCTCTCTCTCTCTCTCTCTCTCTCCTCTCTCTTCCTCTCTATCATAATGCTACATTGTGGTTATTTTGGATTATTCCAATATTTACTAATCTGTCTTCTTTTCTTTTCCATAGGAAATATTTATATAGAATAAAATATCAAACAATTGAAAGCATATCACACATGGAGGAGTGATAAGAAGCAGGAAGCTGCATTTTCCACAAATGTAATACAACTGAACACAAATAGGAATTCTAATGATGTAATGAATTTTGAAGTAGAGCTATTTTGTCCCAAGAAGTTTATAAAAAACAGGATGTGTTCATTATTTAGAAGGCAGAGATGGATAGCAGAGAGCCTAAATAGAGAACTTTTCACACTTTGTCCCAAACAAATGTATCACCTTGCTATTTTTATCTTAGGGAAAGATAGGTAACTTTTCAATGCATCAACAACCATTATGTTGTATAAGAATTGTGTTGCTAATTTATTTTGCAACAAGTACTTTTGAACTGAGTTTTTAACTTCAAAATGATAATGTTGTAGAATATATACATAAATATAGCTAGAGAGATTATAGATGATATGCAGATAAATATATGATTTTGATAAATAGATGATTGAAAGATGATAAATAGATATAGATCATAGATAATAGATATTGGACAGATAGGTAGATGGAAATAGATGATAGATAGATAGATAGATAGATAGATAGATCGGTAGATAGGTAGATAGGTAGATAGATAGATTATAGTTAGATAATATAGGTAGATAAATAGATGATAGATAGATGAATAGATAGATTATAGTTAGATAATAGGTAGATAGGTAGGTAGATAGATAGATAGATAGATAGATAGATAGATAGATAGATAGATAGATAATAGGTAGGTATGTAGATAAATAGATGATAGATAGATAGATAGATAGATAGATAGATAGATAGATAGATAGATAGATAGAAGATGAGTATCCTAGTTTACTTTCTATTGCTGTGATTAATTAAGACTATGACCAAGCTGAGCTAGACCATTTGCATATAAATTATAGTTTCCAGTTTAGTATCATTGCAAGATTACTGAGTGTGAAAACTAGTGGGTCTCTGATTTCTGTACCTTCTTCCTGGCTATTTTTCTTAATGTTTGTTTTGTCCAATTCATTGTGTTAATTTTTCTTATATTGTATTATTCTTTTATTATTATCGCTTAAAAACACAAAGGTGAATAATGGAACAGGAAAGATTAAATAAGCTGGACTATGGCAGGGCAGAGCAGAGGTTAGAATAAGGAAAAAAAAATTCATACTTTACTAAAGTAAAGACATTTCCACAAAATTATATGGAGGCATACTACTGTAGAAGCTTCCTAAAAATACACATATAAACATATAGAAGGAATTTAAATGGAGTTTCCTATAAAGAGACAACAATGCCCAGAAGAGACATCACAGTCTGATTCATAAAATTCCCAGTACACAAAGTTGGTAATCACTTTACACTGTTGGTTGCCCCTCCAGAACTTGACAATAAAACTCTATTGAAGAAGACAACCCCACACGTGAGCCATGGAACATGAAAACATCAAGCCTATATTGGGCTTGTAATACTAAACCAATTCCTAATGACTACTAATGTTCTGTGCATAGATAAATGCAATTTTTAACCCTCGTCAGAGAAGCTTCTCTTTATAGTATGTGGGGATTAACACAGCAATCCACAACTGATAAAGATGTAGAAAGTAAGAGATTATAAAAAGCTCTGCCCTTATATCAGGATCTTATATCAGGAATTATTTCAGAAGAGTGCATGAAAAGATTTTAAGAGCCAGGTGTTGCATGTAACATTTGCTACCCTGCCTTAACTCCATGAATGGACTGCACTACCAGCCCCCACTCAGAGAATATTGCATCCCTGGCTGAAAAACCCACAACTGTTCAATTTCAAGTTACCTAATTGATACAATTGCTGGGCTCCACTAATCTACTCCCGCTAGCTTGCCCTTCCCAGAACTCCCCGCTCTCTAAATCTGTACTCACCTTCAGTTGCTCTGCCACCTTTAGTCCTAGCAAAACATCTCCAACTTTCCACCTGTAGAAGTGGCTCAGGGCTGCTCTGCCTGAGGCCTGAGATATCACATGGCTGGTTCACTTTTCTCCCTCTTAAGCATGACAAACTCTCCCTGCGATTCTCCCCTTCGTCTGCCAGCTTGCCTGCGGGGTCCTGGAAGTCCTGTGGATTCCTTTCACCCAGTAATAGGCCCACGGCTTCTCTACTGATAGATCAAGAACCAATATAGAAACAGGCCTTAGCATCAGAACCACCCCTACAGCCAGGGTAATGGGTGACTACAAAAAAACCATGTTCTGCACATATCAGAACTGGTGCACATATGAAATCAGAGCAGTTGTTAGAGCATACATTAAGCTAGTTAGCATGTTTGGAAAAGGTGGTAGCTGAGTGAGAGACAGTCATTCTATTTAAGGATGTAGTCCTTGGTAGGAGGAGCATGATCCAGTGGATGGCCACACAAATTGGACTTAGTATGTTAAAACGTGAAAAAAGAGGGCCCCCCCCAAAAAAATGGGTAGGAAAGGAGGGCCCTGTTATTCTGGGAGGATTGAGGGAGCTGAATATGGTCAAAATCCTCAAAGAATGAACAAGAAAGTAACTTTTAACATCAGATCACAACCTAAAAATTATGAGGATGGGCTTATCTGATATACAGTTCTACATCATCTGGAAGGAAGCCAGCCCAGGAGCTACAATGAAAACCCAATGCAGAACAGAAGCACAGCCCCAGAGGATCACTGCTTACTGACTTGCTTCGGCTTGGTTGGCTACCTTCCTTAGATAAGCTAGTATCACCTATCCATGGATGACACCATCAACAGTGGGCTGGGCCTTCCACATCAATCATTAATTTGAAAAGAAAAATAACTATGCAGATCCCTCTTTATCACTGACCCCAGCTTGTGTCAATTTCACAAAAATCTAAGTAGCATAACAAATCTAAAAATGTAAATAATCATTGCAGGTGGGAATGTTTTATTAATATTTTCTCAGAAGCAGAATGCAAGATCTGTCGATATTTAATTCCTGGGCTTTATGTGTTTTGTCTTGGTTGATACTTAACCTTAGGTAAATAGTTTGATACTGAGTTACATCTTTGATTTAGATCCATCCTTTGGGCTATAACCTGTAAGCAGTCCTGGTTTCCTTAAAAATAAAATATGATACCTGAATGAGATTTTAAACTTTCACATTAGTTGGATACCCACTTTGTCCAAACTTATCTAAGCATGTATTTTATTTTATTTTATTTTATTCATTAATTTTTCCTCAGATTTGACCATTCACTACAAATGTTTTGCTCATGGCCTTTTTATCAGTCCTTCAACATCCAGAACCAATGTCTCTTCATGTAAGCATATTTTCAAATATATCAGAGAGCAAATGAATATTCTTAATTTTCAAAGATCAGTAGTTTCCTTTTTTGTTTGATAATTAGCATAATGGAATAGAATAGACATGTATTTCAAGGTCAAAGACACTGCTTTACTACATAGACCCGAGTTGAAATTATGACCACCCATTCTGGAATCACTGCTTGCTTATGTCTCACTAGTTATCCTTAATTCTTTCAATGATCCATATTTATCTCAGGGGTTCTCAAATATTATGCTGTAGTATAGACTACAAGTTAAACTATCCAGATTTTATTGCCAGATTTTAATAATAGTGTGACTTTTACTTAAAGTAGAGGTTTTTAAATACACTACTAAAATAGTTTGACAAGCTGCTGAGTAGGGGAGGTCACAAAAAACTGTAGGGTGCAACTTTGTCTGAGTCACAATAAAATATTAAATTTATACTAGAGGGGAAAATGTAGTGTGTGTTGAAATATGTAAACAGTCTGCTGTTGTTGAGCAGGAGAGCAAAATATATCCAACATTGACACAGAATTGAAGGGCAGCCAATGAATCAAATTTAGTCTGTGGATGCTTTTCCTAGACACTGTAAATCATTGTTCTATCACTGTAACACCAACATCATAATTGTTACTGAATTCTTTGCTTTGGCTTTTACATTCACATCGCTTCTGTGTGTTTCTCTAATCTATCTAATATTCATCCAAAATCTCTCATCTGCAATTCTGAAATTAAAATGTTCTGACAACCAAACATTTCATCTTAATTCATTTAATGATAAATCTGATCTGAACTGATTAGTTCCATTTAAAGTGAAAAATTCATACATTCTGACAGAGATAATTTCGTGTATTTGATTATGGAATGTTACTACAAACCCTCTGGAGGTTTCATGCAATATAAAAAAGCATCTATAACTTCTCAGATGTCCAGCATATTCTGGATACTAAATCGTACTTGAATTCTGAATTTTATGGATTGTATGCTTTTACTGAAATTCAGCTGCAGACTGAAACAGATGCAGAGACCCATATATTGAATGGAGCTCCAAGAGTCTTATGGAAGTGTTGGAGAAAGGATTGAGGGCGATCCAGAGGGGATGTAACCACAGGAAGACCAACAGAGTCAACTAACCTGGACCCTGCGGGCTCTCAGAGACTGATCCACCAACTAAAGGGCACACGTGGGCTGAAACTAGGCTGTGTGGAACATATGTTGCAGGTGTACAGCTCAATCATCATGTGGGTTCCCCAGTAAATGAAGCAGGGGCTGTCTGCAATGCTGTTGCCTGTCATTGGGTTCTGATGGCCTAACTGGGCTGCCTTGTCTGACCTCAGTGGGAAAGGATTTGTCTAGCCCTGGAGAGACTTCATAGAGCAGGGTGGGGGGGACATCCACAGAGACCTCCACCCTCTCAGAGGAGAAGGGGAGAGAGGATGGGAGAGGGACTGTGTGAGGAGGACAGTGATCATGATGTAAAGTGAATACATATTTCTATTTTTTCTTTTCATTTTTTTTTTACTTTTCCTCAGTATCTCTCTCTCTCTCTCTCTCTCTCTCTCTCTTTGGGTTTTTTTATCTTTGTTTTTAATTAGGTATTTTCTTCATTTACATTTCCAATGCTATCTCAAAGTCCCCCATGCCCTCCCCCTCACTTGCCCCCCCCCACTTCTTGGCCCTGGCTTTCCCCCTGTACTGGGGCATATAAAGTTTGCAAGGTCAATGGGCCTCCCTTTCCACTGATGGCTGGCTAGGCCATCTTCTGGTACATGTGCAGCTAGAGACACGAGCTCCGGGGGGCTAGGGGGTACTGGTTAGTTCATATTGTTGTTCCACCTATAGGGTTGCAGACCCCTTTAGCTCCTTGGGTACTTTCTCTAGCTCCTCTATTGGGGGCCCTGTGTTCCATCCAATAGCTGACTGTGAGCATCCACTTCTGTGTTTGCTAGGCCCAAGAATAGCCTCACAAGAGACAGCTATTAACAGGGTCCTTTCAGCAAACTGTTGCTGGTGTTTGCAATGGTGTCAGCTTTTGGAGGCTAATTATGGGATAGATCCCAATTCTAAGAAGGGGCAAAGTGTCCACACTTTGGTCTTCGTTCTTCTTGAGTTGCATGTGTTTTACAAATTGTATCTTATATCTTGGGTATTCTAAGTATCTGGGCTAATATCCACTTATCAGTGAGTGCATATCATGTAAGTTCTTCTGTGATTTAAAACAATCAATGTGTAGGAACTACAGTGACATATCTGATTTCCCAGTGTTCATGGCTTCCACAAAGGTTGATTCTTGGCTATACGGCTTCCCTGACACCACTTCTTTGTTTATACTGCCGGCTCAATCCCTTTGCTAGCAGAAAGAAAAGGCCACCATAGAAAATGACTATTACACCAGACTACTGTGTGTTAGCCTCAGATTGAGGCTGGTCTTAACTACAAAATGTGTTAGAAAAATTCTGAATATTAAATAGAGACCACAGATCACAGTAATCTACCTTCCTCTTTCTCTAGGGCACAGGTTGCTATTAAACATTGCTAAAATGAAAGTAACAACCAATGGAATACTTAGTTAGTGGAGCCTACTGTTGTAATACTGGGAAGGCAACAGAGGAGGATATTGAGATTCTGGTTCACAAAGTGAACAAAGCAGCTGATTTACAAACCCCCTCCTCCACAAAAAAGGTTTATTAATACCAATCACAGAAGACTTTCTTACAAATAAAGGAATGTTTTTATACCAGTCATGGTATGGTATGTTTTGTACCATGTCCCAACAGTCCCTCTGGTATAGTACCATTATAGCATTAATGCAAATTGTTGTAAAGAAATATTGGTATGGGGTTGGAGAGGAAGCTTAGCACTTAAGAGCACTGTCCTGAGGTCAATTCCCAACAATCATATGGTGGCTCACAACCATCTGTAATGGGATTCAATGCACTATTCTAGTAAGTCTGAAGAGAATAACAGTGTACTCACATACATAAAATAAATAAATACTTTTTAAAAAGTGATCAAGATGATTGGCCATTTATAAAATAAAAAAATAAAGAAAAATATTGGTACAAGCCATTTAAACAGTCTTGGCTGATTACAAACCTTAGGAGCCATATTTGTGACTTAACCAAAAGTAGCTTTAACTCCAAAGAACATTGAAAGTGGCTGCTGCTGCTATATTGGACTATTAAATTGTCCTTTCTTTTCAAAAGGGCAGCTAGGACAGGAGGGTAATATCTCACAGCTGTCAATTACACAGAGAAACCATCCCACCCATCAACACAGTTACATATTTACAGGAATTATACACATCACAGGAATTCTTACAATAATAACCATTTACATTGTTTATCAACTTCCCTATCCCATGCCACAGGGAGAGGAAGAGGTCAGTTACTGCGATCTGTATCTACATTTAATATCCACCATTATTTTTAAAAGGCTTTGTAGATGAGACCAACCTCAATCTGAGGATAGCAAATAGAGCCTTGATATAATATCCAGTTCAACCTCTGTTCTTTTTTTTTTTAATAGTTAGTTAGATGTCTTACTTAGTTACTCAAATAATTCAATTAGTGCTGCCTGTATGCACATAGGTATGTTGTCATGGAATGAAGCATGGCGAAACTAAAGGTGCTGCACTCCTAATGAAAATCTATTCTTCCATTTGATCTAGTCATTGCTAATAGCTGCTATGCTAGAAATGGGGTCTTGGAAGCTGCTCCCCCATCCATGCTATAATGTTTAACTGTCTTCATCTTGTTTTGGTAACCACTAACCACAGATGCTGTGAGTTCGTGTGTGCAACAGTCATGTCATCTCAGGAAGACATTTCGCATCTTTCTCCACATCCTCTGGTTCATACATCCTTTCCATCCAACCATCTCCTGCAATGTTCCTTGACTCTCATGGGGGGCATTGATATAAATGCCCCATTTATTGAAGAGCACTTCCCTCATCACTTATTCTAAGTACCTTAAATCGAATGGGAATCTACATGAACAACTACCTATTGCAATAGGATTCTTCTCAGACTAAGATCACTAGCAAAAATCCATAGATATAAAGATAAATATTTCAGAGGCTATCTTCAGTAGATTTAAGGTATCCTTCAATGGAGGGAATTCATACCTATTCTATAAACCTGTTCAAAACCCATGGATAGGGAACTCACAGGTGACAGGAAAGAGTCTAAGGTTGATTTTATAGTTTCAACAAGGTAAATTTGGATTGGGTAACTCAGATTTTCTTTCCTTTTGGAACTTAACACTTCAAAATGGAAAAGCCATGTTCTCATAGAATAATAGGTTTGACTGGTACCATAACAAGATAAGATTATATTATGCAATTTAGGCTGTACCTACACAAGAGCAACTCTGCCTCTTCTATCCATCATACCTACCCATAAGGACTTACTAATTAGTGACCTTTCTATTAAGCAAATGTTTGCATGTGTATTATACTACTTGAACCACCCAAATTGCTGACTCAAATCTAGAAATGATTTTGTATAATACATCTTCAGTAGAGATCACAAATTATTAGGACCAAGATGTTTCATATGTTAAGACAAAGAGGCAGAGGTATAAAGTAAGAAACCTGAACACCATAGAGTGATGTTTTTTTATGGAGGTCACAGAATGATTTCCCTGACATTGAGAGAAAAACAAGATAGCAATGCTATATCCAAAGAAAAAACTAGGAAGCAAAAGGGGGGGGGGGGGAACTATACTTTTGTTTGTTTGTTTGTTTTGTTTAGAACTAAGAAAAATGGCAGGCTTAGCAGTGATGACCTCTAAGCAACTTTCTAGTACAGCAACCTCTAAGTTTATCTTTTAAAAGTTTCTGTAGTGACTGTAGTCAGACTTTACTTTCTTCATTGCCCATGAACAATAGCAGGAAGCCAAAGGGAAGATGAAGGATTTGGTGTTACGTTTGCACATGTTAGAAATAACAGCTTACAACATCAATTACTTCTACATATCTATTAAAGGGTAGACACAATGTTTTTCCTTTAAAATATTTGCTCTTTGGCAATGTGCAAGATTCACGTAGAGATGGGGTGTTATTTTGGTCAGCCTCATGGAGAAAGCTACAGGTTTTGCCATTTGAAGGGAGATAAAAGGGTCAGATTCTTCATAGACAAAACCAGGGATCAAATCTCAGGCTGGGATGGGTGTTTGGGTGAGTACATCTATCCACATGTGTGATGTTTCATGTAATAATCATTTTATTTGTTAGAATACCCTAACCAGTACCCCGGAGCTCTTGACTCTAGCTGCATATGTATCAAAAGATGGCCTAGTGGGCCATCACTGGAAAGTGAGGCCCATTGGACTTGCAAACTTTATATGCCCCAGTACAGGGGAACGCCAGGGCCAAAAAGTGGGAGTGGGTGGGTAGGGGATTGGGGTTGGGAGTGTATTGGGGACTTTTTGGATAGCATTGGAAATGTAAATGAGGAAAATACCTAATTTAAAAAATAATTCTAAAAAAAAAAGAGCTTCACAATTTTTATTTATTTGTGGTTTTATGGAAGAGTGATTTTATTTTATTCTTTTGACCTTGTTAACTCTTCATTTGGAAAATAATTTGTGCCATTTTCATTATAGGACCTTCAGTGCTGCTGCTTGAGTGTTCAAAGTATGATGAACCATGGTTGGCATCTTAACTGCAAGCCCTACATCTCTTATTAACAAATACCTTTTAGTTCTTTGTAATAATGAACTGAATACTTACTTCCAAATTCTCAGTAACACATCAAATTCCCAGACATTACAGTAGAGAGTCAGCAAATGAGAAGAGATATGACATCCTACAAACTTTGGCCTTGGGGTCTCCAGTTCTCTCTTTCTTGGTTTTTCCTTTCTAACTCCTATATATATGGAAATGTTCTATTAAATGCAATTAAAAAAAAGGAACATCTTTAAATTTTGAAATGGACATTATTAACCTGGAAAATAAAACATAAATGAAATGAAATAAAAAAGATATGACTTTTGTCACTTAAAAATACTATAAATCAAAATAAAAATGAAGAGTTATATTTTCTGAGTTTACATTAATAATCTTTCCTCGTTCTTTTCCTCAAATCACAGTTGCCCAGGGAAAGATCTGAAATGTTCATAAATGATTGTAAATGGCCTTTGCTAACTGCTACCACATCCAATTTACCCTTGAGTAAGAACATTTTAACCTTAGCACATACTGAACACCATTTCCTGTCAGCTTCAAAGTGCACACTTAAATCCAATTCCTTCAGATAGTTTCCTCAGCTTCCCTGGCTTCTGAAGGGAGGACACTTTATTGATGTCTCTGTCTGTAACTAGAAATCCAGTCCCTATGTTCTCACAGACAACGTTTTAGCTGCCCGAGTGTTTGCTAATCACACTTAATAATCTTGTTTGAGTCATTTCTTAATGGCATTAAAGCACAGTCTATCTGATCTATAGTCCTTATTACAACTAATTTCTTGAGTCAGACCTCTCTAGTCCAGCAGTGTGGGAGGAGTGTTACTAGTCAATGTTAATACAGCCTTAAGCTACACAACAAAGCAGTCACCAGGTTGAAAGGTCAAACTTTCATATGTCCCAGGAACAGTGAAGGAGACAGATGTAGGAAAACCAAAGAAGCAGTGAATTCTAGGGCAAAGCATATGCAGAGACAAGGGAGTAAATGGCTTGAGATATATATGGGTAACCAAATATAAATCTGAATTAAGCACTACAGAATACACTACCACTTTAAGCTCACATATATATGTGAGTCATTGCAGCATGTTTGCAACGACTAGAACATTTATTACTACAGTAAAGATTTCTGGGCTTTCCCTAATGTCCATTTTTAAAATTCTATGTGTGGCAGCCAACACAGTCATTGCATGGCAGTAAAATTGAAAGAGCAGACATAATCCATTTTAAATGTTGTTGATATCACTATGAAATGATTTTTTTGGTGAGTTTTCATCTAAAATTAGAATCTGAGAACTAAAACTGCATTCTCTATTTCTCCTTTATGGGAGTTATACATAGTCCACACTGCGTGACAGTTGACTTTCATAGCCTAACCGACGAGACTGGAAAATCATAAGAGACACACCAGTCAGTGTATATGTAAGGGTACTTTCAGAAAGACCCACCCACACTGAATGTAAGTGGTAACTGACACCCCATGGGATGGAGATCTGAAATAAAGAAAACAGAACAAATAAGAAAAAGAGAAAAAAAGAGAAGAGTAGAGCAATGGAAAGCAGCATCGCTCACTCTGTGCTTCTATTTCTCAAGCATCGCCTCACACTCAGAAGAGCCACACCCACTCTGCACTCCTGCTCTCTGGCTGTCAGCTACCATGCCCTGTGAGCCAAAGTGCTTCCTTCCTTAAGTTCCTCTTCTCAGGTGTTTTGTCATAGTAGTGAACAAATAACTGATACAACTCATAAGATTATTATTTGGAAAGTACTCTGCAGGAAGCCTTTTCATAGTTGACTGCAATTCAATACAGAAATTTCAATTAAGTAAACAGTTCAGAGTTAATATAGATGCATATTAGGTCCTGGAAGGCATCATCCTGAGTGAGGTAACCCAATCACAAAAGAACTCAAATGAAATGTACTCACTGATAAGTGGATATTAACCCAGAAACTTAGTATAGCGAGATATAAGGTACAATATGTAAAATATATAAAACTGAAGAAGAACGAAGACCAAAGTGTGGACACTTTGCTCATTCTTAGAATTGGAAACAATCACCCATGGAAGGAGTTACAGAGACAAGGTTTGGAGCTGAGACAAAAGGATGGTCCATCTAGAGACTGCCATATCCAGGGATCCATCCCATAATTAGCCTCCAAACGATGACACCATTGCATACACTAGCAAGCCTTTGTTGCAAGGACGGTGATGTAGCTGTCCCTTGTGAGACTAGGCCGGGGCCTAGCAAACACAGAAGTGGATGCTCACAGTCAACTATTGGATGGATCACAGGGCCCCCAATGGAGGAGCTAGAGAAAGTATCCAAGGAGCTAAAGAGATCTGCAACCCTATTGGAGGAACAACATTAGGAACTAACCAGTACCCCAGAGCTCTTGACTCTAGCTGCATATGTATCAAAAGATGACCTAGTCGGCCATCACTGGAAAGAGAGGCCCATTGGTCAGGCAAACTTTATATGCCCCAGTACAGGGGAACACCAGGGCCAAAAAATGGGAATGAGTGGGTAGGGGAGTGTGGGGGGCAGGGGGTGGGGGGCTTTTGGGATAGCATTGGAAATGTAATTGAAGAAAATACATAAAAAAAAGAAAAAACAAAATATTAGGTCAATACAAATAAAAATATTAAAATAAAGGAGGTAATTTAATAAATGAATCATACAACAGTCAAATGGCCAAATAAGGTTTTAGACATTTTTTTCAGGTACAGCAGAGCTCTAACTCTAATGCAATTATAATTGTCTTCCAGAATGTCACAGAGAGGTTATAAGTTGTAGACCAGACCAGCTGTTAACGACTTTTGTTGTTCCATAAACCAAAGTAACAACCACAGATCTTTTGAGGAATCATGTTTAACAAATCTAGAGAGATGCCTAACCAG
This sequence comes from Mus musculus, assembly GCF_000001635.26. NCBI lineage: Eukaryota > Metazoa > Chordata > Mammalia > Rodentia > Muridae > Mus > Mus musculus. The sequence continues at coordinate 19,595,943 of NC_000085.6, forward strand.
TTATGAGCACTACTCCCCTTAGAGAAGATCAAGGTTCCACTTCAGCACCCACATCGGGTGGCTTACAAGCTCATGTAGTCCAGTTCCAGAGACTCTGAAATATTCATCTGGCCTACACGGGTACCTGCATGCAAATGCTGTACATATTAACATGGTGGATGTGGCAGGTGGAATAAAAACGGTCCCGTTAGCTCACATAATAGTAGCACCAAGAAGTGCAACTCTTTGAAAGAACGATAGGGATTAAGAAGTGTGACTTTGTTGGAGGAAGAATGCCACTGGCTGTAGGCCTTGAGGTTTCAAAAGCTCATGGCAGGCTGAGTCTGTCTGTTTGCTCTCTCTCATTCTCTCTCTCTCTCTCTCTCTCTCTCTCTCTCTCTCTCTCTCTCTCTCTCTCATTCTCTCTCTCTCATATATATATATATTCAAATCTTAAACGAAGTCACCTTTTATTTGGCTATCTGTAATTGATTCATTAATAAATCTGTCATATGGGGAAAGCCAGGGAGAAATGTGCCTCTTTTGAACTTCAAAAGGATGAAAGGATGTGGGAAGCCACATGTGCTGTTGCAGGGTGACACTGGCCACCACTGGCCACCACTGGCCACCACTGGCCACCACTGGCCACCATGCATACATATGCAGTAAAGTTTTTTTGCCAGGATGAGGTTTTGAGAATTAACCAATCAGATGAGAGACAAGTTAACCAATCAGATGAGAGACAAGTTAACCAATCAGATGTAGACATGCAAATGAGGTGGTAAGCATAACCCGTGCATAACCAATCCGGGTGTGAGACACGCCTCTCCTAGGTCTATATAAGCAGCACCAGTTCTGGGCTTGTGGTCTCTTCGCCTCTGCAGTCAAGCTCTCCCAATAAACGTGTGCAGAAGGATCCTGTTGCAGTGTCGTCGTTCTTGCTGGCGAGTCAGGGCGCTCGCAAGAAAAGGATTTCTACACACCTGAGTTTATAACTATGGAACAAAGAAGGCAAATGGCCCCTGTGCCATCGCTTCAGCTCTCTTCAGGAGAAGGTATCAAACAAGCTATAAGCACCTTCCTCATACTGACTATTACTCTCCCCCTTCCTAAACCAAACACTGGAAGTGACAGCTTGAGGGCTAGTTACTGAGTCTATGAAAGACTCTGTGGTGGTTTGAAAAGGTTTGGCTCCCAGAGCCTCATATGTTTCAATGCTTGGCCCATGAAGAGGTGGTGTGGCCTTTTGAAATAGATGTGGCCTTGTAGGAGGAAGTATGTCACTGTGGGGATGGGCTTTGAGTTCTCTATGCTCAAGCTCTGTCCAATATGGAAAAGAGCCTCTGCCTGGCTGCTTATGGAAGATATAGTCTCCTCCTGGCTGCCTTTATAGAACTCTCAGCATCTCCAACACCATGTTTGCCTATATACTGCCATGTTTTCCATCATGATGATAATAGGCCGAACCTCTGAAACTGTAAGTTAATCCCAATTAAATGTTTAATACGAATAGCCTTTGTCATGGTGTCTCTTCACAGTAATGAAACCCTAAATAAGACAAAATCTTAATTTCGAACAATAAAAACTACAAACACAATAAAAAACAAATGGCAATATTGTTAGGATAAGTATATTTTCTGACAAATTTCTAGAGATGAAAGATTTTGGAATCTTGGATTAATTTCTAAATATGGCTATAATTCTAATAAGACTCAGAGATCATCCATTCAAGGAAAAAAGTTATCATCAAATTTGGCAGGTCTAGAAAAATGGAACAGACCTGATAATGGTTTATTCAATCATTAATAATAATTTAATGTGAATATCAATGAGATTGTTAGACTAGACTGGAAAAATATTTTATAAAACAAAAATACTAGGTTTGTGTGTTTGTTTGTTTGTTTGTTTTTGGCAACATGTTGGCTAAATGACCATGTACTTAAATGCTTTGGGGGAATATTTCTTTATCCAGGATGTGAATAATATAATATCCTAATAGGATCATACTGGTTTTATGGCAAGTACATTGAATAGTTCATGCAAAATCTTTATAGATTCTTCAAAACACAAAAAGATAATCAATCAATAGACACTGTAGTAAAGTAACCTTACAGTTAGAACATTAATGTTATGGAAGAGTATTTGATCATAGAGAAAATATTCATGTCATAATTTGCATATAGAAGAACCATGATAAAAAAAGTACCTTTAATATTAGTTTTGTTTTAAGGATGAACACAAATAAATAAAATTTTATCAAAAATTACTTCCAAAAATATGGCCAGTTTTTTGGTTTGTTTCCATACTACATTTTTTTTCAAATTTTCATCTGGTACATTGTGGGAAGCCGCCCTCACATTCGCCATTGCAAGATGGCGCTGACATCCTGTGTTCTAAGTGGTAAACAAATAATATGCGCATGTGCCAAGGGTAGTTCTCCACCCCATGTGCTCTGCCTTCCCCGTGACGACAACTCGGCCGATGGGCTGCAGCCAATCAGGGAGTGACACGTCCTAGGCGGAGGATAATTCTCCTTAAAAAGGGACAGGGTTTCGCCATTCTCTCTCTTGCACTCTTGCACTCTTACACTCTAGCTCTCTAGCTCTCTTGCGCTCTGGCTCCTAAAGATGTAAGCAATAGAGCTCTTGCTCTTGCTCTCTTGCTCTCTGGCTCCTGAAGATGTAAGCAATAAAGCTTTGCCGCAGAAGATTCTGGTTTGTTGCGTTCTTCCTGGCCGGTCGCGAGACCGCGTGTAAGAGTATATTTTTTCAAATATAATGTTTTTATTAATTACTTAGGAATTTCATATAATGTCCTCCAATCAGACTCACTTCCCAGTCTTTCCAGGTCCACAGTCCATCACTGTGATCTCCCCCACTCCTGCAAAAAGAAGAAGAAGAAGAAGAAGAAGAAGAAGAAGAAGAAGAAGAAGAAGAAGAAGAAGAAGAAGAAGAAGAAGAAGAAGAAGAAGAAGAAGAAGAAGAAGAAGAAGAAGAAGAAGGAAAGAAAAAAGAAAGAAGAAGAAGAAGAAGAAGAAGAAGAAGAAGAAGAAGAAGAAGAAGAAGAAGAAGAAGAAGAAGAAGAAGAAGAAGAAGAAGAAGAAAATATATGTTGGGTGCCAGGCATGAAGGAAAGAAGGAGTGGGAGAAAACCCACTTCCTGCCAGAGTTTCAGTGCTCTGGGTGGGCAGACGCAGGAGGACTGCCACACACTTTCCTTGCAGCCCCGGGTGGGTGTCTGGCTGTGGGAAGGGCATCCCAGACACCACTGGACACTACAGAAGACCTGAGAACAAAATGGTGGCCCCAGGGGCGGCTCCATCAGCCCCTGGGCCAAAGGGGGAAGAGAGCAGGGAGAGAGGGAGCGCTGAGTGGTTCCAACGTAGGCTAGAATCCTTGGTCCGGTCCATGGCTGGAGCACAGGAAGCCCTTCTGGCAGGAGGAGCACAGGAAGCCCTTCTGGCAGGAGGTTAGACACAGCTTGTTAGGGGAAAGCCTATCCCATCGTTCAAGCACAATGGGCTTTGATGAGCAGAGACAGTCTATAGTTTTAGAGCTTAGAAAGGCAGAGAGAACGAGAGAAGGTAGAAAGAAAGAGAGAGAGAGACCAGCCATGGCCATGTGGAGAAAGGGGGAAGGGAAGGATAGAAGGAGGGCTAGAGAGTAAGAAAGGTGAGAGCTTAAAGAGAGTAAGTAGCAGCCAAGCAGCCCCTTTTACAGTGGGCTGGGCTATCAGGTAACTGTGGGGAGGAGTCTAGCCAGAATGCTAAAAGCTTGGGAAATTGTGTGTGTGACTTATAGTCACAGAATTATGGAGTTGGGGGCTCTGTGTGTCAGGCACCTCACTCTGGGAACGTGGCTTCCTTTTCCGTCCCTTGTAGAGTTTTCTGCTGGGTCACTGAAGCAAGCCTCATTCAACCAAAATAGGCTGCCTTTCACAGCCTCGCAAATATATGCCAAGTCCAATTTATCCTATCTGTATACTCCTGAAGCATGGTCAGCCTCCCAGTGGCCATCCCCTTAAAGAAAACTAAATACTTCTCTACCCCTGTTCCTGCCAGAAGCCATCAACTGTGAAGAGCTACACTTTAAAATGCTATCACAATTTTTAAGAGCTCCCTTTAATAGCTTACTGTCTACTCTTTTGTTTTGTTTTGGTTTTGGTGTGTGTGTGTGTGGGGGGGGAATAGAGGTTGTCACAGAATCTCTCCTTCACTCTGAATCTACAGTCATCTATACCACTGCAAAATAAACTTTCTTGCACTTTAGAGATCATGACTTTCTATGTGACTCCTGGGGACACCATGAATAAGAGATATTCACCTGGTCTCCAGCAGAAGCATGGACCAAGAACCTCAGCATGGATTCCAGTGATAGTGCAGATCATGGCCATCAACATAGCTCTCAGCTGCAGCATAGACTATAGAAATTATCATGGCCTTCAGGGGTAACATGTCCACAGACACCAACATGGCTTTAGGCAGCGATACAAGCCAGCTTGCAGCATGGAGCCCTCACTGCTATTCACTCTGCTGGGAAATGGTACACATTTTTTTAAATGACAAAATTATGAAGTCTAATAGGCTAGCATCTGATCTTCTGAGACTGAAATATTTGATAGAGGTCAAAACACACAGATGGAAATAAAGCTAAAACCTTTCAAAATTTGTTTGGCAAGGAGAGCAAAAGAAGGTCATAAACACGCACACACACACACACATACATACACACACACAAAGATGAAAGAAAAGTTTTATTTTTATACTTTGAGTAAGTAATAATTCTCTGCAGTCCACAAGAAAACAGATTAGATTGTTATTTGAATATTTTATTCTTGCACTAATGTTGGAAAATGCAAATCTGTTAGGTAATTAAGAAATGAAAGCTATTTCTAAAAGTAACTGTTCATCATGTACCTATGTGTAGAGTATTATGGGCTATTGTATCTCTTTTCAAAAACCATACAATGGGCATACAGAACTATGTGCAAAAAATAGTTGTTTGTTACATTTGTACTTCTACCATTTATTCTACTTTGCATTTCCCATCTCTTCCCTTATATCCTATTCTTTGTGTGTGTGTGTGTAACAAATATATTTATTTATTTATTTTTTCCATTTTTTATTAGGTATTTAGCTCATTTACATTTCCAATGCTATACCAAAAGTCCCCCATACCCACCCACCCCCACTCCCCTACCCACCCACTCCCCCTTTTTGGCCCTGGCGTTCCCCTGTACTGGGGCATATAAAGTTTGCATGTCCAATTTTCTGTTCCTCTTAATACGTCATATCATTTTAAATAATATTGCAGAAATGTATAAGCTTTTTCCAGTAGAATTAAACTGTCAGTGAGACAACATTAACGATAGTAGTAAGATCTTCAGTAAATATCTTCTTAGAATATTGCTGAGAGCATTTGGGTTTCCAAATTAAAACTGCTGGTTAATATGCTGGTTATGTAACACTAAATGTCAATGTGACTTCAAGATGATATCATTTGCAAATCTTTCAACTTTAAAATCGTAAGACTGGGGCTGGACATATGGCTCAGAGAATAGGAGCAATTGTTCTTAGAATGGACTTGAGTTAGGTTCTGAATCCTCGTATCAGGTAGCTCACACCTACCAGGTTCTTTAGATCAGGATCTGACATCTTATGTCTGCCTCCCAATGCACATACACAACGATAGATTAACATAAATCTTTAAATGTAAGGTTGACCTAGGTTATCATGGGGCTTCCAATGTGCCTAAAGGAACAAAAAGTTCAGACAGCAGCATGCAGCTTGAGAAGGTATCAACATGCCCCCATTGGCTCCATGGATGAGGAGTGAGATTGCAAATTAAACAATGTATCCATCCATTAGAAACTGAAGATCCGTTTATTCAACACAGTCAATGGCAAGAAACCTTAGGCAATGCCCACATTGACTTCTGAATAGAGCTATGCTATATCAATTTATGGTTAAAGCAACCTGTGAAATGCTCTGAAGACTGATAGGTGTCAAAGTGTCAACTGAGAAAGCAACACACACCCACTCTCCCTGACATACAGGAGAGGTCTGTCCTTTATTTTCTTCTGTCCAGGTAATTTTTAAACAGAAACAGGTTTTCCCTCAAAGCCCCACCCAGACCAAACTTATCAAGCTTATCTTATCCACAGAAAATGCCAGTGTATATGTGTACATACTCTTGGAACTCAAGCACACCACACTACCTCCATTACTCTCAGCTCCAGTGCCTTGGTCTGAGTAGGAGTAAGAACTAACCACTACCAGGAGTTTAGAGGGCAGAGATCAGCATAGCCCACTGAATTTTGAATTTCATAAAGAGATGCAGTTCACAGATAGTTGGGTACTTGATGTCTTTTCTTCATCTCTTAAAGCCAGATAGTGGAGAGATTTAAGAATCTATTGTCTCTTGCCATTTCCATATGCTTTCCTAGCCTATATGAAGACCTGGACATCTTCTAAATGCTTTGAGTAGTGAATGGGCATGGAGAGTTGAGGAGAAGAGTGGTCCTGTGGGAGAGTTAACCAGAGCAAAGGATCTATGATAATGTCATAGGAAAATCTACTACATGTGTGCATGCCTTGGTACACAGGTACTTTTGTTCAAAACAGCTGTGTATACTCACATAACACAAATAAAATGAAAAAAATCAAAGTAACAAAGTTATAAGAGAGTTATCTTCCAAGAGTAGATAGTGCAACTCCTAGAAGCCACTATTTATTAGACAAAAATTTTAGGTCCATGTGTGAGGTTACCTCATTGTAAGTTGTTGATCAGAGGTCTTGAAAGTGATACCGGCACTTCTTGTTCTTCTTGTTTGCCTACTAAAAATAGATAATAAAAACTGACTCTGAAAACATCACTCACTTTGGTTGCAAGATAGAGAAAAACCAAGCTGGGATTGGTCAGGGTGTTTTTACCTGGTTGGTTACTTTTACAGTGCTGTAAGTTACTGGGGAAAGAAAGCCCATTCCTTATCTTATGCTGCTGTAAACCTTATGAATTGCTATACCATCCTGACCAGCAAGATTTGCAAAAGCATTGCGTGACTGTTAGGAGGTAATCATTCTTTCTCACATCATGCTATAGATGTCACCCCAACGAAATGAATACTCACCTAGTAATGTAAACCCAGTCAAAAAACAAGAAAAGCAAAGTAAAATAAACATAAAAACAAATAAAAATTGCTTGGGAGATCATCTACCATAGAATAAAAATTACTACTGTTCTTCAGATACCCTGACATGGTCTCAAATTGCATTATAAATATTTACATTTATACATATATATAAATGCTATATTAATCTTTCATTAGAGAAGCTTCTCTTGATGGTAAATGCAGAGTTGCAACTACATAAAATTCAAGGCTAAGAGAAAATAGAGTGCACAACACCAAACAGGACATTTATACAATTTTCTGTAAGGTTCAGAGAACATCATACAATAATATAAATTGGGGTGAAAGAGATTAAAATTTTAGTTGTCACACTATAACATGCCTTTGCAAACATGACTTCATAGGAGCTGTGGTTTTATTCATCGAGCTTGCACAAGACTGAAGCTGTCAATAACGGGTTATAGATTAGGAAGGGACTCATGTGGATCTACACATACCTGATGAACAGATGTCTGTTGATGGACTCTGGGGCATTGGCTTTAGTTGTATGCCACAAGAAAGTTGATCAGGCTCCAAGGTGTAAGGCAGAGGGTCATAACAACAAGCCAAGAGATATAAATTTGAGAAATAGACCTGTACGGAAGAGGGTGTGTCAATTTGGGTGAGAGGGAGATGAGAGACAGAGGAAGTAGAATATATCATAAACATGCATGAGATTGTTCATGGACACATTTAATTATTTAGAAAAAATAGAAATCCACTTGTGTTCAAAGAAATTCAGGAAATTACTAATTAGAAATCTACTATGAAGGCAACTTTTAAAAATTCATCATTATAATAGTAATTTCCATGTTTTTAGGACTAGGTATTGTTTTTAATAGAGTTCTATTAGAGTTCTCACAGTATCTGCATGGGATAAATGCATATGATTGGCCTGGAAGGTAAAGCTTGTATAAATGTGTCAAATATGCTAAGAGATTCAAAGTGAACAATCTGCCTTTCTATCCAGAAGGATTATCCATGATATAGTAAAGATAGAGGACAGGTAATACAGGTCAGTCTGAAATTGGAATTCAAAGCTGTTTGGTTTGTAAAAATGAGTAGCCATAATGTCTGCATGGAGAATAGAGGCTGCATAAAGACCTGGACGCCATCCAAGGTAAATCTGGAAAGATAATGCTGTCATTCCCATGGCTGGGTAATTAACATACCCAAGCTACCCATAAGCATTGTCTCTATTAACTATAATTGTACTAAGAGGTGTGTTACCGTTTCTATTTTATAGATGATGAAACCTATTGGATAATTTAAGAGTATTAATTTGATACTGAATCACCAGCATATGAAATGTTTATTTAAATATAGAACACCTGGGCCCCTTGTTCAAATTTTGATTCACCAGGTCTAGGCAAGGATTCCAGACCTTGCATTTTATCTAAGTCCCCTGGTGATGCCATGGCTTGTTTGAGGACACAGTTTCACAAGTGCTGGCTAGAGCAACTTGGCAGAAATTGTGCACTGTAAGTCTGCAGGAGGATTAGGTCTTGAACACTGATGTGTCTGCATCAGGTGCTGCATGTGTGCTCACATTCCACTTCTCTAGGTGTCCTGTCTGTGAGTGAATGCATTTAGTATGTCGATTCACTCTGGCTCTTGCTCCTCTCCTTGTTTAACTTACCCGTTGCCACTTCTTTTCTTCTGTAGCTGATAGAAACCATGGTCTTGTTTTACAAACACATTTATCTCTGCATATAACAGGAACAACATTTTATGTCATTGTCACACAGCTGGTCTTTTAAGATATGTACAAAAGGACTTATTGAGCTTCTTTCTGTTCCTTAGAATTCAGAAAGTGAAAAAACAATTATTCAACTTTGTTAGTCGGCAACTTCAGAATTCACAAATTTCCATCTATTGCACATTCTCACCAAGGCAAAGCATTGAGATGCATCTTTCATTATCAAGGCTATAATGAAATAAGACTATTAGATAGTTTTTATTTAAAGTATGGTTAACCTTAATTTCAGAAATGATTCTCTAATCAGGCATTAAAAGTAAAATTTTCATTAGTAAAAGCAAGAGTCAAATTTTAAATTCTAATCAGATTGCTGATATTAATAGAGGGTACATATCCATACACATTAAGAAAAACTGAAATGGAAGAAAAGCAAAAAATATATCTCCTATTACTTCCAGCACTGAGATTGGACGCAGGGCCTCACGCAGGCCCGGGGGTTGTGATACTGAATTTCTTCCAAAAACACACCGCTTTCTCAGAATGTACATCCTGATAATTCCTCTCACATAGGGACATGCCAGATTTATTGCACTTGCTAAGCAGAAGATGTCAAGTAACTTCATAAAAGAATCTAAAATGCAGATATTTTGAAAGCTGGCTCTGTGTTCTTCTGCTGGGCAATGAATGCACAGCATTCTTTGAGCACAGGTCCTGAAGTGACACGCCTTCCTTTACATAATAATCGAAGACACTTCTGAGACTGAGGTTTCCTGGACTTAACTAGATCACCCTAGGGCACTAGGAAAAGAAGCCCTGTATGCAGCAGGAGATCTTAAAAGTAAAACGCAAATTTCAGTCTTTTATACCAAGAGAGACCTCTGATTTGTGCCTGAGGTCTGTTCAAATCTAAACCGACACAGCCCCCTATTTTACACTGTTAACAACCAAACCTTGTGAATATGATTTACTCTTCTGATTTGCCTCTGAGGAACTCTCTCAAAGTGAACCAAATGTTTAACAGGGCAAATTATGTTATTTGTGTAAGAGTATTTCCGAAAACCTCCAGCACTGGTATTGTAGAAAAATCACAGAGAAGAAATTATGGTCGTATTCAGTTTCCTAGCCAGAGCTCTGGACCAGAAGGGCAGGAATACCTCTAGTCCTAAGTGCTTTGCAGCAAAGAGGAGCTAACTCACTGTAGGAAAGGGGTCAAGCTTTTGCTGTTGGAAGCAGACAAAGTTGAAAGGCACAAAGGCCTTGCAAGTAAGCGGTTGCCCCAAGCACTAACCAAAGCACAAGCCCCTGTGAACTCTTTGGAGGGGTCTGTGGTCGTGTGCTCACGCACTTCATATCCTTTTGCATCAAGGAAAAGGCATGATCCCAGACTTCATCTTCAAATGCCCGGGTTGAAGTCATGTACAGCCAGGGTCCTGCTCCTCACACCTGGAAAGATAACAGGGTTTCTACTACTCTGGTCATCAAGTTGTTGATCTCTTATGCATAGCACAGTCAGAGCTATCTGCTTGTTCTATAATAGAAAACATACCACTGTATCTGAGCATAAAGCGCTCTAAAGATCAAAGTGCACCCCAAGGCTGAGCATGACCTTACTTTGTATCCGCAACCTAGGTGTTTAAATAATACAAACACATGCTTCTGCCACCGTCCCTTCTACTGATGCTCAATATCACTTTAATGACAACAGTTTTGAATGTTAATGGCTACCGTGGTGTAACATAGAAGCTTAGGATTTTAGTTCTCTCCATGAGGTTTACCAAAAAGATGGAAAATGTTGAGCCCAATTATTTAGGGGGGAAAAAAAGGTTCTCCTTCCCACCAGCAATGGCATTCTAGAGCTAATAACTTACAGGAAGAGTCCTACATGCCTTGGGTACTATTCTTTTTGTTTTGTTTTTCATTTACTGTGTACTTCATAAACTTTAGTTAAATATAGATAAGAGAAGACATCGCAAATTGAGTGTATAAACATTTATTTCTTAAACTAGTAATTATCATTATTAGAAAGCAATGTTTTTGGTTTGCTTTACTTCTTAATGCCTAACGCCTATACTGGTTACTATCATGGAGACTGATATGAGGGATTTCCTCTCTTCCTGAAAATTTTATAATAAACTTCTTGTTACAGAAACGGGCTCAGACATTCTTGATGTCTCGCCATATTTCATAACGAATTGCAAATGAATGGATATAAGAATCAACTGGACCATATGGATAAATGAGTCATTGCCTAATGGTTGTTCCAATAAGCGACACACAGACTTTGCAAAATGTATGAGCATGAGGTGATGACAGTTTTAATACAAAACTTAGGTGGTGCTTTTCCAAGCTTCAGTATCTGCTCACTTATACAAAATTAGTGAGGTACCTGTGATTGTTCAGGAAAATAATTTAAGAGTTGTAAGATTGTACCCAAAAAGTAAATCTTGGACTCAAGTTTTGTTGTTGATGGGTTTTATTTTTTTGATATTTTGTTTTTTTTTTTCATGATAGCTCTAAATAGAAAGATATGCTGAGACACTGAAGATCAATGTGCCTAAGTTTTTGGGGATTAAAGGGATGCAACTCAACTTACAAATTGAAGTTATCTGAGTAGAAATGTGATTTTTCTTTCCCCCATAGGAAATAGAGATTCAGGGAAAAGTTTTAATTCGTCATGTGATGTGATGAACACGGTGTTCTCACAGTGTAAGTTCAAGGTCTCTGTAAAGGAAAATTGCTACATCAAGGTTCCAATTCTCAGAAGCAACAAGAATGATATTGTTATGGGACAGCTTATATTTGTTAATACTGTGAGGTAGAACATATACTATGGATAAGAAAGTCTCCATGGTCACTGATACATCCATTGTTATAAATCATAATAGATTGAATAAATAAGTTCTTTTCTTGAAGTAGATGTTTTTTAACATTTAAAAATATATGCTTAGGGCTGAAGGAATGGCTTAGTGGGTCGGTCTACACTGTGTGAGCATGAGGAACTGAGTTCATGTCAGATCACCATTATCTATGTGAAAATACACATGTGTGACCACGACATTGTGGGCTCAAGCAACCAATATATTCCAGAGCTTGTTAGCCAGTCACTTTAGATAAAATATCAAGTTCCAGTTTCTTTAATTAAAATAGACATTAACGCCATGCCTGCACCGACATATGAATATATTATACATACACAGCTTTTTTGCATAATAATAACAACATTTAAGTTTCTATTCCTCTTATTTTTAGGAATACACTTCATGTGCTGTTATTCTTTTGCTGCTATAGCTTTTTCTAGTAGCTCTATTTCAATATTAATAAAAATGATTTTTATAAATTACCAAAGAAGAAAGATTAGACATTCTCAGATAAATTAGTAATCAGCCAAGTTTAACAAAGGGAAAAAGTCTAAAAATGAGAAACATGGCAAACATACTGATGTAATAATGACATGACTATTACAAGCATAAGTTCTTTTTTTGTTGTTGCTTTTTGTGTTTTTTTGTTTTGTTTTGTTTTGTTTTTTGAGACAGGGTTTCTCTGTATAGCCCTGGCTGTCCTGGAACTCACCTTTTAGACCAGGCTGACCTTGAACTCAGAAATCTGCCTGCCTCTGCCTCCCAAGTGCTGGGATTAAACATGTGCACCACCACCGCCCAGCTAGGATAAGTTCTTTAAAATGTGGAGTTATGATCTACTCCAAGCCTTGTACTGCTATCCTGGCCAAGAACCAATGACTGGAGAGCCTATAGATCTCCAGGAGAACTTATTACAGTTATTTTGCTTAATGGACACGTGATCAAATTTTCTAGATATTTGTGTTTATTGCTATAGATTAGCGCTGCTCTGAGCTTCTATCAAAGAAGGTTTTTTCTGTAGTGAGTGGTTGTTAATACAAAGAATCAAATGTTCCAAGAATAAGGGCCTGATGACTTTTCACCTAAATAGCATGTCACGTCAGCAACTGATTCTAAAGCTCAGGGAACATTACAAGGCGGGAAGCGAAGAATGTCAGAGCTAGAAGATGAGGATGAGCCCTTCTAAAGAGTGTCTGGACATGAGGTGGCCATGACACTCGTAAGTTTACTGGTTGAGGTGGCCATTACACTCGTAAGTTTACTGGATGAGGTGGCCATTATACTCGTAAGTTTGCTGGTACTGTGGTTACCTAATAAAGCCTATATGAGACTGGTAATATCAAGATAAAAACATGGATGGGGAAAGGAGAGCATCAGGAGACCACAGTCACTCTTGAAAGATGTTGGCATATTATAGTTACTTGGGGGAAAGGTAGCAACATATCAGCCATTGTTACATTGTCCATGCTGCAAGAAGTAAATTATATTTAAAACTGATGGTCATAGAACTACAGCCCCAATAGAACATGAAAGTCCTGGGGTAACGTATTACATGTAAAGGGTTAGAGAGGGTAAGTTGGGTGAACCTTATCAGAAGACTAAAGAAAACTGTCAAATGAACTGCTTTTTCTGCGTTGTCTTGGAAGATACTTTATAGAAAATCTCCAAGGAATTTTCAATAAAATGTAAGATATGTAAAACATAGTGAATATGGCCCATTTTTTTAGCATATAAATTCCAGCATATAATGATAAAATACTTGTAATTAACAATAAGGAGCCTTTCTTAAACTGTTTTTTATTCAGAAAGATTAATCACATGTAAATTAAGTTATTAATGAATTCTGTGAGGATGAAATCCCTGAAAGTGTAACTTTTATTAGATATTAGTTATACTTTTACTTCTGAGAAGTTATATTAAAATGTAAAACTATATGCATGGAAACTTTATGAAAGTATCTCACAGAAATTGATTACATGGAAGCATGATTCAAAAGATACTCTGGAAATCTTTTTTATTGTATAGAAATTTTGTATTGGTTATTTTATTTATTTGTATTTCAAATGTTATCCCCCTTCTCGGTTTCCCCTCAAGAAACCCCCTATCCCATCTCCCTACCTCTGCTTTTATGAGGGTGTTTTCCCACCCACCTATCCACCCACTCCTGCCTCACTGCCCTACACTGGCGCATCAAGCCTCCATAGGAACAAGGGTCTCCCTCCTATTGATGTCAGATAAGGCCATCCTCTGTTATATATATGCAACTGAAGCCATGGGTCCCTGCATGTGAACTATTTACTTGGTGATTTAGTCCCTGGGAGCTCTGGTGGGTGGGTGGGGGGGGGGCTGGTGGTTGGTTGATTGATATTGTTGTTCTTCATATGGGGTTGCTAAATCCTTCAGCTCCTTCAGTCCTTCCCCTTACACCTCCATTGGAGTCTCTGTGCTCAGTCTGATGGTTGGCTTTGAGCATCTGCATCTGTATTTGTTAGGGTCCGACAGAGCCTCTCAGGAGACAGCTGTATCAGGCTCCTATCAGCAAGAGCTTCTGTGCATAATCAATAGTGTCTGGGTTTGGTGTCTGTCGATGGGAAGGATCCCTAGGTGGGGCAGTCACTGGATGGCCTTTCCTTCAGTCTCTACTCTTTTGTCCCTGCATTTCCTTTAGACAGGCACAATTCTGGGTTAATATTTTTGAGATGGATGGGTGGCCCCATCCCTCAACAAAGGGCCTTGCCTAACCTCTGGATATGGTCTCTACATGGCTGCTTTTGAAAGGGATCACATCCAAAGACATTCTAGGTCTGCATGATCCCACTAGAATGCAGATATGCTACACAAGTTTAATCCCTCTGATTCAATGCAGACTTGCCCTTAGTACACAACTCAGACCTTTAATCCTCAAAAATGTAGGTAAGGTTGGTGTGCAGGATGAAGAAGTCATGCGTGAAACTGACATCCAATTGAGGAGCAGACAAAGACAAATCAGAGAAAGATTTTACAGAATGAGTCAGCGATTTGATACACCTAACTCTCAGAAGAAAGAACAGGAAGAGAGGTGATTTAAGAGAACAACAGAGAGAGGGAGTGGGGAAGGAGGGACAAGGAAAAGGAAGAGGAAGAATATAAAGAGGAGGAAGAGGAGGAGGAGGAGGCAATTTTACTGGGACAGTTTTAGACTCAGCTTGAGTCAGAAAAATAGAAGAGCCAAGAAAATTAGAACAAATTGCTATAGGTAATTTGAGGCCAAGCTGAGCAATTCAGATTTAAGCTGAGAGCAGCTACTCTGTGTACTCATGAGATTTTTCCATCTGGTCTCTTTATTCCCAGGAATAACCACTCTGAAACTTAATATTTCATCTATAAATGCCTAGGCCTAAAGGTTTGGTTTGGTCCCCTACTAGCCCATAACTTAATTATCCATTTATTGTATTCTAAGTCCTGCCTCATGGTTGGTTACCTTGCCTTGGTTTTATATGTTCATCTTACTCTGTGTCTGGAGAAAATCTCCTGTCTGACTCTATACCAGAAATCTTCTGTCTGTACCAGATGTCCCACCTTGTAATTTCTGTTTCAACTCATTGTCCATAGGCTTTTTATTGACAGGCGAATGCTTTTGCACAGTGCACAGAGATTAACCCTGCATCTCCCACTTTGAGTTCAATAAAAGGCTCTTTTTCTTACAATAATAAACAAGAAACAATAATAACAATTATGAAAACTTCCAAGTAAGACATACATACACAATGTCCAGTATATATGTATTTGGCAACCTTGAAGAAATTATTCTACCACATATCCTATCTTGGTGAGTTTAGAATTCTGTACCTAAATCAATACCTACCATAATAAATAATCATAATCAATACCTATCATAACTTGCATTCCCAATCTAAAACAACTTCTTAGACTTAAGAACATTTTCTTAAACCCTAAGTAACATAAGCTTAATTGTGAAACTTTAACTGTTTAGTGTACAATCTCATTGGAGATTTAAAGAGGAATAAATATTGCCCTAATAATGCAGGAAGTATAGTTAAACATCTTCCAAAACTATAGCAATGAGAGAGGAGCTGGTTTCATGGACAGTCATCCAAAGTTTCACTGTGTTGTATGAGCATCCATCTTCAACCTTCTGGCCCAGAAGATCTGACAGACTTTTCTTTGAAGCAGGGAATAAGATAAGGGACTGTCTACTTTTTCTTGGTAAAGCTGGACAGTTAACTTTCCTACAAACCCGTTTGTCCATTTTGTGGATGACTTCCATTCATGTGCCTTGTGTCTATTCCTACCATATCCTAGATATTTCATAGGAAAATTTCTCCGTGAATTATTATTATAGAAGAATTTAGCCTTGGGAACTGCTAGTCTATAGTCTTTTAGGGAATGTCCTAATCTTTTGCAGCTACAGAAATGTACATTTTACGTTTTCATATCTCCAGCAATTGTTTGTCCAACCATACCTGAATTGTGAGCATTGAGCTCTATATCTGAAGTAGTTTTAGTCCATTCATAAAAAAGTGCAGATCTGTCCCTTAAAGATTTAATAGCTTTCTTGCATTCAGCGTTATTGTGTTCAAAAGCTAAAGATTTCACCTTGTCACAAGTATTTAAGGGTATTGTGTGACATTGTTTTAGGTCGGCATCATAAAGGATAATCTGTACTCTCAATTCAGGAAATGGACCTTCACCTAGTAACTGATCCTTGACAATATCAGTGCCTCTAGTCCTATTTTATTTCTCCATGACTGAAGCTGCACCTTTCCTCCCTGCTAGCCATTGCAATTGAGGGCCAGGCTCTAAAATACTTTCCATCAAATCTCTCCTATCTTTTCATAATTATATGACTTTGCATGCTCCAGATATTAAGTATCTGTTTGATATATGGTGAATGTAAGCTATAGGTCATTATTTTTTTTCTTAAATCTTTAAAAATCTTGTATCTTTATAGGTTTCCACTCAAATTCTTGATTACCCTATAGATTTCTCTTATCTCCTTCTAATGCCCTTATCAGAGGTGGGAAATCATTTTTGGTTTTTTAATAGATATGGACTCCATTTTTCACTCTTGTTACAATGTAGGTTCTGTCCTTCCCTCAGCTGTCTCTATTTCAATATCTTCCTCAATTTTATTTATGTTTTTTAAAATTCTTCTTAGGCTTGTCTCTTTTCATTTTCTTTGTATTTCTATCATATTAATATCTTCTTCATTCTTATTTACAAACTTTTCTAATTTTTCTTCTAAGCTTTGTCTTCTTTTTTAATTTTTCTCTTTGTCTTGTCTCTCTAAGGCCCTGAAAATGTCAGCTTAGGGACTTTGGAAAGGTCATGAAAAACTGCCCCTCCCAAAGGGAGAGGCTAGTTAACATTTCTCAACAGACAACAGAGTGGAAAGGACCTGCGGGTGGGGACATATTTTGCAGGCCAGACCATTGCTCACCTTCAGACAGAGGAAGTCCTTGTGTATTTTGAAGCTTCCCTCAAATTTCTTGACCAAAGGAAACTTGGTCATGGTGGATCATCTTTCTGATATTCCTCTTTATTCTTTTGCAAGTATTTTGTTGAACAGTTTTGAGTCTATGTTGATTAGGCATATATATGACCTGCAGATTTCTTGTGTGCTTTGCTTTGCTTTGCTTTGCTTTGCTCTGCTCTGCTCTGTTCTGCTCTGCTCTGCTCTGCTCTGCCTTGCCTTGCCTTGCCTGCCTCTTTCTTTCATTCTTTTTCCTTTCTCTCTCTCTCTCTCTCTCTCTCTCTCTCTCTCTCTCTTCTTTCTTTCTTTCTTTTATTCTTTTCTTTATTTTATTTTTTTGGTTTAGAGTGATATTAGCTTCACAGAAGAGACTTCTCCTTCTATTTATTTTTTTTTCTTTTTTAAAAAAATAGATATTTTCTTCATTTACATTTCAAATGTTATCCCCTTTCCTAGTTTTCTCTCTTAAAGTCCCCTATACCCTCCCCTCTCTCCTGCTCCCCAACCCACACACTCCTGATTCCTGGCCTTGGCTTTCCCCTATACTGGGCATATAATCTTCACAAGACCAAGGGCCTCTCTTCCCATTGATGGCTGACTAGGCGATGGCTACATATGCAGCTAGAGACACAAGCTCTGGGGTTACTGGTTAGTTCAAGTTTTTGTTCCTCCTATAGGGTTGCAAACCCCTTCAGCTACTTGGGTTCTTTCTTTAGCTCCTTCATTGGGGGCCCTATGTTTTATCCACAGATGACTGTGAGTATCCACTTCTTTATTTGTCAAGCACTGGCATAGCCTCACAAGAGACAACTATATCAGAGTTCTGTGAGCAAAATCTTGTTAGCATATACAATAGTATCTGGGTTTGGTATTTTTTTATGGGATTGACCCCAGGGTGAGGCAGTCTCTGGATGATCCTTCCTTCTGTCACAGATCTGAACCTTGTTTTGTA
Organism: Mus musculus; assembly: GCF_000001635.26. Taxonomy (NCBI): domain Eukaryota; kingdom Metazoa; phylum Chordata; class Mammalia; order Rodentia; family Muridae; genus Mus; species Mus musculus. The sequence goes on from NC_000085.6 coordinate 19,614,071, forward strand.
ACTCATTGCATGGGTATTTTGTTCCCCAGTCTAAGAAGGAATGAAGTAGTCACTCTTTGGTCTTCCTTTCTCTTGAGTTTCATGTGTTTTACAAATTGTATCTTGGATGTTCCGAGCTTCTGGGCTAATATCCACCTATCAGTGAGTGCATATCATATGTATCCTTTTGTGATTGGGTTACCTCACTCAGAATGATATCCTCCAGATCCATCCATTTGCCTAAGAATTTCATAAATCCATCATTTTTAATTGCTGAGCAGTACTCCATTGTGTAAATGTACCACATTTTCTGTACCCATTCCTCTGTTGAAGGACATCCGGCTTCTTTCCAGCTTCTGGCTATTATAAATAAGTCTGCTATGAACATAGTGGAGCATGTGTCCTTAATACAAGTTAGAACATCTTCTGGGTATATGCCCAGGAGAGGTATTGCTGGATCCTCAGTTTTCTGAGGAACCGCCAAACAGATTTTCAGAATGCTTGTACCAGCTTGCAATCCCACCAGCAATGGAGGAGTGTTCCTCTTTCTCCACATCCTCGACAGCATCTGCTGTCACCTGAATTTTTGTTCTTAGCCATTCTGACTGATGTGAGGTGGTGTGAGGTTGTTTTGATTTGCATTTGGAAAAGCCTCGAAGATATGGGTACAGGGGAAAAAATCCTGAACAGCACAGCAGTGGCTTGTGCTGTAAGATCAAGAATTGACAAATGGGACCTCATAAAATTGCAAAGCTTCTGTACGGCAAAAGACACCGTCAATAAGACAAAAAGGCCACCAACAGATTGGGAAAAGATTTTTACCAATCCTAATTCTGATAGGGGACTAATATCCAATATTTATAAAGAACTCAAGATGTTGGACTCCAGAAAACCAAATAACCCTATTAAAAAATGTGGTACAGAGCTAAACAAAGAATTCTCAACTGAGGAATACCAAATTGCTGAGAAGCACATGAAAAAATATTCTGTTTAATTTCTTTCTTTCTTTCTTTTTATTAGTTTGAGAAAGATTGGATATAGAGACTCTTTGAAAGATTGGAGTAATTCTACTGTGAATCAACTTCATCTTGGGGGAATTTTGGTTTTATTCTTTTGTTTGATTTTTTTAAGCTGGAAGAGTTTTATTACCCTTTCAATCTTTATTTACTATGGGACTATTTAGGTTGTTGATGTCATCTTGGTTTAATTTTTAATTTCTGGCTTAGTCGAGGAATTTATCAATTTCTTTTCATTTTTCCAATTTACTTCAGTACAAGCTTTGAAATGATTCTATTCTAACATCCTGATTTTGTTAATTTAGGCTCCTTCTCTCTTTTAGTTTGGGCCAAGTGTTCGTATTTTTTTTTTTAAATCTTCTCAAAGAATGATCTCTTAGATACAATGGTGCTTTGTGTTGTTTTATTTGTTTCTATTTCATTATTTTCTACTTTGATTTTTATTATTTGTTGTGATCAACTGGATTTGGATTCGGTTTGTTTTTCTTTTTTCAAATATTTGAGTTCCTTTACAACTACATCATTTATTTAAGTTGTTTCATTTTTCTAATGTATTCACTTAGAAGTTTGAATTATTCCCTCTAGGACTTCTTTCACTATTTCTCAGATGTTTCATTGTGTTGTATTTTTATTTCATTTAGTCCCAGGAAATTTTTTTCATGATGTATTCTTTAAATCTTTCACTCAACAGAGTGCTGTTTAATCCCTATGAGTTTGTGTATTTACTAGAGGTTTGTTTGCTCTCACTTTAAGTTTTATTTATTTGTGGTCAAATAGGATACATGGAGTTAATTTCAGTCTTTTAGAATTTTACTGATTTGTTCAGTGTCCTAGGATATGTCTTAAAAATCAACCACATGTTACTGAGTAGAATGTTGGTGTTTGGGTAGAATATGCTATAGATTTCTAGTAAGACCATTTAATTTATAATATCAGTAAGTCCAGATAGTTTTCTGCTATTTTTTGTTACAGATTACCTCTCTATTGAAGAATGTGAAGTACTGATTTCATCTACTGTGGGGCAAGTGTGCCTAGGGCAAATAGATCTGGCGTGAATAGCCCTATAGCCGAATCTCTATCACCACTAAGTTAGTCACATATCCTGATGACCAAATTACAGGTTTAACTTCATTTCTTATATAATGATATGTCCAAGAATCACCTGAAATTCCTCTTCATGTAAATGAAGCAATTCCAGCATGTCAGTCCCAGGTAATAATGTATACTCACCCCCAAACTGATATCTACTCCCTAAGGCTTATATCATCCTTATGCCTGAATAAAGAGAACTGTACCTGTCTCATAGAAGGCTCCCCGCAACTACTCCCACACACTCAAGACAGAGGAGTTCCTGTGAACCCACCTTTTAGGACAAGCTTCATTCCTTCCATTCCAGCATGGTACACAACAATGCCTGAAGGCACTTGAGATAGATTGGTTTTGTTTCTTGATTCATTCAGAAAGTGAAAATATTTTTGATTATTGAGTAAGGCTCACTCCAGGAGTTGAACCATACTTGACATTGATAAAGTGCAAAGAACTTCAGACAATATGGGACATCGACACTAAGTGAAATCCTACTAATATTATTCTGCTTAAAGAACATACCAATGAAATTATTCCTGATGACATATAGTTATACCCATACAGTAGAGCATCACTCCAATTCTATTAGAGAATCCTTTCCTTTCAGTAGATGGTCATTAACCAACAACTGAAAAATGTGCCAAGACTGAGAGGCTTTGGAACGCTTAGGCCTAAATGAGATGTCTTTATCATTCCCATCTCTTCAAAGGGATACAAATTGTAAAGGAAGAACTCAAAATATCACTATTTGCAGATGATGTGATAGTATACTGAAGAGACTCCCAAAATTCTACTAGAGAACTCCTAAATCTGATAAACAACTTCAGCAATGTGGCTGGATTTAAAACTAACTCAAACTAATCAATAGCTTCCTCTACTCAAAGGATAAACAGCCTGAGAAAGAAATTAGGGAAATGACAGCCTTCACAAATGATATAAAATACCTTGGTGTAACTCTCAAGCAAGTGAAAGATCTGTATGGCAAGAACTTAAAGTCTCTGGAGAAAGAAATTGAGAAAGATCTCAGAAGGTGGTACATGCTCAGGTTGGCAGGATTAATATAGGAAAAATAACCATCATGCTGAAATCAATGTACAGATTCAATGCAATCTCCATCAAAATTCCCACTCAATTTTTTTTAGAGTTAGAGTAATTCTCAAATTCATTTTAATAACAAAACACCCAGGATAGCAAACATTATTCTCAACAATAAAAACTTCTGGGAGAATCACCATCGCTGACATCAAGCTATATTTACTCTATAGAGTAATCATGATAAAAACTGCATGGTATTGGTAAATAGACAGGCAGGTAAATTTATGGAATAGAATTGAAGTCCAAGAAGTGAACCTACACATGTATGGTCACTTGATCTTTGACAAAGAAGCTAAAATCACTGAGTGGAATAAATACAGCATTTTCAGCCAATGGTTCTGTTTCAACTGGAGGTCAGCATGTAGAAGAATGCAAGTTGATCCATTCTTATCTCCTGTACAAAGTTCAAGTCCAAGTGGATCAAGGACCTCCATATTGAACCAGATACATTGAAACTAACAGAGGAGAAAGTGGGGAAGAGCCTTGAACGCATGGGGACAGGGAAAAATTTTCCTGAACAGAACAACAATGGCTTATACTCTGAGAGCAAGAATTGACAATTGGGACCTCATAAAATTGCAAAGTTTCTGTAAAGCAAAAGACACTGACATTAGGACAAAATGGCAACCAACACATTTTGGAAAGATCTTTAGCAATCCTACATCTCATAGAGGGTTAATATCAAATATATACAAAGAACTCAAGAAGTTAGACTCCAGAGAATCAAATAACCCTATTTAAAAGTGGGGGACAGAGCTAAACTTATCAACTGAGGAATACTGAGTGGATGAGCAGCACCTAAAGAAATGTTCAACATTCTTAGTCATCAGGGAAATGGAAATCAAAACAACCCTGAGATTCCACCATACAGCAATCAGAATGGCTAGGATCAAAAACTCAGGTGATAGCAGATCCTGGCAAGGATGTGGAGAAAGAGGAACACTCTTCCATTGTTGATGGGATTATAAGCTGATCTGAAAATCAGTCTGGCAGTTCCTCAGAAAATTGGACACAGTGTTACTTAAAGACTCAGCTATATCACTCCTGGGCATATACCCAAAAGATACTACAACCTATAACAAGGACACATGCTCCACTATGTTCATAGCAGCCATATTTATAATAGCCAGAACCTGGGAAGAAACCAGATGCCCTTTAACAGAGGAATGGATACAGAAAATGTAGTACATTTGCACAATGAAATACCTACCACTCAGCTATTACAAACAATGACTTCATGAAATTCTTTTTTTAAAATTTTTTTTCAAATCCAGTTTTTTAATAATTTTTTAAAAATTTTTTATTAGGTTTACATTTCCAATGCTATCCCAAAAGTCCCCCATACCCACCCACCCCCACTCCCCTAACCACCTGCTCCCCCTTTTTGGCCCTGGCATTTCCCTGTACTGGGGCATATAAAGTTTGCAAGTCCAATGGGCCTCTTTCCAGTGATGGCCGACTAGTTCTTAGGTAAATGGATAGAACTAGAAAATATCATCCTGAGTGTGGTAACCCAATCACAAAAGAACACACATGGTATGTACTCATTGATAAGTGGGTATTAGCCCAAAATCTCAGAATATCCAAAATACATGAAGCTCATGGACCACATAAAGCTCAAGACCAAAGTGTGGGTGCTTCAGTTTTTCTTAGAAAGGAGAACAAAATACTTATGGGACAAATGTAGAGATAAAATGTGGAGCAGAGACTGAAGGAATGGTCATCCAATGACTGCCCCACCTGGAGATCCATCCCATATACAGTCACCTAACTCAGATACTATTGTGTATGCCAAGAAGTACATCCTGACAGGAGTCTGATATAGCTCTTTTTTGAGAGGCTCTGCCAAAGCCTGACAAATACAGAGGCAGATGCTCGCAGCCAACCCTTGGATAGAGCATTGGGTCCCCAATGGCGCCCCACTGGAGGTGTTAGAAAAAGAACTGAAACAGCTGAAAGGGTTTGCAACCCCATAGAAAGAACAATAATATTAACCAACCAGACCCCTCCCCCCCAAGTTCCCAGGGACTAAACCACCAATCAAGGAGTACACTTGGAGGGACTCATGGCTCCAGCTGCAGATGTAGCAGAAAATGACCTTGTTGGGCATCAATGAGAGGAGAGGCCTTTGTTACTATGAAGGCTTGATGTCCCAGGATAGGGGAATTTGAGGGCAGGGAGGCAGGAGTGGGTGTGTTGGGGTAATCCTCATAGAAGCAGGATGAGGGGGCAGGGGGTGGGGGTTTCTGGCAAGGTGGGTGGGACTCTCAAAGAGGATAACATTTGAAATGTAAATGAAGGAACTATCCAATAAAAAAAATGTAAAAACAGTGGAGGCAGAAAAACTATATAGCCAGAAACAGTGAGTGATACCAAAAAACCCAGCTTTATCCAGCTATGACCGGGCAGAATGGACTCACAAAGACTATGGCAGCATACTCAAGAGCAGTACATATTCACAACAGACAAATTCCCCATATGGAGTCAGGAAAGTCAATACAAATTTCCTTTTGTAATCAAGAAACTATTCACAATTGGTACCTACTGGGAAAGAGAAAAATCAGCTTCAATAAACTGACTCTGAGTATAGCAGCCATAGTTAAGGACAGATTCCATGCACAGGAGTAGGTGGCGAACTCAGAACAGATTCCATCTTTTTTGTTTGTTTGTGTTCATTTTTGTTTTTGTTTTGCTCTTTTACTTGTGTTCCTTACGTTTTGTTCTGAGTAATTTTTTGTCTTATTGAGTTTTTGCTAATTAATTATGTTTTGGTCATTTATTCTTTCTTGTTTTTTTGTTATTTTTTGAAGGAGGGAGTATAAAAAAAGAGTCAGAAGTTGGGTAGGGAGAATGCCAGAGGGTTGTTGAGAGAGAATGTTATGGTCAAAGGATTTTGTATGTAACAAATACATTTTAAAAATTAAAAGTAAAAAAATAATAATTTTATTTTAAAATTATCAGCCAGCTACAACATTTAAAACTTTAGAAACTGACAGTAAACCGTCAAGTATCCGCTATTTGAACAGAGATCTTGTAATTTCATGTAATAATTTCTTAGAAAACGCATTCTATTAAGTTAAATGCATTTTATTACTCAAATACACAATAGTTTATTCTGATTTTTCCTCCATTACATAAACACAAATTTGAGAAAATCTAATATAGCCAGAGATGCCTAGTCTTGAAGAAGTCTAAGAAAAGTGTTCAGAAACATTAAAGGTATATATCAGAATGCAGTAAACAGAGAGTTTTATATGGATAATATCCACATCCCTTTCAAAATGAGGTAGCCTTTGTATATTCCTTTTTTTATCCATCAGCATTCAAGTACCCTCCACATAATCATGTTCCCTCTTTGATTAATATACTCTTTCCATCCCAAACACAGGACACACTCAGTTTTAAAGGTCAGTAACAATAGAAAACACTTCTTTAACTGTGAGCATTTAAGGGCCCCAGGTGTACAATACATCTGGGCTACTCCACTAGAGTGGGATAAACTACAGAAGAGAAATGTCTCTGAGATTATTTCATGGAAATGATTCATATTTCAAAACGAATTACTGCAAGTGAGTTCCTAATTTATTATTAGAATTTTTAACATAATAAAACAGCAAAGTTTAGTTCATAGTCCTTTTAGAATGATATATTTGAATCAAAACTAAGTAATGATTTCAAAATATCATTTCCTTTTCTTTGCTATCTTATTCATATAATAATAAACACTGGGTTTCTTAAAATCAATTTGAATACTTCTATTTTTCATGAGAAATCCAGTTTTATACAGCATTTTGAGTACGTTGAAAGAAAATATACATCCTACTCAGTGCCAGGAATACCAGTAGGAAAACTAAACCGAATACATGGTAGTCAATCAGTTTGTCTAATGCTAGAGAGGAAAATTACATACAAGGTTAACAAAACTATAACCTATATTAATTGGATCTCAGAGCAGAGAAAGATGATAAGGTTTGTATTCTAAACCATGTGACTAGAGTATTCTAGAGACTGAGAATTCGACTACACTGTAATACTGCAAAACATACTGTGAACCAATACTATAATTCACAAGATGAGGACGTTGTAATAAGACACTATCTTTTGGACTTTTTTCCAGCTGTAACATTTCAGGGCATACAATCACACTTTGTTTTACCATGTCACTAATAAGTGGATATTAGCCAATATATATATATATGTATATTATACATATTTATATATATATATAACCTAAGATACAGTCTACAGTATTCAGAAAGGTCAACATGCCTCAGTCCCATTTGGGAGGGAGAAGAAAGCAACCACAAGGGGGGAGGGAGGGAGGGGCCTGGGAGGGAAAGGAAATGGGGGGCATGGCAGGGGGAAGAGGAGACCATGATCTGGTATTGGGTGGGGGAAAAGGACTGCTGCCCTGAGGGCCATCAGAAAGAATGGAAACAGGCAATCTCTGGAGTTAGGAGGTTTGGAGGACCCTCCAGAATGCACCAGAGATGAGAGAAGTGAGAGACTCTCAGGACTCAAAGGGAATGGCCCTAGATGAAGTGCCCTACAGAGGGTAGAAGGAACTTGTAGAGTCTACCTCCAGCATAAAGACAGGGTATCAAGTGAGGGATGGGGTTGCCATCCCACAATCAAAACTCTGACCCATAATTATTCCTGTCTGAAAGAACTGCAAGGATAAAAATGGAGAAAAGACTGAGGGAAAGGAGGTCCAGTGACCCAAATTGAGATCCATCTCAAGAGGAGGCTCCAAGGCCTGACACTAATAAGGAGGCTATGGGCGCTCACAAAAAGGGACCTAACATGACTGCTCTCTGGAAGACCCAACAAGCAGCTGAAAGAGCCAGATGCAGATATTTGCACCCAACCAATGAACAGAAGCTGCTGACTGCTGTAGTTGAATTAGGGAAAAGCTGGAAGAAGCTGAAGAGGAGGGCTACCCTGTAGGAGAACTAGCAGTCTCAATTAAACTGGACCCCTGAGATCTCTCAGACACTGGATCACCAACCAGGCAGCCTACACCAGCTGATAGGAGGGCCCAAACACATATATAGCAGAGGACTGCTGGGTCTGGGTTAAGTCAGAGAAGATGGACCTAACCCTCAAGAGACTGGAGGTCCCAGGGAGTTTAGAGGTCTGATGTGGTGGAGATGCGGTGGGGACATCCTCATGGGGACAGAGGGCAGGCAGGAAGTATGGGATGTGGAACAATCTGAGGGAGGACCAGGAGGGGAATAAAATCTGGAGTGTAAAAAAGAAAAATAATAATAATAAATAGAAAATAAATAGTATACATGTTTCTGTACACACTTTATTTGTGAAATTAGTTAACCTGACCCAATGTGTCAAAATTTAGTACATAGTGCATTCTGTCCTCAGAAACTGCAAAAAATCTGAAATTTGATGAAAAATCCTAAATCCAAAAAAAGTGCATCTTTTTAATGGAACTAATGACAACACAAAAATTATTGAGACAAAGAAAGAAAAGTACCATGGATGATAAAATGTACAAAGTGACTGAAAAGCCAACAGAACACTTGACTCCGCTTATATTACATCAAAGGAACTACCTAACCTATAACGTAATTCAACGCTCCACATTGGATGCATTGGATGCTTTCCAAATTGCACAGGTGTGATCTCTTTGACTCAGACAGATATGATGCTGACAATGTAGTGAAGCAGGTGGAAAAATAGCCCATCTTATGACACTGTGTGAAGGCAAGAAAACGTTGATGACAAATTGATACGATTAATTGGACGTAGGATCATTAGGAGGTAAATAAAGTTTGCAGCCTTAACATTTGGCATCAGAACAGCTAAGAGAATCATTCAAGGAATAGTTGGTACAAAGAGCAAGCAGGCAGAGGGAGAGCCTTGGCTGGAAAGGACTTTTGAGTATTGTGAAATCTACTCTTGATGGATTCTGAGGAAAGAACAAATATTTACCTTGCTTCCTTCAACAGAATAGATATTTTCCAAACACGTATGTATGACTTTTATGTAATTAGTCTGACAGGTGTTGATGTTACCTTCATATTTATGGAGAGGAAGTCTTTCTAAATTGCTATAGAAATGGCATGATGAAGCAGTTATTGTGCTTCAGGTTTAGCTCATTGCACCCCTTTATTTAGAGTGCATGCTTGTACACATGAACGTAAAGTAGACTTGAAAACCTAAATTATTAGTGAATATCTAATATTTATTAATATTTATTAATATTTATTAAATCAATATTTATTAAACCAGAAATGATCTAATGGGAAAGTAAATGAAAAAAAAAAAACAAATAAAAATGTTCAAGAATAGGTCAAATGAACATATAAAAAATTAAACTGTATAAAATATGTTAAAATAATATCTAAAATACTTTCAAATTTTGGAAGAAAATGTTCAGGGAGAACTCGTTAACTATGAATTTTAAGGGAGAGTCAAGTGACTTCTTTCCAGATCATTAAGGGCTGTTTTTACTCTCTTCTATAGCTTTTCTCCTAATTGCTTTTATAAACTTAAACAATCTCCTTTTAGATTTTTTTGGGGGGGTGGGCAATGAAATTTAGATACTTCATTTAAAAAAATCTCATAAAAAAACAACGTCCAGGTATTTATTATAATACCACTTTTTTTGACATAAAATCTCGTAGAAGTAATTTCTTAGTTCTGAAACTAAGACCTGAAACACCACATAAATCTTTGAAAGACCGCCATTTCTAATATGTTAAAATTTAATTGTTAATTTATTCTTGGCTGTTTTATAAATAATAACTGAAGAATCTCATTTATTTATTTATTTAGTTTCACCATTGGTATGTGTGTGTGATGTGCATGCATGTATATGTGCATGCATATATGCAGATATGGGCTGTTAAATACATGTTCGTATGCATGTATGTGGAAGCCCAAGGTTAACATCAAATATCTTCTTTGTTATGAAGCTAAGTCTTTCACTGCACCTGGAGCACATTGCTTTTACAAATCTTTCTAGCCAGCCTGCTAGGCCTCTGTCTCTAACTTCCAGGTGGCTCAATTGTAGAAAGTCTGCCATGCCTGACTAAGTTTTAGATGGGTTCTAGAGATACAAACTCTGGTTCTCATGCTTTCATGGAAAGTACTTTTCCTGATAAGCTGTTCTCAGAGCCCTGGGAATAATGTTTTTATAGATGCTGTATATAACACTGTGTCCTGATTTGACTTGAATATGTGCGGTGGACTACGTAAGTAAATAAAATTTTGATCCTTAAATGAACTCTATGTGCTATATAGTATTTGGTCTGAGCATTTTTTTTGCAAACTACTTTAAACAAATATATGAGGAAAATCTATAATTGATAAATTATTTTTTTTTCTAAAATGAACAAGATGTTAAGGTCTGAGAGAAAATGCTTCTGTGTTCATGAATGTGCCCACTTTTTCCCCAGAGTCTTTACTGCTTAAAGCAGCAGAAAAGCTCTTTGCAGAATCCAGAGATACACTTAAAAGTTCTTGTTGGGTGTTTTGAAGTAAGAGATGCTCAATTTCTTCTTCCTGGATGCCAAGCAAAAGCCAATGTACTACATAGTGAAGACGAGACAACATTTTTTACTCAGGGTTAATATGAAAATAATTCCATATATAGCAACTAGTGGAAAGAATGGAAAGAACGTTGATGCATTTAGAAAAAATAAGCATAAAAGCAATAGAAATAGAAATCTATAGAGTAACTGAATGTAATAAGATTGAATAATTGAATGTAATATTTAAATATAGCAAATTGAGTGTAATGTAATAAGTAAATGAATTGAATAAAAACTAATGAGACATCAAAATAACTGATAATGGATGAAAAAGCAACCAGAAGTAGAGTAAGGGAGCTGGAGCTATTCAATCAGCCGTAAGGTGTGTTTAAAGCGTCAGGGAATTACCAGGTGATGCAATCCCATAGCAAACTTTCTTATCCGGCACCTCCACTCCTTTATAACAACTTTCCTCAGCAGGTATCCGAAGGCTCTGTAATCTTGAGCATTTTCTTGTCTCCAAAGCAACTTCAATGTTACAGCTTCTTGTTCTAAAATGTCTGGGATCCACACATGATCTTCTGGGTTCCTCCAAAGACTTGGGTCACACCTCTACCTTTGCCCTCTGTAGCACTCCAGGGCTCTGATTGACCCCACTCCACTGCTACTGCTGTTCTTGGTGGCCATTCTATGGTACTGGCATTTCCAATATGCTGAGGTTTTCTGCTGCAACTAGGCTTCTCTGATAGCCTCTCATAGACTCTATTCATAGTGCCAATGCTCAAATTCTTTGCATGACCCCTTGAATGAATCCTGGGCCATCAACTGCAATTGAGTCTGTGCCTTCATCAATGGCCTTTCATGGCCTCTCACAATGCTGGGCCTCAGCTGCTGTCAATGACCCCTCATCCCTTCAAAATCAGTACCACTTGGGTAATTTTTACACATTACCAAGTCTAGCTGTAGCATGCAGTACAACGTTGAGTATCTCTGAAACACAGCTTCTTTGTGCTCTCAGAAAACACTTCCCAGAAGATTTCCTCTCAGTGATGCTGGTCTTTTCTTAATCGCCTAATTTCTTAGCTCCAGCTAGCCAGCATCAATTATCTCAATAAACGACTGACTAATTATGTCACACTTGACAAATATTTTTAAGTAAGAATGACAGTACAAATTTTTGTTACATAAACAGAAACATTTAAGTAATGTGAAAAAACCAAATGACTATTTCATTAAGAAAAAGTAATTTTATGGTTATGAAAAAATTAAAGTAATATCATAGAAAAATAATTAGCTTAGTTTCAAACATTCATTGAAAGAATAAATATTCAAACAAAGGGCTCCAGTCAGTTTTGCACAAGAAGTATTGATATTGATATGCTGTTACATTATTTGTTAAAGGATAAAATGCTATAAGATTATGTAGAGCTAATTTATAAATTTGATTTAATTGAAAAATCCATAGATTGATAGACTCAGTAATTATATTCCCAAGAAACAACTCTTCAGATACAATAACACCACCATACAAAGGTATTTTTAAACTAAATACTTTGTCAAATTTGATCCCACCATTGTTACAGCTAATATGGAGCCATACAACCCTCCTTCACCAAATGGAAATGAAATGACTATAATAACATGGAATTTTATATAGCACTGTTTTATACTTTGCTCAACCGATATGAAACAATTGATTCATTTGATGACAATTCTCAATAGAGCTGCATGAGAAAGTACAGAGAGAAATTAATACAAGCTTCCCTCAAGTTGAAAATTTAGGTTGTTTTCCCCATAATGAATGCTAGGTTCCACGTGATGTGACCATGGGGGAATATTATTGAAGATAAAATTCCCCCTCCTTTTCGTTGGCTGTCTTGGTCAAAAACAGAAAATGAGCTTTTTGTTGAACACAAACTTATCAATGAATAAACTATTACTTTTGAGTCAAATTCTAATTTTCCATCTTTACCACTTACTTGCTGAAAAAATTCCCTGGTCTAATTCCATGTGGCCTCTCCTCTGAAGCTGGATAAATATTTACTGTGTACAGCCTATCTTTCATGTCTCCGAGGAGTTGTCATACCCATAGAAGCCTTGTTAGTTTATGTGAGTGTGACGGGTCCTGCAAGGGTTTGAGACTTTTAATTTCTTTTACCTATGACATAACAAGTATTAGGAATTTCTCCAGCATCCTTTTCAGTTTTCATATTAAAAACAAAAAATGTGTCAGTAGAGGGCCTGGGTGGTTCAGCAGTTAAGGGCACTGGCTACTCTTCTCTTCCTAAGTTTGATTACCTGAACTCACAAGGCAAGTAACAAACAATCATTGGACATTCCAGTTCTAGAGGATTCTTACGTCCTTTTCTGGCCTTCCAAGGCAGTGCATAATACACATACATACACACAACATATACATACATGAAAATTACCTGTACACATAACATGAAAATAAATAAGCCTAAAAGAAAAATAAAACTTGAAAAGGGGGGTCCATAGTTATCTTGTTAAATTATCACAGGGAGGGTATTTATTGTTCTATAAAATGTATGAATTCCATTTGTTGAAGTAACAAACACTTTGTTTCAAAGGGCAAAGAAAAAAGGTAAAAGCCTCTCCAGTGTTCTTTAAAGAGTTTACCATGTGAGAACATGAATGGCTCTGAGTGATGTCTTATTTAATGTATCATAATGAAAAGAAAGCAACATTGGATACAAATAACTTAGACTTCACAGCCAATAGGGAAAGCCATTGACTGTGGGATTGTACTGTATTGCCCATTCTTCCAAAGGCATGTGCAGACAGTGGTAGTAGTGGAAAGAACCAGGCCTGCTGAAATGCACGGTCTTCTATTGCATCTTACCTTTTGAAACAATTCAGAAATCCACAAGCTACATGATATTATGTTATCCAATATAACCTTCTCTATATAAGCAAAATGACTTCTGTGATAATCTCTGAGGTATCTCACCTAAAATTCTGAGTGGTTCACAATGCCTTATAAAATGATTACTAACTTTTCAAGGGCTGCTAGTGAAAAGAGGTTATTCATACCTGTCAGTACTTGAATTGTGCCTTTTAAAGATTATTTGATACTGCATGTGTTCCTTGCTATTTGTGCATATTTTTCTATCTAAAATATTTCAGTGTGTCAGCTATTTAATAGCACTGGTTAAAAATATCTTCTTAATAATTAACAAAATATCCTAATATTATTACCTGAAATAAATCTTTAATGAAGTGTACTATTGTAATAATTGCAATCATTAATTTGATCTGCTAGGTAAGAGAGTGCCAGACATTAGTGTCAGCACATAGCAGAGTATTGTGGTGAGCACATCTGACAAAGCGTTGCCAAGTTAGGACAGCAATGGAAACATAGGTGACAGTTGTACTCAGAAGATTTGATCCTCCAGGTTTCGAAGACAGATTTGTTTTTTCTCATTCAAAGCTACATTGCAACGATTCAAAGGAAAAAAAAAATCCAACAGTGGCAAAGGACTATAGGACCAGAGAGGCAAACAGATCAGAAGTTGACCTTAGATTTTTATTTATGGCAAAGAGAAGATCTTAGTATGGCCTCTGAAAAAATATACTATCTTAACATCCTTGGAAGAATACATTGATTTCTTTATGTGTCCTAATGAACATATGCACTTAGTACCTAAAACTGAAATGTTCCTCTCCAAAGAAAAGACAGGGACAAAAGTGCTACAGAGACTGAAGGAAGGGCCATCCCGAGACGGCCCCACCTGGGGATCCATCTGGTCTGCAGATGCCAAACCCAGACATTGTTGCTGTTGCCAAGAGGCGCTTATTGACAGGAACCTGGTATGGCTGTTCCCTGGGAGGTTCTGCCAATACCTGACAAACACAGATGTAGATGCTCACAGCCAACCATGGGACTGAGCTCAGTGGACTGGAGGAGCAGAGGGGGATTGCAACCCCATAGGAAGAACAATGCTGGTTGGCTTGTTCATAAGGACCAGACCACCAACCAAGGAGTGTACAGGGAGGGATCCATGGCTCCAGATACATATATAGCAGAGGATGGCCTTGTCTGACATCAATGGGAAACGAGGCCCTTGGTCCTCTGGGGTTTTGATGCCTGAGAGTAAGGGGATGCAGGAGCTGTGGGACAGGAGTGGATGGGTGGGTGGGGAAGCACCCTCATTGAGGCAAAGGGGAGAGGGTAGATAGGATAGGGGTGTGTGGAGGGGCATCCGGGAAGGGGGATATCATTTAAGAAGTAAATGAGTGGAATGATTAGCAACAATAACAACAACAAAATAATGAATAAAATAATTCTTTAAAACAAACAAACAAACCTAAAACTGAAATATTTATGCTTGTGAGGGACTTAAAAATTATAGACAAAAAATGAAGACAGATCTGAAATCATTCTGTGATAACTGAGCACAGGAATGTGAATACAGCCAGTCTTGTGGAAATGGAAAAAAATGAAGATTTTTTAATGCTAACTTATTTTCATGAGTAAGAGAGTGTCACACATAACCTATAGGCATGAGAAAGAACCCCAGAGGTATTTATATGAAATATGATATTTCTACTGCTAAATGCCAATCCACTGGAGAAGAGATCTTGTAGGCCCTGAAGGGTTAATACTCCTCCCAAAGTAACTAACAGCTAGTGAGTCTGATACAGGGGGGAATAGAGCTCAATTTCTAATATGATTCGGTCTAAAGATAATTAGAAGGCTTAGTTCCATCCCTAAAACCCTTCCAGAACTCATGTGAATTTGCTGGAGTGCTAATGGACTTGCCTCATCATAATTCCAGTTTGAACTTTCTTTTGCTAAGTTATTTTGTATTCATCAAAGATGAATTATTGCAACAATGTAGTGCTTAATTTCCCTTTGTCTCAAGAACATCATGTGACTTCTGATGTTGTCAGTGATTGCTTTTATATTTAGTCACACTGGGTTCAGTCCCCACAGACTACTGAAGAGCAGCTAAGAACAAATGGACATAAGAAGAGAAAAAGGATGAAAGGGACTTTAAAGAAAATCCAGTCAAATAGTGAGGGATTAATTACTTTGTCACAGACAAATGAAGGATAAACAACTGAATGAAAGCCTTGTCCTTTTTGGCTTAGTAAAATGTTAGCATGGGAAGCCCTTTCAGTTTGTTCAGATCACTCTCTGTGCTTTTCTAAGTGGAGATTCTGAAATGCCCATTGCAGAACAATAGTAAAATATAAAATTGTAAACTAAATTTATTAAGTCACTTTTCCTTACCTTTCCTATTTACTCTTATTTCAGTCATATCATTTTACTTAACCATATCTCTGTCTCCTAGTAGCCAATATTTAATTCCATTTGGTCCTACCTACTATCACACATACACAGAAACACACAGAGATGGGGGGAGAGAGGGGGCGGGAGGGAGAGGGAGAGAAAAGAGAAGAGGGGAGAAGAGAGAGACAGAGAGATATAGAAACAGAGAGATTAGAAACAGAGAGACAGAGAATAAGAGGGAAGAGGAGAGAGAAGTAGAGGAGGAAATAGATAGATCGGTAGACAGATGGATGGATAGATAGATAGATAGATAGATAGATAGATAGATAGATAGATAGATAGATAGATAGATAGATGGATAGATGGATAGATGGATAGATGGATAGATGGTTAGATGGATAGATAGAGAAATAGTCTTCAGAAACACCTCGTTTGTGTGTAAAGAGCCTAGTTTTCCATTACTAGAATAAACATAATGATGTAGTTTACCTTTCTTATTGGCCAAGATTATTGTGATGCTAAGTGTGATATAAAACACATGAAAATACTTTGGTGTCTCTAGATAATTATTTTATAGCAGTCTACCTATTTTTGTATCCACGGATGTAGAACATCCATGGCTGGAGAATATCAACTCTTTACAGCCCATAAAAGTATAACTTCTTCATGGGTTCACACTAAATCTCAAGGTATTAAATAATGATGAGTTTAACAACCATGAACTTTGATTTGGCATCTCAGTTAGCAGAGAGCTCATATGTGCTCAACATCAGTGGCAATTTCCACTCAACATCAGTGGCAATTTCCGTAGATAAAACACCTGTAGGTTTTTCATTTTCAGTGAGCTTCCTTTTTCTATTGTGCTTTGTATTATTGTGTGGTAGCTTTTCCTGTCACTTTGCTAATCCTCAATTGGTTTGTTCTCAGCTAACATGCTGAAGGCTACAAAGGAGCCATTTACCCTACCAAATTCTTTTTTTTTTTATTACGTATTTTCCTCAATTACATTTCCAATGCTATCCCAAAAGCCTCCCACATCCCCCCCACTCCCCTCCCCACCCATTCCCATTTTTTGGCCCTGGCATTCCACTGTACTGGGGCATATAAAGTTTGCCTGTCCAGTGGGCCTCTCTTTCCAGTGATGGCCGACTAGGGTATCTTTTGATACATATGCAGCTAGAGTCAAGAGCTCCGGGGTACTGGTTAGTTCATAATGTTGCACCTACAGAGTTGCAGATCTCTTTAGCTCTTTGGATACTTTCTCTAGCTCCTCCATTGGGGGCCCTGATATCCATCTAATAGTTGACTGTGAGCATCCACTTCTGTGTACCCTACCAAATTCTTAACATTAAAAGGGTGAGGTGGTGATGCCCAATTCTGAACATGAGAATTAAGAACGATGTGAATGATAGCCTTGATTTGAGCTCAGTTCCCTCTTGTGAGCTATGGAAGACTGCTTTAAGGAGACGGTACAGTGCTCCACTACTCCAATCTCCTTTCATTCTCCGGCTTCTGGGGAGTACCAAGGCCTCTTCTCTTTGTTTAAGATCACTCCCAGGATTCTCCTAACAGACTCTCCAGGACCCTTGTCTCTCTAAGAAATCCATTTCTTTCCTTTCCCTTCGAGATTTCAAGGACCTTTCAACCCCTTCTCATGTGAGCTGTGTCTACCCCTAACTCCTTCCAGTCCTGCTCTGAGTTATCAGTTTCTGTCCCATTCTCCCACCATGGGTCTTCTTCCATTTTGTTTGTATTTATTAGAGAAGTGGAGAATTTCCAATTTATTTGAAGAGAAAAGATAAGAAGGGGAGGTGTTTTCAAAAACAAACATGTCTTGTTTAATCATGATGCATATTCAGAGTATTGAAATGAGCATGTGCTGTAGAGAAAGAAAATGAAAACTAGGCTCAGGAAAATGAAGTTTGTAGCATGGAAGACTCAGCAGAGATCTAAACACATCTCTCTTGTTCACCTACTGGAATCTGAATCCCAAACTCACACATAAAACCTATTTGAAATCTATCTTTCTTTCTTTCTTTCTTTCTTTCTTTCTTTCTTTCTTTCTTTCTTTCTTTCTTTCTTTCTTCCTTCCTTCCTTCCTTCCTTCCTTCCTTCCTTCCTTCCTTCCTTTCTTCCTCCTCCTCCTCCTCCTTCCTCTATTTTCAATGATTTCCTTCACTCCCTAAGATTGGCTGTCCTGAGAATTGTTCTGCTCTCGGACTTGGAGATTTGCCAGCCTTTGCTTTTTAAGTATTGGCATTAAAGGCATGTACCACCATGCCTGGACCTAAGCTCTTCTTTAATTCCTTTTCACAAATTGGAAGCTTAGCTTGGTGGGGTCTTGCCCAGAGATCACTACTGTTTTACTCCAATTCTTAGTCTGTTTAATCTACTTAAATATGGGGACTCAGCTCCATTCTACTTCCTGGTTCCCCATTTCTCCTCAGTCCATCATATGTTTTGTATTTTTACTTGCTCAGCTTTCTCTTTCGCATTATAAATCTACAAAACAGTGAAGACTAATAACCATAGGACAGAGTCAATTCTAGGTTGTTTTGAGATTTCCTCTGCTATTGGAATTAATCCAAAACGCTTCAATTTAGCTTCAGTCAAATTTTACAGACAGGGGCAAAAGCCACATTCTTTGCCAACATATTACAAGAACAGGCTCTATGTTACATACTAACATTCTTCTCCCTAAAACCTCTGCAGCTAGACCCCAACAGTTTAAATCACCCTCAGCACCACTGCCTTTCATGTCCCTAATAACATGACTTATTGAGCCCACCTCAAAGCATATTGGGTTAAAGTGCATAAAGTCGGAGTGTTTTTTATAGTCTGGAGAAAAGTGTGATAATCATATTTTCAGCTTTGAAAGTGAATTTTTGAGGTATACAGAAAGCCAAAGTAAAAGAATAAATATCAAGTAACTAAAATAATTAATGCAAGTAGCACATAGACAGACAGATATAGTCAAGATCATCTTACTGCATACACAAAAGATCAAGTAGAAATTTAGTAAAGAAACCCACTTAGGACAGCCAGCTAGGGTTCCAATATCGATAATACTGAATAGATCAGTGTGTTCCTTCTGGAGAAGTTTCCAACTGCAAAGTAGTTGCAGCAGATAGACATAAAATAATCAAATCAATAGATACAATAACTAAGAAAGTTGGAACAGTCAGTTAATGTCTTGATTGGGCATTTACTCCATGCACAATTTTCCCACGACTAAACCAATCGTATTGCAGGTGATTTTATATTATCAGGTCTACAAGAGTTATAAATATTGGAAACACTTTTCTTTCTAACCATTTTCAAGTGCATAAGGTTTCACTCTGCAAACCTTCATGAGCATCTGCCTATTGTTTCTCTTTTCAGGGTTTAGCTCCCAAACCTTTTTGTAAAGAGTGCATTTAATCCACTTATATTTAGTTTAATATATTATCTTGGTTACTCTTTCTCCAATAACACTTTGTCTCTCTGTTTTTTATCCTATAAACTAGGTTGGTTAATGGGGTTGTAACTAGAAATTTTTGTCTCTATATTTCATCTTCAATTTGGATTTTTTTCCTAATATAAACTATGTGTTTAGTTTTTCAGTTATTATGTTCTAGGTTTTTTTGTATTATATCATTTTGCTTATAGTGAATACATTAGTGATAACGCTCTGATTTATGACTTCTTGTATATATTTTTTCTTTTCTAAGTACTTCTTAATAATTGTTTTGTTTTGTTTTTTGGATACACTGTCACAACAAAATGCTATAATGTCCCTACATTGGGTTAGTTTTCTTTATTCTTTGCCAGGAATTGTGAAATATTTACTGCCAATTTTCAGCCATAAAACAACTCAGGCTGTATGTTCTCACTTCTAATACCTGGATAATTTTAATACTTTTTAGTGTAATTGTAAGGACTAACTCTGATGCTGTTTTAAGTTGCTCCTGTATTAAGAAGATTGTATTTACTAAGTAATTTTAAGCTATCAAATTGAAGGAATAAAACGACTGCTACCCAGTTCTTTCCTTATCTTGTTTATAGGTGAATAAACCCACTTTGTACTCAATCCCAGGAAGACTTGGGATTTCCACAGGACATGGTGATGTGCTTTTATGCAGCTGTCTTTGCCACGGGAGTACTTATGCTATACAATAAGAAATCTCTGGGAGAGCTCACAATTCAATCAGTTTGCTGCCACTGTCTGTCTTTATCAGCACCCTGTCATTCTCAGTGCCCCACTTTCCTCTGTTATTCTCTCCACCCTGTGGTCTTAATCATTCTGTCCTCCTGGTTTCTATTGACCTCAAAATGGACTTCTGGATTTTATCTGTTTTGCTGCTGTCCATTACAAAGTAGATAAACACAAATATTATGTTAAGCTAAAAAGACCAAACAAAGGACTTTACTCTGTATAGTTCTGCTTGCAGAAGATGTCCAGAGAAGGTAAGTCTACTGATTTAGAGTGTTAGTAACTCCCGGACTCTATAGTTGCTGGCAGAATTTGATGGAAAAAGGCATAAGAAATTTCCCTAGAGTGAAGCAAATGTGTAAATGTATGTACTTATGGTTACATGATATTTCTGAACATTTCACTCAAAATATTAAACATTATTATATTTGATCAGTGTGTGACATGTATATTATACAACAAATAGCTACTTAGAGAAAAGAGGTGTACTGTAATATCAGCTACTCAAGAATTTGAGGAAGAAATGTCAAAAATGCAAAGCCTAGTTGGACAACGAAATGATCTCAAGGCTACTCTATGCTAGAACTAAAAACTGAAAAGTGGCCTGGGGGATACTGCTTGGCCTCCTGAACTTTCTCTTTTTATCTGACTTAGAATACAGAGGAAAGAGTTGGAATTTTAGTACTTTCAGAGGACCAACAAGGAAACAACGTCCATGTCATACACAGCAGGAAAGAGAGGCAGCATGGGATCCCTTGTCAACATGCTGAAACCCATACAATTCTGTCCTAGGAGCCTCCATATCACCATCTGGACATTTTTTTAAGTGTGAGAAAACAAGTACTTTCCCCAATTTTGTTTATAACACATATTGTGTCAATGTATATGATTCTCCTAAAAGAGGGAGCAGTATTTCATCTTGGATGCAAAACTGTTTGCTTACTCATCAGTTCAAGAAGTTCTGGTTTTTCTTCTTGGGAAATTATGAATGAACATATCAAAAATGTTTTCATGAACGTTTTATCCTTATATAAGTTTAATTTCTCTTGAAATGGAATGTGGTAGTTTGAATAATAATTAATTCCATAAGCACATATATTTTATCATTTATTCATCAACTAGTGAAACAGCTTGGGAAAGATCAGGAGAGATGGCCTTGTTGGAGTAGGTTTGCATTTTGGAGAAGGTATATCAGCAGATATGGGTTTGGTGTTTCAAAATTCTATGTCATTTCAGTATACGTCTCTCTCTGCCTGGAGCCGAGATCAGGAAGTAAAGCTCTCAACTGTTGCTCTTGTGCCATGTCTGCTTTCTGCTATGATTGATGATCATGAACTAACCCTATAAAATTATAAGCAAGCCCTCAACTAAATGCTTTCATTTATGAGAGCTTTTTGGTCATTATGTTTCATCACTGCAATAGAACAACAGCTGAAATATAAACTTATTGGTATGTGGCTATTTCCAATTGTCAAATTATTTCCCAAACAAGCTGCTGTAATTTTCATCTTTCAGATATATTATTCTGCATTCTTCCCACAACTTGGTACTTTGGATTTTAATAGACAATTTTAGCTCTGCATTAGAACTTTGTTATGGTTTTAATTTCTAACTTTCTAATCATGAATATTGTTGAGGGCCACTTCCATTTTTTTTTTGATAAAAATAAATTAATCAGTTATATCTAGAGTAAAATCCAGAATGTTTAACACTGACAGTACAGATGACAAACCTACCAGAAAGGATGGACATGGAACTCAGTAGCTATAGCAAACACTGATTTCAGACAACGATTTGAACATAGCTGTGTTTACTCATCAATATTGATACAGATTACATGATTTTACTTAGACACGGATGTAATTATGGCATGATTCCTAGATGTGGTCTTTAAGGTGGACAATGCAAAATACATCTATGTGAAATGTGCCGGTGTGGGCCTACAAAACTACATATCTATAATTTGAGTGTTTACTACTAAATTTTTATTTATAACTAACATGTGACTTTTCAGAATTATTTTGAGAAGCTGTAACAGTAAGCTTAAACATTTTGTTTTTTGATGTGTCAGCAAAAATTGGTGAGAGAAGTTTAAACCTATGCCAATCTTACTACAAAAATTTACCTTATTAGTAGATAGAGTAATGTGTATTATCTTTTCTATAAATTTTCAAATCACATTTCTTCTTACATGTTTTTAAAAAGTGCTTATTGAAAATTCACACATACACAAAACCTGGGATCAAGAGGTCTGTAATCTCTGATGGCAATACCCTAACATAGAACAAACTCAAGAGCATTTTTACTATATATCTGAATGGAGGAAATATTTTATAGGAACTCAGAAGACAAAAGTGAAATCTGAGATGATTTATAAAACAGTTGAATGACATAAATAAATAAAGTGGATATTAGCCTATGTACTGGCTAGTTTTGTGTCAACCTGCACAAGCTGAGTAATCACAGAGAATGGAACTTCAGGTGAGGAAATGCCTCCATGAGATCCAGTTGTAAGGCATTTTCTCAACTAGTGATCAAACAGTGAGGGCCCCTTGTGGGTGGTGCTATCTCTGGGCTGGTAGTTTTGGGTTCTATAAGAAAGCAAGCTGAGCAAGCCAAGGGAAGCAAACCAGTAAATAACATCCATCCATGGCCTCTGCATCAGCTCCTGCTTCCTGACCTGCTTGAGTTCCAGTCCTGCATCCTTTGGTGATCAACAGCAATGTGGAGGTGTAAGCTGAATAAACCCTTTCCTCCCCAACTTGCTTCTTGGTCATGATGCTTGTGCATGAATAGAAACCCTGATTAAGACAGCCCCAAGGCTCAGAATACCCACATTATGACCCACAAACTGTATGAAGCTTAAGAAGAAGGAAGACTGAAGTGTGAATGCTTCCATCCTACATAGAAGGGGGAACAAAATAATCACAGGAGAGGGAGGGAAGAGAAGGGGAGAAGGGAAAAAAGGTGGGGCAGGATCAGGTATGAGAAGGGACAAGAGAAAAGTACAGAGAATCAGGAAATTGAATAGAAATATGTAGCATTGGAGGATGGGAAACAGGGGTAGCCAAAATCAAGTCCCAGACACCAGAGAAACAAGGGGCTCCAAGAACCCAACAAGGACAACATTAGCCTAAATGCTCAACAAAGGAGAGATAGAACCTATAGAGATAACCTTCATTAGCTAGGCATGGTCTCCAGTTGAGGGATGGAGCCACCCACTCATCTCAAATTTTTAACCCAGCATTGTTCCTGTCCAAATGAAAGGGAGGAATAAAAATTGGAGCAGATACTAAGGAAAGGTCATCCAGAGACTTTCTGAATTTTCTATAGTTTCTCTTGCTGTTGGCTTCTAATTTTGTGACATTGTTGTCAGTCTCCTCATCCCATCCCCCCTCCAATTAATCTCTATGAGGGTACTCCTCCACCCACTCATCTACTCCCTCCTTACCACTCTAGCACCCGCTTATGCTGGGGCATCAAGCCTGCACAGGACCAAGACCAAGGGCCTCTCCTCCCATTGCTGCCAGATAAGGTCATCTTCTGCTATGCATGTACCCAGAGTCAGGGATCAACCCATGTATGCTCCTTGGTTTTTGGCTTAATGTCTGGGAGCTCTAAGGGGTCCAATTAGTAGATACTGTTGTTCTTCCTATGGGATTGCAATCTCTCTCAGTTCCTTCAGACCTTCCCTAACTCTTCCATATGGGTTCCTAGCCTAAGATTAATGGTTGGCTGTGAGTATCTGCATCTGTATTAAATAGGTGCTGGCAGAATCTCTCAGAGGACAGCTGTGCCAGCCTCCTATCTGCAAGCACAATATGGCATTAGTATTACTGTCAGGCTTTGGTGTATACACATTGGATGGAACCCCAGTTGGCCTTTCTATCTCTGCTCCACTTTCGTCCCCACAATTCCTTTAGACAGGAACAATTCTGTGCTAAAAAATGTTGAAGATGAGTAGGTGGCCTTTGCCTCAGCTAAAGGCCCTGTCTGTTTACTGGAGGTGGTCTCTTCAGGTTCCATCTCCCCATGTTGGAACATTTTGGCTAATGTTATCTCTATTGAATTTGGTTCAGTGGGCTATGCTGAGTGTTAGTCTGTGACAGGGCAGCAGCATGATGGGAGTAAGGGGATGTGCAGAAATATATTTTTTTGCCAGTTGTGGTGGTGCATGCAAATAGGATTTGCTAAAGGAGGCAGAAACAGGAGAATCAGGAGTTTGAGACTACATGTGATTTTTTTTTAACCCGTTCCTCTTTAAGTTATTTTTGTCAGATAATCTGCCACAGAGAGGAGAACACTAATTAAATTATCATGTGTACCAAACCTGGAACCTACACAAAAAGTTAACAGCAGGATATTAGGACAGTCAACATGAATAATGGAGGTCATGGTGCTCAGTAGATTAAGGCTATCAATGCAGTAGTATTGAAATGTCACTCACATAGTTTAGGTTAATTAAATAAAGTCTTTGGTCCATGTGGTTGTTTGAATAAAAATGACTCCCATAAGCCCTTAGGAACTAGCACTATTGTGGAGAGCCTTTGGGGTCCCCTTGGCAGGAATCTGACATTGGCCAAGGACAAGGAAATGGGCTTCAAGCAGGAATCTGACTTTAGGGTGTGACAAGAAAATTAGTTCAGGCAGGAATCTTAATCTTGGGGTGGAACAAAAGAAGTAGGCTTCAGGCATGAATATGACTTGTGGCTAGAATGACAAAATAAGCTGATACTTTGACCATCCTGATAAGCCCCTAGAAACGGTGAACTCAAGAGTGATCATGGAACTCTGTTTATTGTCTTGCTTGTTCCTCATTGTACTACCTGACCTTAATACTTGCATGTAATTAAAATGGTATAAAATCAGGTTGGGAAAAATTAAACCTGCCTTCAGTCTCAGCATTGACTGGAGCCATGCTACAATGTTGTCTAATTGTCTTTTTTTTTTTTTTCTTTCTAATCTTCACTCCTGTACTGAAGAACCTGTTGACTGATGAGCAGGCTTGGTCACACTATTAAGAGGTGTGGCCTTATTTGAATATGTATGGCTTTGTTGGAAGAAATCTGGCTCTGGGGGGTGGGCTTTGAGGTTTCAAATACTCAAGCTAACTAAGCCCAGTGTAACTCTTTCATGCTGCCTCAAAGTCTGGATGTAGAACTCGAAGCTACCTCTCTAGCACTATGTCTGCCCATATGCTATCATGCTTCCTAGCATGATGACAGTGGACTAGAACCTCTGAGCTACAAGCAAGCTCCAATTAAATGTTTTCTTTTATGATACTTGCTGTGATCATGGCCTCTCTATAAAGCAATAAAAACGATAAGACAATTCCCGTTCTAATCATCACATTGTTTTGAAGGAAGATATAAATCTAATCCATTGGGCTGTTGAGATAAGTTAGGTGGTTAAAAAGCTTGCTATCCGGACTGGCAATGACAATTGATCCCCGGGACCCATATGGTGGAAGTGAGAACCAACTTCTAAATGTTGTTCTTTGAACCTCCAAATGCTCTCTGCAGTGTGCACACCACAAGCGGGTACACATAGATGCACACAATCAGTTACCCTATTTTGAAATAAAGTTTGACATTTTGAGAACCCTGCAATTATTAGATGATAACAACTTTGTTAAATTGATTTTGAAACCTATGTGAGTATAAGATAAAATGTTTAGGGACAAATATAGCTCACAGGACATATTTATAAACCTTTATTTCGTGGAATTTTCACTAAATGGTCTATTATTTCTAGTTAGTGTCCAACGATATGTAGATTTTACATGCAGTTCTGAACAGGAGCATAAACAATAAATTTGAAATAGAAGTAGGTTGAGAGAGTGACCTTTTCAGTAATTCTGATAGAAGGCCATAAGCCAGGTGAAAGTGCCTTGAAGACTTTAAATAGCTTTCAAGATAAGAATGCTTATTATGATCTTGAAAAAAATAGCCTATGCAATCTGAAAAGCAATACCGTTTAAAATAAAATGTGTTGCCCTAATAACAAGGATCCTAACAAATTTGTGTTATCAAAAGAGATGTATCCTCATTAAGTTTGTCATTCAACATCTAATTGCCTTCCTTGCTTTCTGGAAATTTAGATCCTACTCTGATTATAAAACATTTTCTGTCCTATAGCTAATCAATTCATGGGCAGCTGCGCCCTAAAACACTATACATTTATAATTATAAAAATTTCATGCTGTGTGTGTTTTAAACTAATTTTGCAGTGCTATAAATGATGATAACTCAACTAAAATATTATTAAAATTAAATATGTAAAGTTAAACAGAACTCTAAACAAAACATTTTGTTTATACTGTTACAGCATCTGTTAGTCTAACAGACCCTTCTGTGTAATTATTGACGAGGTCTACATAACAGCTCTCTTACCACTAAATTAACTGAATTTTACAAAATACAGCAAATCTGTAATTGAAATATGTTTCTGAATTCTCACACACATGTAATGCAAAACTGAACGTATCATTCAAATGATGCACATAAAGATGAGGATGACTCAGGAGTCATCCCACAGCATGAGAAATACATCAACTATTGACACTGCTTTCTCACCCAGCATCCTCATGACTCAAATACTGCCAGTATAAACACTCCATCCTCTACACCTCTACACAGTGGAACGTCATAGTACTTCACATAATGTAAGTGCTGTCTTATGTAGCCTTTGTGTTTAATGGGGATACACTTTCACTGAGACTCAGTTTCTCCATTAAGCAGTCACATGTGATAGCTCTATTGATCCTTATTTTTGTGTCCTTAAAATGCAATTCACAAAAGGTGAAATTGAAATTGCCCAAAATGACCTACCTAAAGGGTCAGAAAGTCAATTGCAGGGGACAAGCAGGTGACATAAATGAGGGAAGCATGACAGAAATGAATTGATGATGGCTGTCAAGAATGATTGTGGGCACTGTGCTAAGCATCACATTGCGAAGTAGAAATCAGAAATTTGCATTTTAGGTAAAATATTCACAGTTTAAATGTTTTCAAATCTGCTTAAATTCCTTCCTCATATTGAGTGAGTCAAATTTAATATATATGTGAAACATCATGGTCCACCATAAAGAGACAGCTAGGAAAGCTGAGACCAAATTTCCAGTAAAAACTTTCCAGAATTAATATATTTTAGAAAAGTATGATACATATCATTGTCTACCCAGAAACAAATTTCTCATGAAAAAATGTCTCAACAATATTGGTTAAATATTTGTGTGAAGTCTTGGATTTGATAAAAGTATTTTTCCATATATTTGCTGGCTTATTCACAAAATATTTACTACAATATTTTCTGGCTTCAGGCAATAGGTATTTTTATTGTTTTATAAATTCCTTGAGAATTTCATGCGTTATGTTTAGGTTATGTTTAACCCCTTCCTCAACTCCTTTCAGACCCACTTCAATTCTGTACCTACTCAACTTTGTGAATATATATATATTCTTGAGGAGTGGGAGGGTGTGACCATTTATTCTGATTCTTGACTTGATTTTATCTGGCTTGAGCCTACCCAGGCTTTATGCATGGTGTCACTACTACTGTGAGCTCTCATGTACAGCTCCTCTAGCATGTTCAGAACCTGTTGTCTTGCCGTCATCCACTGCCTCTGGCTCTTACAATGTTCTGAAATGATCTATGAGCCTTGAGAGTAGGAGCTGTAATAGAAGTGTTTCATTTAGGACGAGCAATCCACACTCTCTTATTCTCTTTAGTTTAGGTCTCTATGTTCAATGTTGTTTGGTGGAAAAAAAAAACTTCATTAGTAAAATATGAGTTTAATGGTAAATCATTAGGAGTTGCTTTAATATTATGACTCTTTATCAGGCTAGTAGCAGAAGATTCTTCCTAGGGCCTATGACCTGTCTTGTCTCTTGAATTTTGATCCTGCTAATGGTGCCAGGGCTATATTCTACTACAAAACAACATTAAATGTAAGATTTTTTTTTTTGTTACAATGTATATCATGATGGGAATCATTCTTTCTTTGGACTTGGATATTATCTATAAGAACCAAGTGTGGGTGCTTCAATCCCAATTAGAATGGGGAACAAAATAATCAAGGGATACAGAGGGAGGGAGAGACAAGCGTGTGAGATCAAAGAGGGAAGAAAAAAAGGGTGGAGGAGGATCAGGTATTGGGGGAGAGAGGAGAGAAGCCCAGAGGGCAAGGAGAATGAATAGAAACATGCAGCAGTGTGGAGTGGAGAACAGAGGGAACCACTAGAACGGCTAAGACACCAGGGATATGGGGGGCCCCGAGAACCCAATGGACATTAGCCAAAATGCCCAACAGTGGGGAGATAGGACCTGAAGAGACCACCTTCAGTAGATAGACATGGCCTCCAGTTGAGGGATGGGGCTACCCACACATCTCAAAATTTTTGACCCAGAAATGTTCCTATCTAAAGGAAATGCAGGGGCAAAACTTGGAGCAAAGACTGAAGGAAAGACCATCCCACTTTGGGATCCATCCAGGAACAGACACCCAACCCCGACACTATTGCTGATGCCAAGATGTGCATTCATACAGGAGCCTGGCATGGCTGTCCTCTGAGAGGCTTTACCAGCAGCTGACTGACACAGATGTAGATCCTTACAGCCAACTACTGTACTGAGTCCTGGAGACCCCAGTGGAAGAGTTAGGGGAAGGACTGAAGGAGCTGAAGTAGAGCAGGTTAGTAGAGACTGCAGATCTTTGTAAAGGATTGCCCTCCTCCTCAGCTTCTTCCAGCTTTTCTCTAATTCAGCCACATGAGTCCCCAGTTTCTGTCCATTGGTTGGGTGTAAGTATTTGCATCTGACTCTTAGAGCTGTTTGGTAGGCCCCTCAGAGGGCAACCTTGCTAGGCTCCTGTCTATAAACACACCATAGCATCAGGAATAGAGTCCTG
This sequence comes from Mus musculus, assembly GCF_000001635.26. Taxonomy (NCBI): domain Eukaryota; kingdom Metazoa; phylum Chordata; class Mammalia; order Rodentia; family Muridae; genus Mus; species Mus musculus. The sequence goes on from NC_000085.6 coordinate 19,643,097, forward strand.
AGAGTCCCTCACCTTCCAGGTCTCTGGTACATTCTAGAGGTTTCCCCAACTCCTACCTCCTGAGGTACCTGTTTCCATTCTTTCTGCTATCCTTCAGGGCTTCACTCCTGTTCCCACCACCTCCAGACCTGATAATGTTCCCCTTTGCCCCTCCATGTCTCCTCTCCCATCTAAGTCCCTCCCTTCCTCTGCCCAACACCTCCACCCATGATTACTTTCTTCTCCCTCTTAAATGTGGTCAAGGTATCCTAACTTGAGCTCTGAAGGGAAAGTTTTGAGGAAGTCATCTCCTGTAGGGCTGAGTGCTCTAAATTTTCTCACTTTCTTCCCATTGTTACGTTGTGGGTCTGTGTGATAATTATGGTCCAGTGCAAAATAAAGCTCTGCTGATGAGGGTTGAGTGTTGTTATATAGTCTTATGGTACAGCAAGGTGTCACTAGGAGTCATGCTATTGCTATATTCCTTTAGCAAAATAATAATAGTATTTTTTTTCCTGGAACCCATGACCTTTAGGGTATCAGATTGTTGGCATCTTAATCAGTGTCAAGTAAGGCTTCCATTTCATGGAGTGGGCCTTTGATCAAAATGAAAACAAAAATAAAGTAAGAACAATAAAACAAATGAACAAAACAAAACAAAACAAAACAAAAACTAAAAACCAAGACCAAAACAAAAAGTTGGTTACTCCCTTTCCCTTAGTGCCACTATTGTGGTAGCCTATTTTTTGCACAGCTTGCTGTTGAAGGTCATATGAATTGTAAGTTTCAGAAGACAAATTTTAACAAAGTTGTAGATTTTATATGAATGTCAAAATCATCATTGTTAATATTATTATTTTTTATTTATGCATTTAGTTTCCTTGAGACTAATATTGCTATTTTCTCTATTTTTGTAAGGGCAGAAGCTTAGAATCTTCGGTTGACATGTCACTTATATTCACGAAACTACAAGTATCCTGGTAAAAATAGATTTCCCATAAGAATTGAGGAACTATATCCTTGGTCTGTGTTCACAGAATGCTGTATCCTATCTCACAGATATTTGCTCTGCCATGCTCATTGCCACTCTATTGACAATAATTAGAAAATGGAAACAACACAAATGTCCTTCAGTTAATGAGTGGAAATGAAAATACGGTTTTATATATATGTGTGTGTGTGTATGTGTGTGTGTGTGTGTGTGTGTGTGTGTATATATATATATATATATATAAATTTATATTTTAAATTTTAGTATATATTAATATATATATATATATTAAAATGAAATTTGCTGGTAAATGGGTCATGCTAGAAAATAATATACTGAGGAAGATAATTCAGACCCAGGGCAGAAATTGAAATGTTGCTCCTTATTTGTCAATCACACCTCTGAATGATTAGATACTAGTATATGATTTGGAGTAATTGCAGAAAGCCAAGAATGGGAAGAGTAACCATGATGGAGAGGTGAGCACTAGAGAGAAGCTTGGTAGAACACAGGAGCTATGAAAAATATAAAGTGGAAAGAAGAGATGTTATCTGGGGAGGGAAGAAAACAGATCACACTAAAAGAAAATGTGGGAGGTGAAATATGTGACAGTAGGGAGGATTGAAAAAATCATAGGGAACATGTTTTTCCACTTACTTAAAATTTCGTATGCGTGTATTTGTGTATAATAAGTATATGGCAAATATCTCAGAATTCCAGAAATTATTAGTACTAAATATGTTACACATTTATCTAGCAAAAATTCATGACTAAGCTAAATTCTATAAGTATAATTTAAACCCTTTTCTACTTTCTAAGTATTGCCTCATTTAAGACTTTGCATATGTGCATTAAATTCCATGATAAGCTTTAGGTAGCATGAATTATTACTTTTTATTAAAATACTATGTGGTGTGGCCAGCCTATTGACTAAGCTGCAAAAGTCACATTCTTGGAAAATTAATGACCTGAGAAAGTATGCATACAACCATATGTTTTCTACAACAACAACAAAAAATATCACTTTAACATTTAATTTCAGTAAAGGCTAGACTATAGGAAGATCAATATATTTACTTAAAGAGTTATTAATAAGATTTTTCTCTATAGTATATTTTGGTATGATATTTAATAGATATAATGTATATAAGTCAATCTACTGGCTCGTTTTGTGTGTCAACTTGACACAGGCTGGAGTCATCACAGAGAAAGGAGCTTCAGTTGGGGAAATGCCTCCATGAGATCCAGCTGTAAGACATTTTCTCAATTAGTGATCAAGGGGGTGAGGTCCCCTTGTGGGTGGGACCATCTCTGGGCTGGTAGTCTTGGGTTCTATAAGAGAGCTGGCTGAGCAAGCCAGGGGAAGCAAGCCGGTAAAAAATATCCCTCTATGGCTTCTGTATCAGCTCCTGCTTCCTCACCTGCTTGAGTTCCAGTCCTGACTTCCTGGGTGATGAATAGCAGTATGGAAGTGTAAGCTGAATAAACCCATTTCTCCCCAACTTGCTTCTTGGTCATGATGTTTGTGCAGGAATAGAAACCCTGACTAAGACAAATTGGTACCAGCATAGTGGGGTATTCCTGTGACAACCTGACCATATTTTTATTTGAAAGAATGTGGATTTGGGGACTTGGGATTTGGAAAGCAGTGGAATGCTTTCAATGGGGCTTAATGGGTCATCCTAGTAGATATATGGAAGACTTTGTTGCTGGGAGTGATTTGAACTGTGTTGAGCTGACCCAAGAGATTTCAAAGGAGAAGAATTTCAGAATGTGGCATAAAGACTGTTTTTATGGTATTTTGGTGAAGAATACGGCTACTTTTTGCCATTGTCTGAAAAGTCTGCCTGAGGCTAAGGTAAAGAGACTCAGATTAATTGCATTGGCAAAGGAAGTTTCAAAACAGCCCAGCAGAGACTTTGTTCTCTGGTTAAGTCTTATGAAGAGAAGTTTGAATAAGCATGGCAATCCAGTAAGGAACATCCCTCCATGGCCTCTGCATCAGCTCCTGCTTCCTGACCTGCTTGAGTTCCAGTCCTGACTTCCTTCAGTGATGAACAATAATGTGCAAGTGTAAGCTGAATAAACCCTTTCCTCCCAACTGCTTCTTGGTCATGATGTTTGTGCAGGAATAGAAACTCTGACTAAGACAGTCAACATATATTAAGTATATTAAAATATACTTACATATTTTAAATATATACAAGGTAGTGAATTGTTTTCTATATTTCTTTAAAATCATCTTCTACTTTAATTTTAAAGGATTGTTTTATATGTCAAGTAACTAAAAATTGAAAACCTATTACAAAACTAATACTACTTGAAAGGAAAATATCAAGAATTAAGCCAAAAATGTCTTTTCTAAACTTATCACTTGTAATGGGCCTCAATCAACTATTCATGTGTTTAATTTGTAGATTCTTTAGTAGATAATACCACATTAGAATACGTGCTCTTCCACATAGGTTCTTTTTTATTCTGTAAAGTGACCTGACCTAATTTGTTTATTGGAGGTTATCTGTCTTTGCTTATAAGCTAGGTAGTGGCCTAATTTAAAATTTGTACATTATAAGCTGCTCTTGTCATTTATGAAGATATTTATATTTTCAGCTTACTCCAGAATCAAACCTTTGATGCAGAATTTACATGAAAGCATTTTGTGGCTTTTCTCTCCACACTATAGAATTTCTCTCCACACTTCATCATTTCTGGAGAATTTTTATTCTATTTTGCTTGATCTACTTAAATATTTCATCTTTGAATTTCAGAGTTAATTAAACACGACTGCATGTGCTTGACATATTAACTTCCATTTAAATGACTAAGTTTAAATTTTCATTCTTCAACACTGAGATCTCAGAGTGAACATGAACTTCATAACAGGGCCAAATAGAGAAGAGTATGGGTGGATTATAAAGTAGATGACAGTGTTCGTTCATGCACAGATTCAAACCAGTTCAACAAATACCCTTCGACTATTTTTATTGATTGAATTTATCCTTGAAAAGTTTTGTCTGTGTATATAACGCATTATCTGTGTATCTAATGATTACTCTCATCCAATGCTTTCTCTTATCTCTCTCCTACTCCTGCCATCCTTTCTCTTCTTTACAAATCCTTTCCCCATATTAATGTCTTCTGTTTTATGTGCCTTTGAATTTAAGCTGTCTGTATTACTTTATATATGGAACCACTGGAGTCCAATATGTCTACCCCTGTAGGCAATCACTACCTATAAATCCAGAATCTATCAGTCACCAAAAGTTCAGCAAGGAGAGGTAAGGTTGGGTCAGGATCCATAAGTGGCTGTTGGTAGGCTCAGTCTTGTGAAGGCCTAATCCAAGCAACCACTGTGGCTGTGACGTCATTTTTTCAATGGATGTGTTTTACCTTCAAGATGTCATTCTGTAACCCTGATCCTTATCTTTAGGATGAGGAATTTTATCTCTAAATTTTATGAATCACAGCAGTGGATCCTACCTAGGAATAATATTTGTTCCTAAAGATTTATATGGCAGTGTCTACAGACATCTCCAAATCTAGAAGAGGGCCTAATACTTAGGTAGCAGATAATGTTGATACGTTTCTGCGTATTGAAAAATACACAAGACATTATTTTTTTTTTCGAGGAAAGAACTGGTTAAAAACTTATAATGTGAACTCTATTGAAGCTGAGAATCACCACCTTCATCTCCTGGGCAAATATGATATACAAGTAACTGTAATAAAAACATTAATGATCACTTGACATCCCAAGAAACAATAAATTTACCTATTCAGACAGTATTCACCCTATTCATGGTTTGTAATATTGTAGTTAAATCTAATATATCAATAAATGTATAGAATTACTGTTCAGCTCATGTAAGACTAATAATACTCTTTACACAATTTTGTATAAACTACTATCATTTCAGCCACATTCTGCAGGTAATAATACTGTCACACTTAATTAGGTGTAAACAAGAAACAAGAGTATAGGATTTACCAACTCACTGTTTCTAGGTAGTTTCTAGAGATTATAATTAGGCAAGAAATGCAATTAACTTCTTGAGTATTTATTTTGTACCATGTACTTTATTATATATTTTCCTAAGCAGCATATTTAATTGTTGCTACTACCCTTTTAAATCACCATCTGTTGTTAAGAAAATCCTTTACTCCTTATAGTCTTGATGTTTTATTATTAAAAAATGACCATAAATATGTTGGATTATTAATAATTTATTAGCTTTTTATCCTTTTTTCACTGCTCAAGTTACCAGGATCCTTTTATGCAAGTAGTAGGCTGCTTGACTACCCCAACATTACAATGTCCACAGATATCAAATCTCTTGCACTAATATGCACTTACTTTTTTAGAGAAATCAATACGTATGATTTTATGTACAAGGTTTAGGTTACCATCTACTCAACTCTTACCTTTCCTTTTCTGATATGCAAATCACAAGCCTGACAGACAGAGTATAAAACATCACACAAGACAGTACCTAGCATATATTTTTACATTTATCTTATATAATTAAAAATATATAGGATTTTGGAATGTGATATGTACCTAGAAATAAGAGGTTGCTACAAATGATCTAAAGTAACTTGTTAATATACTATGGAGAGTCTAATGCCAAAATTGAAAGCTTTAGGAATAGTCTGAAAATTATCAATGTAGCATTTCTTTCTTATGTGAAGTCTTTTGCATTTTACTTACTATATCAATGTATGCTGAATTCATTTTTACTAACTTAGTCATTTTTATACTATAGCTCAATTAAAATACTATATTGTGTAATGCCAAAACACATTTACACATTTGTGAAAGAGATCTCCAGTATATTTTAAACCTGCAAATTAAAATGCCTTATTTTTTCAACAGTACCACTTCTTGTTCTTGCCCCACAAACTTTTGCATTTATAATTCTATTTTTGATTTCTTTGCATCTAATTTTTTTCAGCCACTAAATACAGCATATACTGTTTCTCTTTTTCTTGGTATTATACCAAATGAATTGTTATCAGAATGTTTTCTGTAAATTTTTACAGTTTGAGGCTGTACACTTAAATCTTTAATGTATTTTGAGTTAAAAATAATAGACAGTATTACTAATAGTCTGATACTCATCTGATGAAGACATAATTCCTCACTGACTAGTCTTAGCACCCTTGATGAAGGTCTTTTGGTCATTAGATTAGTTATTCTTTCCCTGCTGCCATAGTATACCCAGGGACAAGTTAATTAAGGAAGGGCTTGTTAGGCTCTATATTCAAGGACATAGTACTTCCTAGCAGAGGAATTATGATTACAATTGTTTAGGGCTTCTGATCACATTGCAGCCATAGTTGGAAAGCAATGAGCAATGAATGCTAATGCTCAGATTACGTCTCAACTTTTACTATATATTTTTTTAATTGGGTATTTATTTCATTTACATTTCCAATGCTATCTCAAAAGTCCCCCACTAGCTCTCCCACCCACTCCTACTTCTTAGCCCTGTCTTTCCCCTGTACTGAGGCATATAAAGTTTGCACAACTAATGGGCCTCTCTTTCCACTGATGGCCGACTAGGCCATTTTCTGATTCATATGCAGCTAGAGACACGAGCTCCAGGGGGGTACTGGTTAGTTCATAATGTTGTTCCACCTATAGGGTGCAAATCCATTTAGCTCCTTGGGTACTTTCTCTAGCTCCTCCATTGGGGGCCCTGTGATCCATCCAATAGCTGACTGTGAGCATTCACTTCTGTGTTTGCTAGGCCCCGTCATAGTCTCACAAGAGACAGCCATATTTGGGTCCTTTCAGCAAAATCTTGCTAGTGTATGCAATGGTGTCAGCGTTTGGAGACTGATTATGGGATGTATCCCCGGATATGGCAGTCTCTAGATGGTCCATCCTTTCGTCACAGCTCCAAACTTTGTCTCTATAATTTCTTCCATGGGTGTTCTGTTCCCAATTCTAAGAAGGGGCAAAGTGTCCACACTTTGGTCTTCATTCTTCTTGAGTTTCATGCGTTTAGCAAATTGTATCTTATATCTTGGGTATCCAAAGTTTCTGGGCTAATATCCACTTATCAGTGAGTACATATTGTGTGAGTTCCTTTGTGACTGGGTTACCTCACTCAGGATGATGCCCTCCAGGTCCATCCATTTGCCTAGGAATTTCATAAATTCATTCTTTTTAATAGCTGAGTAGTACTCCATTGTGTAGATGTACCACATTTTCTGTATCCATTCCTCTGTTGAGGGGCATCTGGGTTCTTTCCAGCTTCTGGCTATTATAAATAAGGCTATTTTTAACTATCTTTCAGAGGTGTATGTGTGAATGTGTGTGTGTATTTGTGTGTGTGTGTGTGTGTGTGTGTGTGTGTGTGTGTGTGTGTGTGCGTGCTAATTATATATGAATACAGAGTCACATTCCCTAGTATACTGCTAGATGTCAGAAAAACTATGACAGGCAGGCCAAGAGGTTTATCTAATCTAGGTATTCTCTCAAAAGCATTACCAGAGGTTTGTCTTGAGGTTACTCTACATGCAGTTATGTGGTATAGCTGTCCTCTGAGAGGTTCTACCAGCACCTGACTAAGACAGATGCATATACTCACAGCCAACCATTGGACTGAGCCTGGGACACCTCAATGGAAGAGGTAGGGGAAGAACTGAAGGAGCTGAAGGGAATTATAACCCCATAGGAAGAACAATAATATTAACTAACCAAGCCGCCCAGAGCTCCCAGAGACTAAATAAACCACCAATCAGAGAATATGTTGGTCCCTAGCTCCCACTACATATGTAGCAGAGAACTGCCATATCTGGTATCAATTGAAGAGGAGGTGCTTGCTCCTGTGGAGGCTTGTTGCCACCATGAAGGGGAATGCTAGAGGGGTGAGGTGGGAGTGGGTGGGTAGGTGTGTGGGAGCACCCTCTTAGAGGCAAGAGGAGGGGGGATGGAGTTGGGAGTTTGCAGAAGGGATACTGGGAAGGGGGACAGCATTTGAATTGAAAAAAATTAATAAAAAGTGTAAAAAATTAACCATAAAAATTCTACCCCTTGTCATCCTAACATCTATGCTCATGGGCACCTCGAAATACAAAATACATCAGTACAATTTCAAAGATTCTCATAATTTTTAACAATTCTAATTTATTTAAAATTCTAAAATCTAAAGTTTATTTGAGACTCAAAGATATCCTTTAGTCATAAGCTCCATATATATGATAAACAGAGACAATATACAAGCATACTATATATAGTATAATTATTGTATATATATAGTGTATTTGTATATTGTTATGGACTGGTGCTGCCAATATTTCTGTGGACATTCATGTATAAGTTAACAAAATATAGATATAACTTAGAGAAATGTTCAAAATTTATTTTTATCATGATTAACCCTCACAGACATAAATGCATGTTTTAGTAGATAAGTTCTTTCTTCTATAACAACCTGTTTGCAAGATATACTGGTTCAGCAGTGGCATGAATGTTAGAGGAGAAGCCAGACTATTATATTACACATAAGGCCCACTCCATGTGGGCATCCAAATCTAACACTATTAATAATGACAAAACCCTGAGACTAGATAGGTTATGGACTCTAGGTGAAAATATACTACTGCTATTCTGATAAAGCAACACAGCAATACAAATACTATTAGTGAAATATTGTCATTTTCTTAGATGGGGCTCTTCCCAGATAGACTTTTTTCTGTACATGGGATTTAACACAGAGACTCACAACCAGACAATATACAGAAAGTGCAGGACTTCGGAGTCCTTGGGGTACCTTTATTACACTCTTCCCTCAAGATTCATGGGTCTATGTGGGCAAGAAGGTAGGAGGATTGTCAGGGTCATAGATGGTAAACAACATGAAGGAAATAAACAGTGTTACAGTGTTTTTATTTCCTAGATACAACAGACTGATGCACATGTGAACTCACAGGACTGTGACAGCATGCACAGTATCCAAACAATCTCAAGCCAGGCAAAATCCAAGCATAGAAAAGTAGAAGTCATCTCTACCCCTGGCCATGAAGCTATTCACTCTTGACAGCTACTGAGAGAGCATAAAACCGTTTCTCACTCCCAAATGAAGCAATAATGAGTATACCAGCCATATCCCTATCTAGAAATCATGTTCAAGAATAGTTGGTCAACACTAATAGGACTTTATATTATTAATGGGTCTAGGTTTAGTTTTTGAAAAGAGAGAAGGAACATAGAGTTGTATAGTTAAGGGCATAGTCTTTGAGAAAACTAGGAAAAGGGAAAATATAATCAACATATAATATATAAAAATCATAAAGCAAATTTAAAAGGGCATTAATTGTTTAAGTACATAATATTTATGTGGTTTTCTATATTTTCAAAAACCATGATTCTATGTCTTGGGTATAAACTGTACTATAAAACAAAATAGAAAATATATTTCTGTGTCTTTTAAAAAGAATAGATCAGAGGTGGGAAAGATTGGTTGCACTAGAATGCGTTAATGAATGCAATCCTAAGGTAGAATTGCAACAAATACAAATATGTTCTTACACTTCCTGTGTTTGATGACTCTAGATGACGCATCCCTAAATACAGATCAAGGGGAGATAGGTCACCTTTCAGTAGGGAGTTATTTGATGTTAATACTTACAATCTCCTATTAAATGAGAGAATAGAACAATGTAATCATTTGCCCCAGAAAAAGAGTCTACAAACCAATCCAACAAAATAGGGAGAAATGGAAAAATTATAGAAATGGAAAATTTATATGAATGCTAGACAAAAAATATTCATTTTTTAGAATAAAAAGAGAAAAACATATAGAATTTATAACAAAGAAACATAATTATGAAGGTACTATCACAGACTTAAAGAATAATACATGATAAATTAACAACTTAAAGTTTTACTCATAAAATATTATTAGCTTTTAAAGTATTATTTATATAATTATACTTAAGCATAATTTCTATATTAAAGTTTAATTTATCCTGGTAAGTACTTATCATATCATATCATATCATATCATATCATATCATATCATATACAATCATTTTATAAACACAAAATTTCAATGTTTTGTTATCAAATGTGTTATCACATCAAAATAAGTATTTGGGTATTTCAATGTATGATGATTCTGAGAGTATTGCATATTTATTCTTAATTCTTAGAGAAATTTGTCAGAAATAAAAATTTCTCCTTTTTATTTTCAATGTATACTCACAAAAATAGGATATCTCTCTGTATAAATCTTTATTTCATTCATATATACTTAACAAATGACATTGTTTCTTTTCATTTTGATATGTAGCTAAGAATATCAATCCCATCCTTTAGTGATCAGTACAAAAGTAGGCTAGTAGAGGGTGTTGCTAGGATACCAGTGTCAGCATCATCTATGACCTTACAGGATATAAAAAATAAGTATAGATTTATCAAGCTCAGTGGCATATTGTCTGACTTAGATAAAACATAAGTGTTTCAGTGTATGAGGGCTTTTCTGCTGGTTTTATTTCACTTCTAGTAATTTATAATATTTCTATCCCAACTTTCTCTCTTTTTAATACCACAAATGTGAACACATAAGGTCATGCAACTCACTTTCTTGAAACCTCTGGGTGTCTCAAAGTTTTAACTTTGATACATTTAGGCTCAACATTGTCTTTTAGCTAACAAGAAATCCTAGCAGCAGTGTCAGCAGATTCTGAACCTTTTAAAGGCAGATACCAGTACTGTAAGAAATAGAGAAATTCACTCTACTGGGAACAACACTATGAAAAATGTATAAACATCACAAAGTAATTTTGCTGTCACATTCAGCATATTTTCTCAAAGCCACACTTTCCGTTTTCACAGTGGAGATAGCTGAAGTTAAATAATCTGATGGGAGAAATAAGTCACACATCTGTACCATCTTCTTGCCATATCTTGTTTTGAATTTGTCTATTTTGTGGATTCATGGAGAAAAGTAACAACAGACAACGTGAAATTGCAAAACTCTTTCTATTCTGAAACACCCAGGAGAAAGACTGGGTCTTATCTGCGCTTTTGCAATGCCAAAGCCCACCCTCAGTAGCACAACTTCTGCAATGATGCCATATCGACCCCCAACAAGGCCACACCCACTAGTCATTCCCAAACAGTTGAACTAACAGGAGACAGAGCACCGCCAAATATGAGCCTATGAGTCCAGTTAGTCCTCAACATTCCACTTCTCGGCACCCATAGGCTTGTACCCTACACAATGCTAAGTGCACTTAATCTTTTTATGCTTAAACTTTTTAATGCTTAAACTTTCAAAGTCCTTAGTTGTTTTTTGAGACTCAAAGAAACCTAAGAACTGTAAATTCCTCTAAATCAGAAAGTAAATCATGTAATTCCAAAATATAATGGCACATATTATACATGGCTATTCAAGAAACTGAAACAGAGCAAGACTGAATCCTAGTGGGTAAACCTTAAGTTCTGAAACTCAAAGTTTGGTGTTAAAGGGCTTAGATAGTTCGGCTCTTCCTGCTCTGCTGTCTGCAGCACCCTCTCCACCTACCTCGGGCTTGTTCTATTTATTCCCTGTTAGCAGCTTTTTTTTTTTTCTTTTTTCTTTCAGGTATCCTTTGGTGTTGGCTTCTCCAGTATCTTTGGGTCCACAATACAATCCAGGCTTCCCCTTCACAGCCTCACTCAATGGCTTCTCCAGGTCTCCATTCAGAAATAGCCCCTGACAAGTGCCTGGCTTCAGTTTCCTTATTAAGCATAGATAAAGATTCCCTAACCTCTTTCTGTCCTTCTTGACTCTAAATCCAGAACTACATGGTTGAAACATCCAAAATTTTCTTGCTGGGGTTGAAACCTGTCTCACTCCTTGAATTACATTTGCATAAACTTTTCAGGTTGATCAGGCCTAGGAAATCCCTCAGATTTTTATTTTCATGGTTTTTCAGGATTATCTCAGGAGGGGTTTCACCTGAGGTTTTCACTGCCTTGATTCCATTTAGCTTCTGCTTTATAGCATCCTGCTTTTGTTTAATCTTTCCATCTACATGAGCAAAATTCTTGACACCAACATTTCATTTCCTCCTGCCCCTTTTTTCTTCAAACTGTACATTTTGTATTTCTTTTTGGCCTATTTGTTCTTTCTGCTTGTATATCTCTGTAAGAGTGATCATATCTAACCATGTGACACTGTTAATACTAGACTGCCTTGAAATCCCCTCTGTCAATAACATTTTTCCAATGTTCTTCATTTTAACTTCAGGCAGATTCTTATGACAAGGGCAAACACAAAATCTATGCTTTGCCAAAATATAAGAAGAATGGTCTGTATCCCAACTGCTAATATTTTTCCCCTTTTAAATCTCTTATACTAGGTATTCATAGTCCACATCACCTTCATCACTACTGTCTTCAATGTTTCCACTGAAGAACCAGCCTGCCTCTATCTTAGGTTCAAAACTGTCTTTTAGTAAAGACAAAATAGGCTCATTTCTGTTTTGAATTAAACCTATGTTTTTCAAAGAAAGAGCTATGCCACACTTATAACATTTTTGGGGGGGTGGGCTGTGGGGGTTTCGAGACAGGGTTTCTCTGTATAGCCCTGGCTGTCCTGGAACTCACTCTGCAGACCAGGCTGGCCTTGAACCCAGAAATGCACTTGCTTTTGCCTCCCAAGTGATGGGATTAAAGGCATGCGCCACCACTGCCCGGCTCCCACTTATAACCTTAATTACAAATATTGCCTGTTCCAGAAATGGCAATCATGTCTTGTTTTTAAAGCTAGTATATAATCATCTTGCAAACAAAGCATTATTTTAAAAGGTTATATGACCACCTATGACTGCCTTGTTTTGCCCACCTTGCAACCATGTTTTTGTTTCATGTGGCACTAATTTGGTAGACCTATATTCTACTCCTATATCCTTGCTTACTTTGCCGACAAAATCCTCCATTTGGAAACCCCTTATACCTGAGATATAAAAGCCTTTCTTCCTTAACTCAATGCTTATCTCTAAATCCCACCTTAGGGAGAGGCAGCCCATGTACATGAACTTTAAAAGCTTGTTTTAATGAATTACTTGCTTTAATTAATTTGGCCATGATGATTTGGGTTTGTGGAATCTTTCTTCCGATTTTTGAGATTAAAATTATTAAGCTATCCCACCAACCTCTACTTAAAATAGTCAACCAAAGTTCTGAAGTCTCACAACCTTTATCAAACAGTATATCCAGGTCTGTTATAGCAATACCCCATTCCTGGTACTGACTCCTATCTTAGTTACTATTCTATTTTTGTGACATCGTGACCATGGCAACTCTCATAAAACAAGAGTGTTTCATTGTATTCTTGGTTTTCAGGGGGATAGTCCATGATCACCATGGCAGGAAAGGTGCTGGCATCCTGGTAGATATAGGGCTAGAAAAGTGGCAGATAGCTTTTATCTAATCAAAAAGTTGCAGATAGACATGGATAGATGATAGATAGATAGAAAGATAGATAGATAGATAGATAGATAGATAGATAGATAGATAGATAGATAGAGCCTGCCATAGGGTTTTAAACCTCAGTGGCTGTTCACAATATTATATATGTTAACATTCAAACAATTAAGCCTATGGGAGTCATTCAACCCAACACAATGTGTTTGAGTTGTGTCGTGTATTTATTGTTTTGCATTGTTGTTGTTGATCTCTTTCAAACTTTCCAACCAGTAATATATAAGGATTGTATAGAGTTTGAGTTATGTGGATAACTTCATTATATCTTTATGTTTTGATTTGTTCTTAAAAAAAAGCATCAATGAGTCTCAAGTGATTGCTGAGCTTAAAGTTTGAAATACAATAAATACCTTGAAGGAATGAATATAAATAGAATTTTTGGTAGTTTGGTTAAAATGTAATGATTACAGTAGATAATTAGATTTTATGGTTTTAAGAAACCTGCAGAAGTGGATTTCTTGCATCATTTTTAGTGATACAGTTCTTCTATAGGAACAATGTTAACCTATATAGGAAATGCATGTGCAAGCAAAGAGAGACAGTTACTTCATTATTGATATATACATTGTTATCAGATAATCGTAGATCTTCTTATTTATTAACAATCTATTTTAGTTCAATTAAAACATGAATTATTTTCCAAACTACTTGAGTACATTGTGAAAATGGAGTCTGATTAGTTAGATAAATTATAAATCATTCCATCATAATAGAATTTTGTTGTGGTTTTACAAAGGAACTTGACTTCTGTGATGGGCTGGCCAATAGAAATATTCTTTTAACATGTTATTAGTAATATTTAAATTAATTATTAATCATCAAGAAGAGAGAGCATAGACATGGAAGATGACATCTAATTATTGAACTTTTCTGAAAAGCCATGTAATGCAACACATTTCTTGAACTTTAGTGTTGTATTAGTTATTTTTCTCATTGGTATGACTTAACATAAAAAAAATTAAAAGAGGCACTATTTATCTCAGCCCACCACTGTGGAAATTTCAGCCCATCAACACAAGGAAGGCAAGATAGTATAGCACATTAACTCATCGTGGAACAGAGAGAGGTACAAAGTACTGCTTGGCTGGCTTTCCTCCTTCACTCCTTTTATCCTGTTGAGATCATTGGCAGGAGGGATGGTGCTGCCCACAATCAGATAAACTTTAATCAGTTAATCTGTGGAAATGTTCTTATAGACATACCTATAGTTGGATCTCTACAGTTACTTAGATGACTGTAAATCCAGAGAAGTTGATAATGTAGATTTACCTTCCCAAGGGAATTCAAATAAATGGGCACTGATTTTCACCATCAGTGCATAAACTAATGTTTAAAACTGAGTTGTGCTCTCTACTTGCTTAAGTCACTCATCATGTTACTTACATCACTTCAAATATCGAATCACTGCTATGCAGGAAAATCTGTTATGTTTCTAAAAATTTGGCTAGAACAATTAAGAGGTTTATAAAAAGAATGGATGCTTCAAGATGAATGACACTTAAGAATTAAACATAAACCTCATGTAAAATAAAGATTAAAGTTTGAAATTGATTATTGACAAAGTAAAAAGCATCTCTTTAGTGTTTAATGTATTCATCCTCTTTCTTGTTTACATTAATTTTTGATTTCATATGTGTGAATTATGTATGTGCACATGCTGATATGAATGAGTGGAAATACATGACCTGGTACACATGTGGGTATCTAAGTTTCTTCCAATTTTATGTGTGTATGTTTGAAGATCAAACTCAAATTTCCAAACTTGTGTGGCAATTGTTTTACCAGCTAATCCATCTAATGTTCCTCTTTGAGTATTTTGGATGCAGCCATTGATATGTTACTTCTGAAACATATTTCCAGAAAATAATGCTTAGTGGCCACTTTAGAATTGGCTGTGGAGATTCTAGGGCTAAGTGGATAAATGTGTTACCAGGAATGTAATCACACAGATGAATTAAATAGCAATAAGGGACGAAGAACAATTTAAAACTCTGCTACAAAACTTGGACAAATATTCTTCCCTCCAAAGAAATGTATGTGGCCCAAACTTTCATCATTCTCTATTAAAGGAACTATCAATTATATTTCAACACAGAAGAATAGTAATATGAATATTACTGCCATATGAAAATCATACAATTTATATGACAACAAAAATGTTTTGTGCATTTTATATTTCATTTCTTTATAACTAAGGGCACCTGTGTAATCATGCTAATTTTTATATACAACCTGAGTTTATATGGGGAAGTTCCATGAGGAAGATGCTATGTAAAAAGATAATTACAACACAAAGCAACAAAAAGGACTAACGAATGTAGCAAAGCCTGCTGGAGAGGCAGCTGAATTTCCACAGAATTGGAACAATCAATGCTGTCATGGGGGCATGAGAACTAGTTTGATCCATTCCATGGAAATTCACATGGCACTCAGGATTTTGTACAAAGTTTGCAAGTGATGATTCAGGTTCGTTACTAGCTTGTTTACTGGAAACAGAGCTGTGCACATGATCCTAGAAGAGGGGTATGTGAGGGGACCACTGTATCTGCTCCATCAATATTTTAATGTCCACCACAAATCATTTCTAGAAATGACAACGGAATGGAAATAATTATGTTTGACTTCACATATCATTTCTGTGTATATTTTAAATATGGGCATACACACAATCAGAGGTAAATGTAAGAAAAAGAAAATGTCACCGAGGCAAAATAGTAACAACTGAAAACCCCTATACATACTCAGGGACAACCATTCTATTGTGAGCTTAACTTAGGTGCCCATACATAATTCACACTGATTCTTAGTTCTGACCACATCTGAAAGTAATAGAAAACACAACATATAGTAGTGGTCACTGACATGGTATTGTTTTAATCTCACATGGCAGATAAATCAAAATCATATAAATTACCATTTCTTGAAGTTTGGAAAGGACTTTTGAGGAAAGTAATTTGCTAGTGTCCTTGACACTAACTAAAAATGTTTCTTCCTCTCACTAAATTTTCTGTAGTACCATGTTTATTATCAATGTTAATCTAATTTAATAAATGAATAGGAAGTAATGTGAAAGTTAATTTGTCTTTATAGTGCTCACACCTTGTGACATTATAAATGACAAATACAAGCACAATATTCTTGCCCTTCATTTTCTTTCTACAGGTGTAGAGCATTAGAATTAGAATACATCAGGCTCAGCAGGAAAGGTATACTATTTATTCTCTGATACTGTTTAATACATTTTGCTGTGATTCTGTGCTTCATTTCTATCTAGTTTTGTCAGAATATACTTTTCTGGAAAAGCAAAAGAAAATATTAAACTCTAAGTACAAAATGAGATTTCTTCCTTTTTCCTTTCTCATGTGTCTTACAAGGTTTCTGTTGCTCCAACAGTAACCATTTGAAATAAAGCTACTGACCCTTCCTAATGAAGTAAAAGAGCAGTTTTGTGAAAGTACAAGGTCTTTTACACTGTTTTGTACATGGTGGTTACAGCATCCTAATGTAATGCTTAAGAAATGGAGATGGATATTGCCATAAACTTCTTAGGAAGTAGAAAAAGTCCAGTTCAAGGCTAGAAATGCTGACCAGCATGGCAAGAAAACTCTTCACTACACAACTGTATCTTGCTGAGTTAGCAACCCGTGACTGTTATCTCCTGTGACTTCCTGATTGGTCTCTAGGTATGTCAACTTTTGGAGAGGCTGATGGTCCAGCAATCTCAGAGCTAAAGTGGGTCTTCTATATAATTGAAACATTTAAGGATGTCTTAAATGGCTGCCTTTGAGCCTACAGGGAAAGTACACCAAATACAGGGAAGAGCTGAAATAGCCCCAGTGGTCTGGTTAATAAAACAAAGAACAATGAAGAAAGTTTGCTCTCAGAGACCCTAAAAGCATTGAACAACACTGCCTTACACACAACAGCCAGTTTAGCTTTAAAGCTGCAGGATTAAGCAACCCTGGAAGGTTCAAAAATAAAGAAAAAAAAAGGGAGAAATTCACTGGGGCCTCTTTGGGTGCCCTACTGTTGTGCTCATTCAACAAGAGATAATTGCAGAAAGTTACAGGGACACATTTAAAAAACACCTAAAGCACAAGGTTTCTATGAGATACTGGCCTTCAGGACAAGTGTCTACAAAAGGATCTTGAAGCTTGTAAGGAAAATGAGCATTGCAGTTTAACCCTCAAACTGCTTACGTGCAGGGCATTTAATTCCCCAAGGAGGAAGAAGTAACTTCAAAAAAACCAAACAGTTTTTGCCTGCTTCAAATATACAAAAGGAGGGTTTTGCTCTCCTTATCCTATTCCAAATAAGACGTAATTACACATATAGTTTATAAGGAATCCTGTACTTTATATGATAGAATAATTTAAAAATAAAAAGGAGTGATTTGAAATACAAACGCCTAAGCTCTGTGCATCTGACAGTTGAAGTTGCAAAGCAAATCTGGCCTTCATTGCTATGCCACACTTCTTTCCTCTTTGCAAAAAGTAAATATTTTGTCATCACTTTGGTCACTTTATCTTGGCACATGTTCTTCCTTGTCTAAATTAGTATAGATATTAATGTTCTGTGAGTCAGAAAGATTGAGATTTCTATCCCTGGTATAATAATTTTCATCAAAATAAAGTCATAGTTTTTCATATATGCAATCAATCACTAAGAAAATTTCACTAAGAATAATTTCTATGTTTTATAGTGTTTTGTAGTATACATATGTCCTTGTACCCATATTTTCATATATAAACATATATAGACAGATTAACATTAATACATATCTTAGATATATAATATATATTACATGACATAATAGTATATGTAAGTCTATATATGTATATGTACAGATGCATATTACTCAAATCAATCTAATTAGTTGAGATCATAACCAGTCATAAATTCTTCTAATGTACCAATAATATAATGATAGTGATTGTCCTTTAAATAAATAATTTATATGTTTCTTAAACCCTAATGGGTAGAGCAGTAAATGATATACTTTTGAAAAGTTTCTGAGAAAAAATAAGTTAATACTGTACTGGTGTATTTGTGATGAAGAAGAACCCACAGCCTAAATATTCAGCTTAAAAAGCAGTAACTGAGAACAAAACCTGTACATTTCATTGGACACAGAAAAATTGAGTGCTGTCTAACTGTAGCCTTCACTACTATTGGCTGCTATTCATGGACCAGAAAAATACACTGCATGTTTCCAGAGGAGAAATGTAACTATCAACTGTGCCACAAATCTTTCTGTCTCCAACAGTGACCTATTTGCATGATATATTCATGCAGTAGTGGCACAAAAGCTGTAGAAGTAAACAAAGACTCACTGCCTGACTGGATTTAAGGCCGATTCCATGAAAGGAAACCCATCTCCACATTGTTCAGGTGGGTAAGAATCTGACACTAGATAGCATACTAACATAGAGAAAGTCAAATATTACTGTTCTTCTAAATGAATGCAGCGTAAAACTGAGTCCCCAGAACATCTTAACCTTAGATCAATGTATTACACAACTATCATCAAAGAAGCTTTCCCTGTATTAGATGGGAACAAATAGACAGAACCATATCTGGACAATACACAGACAGTGAGACTCTTTGGAAGAACACAGTCCTAAATTGGATGTCTTCATTAAATCTTTCCCCCAGAGCTTGTAGAACTTTTAAGAAGTGGAGGTGGGAAAGATTGTAAGGGCTACAAGAGATGGATGGTAACATAGTCTAAATACATAGATTTACACAGATATAATTTCACAGAGACTGCAGTAGTGTACATAGGGCTTGTAGAGATTCAAATCTTACAGTGTCTTAGTGCTGAGATGGGAAAGTAGATATCTGATTCTGTCCATAACTAAGAAAAATTCTCCAGTTAATTCTCTACTTATAAAAGAAAAACTAGTTTCTCCAGGGGAGTCTTACTTAATATACAAACCACAAATAGGGGCATGTCCCATGCCATGCCTTAGATGGTCAAACAAAACAAAGTAGTTATTTGAAGATATTTGTTCCTTTTTGCAACCACATAAGAAGAACAACGATGTCAACCAACAAGACCACACCACCCCCCAGAACTCCCAGGACTAAACAACCAACCAGAGTACACATGGAGGGACCCATAGCTCTAGCTACATATGTAACAGAGGACGGTCGTATCTGGCATCAGTGGGAAGAGAGGTCCTTAGTTCTGTGAAGACTTGATGCCCCAGTGTTGGGGACTACCAGGGCAGTGAGGTAGGAGTGGGTGTGTGGGTGGGGGAGCACTCTCATAGAAGTAGAAGGGGGGATAGAAAAGGGGGTTTGTGGAGGGGAAACTGGGAAAGTGGATAACATTTGAAATGTAAATAAAATATCCAATAAAAATTAAAAGTAGATTTTTTTTTCTCATACAATATATCCCAATTACAGTTTCCCCTTTCCTCTGTTCCACCCAGTTCCTCTACACCTCCTTTCCCACCAAGATCTTTTCCATTTCTGTCTCTCATAAAAGAACAGTCTTTTAAAAGATAATAACCAAACATCACATGGTGAAATATAAGATAAAACAAACACCATATTGAAGTTGGACAAGGCAAGCCAGCAGAAGGAAAAGAGCCTCAAGAGAAGGCTCAGTAATAAGAGACCCTCTCCATCACATACTCAGCATTCCCATCAAAAACACTAAACTTAAAGGTAGAATACACACACACACACACACACACACACACACGGACACACACACACACACGGACACACACACACACACACGGACACACACACACACACACACACACACACACACACACACACGGACACAGACACGGACACCCTGGTGCAGACCAGTTTGTACCCGATGCTTCCTCCTAAGTTCTCTGTGCATTTATATTATCTTTTCTCAATTGATTTAAAGAGTCTTATTCTCCGGATGTCCCCTATCCCTCCTCTTACACTCTTCCTTCTCTTCTGTAGGGTTCCCTAAGTTCTGAGGGTAAGGGTTTGATGGTGACATCTCAATTTGAGTGGTGTATTCTGTGGTTTCTCTGTGTAATGTAAGGCTGTGGGTCTCTGTATTTGTTACCATCTGCTGCAGGAAGAAGCCTCTCTGATGACATCTGAATATTGCACTGACCTGTCATTATAGAAGAAATTATATTGTTACGTTATATCTTTTAAAGACCTACTGTATTTGGTTTTACACTAGGTCTCTGGGCTATCTAGTCTTTAGGTTTTGGTAACACAGTCAGTATTGGGTTCTATCTCATGAAGTGGGCCTGAAATCAAATGTGATATTGGTAGGTTACGTCCATAAGTTTTGTGCCACCATTGCCCCAGGATAATTTGCAGGATGAACAGATTATAAATTGAAAGTTTTACGCATGGGTCTGTGCTTTCTTTTGTTCTTTAGTAACCTGCAGAATACATTCCTATATCAAAGACACTAGAACATGGAATGAGCATTCTATGTAGGCATCAGCTCAACCTTCCCATGTTCAATGAGTTGACAGTATCCTAGATGCAATACCATGGGAGCCCTTTGGCCAGAAATTCAATTCGCTGGAACCCAACTGGTTTCAACGTAGTTCTGGTACTGCAAGCTTCATTTTGACACAGGAGTTGATCAGTTGTGACTGTGTCTCTCTCACTATTTGGAGAGTTCATTGGATCACCTTCATATATTTTAGAAAGTTTCCATGGTACTAGGTTGTCATAAACCCCTCAAATGCTTCTCATTTATAGCCGTCTTTCTCTGCATTTCATCCTTCAACTCCATCCCCCATTCTTCTCTCTACTGATTCTTCCACTCCTGTTCCCATACCACCAGTCTGCACATAAACTCTATTCCATTTCCCTGTCCCAGGGAAATCCATGTGTCCCTGTTAGTTCATTCCTCTATAACTAACTTCCTTTTGTCTTCAGATTGAGGATTGACCATGATTTATGTAATGGCTAATATCTACATACATGTAAATCCATAAGATATTTACCTCACTCGGGATAGTTTTTCTAGAGCTACACATTTGCCTAAAAATTTCATGAGGTCATTTCTGTAAAAGGCAAGTAATACTCCATGGTGTGAATGTACCACATTGTTTCCAATTCCTGGCTAATATGTATAGAGTAGCAATGAACATGGTTGAGCATGTTGAACAAGGACAAAGCATCATTTGAGTATATATCCCAAAGGTTGTACAGCTGCATCTCAAGGTAGATTGATTTGTCTCATATTGCTTTGTTGGACATATTTTTTTAAAAGCTTACTGGTCTTTTATTTTTAAATTAGGGTTTCCAATTTTGAGTTTTATGGTTTTATTGGTAGTGCGTGCATGTGTGTATGGGTGTGTGTGTGTGTGTGTGCATGCATGCACACACGCATGGGCATGTATTTCTCATATTCTTTCATATTTTTATTTTTTCTGTTTGTCAATTTGGTTGTTTGTTTTATCCTTGTTTGTCTTCTCCTTTTCTTAAAGGTCAGGGTAGAGAGGATCTAGGAGGAGATGCAGGACAAAATGGTCAAAATATATTGTATGAACATAAATTCATTTTTAATTTAAAAATGCTGTAGCTGAGGAAAGAACTAGAGGTTCTGAGAATTCATGATGTTGAAGGGAGGTAGTCTGACCTTGAGGAAGACTCCAGATACCTGTTTTTCAAAGAAAGTCCATTCAGTTGTAGGAGCCAGAACTGAAGCAAAGGAGTAGCAGAGTTCAAGGTAGAAAAATAAAGTTAAGAAAAGCAATGCAATAGTAACATCCAGGCTAATGCAAAGCAGAGCTGCCCTCCTTGCGTAGAAGTCAATTTAATTTTGGTGACAGAGTTGGGATATGCAATGTCCTCCAAAGACTCATGCATTAGCAGCTGTTAGAGCTATTTGAAGAGGTGGAAAACTTTAAAGTAGGATTATTGGAGGAAGCAGTTGATAATGTGCCTCCCATAGGCTACAACAGACCCAAGAAACATTTTCTCTCATCCTCCACTTCTTGAAGTGAGTAGCTTTTCTTCCCTATACCTTTTTACAAGATTCCTGTCTTTACCGAGGTCTAAAAAGGTAGAGGAGTCAGATGATCATGTGCTGAAAGTTTTAAAACTGTGAATCAAAATACATATTACTTCCCATAAGTTTTGTACAGTATATTGTTACAAGAAATAGAGATGATAAACACAACTAACAATTAAAGAAGCAGTAAAGCAGGTGGTTTCCATTTCCTCTGTGTCTCCCATTTTCCATGGAAGAGATCCCAAATCATAGTAGGAATCACTACTATAATATGACCTTCTCTTACATCTACTAGCAGATGGAAGATTCTTTGATGAAAGTCCTGAAATAAAAATAAATAAATAAATAAATAAATAAATAAATAAATAGCTAATAGAACTAAATAAATGCACAAAATATTTGGTTAAAGGTAGTACAGAAAGTAGATGAAACTAAGGAGATATATTCCTGTTTAAAATTAATATTCTTCCAGCACTCAGGAGGCAGAGGCAGGTGGATTTCTGAGTTCGAGGTCAGCCTGGTCTACTAAGTGAGTTCCAGGACAGCCAGGGCTATACAGAGAAACCATGTCTTGAAAAAAACCAAAGTAAATAAATAAATAAATAAATAAATAAATAAATAAATTAATATTCTTTGCAAAAGTTGAGAGAACATTATATATGTCAGATATAAATTTATGCTATTTAAACCTAGGGTTTTTGTACAACAAGCATAACAATTATTGCTTGCTTAAAGAGATCTTGACAGAACAAGTAGAAATAAATTGAGTTTGACTGTGGCATACAAAGGTATCGTAAAATAAATAAAAAGATTATTTAATACATGTTGAAAATAATTACAACCAAATACAGTATCCTGAAATTTAAGACACTGAATTACAAAAAGGAAGTTTAACGTTTTAATTTAAAATGTTAGGAAAGGTATAAAGACAAAAGCTGACTTTGACAGCATCAACTGAACAGAATAAATGCTGGAAACTAAAGAGGAAAGGTAAAAATTCAAGATGTGAATATAGAAACTATCAAGCAGACACCAGGGAAAATAGCATAATGTAGATAAGCAATGACATTTACTCGCAGTTATATTAAATCATTAAAATGTTGCTAAAAGTCATGGTCAATAAAAACTTAAAGTAAAACTACAGTAGAAAAAATAATAAATGATCAGATCCAAAAGGACTTCAAGAAATCTATTATTTCCCTTTGAAACAAATATGCCAGAAAGAAAGTTATCTAACTTTTGTTCTTTCGAATTAGGCAACAAATTTTAAAAGATACTTTAAAAATGACAATTTGGATATATATAAGATAACTCAAAAGGCCTTAATGTTTTTTAAACTAAGGTTAACTGGTAACTTTCTATCATTTACAAATGTTTCTAATGAGGAATAAATAATATTTAAAATATCTTCCAAGAATATCTTGACTAAATATAAATCAAACTAAATAGTGTCATGATTAAATGTTAAAAACAAACAAACAAACAAACAAACAAAAACGGTCCCACGGTTCGCAGAGGACTCTCCACACAATCATAGGATCACTGGTGAGTGGAACACAACATTGATTCCAAACCAATTGTGACAGGTCTGTGACAGCAGGAGCAAGGATACAGGAGCCCTGCCTGACCAGTGGATTGGGTTCCTTCTGATCAGTGCTGATTTACCTTGGTTTTGAAAACACCAGACAATTTCACAGTCTCCAGGAGAGACACCATTTCCAGGCACTGTAACATGATCAGGATCTTAGGATTCCAGGATCCCAGGGTGTCTTAGTCAGGGTTTCTATTCCTGCACAAACATCATGACCAAGAAACAAGTTGGGGAGGAAAGGGTTTATTCGGCTTACACTTCCATGCTGCTGTTCATCACCAAAGGAAGTCAGGACTGGAACTCAAACAGATCAGGGAGCAGGAGCTGATGCAGAGGCCATGGATGTTCTTTACTGGCTTGCCTCCTCTGGCTTGCTCAGCCTGCTCTCTTATAGAATCCAAGACTACCAGCCCAGAGATGGCACCACCCACAAGGGGCCTTTCCCCTTGATCACTAATTGAGAAAATGCCTTACAGTTGGATCTCTTGGAGGCATTTCCTCAACTGAAGCTCCTTTCTCTGTGATTTCTCCAGCTGTGTCAAGTTGACACAAAACTAGCCAGTACACAGGGTAACAGGAGCTTGGTCACACCAGGATCTCAGGGTCTCAGAGGAAGATTAACTGCCAAGAACTCAGACACACCCAGAATCTCAGGTTCACAGGAGCCCAGAATCACAGGATCACAGAGAAAGCTGGACCCCGAGGAGTCCTGAATCAACTGAGATTATAGGAAGGACAGGCTCCAGTCAGATAATCAGATGGCAGGAGGCAAGAGTAAGAAAAGAAGCAACAGAAACAAAGGTTACTTGGCATCATCAGAACCAAACTCTCCCACCATAGCAAGTCCTGGATACACAATCACACCAGAAAAGCAAGATATGGATCTAAAGTCACTTTTCATGATGATGATAGAGGACTTTAAGAAGGAAATAAATAACTCTCTTAAAGAAATACAAGAAAACACAGGTAAAAAGCTAGAAGACTTTAAGAGGAAACACAAAAACCCCTCAAAGAGTTACAGGAAAACACTACCAAACAGGTGAAAGAATTGAACAAAACCATCCAGGATATAAAAATGGAAGTAGAAAAAATAAAGAAATCACAAACAGATACAACTGTGGAGATAGAAATGCTAGGAAAGAAATCAAGTACAATAGATAAGAGCATCAGCAACAGAATGCAAGAGATGGAAGAGAGAATCTCAGGAGCAGAACACTCCCTAGAAAACATGGACACAACAATCAAAGAAAATGCAAAATGCAAAATGCAAAAAGATCCTAACTCAAAACATTCAGGAAATCCAGGACACAATGAGAAGAGCAAAATTAAGATTAATAGGAGTAGATGAGAATGAAGATTTTCAACTTAAAGGGCAAGTAAATATCTTCAAAAAAAATTACAGAAGAAAACTTCCCCAACCTAAAGAAAGAGATGAACATGAACATACAAGAAGCCTACAGAACTCCAACTAGACTGGACCAGAAAATAAATTCCATCTGACACATAATAAACAGAACAGCAAATGTATTAAATAAAGACAGAATATTAAAGCAGTAAGGAAAAAAGGTCAAGTAACATATAAAGGCTTACCTATTCAAATTACGCCAGACTTCTCACCAGCGGCTATGAAAGCCAAAACATGATGGATAGATGGTATACAGACCCCAAGAGAACACAAATGCCAGCCCAAACTACTATACCCAGCTAAACTCTCAATTACCATAGATGGAGAAAACAAAGTATCCCATGTCAAAACCAAATTCACATAATATCTTTCCATGAATCCAGCCCTTCAAAGGTTAATAAAGGGAAAACTTCAACACAAGGAGGGAAATGACACCATAGGAAAAGCTATAAAGTAATCCTTCAACAAACCTAAAAGAAGATTCTCAAGAACAGAATCCCAACTCTAACAACAAAAAAAAGGAGTAACAATTACTTTTCCTTAATATCTCTTAATATCACTGAACTCAATTCCCCCAATAAAAAGACATAGACTAACAGACTGGATACATAAACAGGACCCAACATTCTGCTGCTTACAGGAAGCCCACCTCAGGGACAAAGACAGGCATTACCTCAGAATTAAAGGCTGAAAACAATTTTCCAAGCAAATGGTCCCCCAAAACAAGCTGGAATAGCCATTCTAATATTGAATAAAATTGACTTCCAACCCAAAGTTATCAAAAACGACAAGGAGGGGCACTTTATACTCATCAAAGGTAAAAACCTTCCAAGATGAACTCTCAGTTCTGAATATCTATGTTACAAATGCAAGAGCATCCACATTCATTGAAGAAACTTTAGTAAAGCTCAAAGCACACATTGCACCTCACACAATAATAGTAGGAGACTTTAATACCACACTCTCATCAATGGACAGATCCTGGAAACAGAAACTAAACAAAGACACAGTGAAAATAACAGAAGTTATGAAACAATTTTACTTAACAGATATCTACAGAACATTTTATCCTAAAACAAAAGGATATACCTTCTTCTCAGGACCTAATGCTACCTTCTCAAGAATTGAACATATAATCAGTCAAAAAACAGGCCTCAACAGATAACAAAAATATTGAAATTTTCCCATGCATTCTATCAGATCACCATGGACTAAGGTTGATCTTCAATAACAAAATAAATAATAGAAAGCCAACTTTGATATGGAAGCTGAACAACACTCTACTCAATGATAACTTGGTCAAGGAAGAAATAAAGAAAGAAATTAAAGACTTTTTAGAATTTCATTAAAATAAAGCCACAACATACCCAATCTTATGGGACACAATGAAATCAGTCCTAAAAGGAAAACTCATAGCTCAGAATGCTGACAAAAAGAAACTAGAGAGAGTATACACTAGCAGCTTGACAGCACACCTAAAAGCTCTAGAACAAAAGGAAGCAAATTTACCCAAGAGGATTAGATAGCAGGAAATAATCAAATACAAGGCTGAAATCAACCAAGTAGAACTATACAAAGAATCAACCAAACCAGGAGCTTTTTTTTTTTTTTTTTTTTGAGAAAGTCAACAAGATAGATACACCCATAGCCAGACTAATTAGATAGCACAGGAACCGTATCCCAATTAACAAAATCAGTAATGAAAAGGGAGACACAACAATAGAACCTGAGGAAATCCAAAGCATCATCAGATCCTACTAGAAAAGGCTAT
Organism: Mus musculus; assembly: GCF_000001635.26. Classification (NCBI taxonomy): domain Eukaryota; kingdom Metazoa; phylum Chordata; class Mammalia; order Rodentia; family Muridae; genus Mus; species Mus musculus. The sequence goes on from NC_000085.6 coordinate 19,670,298, forward strand.
ACTCAACAAAACTGGAAAGCCTCGATGAAACGGACAATTTTCTAGACAGATACGAGGTACAAAAGTTAAATCAAGATCAGATTAATGATCTAAATGGCCCCACATTCCCTAGAGAAATAGAAGCAGTTATTAATAGTCTCCCAACTAAAAACAGCCCAGGACCAGATGGGTTTAGTGCAGAGTTCTAGCAGACCTTCAAAGAAGACCTAATTCTAATTCTCCTCAAACTATTTCACAAAATAGAAACAGAATGTACTCTACCCAATTCATGTTACAAAGCCACAATTACTCTGATACTTCAACCACACGAAGACCCACCAAAAAAGAGAACTTCAGACCAATTTCTCTTATGAATATTGATGCCAAAAAATACTCAATAAAATTCTCGCTAACCAAATCCAAGAACACATCAAAACAATCGTACACCATGATCAAGTAGGATTCATCACAAGGATGCAGGGATGGTTTAATATGTGGAAATCCATCAATGTAATCCAGTATATAAACAAACTCAAAGACAGAAACCACATGATCATCTCCTTAGATGCAGAGAAAGCATTTGACAAAAATCCAACACCCATTCATGATAAAAGTCTTGGAAAGATCAGGAATTCAAGGCCCATACCTAAACATGATAAAAGCCATCTACAGGAAACCAGTAGCCAACATTAAAGTAAATGGTAAGAAGCTGGAAGAAATTCCACTAAAATCAGGGAATAGAAAAGGTTGCCCACTTTCTCCCTACCTATTCAATATAATACTTGAAGTCCTACCCAGAGCAATTAGACAACAAAAGGAGATCAAGGGGATACGAACTGGAAAGGAAGAAGTCAAAATATCACTATTTGTAGATGATATGATAGTATATATAAGTGACCCTAAAAACTCTACCAGAGAACTCCTAAACCTGATAAACAGCTTCAGTGAAGTAGCTGGATATAAAATTAATTCAAACAAGTCAATGGCCTTTCTCTACACAGAGGATAAACAGGCTGAGAAAGAAATTAGGGAAACAACACCCTTCACAATTGTCATAAATAATATAAAATACCTTGGTGTGACTCTAATTAAGGAAGTGAAAGATCTGTATGATAAGAACTTCAAGTCTCCGAAGGAAATCAAAGAAGATCTCAGAAGATATGAAGATCTCCCATGCTCATGGATTGGCCGGATTAATATAGTAAAAATGGCTATCTTGCTGAAAGCCATCTACAAATTTAATGCAATCCCCATCAAAATTCCAACTTAATTCTTCACCAATTTAGAAAGGTCAGTTTGCAAATTCATAAGGAAAAACAAAAAGCCTAGGATAGCAAAAACTATTTACAAAAGTAAAAGAATCTCTTGTGGAATCACTATGCTTGACCTCAACCTGTACTACAGAGCTATTGTGATAAAAACTGCGTGGTACTGGTACAGCTACAGTCAGGTAGATCAATGGAATAGAATTGAAGACCCAGAAATAAGCCCACACACCTATGGTCACTTTATCTTTGTAAAGGAAGCTAAAACCATCCAGTGGAAAAAAAGACAGCATCTTCAACAAAAGGTGCTGGCACAACTGGCAGTTATCATGTAGAAGAATGCAAATGTATCCATTCTTATCTCCTTGTACAAAGCTCAAGTCTAAGTGGATCAAAGAACTCCACATAAAACCAGAGACACTGAAACATATAGAGGAAAAGGTGGGGAAAAGCCTTGAAGATATGGGCACAGGGGGGAAAGTCCTGAACAGAACAGCAATGGCTTATGCTGTAAGATCAAAAATCAGCAAATGGGACCTCATAAAATTGCAAAGCTTCTGTAAGGCAAGAGAGACTGTCAATAAGACAAAAACTCCACCAACAGATTGGGAAAGGATCTTTACCAATCCTAAATCAGATAGGGGACTAATATCCAATATATACAAAGAACTAAAGAAGCTGGACTCCAGAAAATCAAATAACCCCATTAAAAATGGGGTACAGAGCTAAACAAAGAATTCTCAACTGCGAAATCCTGAATGGCTGAGAAGCATCTGAAAAAAAAAATGTTTAACATCCTTAACATCTGGGTAATGTAAATCAAAACAACCCTGAGATTCCACCTCATACCAGTCAGAATGGCTAAGATCATATATTCAGGCGACAGCAGATGCTCGAGAGTATGTGGTGAAAGAGGAACACTCCTCCATTGGTGGTAGAATTGCAAGCTGGTACAACTACTCTGGAAATCAGTTTGGCAGTTCCTTAGAAAATTGGACATAGTACTACTGGAAGATCCAGTAATACTTCTCCTGGGCATATATTGCAGGAGATACCCAGAAGATATTCCAACTTGTAATAAAGATACATGCTCCACTATGTTCATAGCAGCCTTATTATAATAGCCAGAAGCTGGAAAGAACCCAAATATCCTTCAACAGACGAATGGATACAGAAAATATGGTACATTTACACAATGGAGTACTACTCACCTATTAAAAACCATAAATTCATGAAATTCTTAGGTAAATGAATGGATCAGGAGGATATCATCCTGAGTGAAGTAACCCAATCACAAAAGAACATACATGATATGCACTCACTGATAAGTGGATATTAGCCCAGAAACTTAGAATACCCATGATACAATTCACAAAACACATGAAACTCAAGAAGAAGGAAGACCTGTCCCGATCTGCAGAACTCAGTTATTCAGGGGTTCCGAGGGGGACAATGCCTAAAAGAAAAATGGGTGGGAAAGAAGGAGCAAGACCAAGCAATGATTGTCAAGGTCTGTTTATTGTGAGCAAGGTTACAGAATATACGCAGTAAGAAGGAGGAAGGAAGTAAAGAGGGAGAAATTTGCCCGTGTCTCAGCCGGAGGGCAGGGGTGGTTATGCATAACTGCCTGGGAAGGTGCTATCTCCTCTTAGCTCAGGGGACATTCTGTGTTTTTTCTCAGGAAGTTCGAAGATACTATTATCTGATCTTGATGTTCTGTCAGCTGTCCTTTCAAAAGCTCAGAAGTTTCTCAAGATGGGAGGGGAACTTTGGCTTATGGCTCAGTGTTGGTCTCCAACAAAGACTAAGTGTGGATACTTCGTTCCTTCTTAGAATGGGGAATAAAATACCTATGGAAGGAGTAGCAGAGACAAAGTTCATAGCAGAGCCTGAAGGAACCACATCCAGAGACTGCCGCACTGAGGGATTCACCCCATACACAACCACCAAACCCAGTCACTAGGCAGATGCCAAAAAGATCCTGCTGACAGGAGCCTGGTATAACTGTCTTCTGCGAGGTTCTGCCAGTGCTGGCAAATACAGAAGTGGATGCTCACAGTCATCCATTGGAAGGAGCACAAGGTCCCAATGAAGGAGCCAGAGAAATACCCAGGGAACTGAATGGGACTGAAGCCCCATAGTAGAAACATCAATATGAACTAACCAGTACCCCAGAGCTCTTTGGAACTATACCACCAGTCAAAGAATCATGGTGGAGCTTGTGGCTTTAGCTATATATGTAGCAGAGGATGGCCTAGTCAGTCATCAGTGGGAGGAGAAGCCTTTGGTCCTGTGAAGGTTCTAGGCCCCAATAAAGGGGAATGCCAGGACCAGAAATGGGAGTTGGTGGTTTGGGGAGCAGGGGGAACAGGAAGGGGATAGGGGACTTTCAGGATAGCCTTTGAAATGTAAATGAAGAAAATATCTAATAAAAATAAAGCAAAAACAAAAAAAGAGAAGAAATTTAAAGATGACAATAAAGAAGGAGTAGAAGAAGAAAAGACAAAAGGAAAAAAGAAAGTAAGAAGAAAAGTAGAAAAAAAGCAAATGAAAGAAGGACAAAGGAAGGAGAGAAGAACAAAGGAAGGAGGAAAGGATGAAGGAAGGAAAAAAGAGTCAGAGCTAAGAAGATAACTCAGCCATTCTTATCTCCTTATACAAAGCTACAGCCCAAGTGGATCAAGGACCTCCACATAAATCCAGATACAGTGCAACTAATAGAAGGCAAAGTGGAGAGCCATGAACACATGGGGACAGGGGAAATTTTCCTGAAAAGAACACCAATGGCTTATGCTCTAAAAGATGAACAGTAGACAAATAGGAGCTCATAAAATTGCTAAGAACTTTTCCTTAAGGCAAAGGACACTATCAATAGGACAACTAACAACTTGGGAAAAGTTCCTTGTCAGTTCTATATCTGATAGAGGGCTAATATCAAATATGTACAAAGAACTCAAGTAGTTAGACTCCAGAGAATAAAATAACCCTATTAAAAATGGGGTACAGTGCTAAACAAAGAATTTTCAACTGAGGAATATCAAATGGCTGAGAAGCACCTAAAGAAATATTCAATATCCTTAGTCATCAGGGAAATGCAAATCAAAATAACCCTAAGATTCCACCTCACATCAGTCAGAATGGTGAAGATGAAAAACTCAGGTGACAGCAGATGCTGGTGAGGATGTGGAGAAAGAGAGACACTCCTCCATTGTTGCTGGGATTAAAAGATGCTACAACCACTCTAGAAATCAGTCTGGTGGTTCCTCAGAAAATTGGACATAGTATTATCTGAGGACCTAGCTATTCCACTCCTGAGCATATACCCAAAAGATGCTCTAAACTATAACAAGGACACATACTCCACTATGTTCATAACAGCCTTATTTATAATACCCAGAAGCTGGAAAAAACTCAGATGAACAACAGAGGAATGAATACAGAAAATGTGGTACATTTACACAATGGAGTACTACTCAGCTATTAAAAAACAATGAATTCATTAAATTCTTAGGCAAATGGATGGAATTAGTCAATGTCACCCTGAGTGAAGTAACCTACTCACAAAAGAACATACAAGGTATGCACTCATGGATAAGTGGTTATTAGCCCAAAAGCTCGGAACTCCGAAGATACAACTCACAGTCCACATGAAGCTCAAGAAGAGGGAACACCAAACTGTGGATACTTCAGTCCTTCTTAGAGATGTGATCAAAATACAGGGGAATGCCAGGGCCAAAAAGGGGGAGTGGGTGGGTAGGGGAGTGGGGGGGGGTTTATGGGGGACTTTTGGTATAGCATTGGAAATGTAAATGAGCTAAATACCTAATAAAAAATGGAAAAAATACTCAAGGGAACAAATATGGGGACAAATTGTGGTGCAGAGACTGAAGGAAAGGCAATCCAAAAACTACCCCACCTGGGGATCCATCCCATATACAGTCATCAAAGGCAGACATTACTGTGGATGCCAAGAAGTGCGTGCTGAGAGGAGTCTGATATAGCTATCTCCTGAGAGGTTCTGCCAGAGCCTGTCAAATACAGAGGGGGATGCTTGCAGCCAACCATTGTCCTGAACATGGAGTCCCCAATGGAGGAGTTAGAGAAAGGACTGAAGGAACTTAATGGGATTGCAACCCCTAAGTATAAAAACAATATCAACCATCCAGACCCTCCAGAGCTCTTAGGGGCAAAACTAACAACCAAGGAGTACACATGGAGGGACCCATGGATCAAGTAGCGTATTTAGCAGAAGATGGCCTTGTTGGACATCAATAGAAGAGGCCCTTGGTCCTGTGAAGGTTGGATGCCCCACTGTAGGAGAATGCTAGGGAGGACAGGTATAAGTGGGTGGGTAGGTAGGGGAAAACTCTCATATAAGCAGGTGGAGGGGAGATAGAATAGGTTCAGGTGGGGACTGAGAAAGGGAATAACATTTGAAATGTAAATAAAGAAAATATCCATTTTTTTTTTCAAAAAAAAAAAAAAGAAATTCAGGAGAAATTTTGCAGCAACAACATCTATTGCTCTATCAGAGTACCAGAGTTCAGATCTCAGCACCCACATCAAGTGGCTCAAGTCTGTAACTGTGGCTCTATAAGGAATCTGGTGTCCCCTTTCTGGTCTCACAGAGAGATAGACTGACTCTCTCTCTCTCTCTCTCTCTCTCTCTCTCTCTCTCTCTCTCTCTCTCTCTCTCTGACACACACACACACACACACACACACACACACACACACACACACACATACACACACATCATAAGAAAATTACTTTGACTACAATGCTGGAGGATTAATCATTAAATTGGATACATTTTTGTGGTAATAAAATAATGCTGACTGCACTAGCTCTCAACAGTTCTGGAGGAAACAGCATTAACATAGTCAAATGCTAATGACTTTCAATGTTGTCAAATAAAATGCAACTGTTTGGAACTTTAACAAGATGAAATTTAGCATATGAAGATAATGATAGCAACAAAAGAAATCACAACAGAAAAGTATTGTCATTTCTTTATCTAGTATACGAAGAAATTAAGAAGTCAAAGTGTACTGTATTTTACAACAAGACTTGTGTGTGTGTGTGTGTGTGTGTGTATGCATAGATAGATAGATAGATAGATAGATAGATAGATAGATAGATAGATAGATAGATAGATAGATACATTTACCAAATATATAATCTTGGAGTAGGTGATTTTTAAGGAAATTAAAAATATGTAAATATGATAATAATTATATTGCATAGCTAGAACAGAAATATTAAATTATGAATTAATAAACATTAGGACTATTTAAAATTATGAAAAAATTAAAATGAAGACAATAAAAGGTATTCATATAGTAAGAATAAGAAAATAAGTGGGATAAAGTGATAAAACATTTTTTATTTAAAAATTTTGGTATTTTATTTGTTATTGTTTGCAATTATGAGTTAAAATAAGGTACTTTCCCATTAATTAATTTATTTATTCACTTTACATTCGAGTGCTGCTCCCACCCCCATCCTTCCCTAGCATGGTTTCACCATCCTCCCTCCCCTTCTCCTCTGAGAGGGTGGAGGCTTCCCTGGGTATCTCCTTACCCTAGCACATCAAGTATCTGAAGGGTTAGGCACATCATCTCTCACTGAAGCCAGACAAAGCAGCCCAGTTAGGGGAATGGATTCCATAGACAGGCATCAACTTTAGGAACAGCAACTGCTCACTTATTGGTGTACCCACATGAGCTGTGTATCTGCTATATATGTGAGGGGATGGGGCTAGGTCCGGCATGTATATGCTTTTTGGTTGTTGGTTCAGTCTCTAACAGTCCCACGGGTCAAGGTTAGTCAACTTTGTTTGTCTCCCAGTCTGGCTCTTATCCCTTCTGGGTCCCTCAGTTGTTCCCCCATCTTTTCCACAAGAGTACCTGAGCTCCATCCAATGTTTGGCTGCAGGTTTCTGCATCTGTTTCAGTCAACAGCTGGGTGGAGCCTCTCAGAAGAGAGTCATGTTAGGCTCCTCTTGTGCATGTCCTTTTGGGTCTGGGTTACCTTACTCAGAATGATATTTTCTAGTTCCATCCATTTGCGTGGAGACTGAGCTGCATGTGTGCTACATATGTGCCTGGGTCCTCAGTCCACCCACATATGCTTTTGGTTGGTGGCTCAGTCTCTTAGCGGTCCCAGGAATCCAGATTGTTTGGCTCTTTTGGTCTTCCTATGGAGGTCCTATCCTCTTCAGGGCCCTCAATGTTTCAGGCCAGTCTCTGCTCCATCTTTGTCCCTGCATTTCATTTCCTTTAGACAGGACAAACTTGGGTCTAAAGTTTTGTGGATGGGTTGGTATCCTTATCCCCCCACTGTGAGTCCTGCCTAGTTCAGGAGGTAGCTGTTCAGACTTCATATTCTCCCTGTTAGACACCTCAGCTCAGATCCTCCACACTGACTCCTGAGAGCCACCCTACCCCTGGTCTTTGGGACTTCCTAGAAATTCTTTCAAATACCATTTGCCACCTATCCCTTGTACTTGTAGATTTCCATTCATTCTCCTGGCCCTCAGGCTTCTTCTCAGTTTCTCCCCATATCTGATCCTGAACACCCTCTTCCCCTCTATGGCATCCACTCTCCCACACAGTTCCTTCCATTCGTCTGCCTTCTATAAAGAAGATATTTTATTACAAACAAATTCTGATGGAATTAGAAATAAGTAAATGGATGTCTGTAATATGAAATACATGTTCCCAGGTGGGCTTCAAGAAGAATTATTGATATGCTGGGGGCTGTTAACCAGTGAGTCCGAGGTTTAATCTCAGATTACAGTTTCCTCTGACTTAAAATGTCTTAACTGTTAGTCTAGAATTATGAGCTAGAAGAATGTTTCATATACTATATGTAGATAGCATAGTCATCTGGAAAGTTCATTTCATCAAATATTGCTTAAAGATCATATTCAAAGTTTCTGATTCAATAAATCTGAGCATTGTCTAAACCCTGCCAGCAAGGTTCTGGATGCTGATGTTGCTGTTGAAATGACACCAGTACCATGAAAGCCACTGAAGTATATGCTGCTTTTTGGGGGAGTCTTTTTCTGAAATCTCTGGTAACTGATGGAGAGACTAAAAGTGGGTATGCAATAAAATTGCCTATTAGAGAATAATAAAATAAATGTATTAGCCTCTAACATTCAATGTTAGCTTTAGCTTTTTAGTAGGCTTAGAATTAACACCAATACAAAGTCTATTCTTCACCACACATAAAGTGTTTAGTGTTGTAAACTGTCCCTGAAAGTTCATGTATTAAAGAGTTGATATTAATTAATTCATTAGATTTGTATCTCGATTCATTTGTCTGTGTGGATTGGGTAAGTAGATTACAACAATATGCTTGACTCATGTTGGGATTCAGACATTTGATGCAAATAAAATTCTCTACAGCCAGTTAGTCCCTTCTGTTTTGTGGTGACAAGCATGAAGCCAAAAGCCCACAATCATGCCTCAGGCTCCAAGCTCTAGGGAATCACTCTCTGGGATTCTTTGACTACAGAACAGATTTAAAATTGGGCAGACTATTAAGCAAAACTCATGAAATGCAGTGTCCATGTGGATTAGAATGGATGGTATCAATGATCTTACAGCTGAATTCTATGCTCAAAACAACAACGACCACCACAACCACAACAAAAGCTCAACTAAGTTCTGATTCAGATGCTTTTTGACTGTGAAAAATAATATCAAAATAAATGACATATAGCACTTTACATCTTGGTAGGTACAGCATAACAATCGGAAATACAGCGGAAGACCCTTTTAGTGAGAGCCGTTTGTTGCAAGGACCATGATATAGCTGTCTCTTGTGAGACTAGGCCGGGGCCTAGCAAACACAGAAGTGGATGCTCACAGTCAACTATTGGATGGATCACAGGGCCCCCAATGGAGGAGCTAAAGAAAATACCCAAGGAGCTAAAGGGGTCTGCAACCCTGTAGGTGCAACATTATGAACTAACCAGTACCCCGGAGCTCTTGACTCTAGCTGCATATGTATCAAAAGATGGTCTAGTCGGCCATCACTGGAAAGAGATGCCCATTGGACAGGCAAACTTTATATGCCCCAGTACAGGGGAACGCCAGGGCCAAAAAATGGGGATGGTTGGGTAGGGGAGTTGGGGGGGGAGGGTGTGGGGGACTTTTGGGATAGTATTGGAAATGTAATTGAGGAAAATACGTAATAAAAAACGTGATTTCTTCTTTTTGTTATACTTAGCAGTGCAAATGGTCTTGCTGAATTAAGTTTAGACACAGTCTTGTGTTTTCTGGTATCATTTATTCTTTATTGTCACAGGGCAGTCTTGTTTGGAAATATCTTTTGCATCATAGCAATAAATCAGACTTTATTTCAATAGTCAAGTAATGTAGAATTGGTGCACTATGAAAGGACTAATTATGAAGCTACTTATATTCTGATATTCTAAATTCCAAAATATTCAATTTTAAGTCTTCTCTTTTTAATATCAAGATGTAGTTCACATTTTGCACTTAAAAATCACATATCTATCTGTAACTATAAGATCAACTGGGGGGGGGGGGAGACAGCTAAAACTAAGGTCCATATGAGAGGCCATAATAAAATATAATAAGGTGAAATTATTTTAAAAATGTATACATACATGAAATCAGTCTAAATGAAATCTCCAAATAACAGGGGAGAAAAGCCCCATTCAACATCTCTTGTCACTAAATGAACTGGGAGAAACCCACGGTATTTCCAAAGCTCTTGTTTGCTCTCCACAGACTGATGGTAAGAAAACAGCCACATAACTCACTGAACAGGAAAAAAATGTTGAGCGGGTACCTACCTAGATCTTTCATACCTCTAGACCAATGTTATGATATTGGAAGGTACTCTGAATCCTACCAAAAGAGAAAGGTTAGCACCAACCTAGGTGAAAAGCCTTCAGTATAAAACGGGAGCTGTCCAAAGGGCACTGTGGTGCTTTGATGGAACAAAGTTTGTGGGAGTAACCAAGCAAGATCTGATTTGATGTACCATCCACTTCATGAGATGAAGACCATATCTGACATGGTTTGAATAACCAAGAACCTGAGAATAATTAGCTCAGGGCCCCAGGGCAAAACCAAATACTACTGTTCTATTAAAGGAACATAGTAAGAAAATTATTTCTATGCTAGTGGATTGGTGTCTTGATCAGCCATTATTATAAGTCTTCTCGTGCAACAAACTGGATCAGATACAGAGATCTGCAGCCAGGCAATATTCAGAGACTGGGAGATCCTGGAATTCTTTTTCCTAAATGGTGTGTCTCCATCAAATCTCACTTCTCAGATCTCTGGAGACTCTGTGGAAGTCAAGGCAGAAAGAGGGGAGGCAGAGGTTTTGAGGACACCACAGAAACAACACCTTCTATATACAGAATGTCCATTTCACATGTGAACTCCCAGAGAATGTGGCAGCATGTATGATATTCACATACATGCATTAAATGGGATCCCATCATGGAGAGAAGTGGGCATAGCCTCATCCCTAACTCAGACAATACTTCAGCTGATAGACCCTTGCTCATAAAAAACTGGTTTTCTCCAAAGGAGTCTCACTGGCACCTTTTCTTTTGTTTGTTTCCTTTATCCTAGTCAGAATTGTTCCTTTTTATTTTGTTTATTTTATTATTATTCCTTCGATACCTGTTTGTCCTCTACAAGAGACAAAAGTGGTGTAGATCTGGATGGAAAGGGTACTGGGAAGAGCTGGAAAAGAGAAGACCAAATAAGAATATAATGTATGAAAAAAAAACTATTTCAAATAAAAGAAAAAAAAAACACATGATGCAGATGAGTTATCATGTGCTGGTAGGGGGTCCTGATGACACTTAGTATGTAGCTTACAGATTGGCTATCTATTTCTCATTCCTGCATGAGTCTATAGGCAGTCTGGTTTTACATTACTGTTACTGACAAGGTGGGAAACTTATGGATATTTGTTTTTGTTTTTGCTTTTCAGTAGGACTTCGCTTATTTTTTTGAATCATTTCCTACAAAGATAACCAAATTACTCTAAAAAGCATGTGTTTGGAATGATGGATATAAGAAAGCTGACTGTGTTGAGCAGTATGACTAGAATTTGAATAATGAATTTCCAATAACATTTTGTTAAATCTCATTTTAACATCTCTTCTAATACTATAACATCTTCGCATCACTGTTAGCTGAGTTCATTTAGAGAAGAATGGAAGCCATAACCCTTTGCTCCCATGATCTTTGTTTAAACCTTCCTAGTTTCCCATCTGCAAACCCCCAATTCCATCTCCCTCTCCCCTGCTTCTATGAGGGTGTTCCCACACTCACCCATCCACTCACTGACTCACTGTCCTACATTCTTCTACACTGGATCCCAGGAGGGGTAGTCTTTGGACAGCCTTTCCTTCAGTCTCTGCTCCACTCTTTGTCCCTGGATTTTCTTTAGACTGGAGCAAGTCTGAGTTAATATTTTTGAGATGGGTGAGTGACCGCATCCCTCAGCCATGAGGTGTGCCTAACCTCTGGATATGGTCTCTACAAGTTCTCTTTCCACTTTGTTGGGAATTTCTTTTTTTTCCTGACATCTGGAACTTTCTGGTGGTTACCCCCAGTTCCCCACCCCCCCCCCCACTGCTATACATTTCTGTTCAATCTCCTGCCCCTCTGTAATTCTCCCCTGTCTCCTCCAACACCTTATCCTGTCCCCCTTTTTTCATTCTCTTCCTCTCTCCCATCCAGGTCCCTCCACTTTGTCTACCTCCCATGATTATTTTGTTCCCCCTTCTAAGTAGAATTGAAGCATCCACACTTTGGTCTTCTTTCTTCTTGAGCTTCATATGGTCTGTGAATTGTATCTTAAGTATTTCAAGTTTTTATCCACTTATCAGTGAGTATTATTACATTTTTATAATTCTATTGTCTTCCCTATCAGGGGATGATAGTTGCTTTCCATCCTTATTTCATTTGATGCTTTTAATTAAAAGTAAATTCAGTCAGAAAAACCACAGATGTATATGTCTCATAAATATTAGATTTGATAATCATGCATAATAAATATATACTGAAATTATGAATTAAAACATATTCTATAGCTATAATCATCAAAGAAGATTTCAATCATCAGAACTCATATAATGGAGGGAGAGATATGACTAGTAAAAGATTTCCTCTAACCTTCATGTATTTCATTTACACACACACACACACACACACACACACACACACACACACACACACTCACACACACACACTCACACACCCACACACACATTCACAGTCATACACACACACACACACACACACACACACATGTAAATTAATTTTTTTAAATGAACTAAAATTGCCCTGTAGACAGGTACCTTTTGAAATAGGTTAATGCTTTAGGAATATTTGGGCTTACCCAGAGTAACAGAAACAGTACAGTGTGAGGGCTTATAAACCTCATATAAATTGCACAATTTTCTTGAAAAAGTCAAATTACCATTTTATACATTCACACATAATACACAGACATGCACTATACATCTTCTTGAACTCTATATTGTATAAATAAATCCCTCTTCACAGTCCCAATTTAGCATCTAGCTGTATCCATAAAAGCATGACAGTTGGCCTTTTTTTCCCCAGGATGCTCATCTTGTAGTCTTCCCATTACACTAAATAGAGACACGATTCTTCTTACCTACACATCCTGCTATCCTATTTTCATGACTTCTAAACATTTTATTGAGATGGCATTCACAGAACATCCTCTATACAAATATGTATAATTTGGACAACTATCACTTTGTCGATCCATCTACCCTCACCTTGTATTGGTTAAATGGTTCATTAAACTGCTTGTGTCTTTTCTGCTCCTCTGCAGATGTGAGGGAATGGAGAGAGAATGGTTAGTGTGCCCAAAGATGTGTAAAACTTGTAAGAATAATTTCTAATACTCTAGCAGTCAGTAGGAAAGCTAATGTTCACAATTACATGTATACTTCAAAACTATAATTAAGAAGAAAATGAATATTTTAAACCCAAAGAAATGAGGAAATAATGCTTGAAGCCATAGGATATGCCAATTACCTCATATAATGAATAAGCATTGTATACATTTATCTGTGTACTCAAGAATTATAAGTAATTATCATTTATCATATAGAAGAGTATGCATTAGAAATGTTGAAGTTGTATCACTTGGATTTTTCAGGGGTTTCTAATCTTCAAGCCTATTACAGGTGCTCACAATAACCTTACTCACAGTTATACTATCTCTCTGCCAACAATGCCTTCTTGATGCTCTTTAAATTGTACCTTACACTTCTCTTTTGAACAAAGACCTATTGGAATTATTTCACAGGTTGTATTACTAGTGTGAAAAAGTGCATAAATCAGACTATTGGTGTTGGATGGAAGAACTGGGGAAGCAGGGGTGTCATGAGCTTCTTATATCAGTACTGCTCACTGATGTGGGGGCACAAATGCTATTTGAGGTGAAGAAGAGAAAATAAAAGGTAAGATTGCTTAACAGTATAATTCTGGATGAGATCTGCGATATAACATGTCTCTTAAAATAGACCTAAATATATTCTTCAACAGAGAGAACAACACTCAAGGGAACAATAGGTCAAAGGCAAAATTTATAAGCAAGGGAAGTGTAAGGCACATTTTAAAGAGCTTCAACATAGATACACACACAAAAGCACACATGCATGTACACAGGCATGTATGTATGTATGTATGTATGTATGTATGTATGTATGCATTGTGTTGCACTCTCAATTCTTACAACTCTGCCTGGTCCATAGTAACCATTCAATAAAATAATAATTTAGAAACAAAGAGATTACATGTTATTGAATTTGTGGGGGTTTGTTATTTTCCTTTGTTTGTTTGTTTGTTTCTTCTTCTAGCAGATAAGCCATGTGAAGTCCAAAATAGACTGCCTACCATTAAAGCCACATGAAAGAAGGCAACAGCTGAATCACTAAAGACCCAAGGATCTGTTAACAGACAGGGGAGGAGGTGACTTTGGCAATAATCAACCTGATATAATTGTTCATTGTTCTCACCAAGAAACTGAAATGCTTGGACATTTGCATATTAAGTATAGCTAAACATCCTTTTGCTATTGAATCTAGAACTTTATAATACTCTCTTTAGTTATTGACTTATTATGAATAGAAATGAGACAACATACTACTTCCCCAAATATCCAGCCATTCAGGAATAAAGTTTTTTAATTAATTAATCTATTTTTGCGTTTCGTATTTTATTCCCCCTAAGCCTTGTCCACCCTTTGACTGTTCAAAATCCCATATCTCCTCCCCACTCCCCTGTTTCTATGTAGATGACCCACTCCCCACCCCACCTGATCTCTAAACTCCCTGGGGCCTCTAGTCTCTTGAGGGTTAGGTGCACCATCTTTGAACAAACACAGGCCCAGAAGTCTACTACTGTGTGTGTGTGTGTGTGTGTGTGTGTGTGTGTGTGTTAGGGGCCTCATATTATCTGGTGTATGCTGACTGTTTGGTGGTCCAGTGTTGGGAGAAATCTTGGGGGTCCAGATTAATTGAGACTGCTGGTCATCCTACAGGATTTCCTTTCTCTTCAGCTTCTTTCAGCTTTCCCTAATTCAACAACAGGGGTCAGCTGCTTCTGTCCATTGGTTGGGTGTAAATATCTGCATGTAATACAGTTTTTTTTTTGAACAAATTACCTCAAATCTCATAACTATTGTCATGAGGCTAACAGTGAAAGCAATTGTTCTTGTAGTAGAGGGCTGAAATTTCATAACTCCGTTGGAAACATAGATAGTTAACCTGTCTCCTAAGTCTTCCCAGTGGAGATAATTTTTTTCTTAGAATTTGTTCAGCAGGCAATTAATTACTCATATCTGTGCTCATATACACAGCAATATAATTTCATTAAAGCATAATTAAAACCAACTGCATATTCCTTATTAGCTCTGTCAAGTTAAAAGAGTCGTGTGATGGAGCTGGGACTATAGCTCAGTGGTAGATAGAATACTTGCTAGTGTGAGGTCATGGTTTGGAAAGCCTATACTGAAAATGAATACAAGCAAACAAATAAAATTATTCAAAAACTTACCTTATTCTGGGCTCTTAATGGCATTGTTAAAACTGTTCTCTGCAAATTAACAATCAGATTGAAAACTAAGTTTTTGAGTTGTATTTGAAAATTAATCCTTCTCTGACTTGATTCTTTCTTCTTCCTTGAGAACCATATTTGATCCCTCTATGTCAGCCATGTCTCTTTCTTCCCTCCTGAATTTCGTATAATTTTGTCTTCTGCTAGAATGTTTTCTTCAAATATCCCTCCATGAAAATTCCCCTGGGTACTTGTGATGTACTTAGCAGCCTTCTGTGTCAGTGACTACTTATATATGAACAGAACAATAAAAATCAAGAAAACTAACACTTCAATTACTTATTATACTAACCACATTTGAAGTGCTGAAAAGCCACAGGCTGCTAGTGCCTATAGTGTTAGGCATCACAGGCATCAAACATATCCATTATTACAGAAGCTTTCATTAGACTCTGTTACATACAACTCACAACATATTTCTTTATTTATTTAATATTGTCTTTTACATTCTTAAGAATTGATGTCTATCATACATGCCCATATCATAGTGCTGGGATAATAGGGATCTCGTATTTTGGCAAGGAGAAGTGAATAAGACCTTCCTACAAATTCAAACTACTCAGAGAATACAATCTTCCTTTCAGAAGAATGTAGAGAGACTCCAATTTCACATATCAAGAAGGTTGGTCCAATACAAGGCAAATATGCTAAATAAACTAAATTGTAATCATTCTTATCTAAATAGTCAATTAGATAACATTAAATGAAGTTGATCTTCCGTTTCTCTAACTGAACTTGATGCCATCTATTGATTTCCAGTCAGTTATTTGCATCTCAAATGCCACTGTGATCATGGCAGTTTGTTGTACATGCACACAGAGACTATGATATGCTAAATCTCATATCAGGGGGCTTGGTAGGACAATTAAGCTTGCCTAGGTCTGCAGGCTTTCTGACAAGGAAAATATAAGGTGGACCCCTAGGGAAATAATAAACTCCAAGTGACATCCATTGGTCCTGAAACCACTTTAGTTTTATCGCTTCTTGGTTCTTATGTTCAGCTTTCGGAAACTGAAAAAGGGGGGTGGGGGAAGAAAGAGAGAAAAAATAAACAGAACCAGAAACTTTAGAAAGCACACTTGCAGTTTGGAAAATGGAAATTTTGTATCATAATGAGGAGCCAGTGAATACATTAGTGTAGTTTGTTTTTAACCCTCTTTAGTAGGAAAGTAATGTGTTTTAAGTTTGGGGACATCATTAGCTGCACAAAATTTCTAAATGTGGGGTCCATAAGAGAAACTCTCCGCACCAATGACAAATATTCAAAGT
This sequence comes from Mus musculus, assembly GCF_000001635.26. Classification (NCBI taxonomy): domain Eukaryota; kingdom Metazoa; phylum Chordata; class Mammalia; order Rodentia; family Muridae; genus Mus; species Mus musculus. Next base: position 19,686,976 of record NC_000085.6, read on the forward strand.
GACACACTGAGGTGGAAATGTGACAAGTTCAACTCTAGCATGATTTACTGTTCTGCTAAGAGGGTTTTCATAAGAATGAGAAGACATTTACAATTCAAGCAGGTTGCTATGCTAAGCAATGTGAGGTTTAGCAAAGATAAAGGTGGACCTGTGTTCTTGCTTATAGTTCATATATTACCAGCATTAACCATTTTTGTTTTATCCATCCAATTGAACTTGCACACTACAACTATCTGTTTTAGAAAACTATTCTTTAAGGACAATAGTTGTGTTTCAGGTAATTATTAGAAAAAATCACAGCCATATTCTACAATCATTTTTTTTTTTTTACACATTGCCATGTTGAAAACAAAATACACTAAATGAAATTGTTCTTGATTCGTAGGGTAGCCGAATAGGATTGTGAGACACCAAGAGAAGGTTTGCACTGAGAAACTGTATTATTAACACTGATAATTCTCTTCTACAAATGGCAGATGCAATAGGATTAATAGACCTACTGCCTATATCTGCTCATTATGACACTGCTAGACTAACCACATATGGTATCCTCCATAACTTATCATAACATGTGGAAATGTTTCCTCAGGCAACTGATATTATGGGAAACAATTAAATAAAACTCCATGGCGCTATCTCTGTGGGTAACAAACTCAGGAATGAAACTGTTTGCCCCACCCAATGATACAGCCAGAATCTGCCTATACAGAATTTGTATAGCTGAATTTATAGGGTATGTCATTTAAATTGTAGATTTTCTTTGCAATGAGATGGATGTAAATGCAATGACCTAGCCTTCTACTCACCAATGAAGATTTTTTTTCTGAATCTTTCTCTCACTGAAATATTATTCCTACTGTTTGTATTTCCATACGAATCAACCTGTGAGGCGATGGAACCAAGACAGACACAGCAGGAACATTTTTTCCCCTTGTGTGCTTCCATTTTTTGAAGCTGCCATTAAATAGCAGTACCAAGAATAATGAGGAAGCTGCCTTGGCTGCAAAGGCTCAGAAAAGTGGTAACGTTAGGAAGAGAGCCAGAGCGTGATGATCATGAGGTGAACTGAAAACAAATGCTACTTAGGAGTAGTAACCAGTGACTTACATTCCAGTGTGATGACTGAAGAATGCCATTTTTGTAATAAGAAGAAAACATTGTCAGTTACTATGGGATTCAGGCTCCTGGTACTCATATAATATCAGGCAGATGATATTCTCATGAGGTTGTTTATTATTATCACTTTCGAATTTTCCGCCAGAGAAAATTGGATAGGGTCTTCTGTTCTGAATATGCTGAAAGAGCTTTAGACAAATCAAGTAAGTCCTTCTAAATCAGAAACCATTGTTTGGACAATGGGCACTCAGGAGCTAAATGTGTCTCAAAACTCCCCTGTAATGAAGTTTCTCTTACTGTACGCACAGACAGAGCATAAAAAGTCATGGGAAGATGGAAGAATCAAAAGTATGATTTGAGAAGTTCAGCTCAGCCCCAGAATCTGGGCCACTGTATTTAATTGAGAACACATTTAAATTTCTTTGATATTTCTTTACAGAAATGTACAATACCCCAAGGGAAAAACATATTTCATGTAAATTACATTAACTTGGTTAAATAAGCAAATCACCACTTACCTGTTAGCAAAAGAAATGGTCAAAATGGAAACTACTGACTGCACCCTCTTTGCATCCAGAGTCAGCAATTGCTTTTCATAGAATAATTTTCAATCAGCAATTAGTCATACTGAATAAATATTTTATAAAGAGGCCATAAGCTACAATTAATCCTTCCTATGAAAGTAATTGACTTCTGTCTGTGTGAAACTCTTGAAGCTTTTCCTTAGTTTCCTTCCCTTGATCGGGGTATGTAAAGGAGAGGACAGTCTGGTTCCAATAAGTTTTCTATTTGCTGAGCCTCACATGTGCTTGGCCTGTAATAGAGCTGTAGTGATTGTGAATTTCATTGCACAATTTTCAAAGTTAGGGTATGTGTAGACTCTACTGCTCCATTTAGAGCCCTTAAAATTATGGCACAAGGACATGATGTAAAAGTCTCTCTACTTTGTTGAGGATGTAGAATTCTTGATAACATGTGGAATGCTAGGAGAAATAATTCTAACAAGAATATAATTCACAACACAGTCAATTATTCACTAGCATTGAAGAGGGAGATAGTGGCCTGGCTGCTTTATATAGGTATAGAATAGGTACATGATGCTTGTCCACTGTGTTTTGAAAAGTACTTATTGTCAGTCTTTGTTCTAGATCCTATCACTGTCTTGGGTTAAGGTGAGAATGATAACTTTATTTAACCAGGAAGTTATTTGCTTAGACCTAATTTATCTATTTATTTGTTTTATATCTAGTTTGTTTCAAAGGTATTTATGATAGAAAACTAATTATAACAAGACCATTATAAAAGTAAAAATATGAGGAAAAAATGTAAAGACTGAAAGATAGCAAAACAAAGGTGAAACAACTCTATATTTGAAATGGAAGTTGTAACTTGAAGCTCAGTCTATCTCTAAGCTTTCAGTAGTTAGTTTAAAAGGAGAGGAATAACCAAAATTGCACCAGTCTTCTTATACAGGACATCTTTAAAGATGTTCTTTCCACCCTATTCTGCTCAAGTGCATTTGATTTTATCCCTCTTGGAGGCTTGTTGCTATCATTTTGCTGGTTGCAGCATCATTAACTTTGATGTTAACTTCACATTTTTATAGAACAATTGTGTGATAAATTTTAAGGAATAAAAGAAGATGAAGAAGAAAAGGTAAATTGTGGAATAACATATTCTGTTGAAGGAGTGTGTCGATTTTATAGTAAGCTATGCCAGTGTGGAAAATGAAGATTATAATTTACATAATGGGCTTTCTCTGTATATTAATTTTGGTTGACCAGTGGAATAAATAACAGAATGGAAGGTAGATTGAAATATTAAACATCTAGAGAAAGAATTCTCTCTCTTTATCTTCAACCACAAGGCATTTCTTCTTTTAAGTAAAATAAGTGAGTTCCAGGTTAATAAAGATTCTTCAAGCAACTGACCAATTATAAATGTTTGTTAGGAAGTCCAAAATTAAATTAAAAGCATGTGTGCATGTGTGTGTGTGTGTGTGTGTGTGTGTGTGTATGTTTGTGTGTGTGTGCATGTTGTATGATTGATTTTAAGTGACATTCACATTTAACTAAATGCTTTCATTGAAGTTTCAAAGATGAATAGAAGAATTACCCAATATATGATAGATTTGTCCATTTTCCCACTATCATAATACAACCATAAACCTGTCACATTTTTCAAATTCAAAGAATAGTTTATTTCCTTCAGATAGTTGTGGCCTTGGGTTGCAGATATTTGTAAAGTGAAATAGAAGAAGATATATGCAAATATTCAAAACATAAAATTCCATTAAAGTGTATTTGTTCCTTGGCTCAATTATATATACAAAACCATTTTTATTCACAGTACTAGTGATTACTAAGCTCATCTTCTTCTTGTTTGCCTTGCAAAATCTCTTCAGATATCTCATATGATCAACACAAAACAAACTATAAAACTTCAGAAGTTTGAAATGCAGTTCTATAATTGATTTTATGATAAGTATGATGAAAACCAGGCCTGCTCAAGAATGATGCCAACAACCTTAACCTATGAAGTGAGAGGAATTGTTAAACACTGCAACCTGAAGACCTAGAAGAGCTCCTGAGTCCTCCAAACACTATAGTGTATAATTCAGCAATGGGAAAAGCAGATGTAAAATCAGCAAGTGACTTAGACTAGACCAACTAAGCATAGCTAACACATTTTACTAGAGACAAAGGAAGGTAATGTCTGCATTTCAGATTAAGATAGGAAGTGTCTAGTTCTTTGTCTCCACCATTATGTTCTTCAGTATTTCCAACCAGGTTCCTTAAAATGGTGTTTTTCTGAGAGACACCATGTGGGTTACAGGGAATGGCCTTCTTTCCTACTTGAAAGGTCCAATAACATAGTGACCTATGCCCTTTAATCATAAAGGTAAATCTGTGAAACAATTGTCATTTTTACTAAGGACAAGAAAATTTTGGTTACTCTAATTCTATTGGACACTTAACTCCTGCACAGCAGAGGAAGATGTCAAATAAGATGAAGGACAGTTTGGACTTCAAAAATCCAGATTTTTTAATTGGATAAATGCTTTCTGTAAATCTTCTAGATAATTCCTTAGAAAAATATCTCATAAAATATGTTAGAGATAAAAATAATATTTCATAATTCTGGAGAACATGTATAATTTATGTTTAAAAATATTTTTTAGAGTTTCTGTCCAACTACCTGACTAAGTCAAAGTGAAGTCAAATATTCATTATATTCTATTACTTTTTATATTCTGACAATATATGTTTTATATTACAAACATCGGCTCAGAATGATTTTTCTATACTTATTTCTGATTTGTCCAATGAGATTTTAGAATAAGCTGATTAGGTAATATTTTTAGTGCCAAAAGATAAAGCAAGATATTAACTAAAGTGTTCAATATTAAGAGACTTATATAAAATTCTGGCATTGCAATATATCCTCTGAAATTGCATGAACAGTAAGTGTCTGGTAACTGAGAGCATATTGACAATTCAGGTGACACCATAAAAGATGTACATATTATAATTAAAACTGGCATTAAAGAGAGGGCAGACAGATTTCAAACAGAAGAATGTATAACTTGTACTGAGGTATCAACATTCCCAGCCTTTACTTATAGTCAATGCTTTCTACATAAATGTTCTATTCAAATACAAAAAGAAGAAAAATTTTTGTTGTTTCCTGTTAGTAGTTTAGATTTAATATTTAGCATAAGGGATGACATTGATATTTAAAGAAAAAACTCTGTGTGTGTGTGTGTGTGTGTGTGTGTTGCATACATATGGAAACCTTTATTCTCTCTGCCTTTCTGGATTGTTCTTCTTTGAGGAACTTTTGTGAGGACTTCAGATTCTACTAATGCAGAGCTGCTACTTTATCTGCAGAGCTGCCGTGAAGTCACCATCCTAGAAAATGCTCAAAATAAAATGATAATTCAGCTTCCTCTTTGTGACATCACCAAAGGAAAGAAAGAGACTTTGTGAATGTCAGTACTTCTTTCTTTAGAACTTTAGATATCTTTAATATCCTGCATGAGGAACCATCTTTTAAATTCTTCATCAGGGTTGTCTAAGGAACTCCCCAAACATTATAGGCTAGTGCTACTATCCTTGATTCACTCAAAGAGGTAGGAAGTAAAGCCTCTATTGCTAAAGATGACATGAACTTTAGACACTGGACAAAAAGAACACAAGAAGAATCTGTCCTGAATTCTTTCTCTCTGAGGACAAGCTTTTATGGTACCAGAAAGTACCATGCAAGCTTCCAAAGGTAGGAAGCAACCAACAGTCCTAACTGAATATTAAGCATACAAATCATAATAGTATTAATACAACATGATAGCTCCAAGTGTGCAATAGTGGCATACATTTTGCAGCTGTAACCAATAGTTCTCTAATTGAATTTAAGATTCACTCAACAAGAGTGAAACCATGCTGCTATTGAAAACCTAGCCAACAACCCAGGGTTAGTGAAGTCAAAGATTTTCTAAAAATATCTACAACTGCTTCTTTATTGGATCAGCATAATCCTTAACTGTATTTTGAATGTTTTTATACCCACAGTTAAGTAGAGTTCTCCTGGAACTCCATTAATGAAACCTCACTAGGTATCAGAAGAAGACCATTATGGAAAGCAGTAAGTGATAAATATAAAAAGTTGTGGAACCCAGTCCTAATTGATACATCTATACCACAAGTCCTGTACCTAAGGCTTGGGAATCATTACAGAAATAAAGCAGGAGAGACTGTAAGATCTATAGGAACAGGAAGTTTGTTGTAAGATTGTGTTTCCTAGAAATTTCAGAGACGCTGCTCATGAAACCTCAGCTACATGACTTCTTAAACAAGATTTGAACAATGACGACAAAAATTAAAAGGGTAAGTTACAGAGCCTCAACCCTACATAACGAATTAAGGGCTACTATAGAATTCTGGGAGCAGGAGAAAGAGTATTCTCTAGGAAAAAACACACAACTATTTATCCAATTTCAAACAGTCAGCCCTGAATACCCATACATGTAACACTATATAAATTGAACAAGTTGTATTTATATTGAGAAATATATGCCCACACTCCATATCAACACATATATACATACATACATAAGCTATATATAGTTAAAGAAAACACATCCATAAATTTGAGTACAATGGTGGTATATGGGAGGGATTAGAGGAATAAAAGAAAGGGCAGGGGTTATGTATTAAGTCTTTAGTTGTACTTATTTAATATTTCCGGTGGGATATTATTGTCTGTATTTACAGAAATATTCACTATATAAAAATTATCATGTTATCAAAGTTGTGAAATTTCTCTCTTCCTGTTTGGAAATAATGGCATCCGTGTGACTCTTAGACACCAGATTCCTGATACAGTTAAGGCCAGAAATGGTTGCTCAGATGTCAGTTTAACTCTTGCATATGTTTAAATTTAGATTTTGTCTACAATTAGGTTTGTGATTTTTCTGAAATCTATTTAGTCATTTTATTTTTATTTTCTTCATCTGACAGTGATAATTGGAATGAAATATTGACTGCTTTTCTTTATAAATATCCTGAAGACTGAATGTAAACTATGTTGACAGGTCTTTTATTTATTTTTTTTAATTAGGTATTTATTTCAGTTACATTTCTAATGCTATACCAAAAGTCCCCCATATCCACCCACCCCCACTCCCCCACCCTTCCACTCCCACTTCTTGGCCCTGGTGTTCCCCTGTACTGAGGCATATAAAGTTTGCACGACCAATGGGCCTCTCTTTCCACTGATGGCCGACTAGGCCATCTTCTGATATATATGCAGCTAGAGACATGATAGATCTTGTGGAGAGCACAAGAATTGCAAACAGTCAACTAGGGAATGGGCTATACTTATTCCTGGAAAGATATCTATATTTTATTTGTATAATTTTCTCTAGTGCTATTTCTATTACCACTGGCAACAACTTTACCCCCTATTAATGGATTCCAGGATACATATGTGATATTTATTAACTTTAGGTTTTATGGCATGATGAATATATAACCTGCAGTGTTATAGAAGTATTTGGCTGTGCTGTTTTGTGTTGCTGGGTAGACTGTGTTTCCAGGCACCTGCCCATGGAATCTTTGGATCTTTGGATGAAAGACACACATACACATTAGCTTATCTTTATCATGCCTTACTGGATTGGTAGCTGTGCATTTCTAAGCCTCCAGCTCCTGGTGTGTCCTTCCTTCCAGTACTCCTGGCTAAACACCTTACAAATCTACCTTTAACTTTGCTGCCTTGTTAATTTCTGTGATGTCCGTTGGTCTTTGATGCCCAAGATGCTTCTGCGCTGCCCTTCTATGGGCTGTGTTCCCTTTCTGCCTACATTTTGGATAATCTTACCTGTTCTTAGTACCCTGGCTAATGAGAGATCTGAGTCTCTTCTGTCTCAGAAGTATGGCTATCTACTCTAGATCCTTTCTGACTTGTAGCCGCAAGCATAATTCTAAATGCCCTGCCCTGTGCCCAACCATTAGCCACTGGCATCTTCATTGATAGACCAAAAACCAACTGGAGACAAGGACCTTCAGCATCTGGAGACAGGTTCCCAGTTAAATCAAACATCAGAACCACTACCTTAATAAGGAAGTATCAAAATCCTAATTCCTAGATATGTGAATGCCAAAGAGACAATACAGATGTCATTGAGTTAATCTTAGACTGTCACTTGGGAAGATTATTATAAATGTTTTGCATAGACCCTAAATGTAACAAAAAGAGCTCCTGAGGAAGGAGGTGGAGGGAGTTCTAACACTGTAGAGAAAGCAAAGTGATAAAGAAAATATAAATGGCAGTAATGTGTTTACATCCCAGGGACTGATCAGCCGATAGAATTTGAAGGTACAAAGACAAGAATTCTTCTGGGCAGAGAGAACCTACTCTACTGTCACTATGTCTTTAATCCAGAAAAGTAGAGTTTGGATGTGTAGCTTCTAGAACTATGAGAAAATATTGTGCTGTTTTAAAATACAAACTTGTCATAATTTGTTGTAGTAGCCAGGGAAGATTAATATAGGAGAAAAGGCTACTAATTTTGAAATGCTAATTTACATTTCCCTAGATGTTTGAGTTTTTACCACATTGTAGGCTACAGTGGTTTAAACATTCTACACTGGTGGAAATCTTTCTAAACTGAAATGTCACATAGAAGCTATGTGTGGGAAACAGCATGGCTGTCTTAAGTGCTATTAGTACGTTCATGAAAATATCCCCATTAAAATCAACTCAAGGTACAAAATGATGTGAGCATATATTGCAAAGATAATGAATCTGATTATATCATTCGCCTTATTTTATATGGCGAGACATTTGAATAATCTCTTCCCTATTTTTATATTTTTATTTCTCTCTCTCTTTCTCCCTTTCTCTCTTTCTCTCTCTCTCTCTCTCTCTCTCTCTCTCTCTCTCTCTCTCTCTCTCTCTTCATATTTGTTTGTGTTTGTGTGTGTGTGTGTGTGTGTGTGTGTGTGTTGGTGTGTGATAGAAAAAGGCACCCAATGACCTGGAGCTATATTTATAGCTTCTTGTGAGTTTATCTGACATGGGTTCTAGGAATACAACTCAGAACTTCTGCAAGATCAATATGTCCTCTTAACTGGGTAGTCATCTCTCAAAGCCCCCCTTTTAAGGATTTTGAATCAAATAATACTCTTCTATTTAATATAATATCATCATGAAGTTATCAGATAGATGACAAAAATTCAGTCTTGCTGTCCAGCTTCAGGAAATGTTATACCCTTCAGTTAAGAGCTGCGTAGTTCCCCTGTCCTATCCATCACAACAAGTACTATTATAAACTCAACTTCTATGAGTTTGGATATTTTATTCCTCATATAAATAAGCATATGCCTTATACTCTCAATCCACCCATGTTCTTTGTTACATATCCAAGTCATGCCAAGACACCCAGGGCCTATCAATACTGATTCAAGTAGATAGTAATTTAAATGTTTCCTAAGCCTATGTGTAGTCTTGTTCAGTATGCTTTGGTGACTGATTCCAGACTCTCCATGATTTTTGCATTTGCAGATGCCTAAGTACTACACAGAATGGTAAAATATTTGCATATAACCCAGGTATATCTTTTTCCATTACTTAAAACATCCTTATATTTTTAATAACACAATGTAGATACCTTGGCATCTAATAGTCTTTACTAACACAGAATAACTTGAAAAACGTTTATATATGATCAAAAGAGTGTGATTTTTCCCCCATATTTAGAAAGAGGATTTATTTATTTTTATTTTATGTGTGTGGATGTTTGCCTGTATGCATGTGTGTAGACCACATGTGTGCCTAATATTTACAGGGACCAAAAGGGGTCAGATTTTCTGGAACTAGAGTTATAGGCAGTTGTGAGCTGTTCTGTAGGTACAAGGATCGCCTCAAAAACAGTAAAATGTCTGAGCCCTTGAGCTATGAATATGTGTGTGTGTGTGTGTGTGTGTGTGTGTGTGTGTGTGTGTGTGTGCGCGCGCGCATCTATGTATACCGCATGTATACAGAGACCAAAGGAGGGCATTGGATTCTCTGGAGTTGGAGCCACAGTTGGTCATTAGTTTTCAAATGTCAGTGCTGGTAACCTAACACAAATTCGTCGGGAAGATAAGGAAATGCTTTGAATTCCTGAGCAATGCCCAAGCATATTTTCATCCAAGTTTGTTTACATGCCTGAGTGACAGTCACAGTGTCCCCAAATGAAGCTGAGAGAGAGATAAGACTTAGGATACAGAGAATAAGAGATTGATACTGACCATGAAGGGAGAGTTTAAACAAGAAAAGCCTCATGAGTGGGTGGTTCTTAAGAAACATGGTAAGTGAAGAAATCTGGTAAAGTTATCTCCCTGGGTGGTGAGATAAGGAAAGTGTGAAGAACAGCCAGTCATTTTTGTCAACTGAGGTCATTGATGACTGGAAGGGTGAATAAGTTCCTAACCTCATCATAATCTCAGAATTTTAGCCCACAGGAAACACTTCCACTTAAATAGAAGTGTGCATAAAACAATCACTGGCTAATATTTTACAAAATACAGCCAAGTCATTTTCTGTATAGGTTTGCAAAACCTGAAGGTTAGATTGGATCCAGTGTGATGGATCAAGAAGATCATATTGGCACTCTCATTATGACATCTCTACAGCCCTAGTATTATGCTCTTAATGGCTGATGATATATGATACTAATAACATAAAGATTAATTCCATGCATGAGTACTCTGGGGAGGAATATATAGCCTCATTTTTAGCTGTTATAAAATAAGAAAGCAGGTTTAAAAGCTATTTTTGTCTTATAAAGCTATAAATTTTACATTATGATATTGTGTGACTATTTCACACCATGAACAGTCATCCACATATAGTCAATGATTTACTACATAAACATAAAAAGGAAACATAATTATTCATTATTTTTAAGGGCTAGATTCATACTTCTAGTGTAATTGTCTGCTGTGTTACAGAACAGCAATGTGATAATTCTTGCAATGACTATAAGCCTTATACAGGCATTAAAGATGGCTTTTGAATATCACTATTACTACTAACACCTGCTTTGGCACATTTCTTATTAATTGTGGCTTGTAAGCAAGGAAGTCCTTAATTACAAGTGATTAATTTAGAACGCTTCAGTAATCAAAATTAAGACATCTTATAATGTGCTGTATTTCAATAAATCAGTAGGAAATTATTTTCTTCAGAAGCTACACTTGTAAAGTCTCACCATCATGACTGAGTTACATGAGCTAAGCAGGGATAACCACAATAGATATGAGAATGTGAACAGGGATGAGCCTATTTTAAAGCCTCAACTGTGCAAAAAAATAAAAAGGAAACTAAGAAATAATGAGAGAGATTAAAACAATCTTCCTCAGGGAAGAGCACACCAATTGGTTGGGCAGTACCAAATGGGCAGCCCTGAAAATGTAAATAAAAGTAACATTATATTGATTTATCAGTATTTATGTATTTAGTGATACTATGCATGCATGTATGTATGTATGAATGTGTCTTAGTCAGTGTTCTATTGCTGTGACGAAGCACTATGACAATGACAACTCTTAGAAAACATAATTGGGGTTTGCTCATAGCTTCAGAGACTTTTGATCCTGGGAAGGACCATGTTTGCATGCAGGTAGGCATGGTGGTGGAGCAGTAGTTGAGATTTCTACATCAAAATCTACAGGCAGCAAAACGAAAGCTACTGGGCCTGGTTTGGACTTTGGAAACATGAAATCCCACTCCTACTAACATACTTCCACGAACAAGACCAGATATATTCTAACAAGGCCAGAACCCATAATCCCTCTCATTAGTGCCACTCCATGATGACTAAGCTTCCAAATATATGAATGAGCCTATGGAGGTCATTTTTATATAATCACATAATGTATTAAACAGTTAACAAAAAAATGAGGACATTATTTGAAATAATAAGAAGGTGTAAATAGGAAGGTTTAAAGAGAGGAAAGGGAGAAATGATGTAGTTACCTTATAATAACAAAAATTTAAAAAAATAGAGTTGGAATACTTTTAAAAAATTTCTAAATCTAATCCCAAATAGTTTATGATAAATTTGTTGAGTGAAGAGATAACTATTTAATAACTAAAAATTAAAGATTTAGCCATTATAACGTACTAATAAAACATTTATAAAAGAAATTTCTGTTTAAAAAGAACCTGAGGAATACCCAATGGCAGAGAAGCACCTGAAAAAATGTTCAACATCCTTAATCATCAGGGAAATGCAAATCAAAACAACCCTGAGATTCCACCTCACACCAGTCAGAATGGCTAAGATCAAAAATTCAGGTGAGAGGAGATGCTGGTGAGGATGTGGATAAAGAGGAACACTCCTCCATTGTTGGTGGGATTGTAAGCTTGTACAACCACTCTGGAAATCAGTCTGGCGGTTCCTTAGAAAATTGGACATAGTACTACCGGAGGATCCAGCAATACCTCTCCTGGGCATATATCCAGAAGATGTCCCAACCAGTAAGAGGGACACATGTTCCACTATGTTCATAGCAGCCTTATTTATAATAGCCAGAAGCTGGAAAGAACCCAAATGCCCCTCAACAGAGGAATGGATACAGAAAATGTGGTACATCTACACAATGGAGTACTACTCAACTATTAAAAAGAATGAATTTATGAAATTCCTAGCCAAATGGATGGACCTAGAGGGCATCATCCTGAGTGAGGTAACACATTCACAAAGGAACTCACACAATATGTACTCACTGATAAGTGGATATTAGCCCAAAATTTAGGATACCCAAGATATAAGATACAATTTGCTAAATGCATGAAACTCAAGAATAATGAAGACCAAAGTGTTGACACTGTACCCCTTCTTAGAATTGGGAACAAAACATCCATGGAAGGAATTACAGAGACAAAGTTTGGAGCTGTGATGAAAGGATGGACCATCTAGAGACTGCCATATCCAGGGATCTACCCCATAATCAGTCTCCAAACGCTGACACCATTGCATACACTAGCAAGATTTTGCTGAAAGGACCCAGATATAGCTGTCTCATGTGAGACTATGCCGGGGCCTAGTAAACACAGAAGTAGATGCTCACAGTCAGCTATTGGATGGATCACAGGGCTCCCAATGGAGGAGCTAGAGAAAGTACCCAAGGAGCTAAAGGGTTCTGCAACCCTATAGGTGCAACAATATTATGAACTAACCAGTACCACAGAGCTCTGGACTCTAGCTGCATATGTATCAAAAGATGGCCTAGTCGGCCATCACTGGAAAGAGAGGCCCATTGGACACATAAACTTTATATGCCCCAGTACAGGGGAACGCCAGGGCCAAAAAAATGGGAATGGGTGTGTAGGGAAGTGGTGGGGGAGGGTTTGGAGGACTTTTGGGATAGCATTGGAAATGTAATTGAGGAAAATACATAATAAAAAAATTAAAATAAAAATAACTCAAATCATGTTAACAAAAAAGATTGTGTTCATACAAAAAAAAAATAAATATATATAACACCCCCCCCAAAAGAACTCTGTATAGTATATTTTATTTCACAAATCTTATCTAAATGATGAATAAACAAGATAGCAAATATCCCTCTATGACTGGAATCAGGATTATCCTAGTAATTTTCTAATGTGGACATAGGCCATAAAAGTTTATCCACTTACTCATGCAAATTTTGCACTTATAGTATGCACTTATTATTATGTCATAACTTAGAGAAACAAAGATGACATACACAACTATGAGTTTGATAAACATACATTTAATGATAATTCATGCCCTATTAAGATAACACTCCTTCATAGTATTTTTAGTTAATGTTGGCCCCTTCTTTTTCCTCTATATCAAAGGTAATCTACTATCTTGATCCATTATTTTTCTTTTACCAGAAGTAGCTTCTTTTTTCATATAGTATATACTGATTATATTTTCCCCCTTTACTTATTCCAGTCCTCCCAACTTCCCCTCCCTCTGCATCAATTCCCTTTCTTTCTCATATTAGAAAAGAACAACTTCTAAGAGATAACTACCAAACATGACAAAATAAAGTATAAGATGCAGCAAAGCCTATTATACTGAAGTTAGACATGGCATCCCAACAGGAAGAAAAGACTACCAAGAGAGGCACAAGATTCAGAGGCCTACTAGTTATAACAGTCAGGAGTCCCATAAAATACTAAACTATAGAACCCTCCAGATTCATTTCTAGAGTAGTTTTACCAGTTTGCAATCCCACCAGCAATGGAGGCGTGTCACCCTTTCTCCATATCACCAATATGTGCTGTCACCTGAGTTTTTGATCTTAGCCATTTTGATTGGTGTAAGGTGGAATCTCAGAGTCATTTTGATTTGCATTTCCTTGATGACTAAGGACTTTGAACATTTTTTAACGTGATTCTTTGCCATTAGATACTCCTCTGTTGAGTATCTCTAGCGCTATACCCCAATTTTGATTGGGTTGGATTTTTTTTGTTTGTTTGTTTGTTTGACATTAGCTTCTTGAGTTCTTTATATATTTTGGATATTAGCCCTGTATTGGATGTGAGTTTAGTGAAAATTTTTTTCCAAATCTGTAGGTTGCCAACTTGTCCTAGTCTATGTTCTTAGTAGCCTTATCTGTTATAACCAGAAGCTGGAAATGAACCACATGGAAGAATGGATAGAGAAAATGTGGTTCATTTATACAGTGGAATACTATTCAGCTATTCAGGTGCTGTGGGGTCCGCAGGAGATGTGGGGAGGTAAGAGGAACACCACTGTAGTTGGTGTTCTGTTGGAGTGCTAGGAAAAAAACTTGGAGATTGGGTTTGACAAAACATACAGAGGCATACACACACATACACACAAACACAGAGCAGGGGAAGAAGAGAAGAGAAGAGAAGAGAAGAGAAGAGAAGAGAAGAGAAGAGAAGAGAAGAGAAGAGAAGAGAAGAGGAGGGGAGGGGAGGGGAGGCGAGGGGGAAGGGGAGGGGAGGGGAGGGGAGGGGAGGGGAGGGGAGGGGAGGGGAGGAGAGGGGAGGGGAGGGGAGGGGAGGGGAGGGGAGGGCAGAGAAAACATCTGGCTGGAATAACTTTTACCAGCCATGTTGTTTAGCAAAGAGTACCTCCTGGAGTAGGGGACTGGGATACAGAGGCAAGTCAAGAGGTGTCATGATCCAATTTGTAATCCTATTCTCATACAAATAGTATAATTTGTATTAGTTTCAGCAGATTATGTCAGCAGATTGTTTCCTATCAATTATCTAATTTTCCACAAATATATTCAATTTTTGCAAAAATATATTGTATTAGGTATTATCATATATTATTTTGTTATGGATGAATATATACATATATGTTCATACATACATAATTCAATTTGTGGCTGTTTTCTTGGTGACTGAGGCAAGAAGCTAGTCTGATTTAAGAAAGACACTTAAGGTCATAGCTG
The DNA here is from genome assembly GCF_000001635.26 of Mus musculus. Classification (NCBI taxonomy): domain Eukaryota; kingdom Metazoa; phylum Chordata; class Mammalia; order Rodentia; family Muridae; genus Mus; species Mus musculus. Next base: position 19,702,047 of record NC_000085.6, read on the forward strand.
CCAGAAGCAAGACCTGTGCCTCGTTACCAACTGAAAATTAAAGAAGTGGTGGTTGAGGATGGAGTGGGGACTGGATCAGGGTAGAAGGAATAACCTGCTGTCCAATGAAGAAAAGAACCAATAGTAAGTAGGTTAAGCTTCTCTCTTCATCCAGAGACAAAGATCTTAAAGAAAAAAGTTAGTTCTGGAAAGTTGGTTGGGACAGAAAATATTGCTTGTCATTTTGTTAATAATTATCTGATAGAGAAAAACAAATTATGACATGGATGATAATCTTATAATATGGACAATTTTGTGCACATTTCTTATCATCAATGGAAGAGAAACAGAGATCTCACTTAAAAGCTAGGCAGAATGAACTACTCGTATAATTAAATTTTATATTTATGTTATATAAATCTATCCAAAAGAAAGTGTCAACATCTTGACCGACACCCTTATGTGTGGCCATTACAGCTACACTTATTTATGATGGGTAGGTGGCTCAGTAGCTAAAGTGCTTGCTGCACAAGCACAGGGACTTAGTTTAAGTTTTGGTTCTTAGCCCTACATATTACCAGTTGGGTATGGTGGCCTTGCCTGCAATTCCAGTATTCAGGCATCAGAGTCAGAAGATACACACACACATGCACACACACAGTGAGTGATAGAGAAATGCATACATATAAAAAGTATACAACAAACATTATATGTGTCATGTAGTATAATTTAATATATAATAAACATATATGTGCAACAAAATCTAATTAATTTAAATATTTGAAATTGGTTTGTTTAGGAGTATTTGCTTATAAGATGTAGACACTGAATCAGAAAAGTATAATTTAAAAAAGGAATTTGGAAAAGCATTAAGTTAAAGAAGAGAAGTGAAGAGCACCAGGGAAACCACAAATAGAAGAGAAAACTTTCCATGCCCGTGAAAACTGTGAATGTCACCAAAACTGTTGAATGGATGTCTACCTAATGTTGATCATAAACATGCTAGTTGTGGCTTCTTATTTATTCATTTCTTCTCACTTACTCTGAAGTAAACTACTATTATTTATCTGGTATATAAGTCATCAAAATCCACTAGCTAACTATGAAGTAGTTATTGATTCAGGTACTCATTCTAGGCATTAAAGTAGCAGAGATAAATCACTGGATTTATCATTTTACTGGAACAGAAATAAGAGGTCTAATATTCTGGAATGAAAAAGTTAACTATTATGTTGAGCCTTTTTATTTTATATCAAGTGTATTTTTTGTTTGGTTGGTTTTTTTTTGTTTTGTTTTGTTTTGTTTTTCAAGATGGGGTTTCTCTGTACAGCCCTGGCTGTTTTGCAACTCACTTTGTAGACCAGACTTGCCTAGAACTCAGAAATTCACCTGCCTCTGCCTCCCAAGTGCTGGGATTAAAGACATGCATCACCACTGGCTGACTCAAGTGTATTTTATAATTGGCTATTTATTAATAATAGTTTGTTCCAAACTTGAGAATATGGAGCACTGAGTATAGTTACTTTTCTCATTGAAGTGATTAATATACCAGACATTAGTCACATATGAGGAGAAGGATATACTTTGCCTGAATTCAAGAGGTCCATCATGGTGGGGAAAGCATCACACCTGGAATACAAAGTATTTGGAAATTTGAATGCAGTCAGAAAGCAGAGGGTAATGAGTGCTAGTGTTCAACTTGATCTCTCTTTGTCTCTGTCTCTGTCTCTCTGTCTCTATCTGTCTATCTATCTATCTATCTATCTATCTATCTATCTATCTATCTATCTATCTATCTATCTGATCTCTTCAGGCTTTTGGTCAATAGAAAAGTTCCAACCAGTCTCTATGGTTAAAATAGGCATTCCTACTTCAATATCTCTTCTCGAGATAATTCCTTAGAGGCACACAGGTACTTCCAAATCCTATCGAGTTGACAATATCAACTGCCACATCGGTTTACATGAAATTTTTGTATTAAAAGTATTAGGTAAGGACAATAGCAAAGTAAATGTGAAGTCATGTTGGTGAATTAAAAAAAAAACAAAACAGGGGGCTGGTGGGATGGCTCAGTGGGTAAGAGCACCTGACTGCTCTTCCGAAGGTCTGGAGTTCAAATCCCAGCAACCACATGGTGGCTGACAACCATCCGTAAAGAGGTCTGACTCCCTCTTCTGGAGTGTCTGAAGACAGCTACAGTGTACTTACATATAATAAATAAATAAATCTTTAAAAAAAACATCAGTTATAGAGGGAAAAACTAAAAGCCTAAAGTTTACATATCAGAAATTAGCATCATACCAAAGGTTGGGAATAAAATAAAGACATGACATCAAACAAACAAACAAACAAACAAAACCCAAGCAAGAATTCTGAGAAAATACAGCATTGTGGGAAGACCTATAGCCTACAGTCTTTACTCAGTTTTTACAGCAATGAAACCAAGCACTACTGAAATTTGTCTACTGAGTAGCATCTTATTATTCTTTTGTCACTTGTGGTTGAAGCAGCTGCAGTGATCTGTTGATGCTGTACCTGTGTGAAACATTTTTTTTTCACAGTGATTGAAAATTACTAGGGCTGTACTGGAGAAGCTATTCATGATCCTTAGACATTTTCCTGGCTAAAGTCTTTTCACCGCACATTTCAAGACTGAGCAGTGAAGAGAGCAAACCCTATCCTCCTCAAATATGTCTTCTGGGGGAAGTGCAGGGGAAAATGTCCACAAATTACTCCATGGTCTCTTTTTCAACTTCAATTCCAATGGAGTTTGAATTGAATCAAAATCTTTATTCTTATATTATCTCAGAAAGATTATATTACTACTTCTATAATATATTCATTTGTTCTACTCAAATTAGGAAGTTATGTAATCTATAATCTTGAAGAATAAACCTTAGAAGTTGGATATAAATGGGCAGAGAGAATGTTGGAATTTTCTGCTTATATCCATCCATGATCTTTTTGCTTATGTAAAAGAAAATATACCTTCTAGTTTTCCTTTGCTATGGCTAAGATTGTCATTGGACATGATCATAGGCTTTGGTTCTTAGTAAATTAGCATACCTAGTCTGCTGAAAAGGTAATTTCATAAAGAAAGATGAAAGATTCAACTTCATCTTTAAAGATATTTAATAGAACCCTCTCTCTTTCTCTCAATTTAATCATGTCTTCTACTTTTTCCTCCCCAGCTTAAGAATGTGTTCTAAACTTGTACATGTCTTCACAAGACTCATGAGACTGAACAAAACATGGGCATAGGTAGTAACATAACCTGCTAATATTAATAGAAATACAATGTGCAAATTGACTAGTTCCCATGGACAAGTAGTGTCATCAATTTTCATAGATAGCATTTGTAAAAGAAGAAAAACATAGGTGTCCACTGCTCATTATCAAGGCTTAAATAGAGATATGAATTAGGATTTGGGCCTTAAACCATTGATTCATTCACAATACTGTATTCTCAGAAGCTGCAGCTATGCCTTTTTGTCATCTTGTTTGTTTAGTACTCTGGAATGTTGATCCAATATATTCCTTTGCAATGGCTAAGATTGGCATTGGACATGATCGGTAGCATCGGTTCTTAGCAAATTAGTATACCTAGTAGGCAGAAAAGGTAAATTCATTTTTTTATTGGATTTTTTGGTTTATTGGCAGTTTTGCTTCTTGAGTTCTTTATATATTTTGGATACTATCCCTCTATTGGATGTGGGGTTAGTGAAGTTTTTTCCCAATCTGTAGGTTGAAATTTGTCTTACTATGTTCTTTGCCTTACAGAAACTTTAGTTTCATGAAGTTCTATTAATCAATTCTTGATCTTAAAACATGAGCCACTGGATTTCTGTTTAGGAAATTTCCCCTGGTGCCAATGAGTTCAAGGTTCTTTCCCACTTTGTCTATTAGCTTGAGTGTATCTGGTTTTATGTGGAGGTCCTTGGTCCACTTGAATTTGAGCTTTGTGCAAGGTGACAAATATGGGTCTATTTTCAATTTTCTACATACAGACAGCCAGTTAGACCAGGACCGTTTATTGAAAATACATTCTTTTTTCCAGTTTGTATTTTGGTTTCTTTCTCAAAGATCAACTGCACATGAATGTGTGGTTTTATTTCTGAGTAAGCAGCAGAAAGTCAGATGCAGATATTTGAACCCAATTTAATGAACAGAAGCTGCTGACCTCTGTGGTTGAATTAGGGAAAAGGTGGAAGAAGTTAAGGAGGAGGGCAACTCTGTTGGAGGACTGGCAGCCTCAATTAACCTGGACCCACGAGATGTCTCAGACACTGGAACACCAACCAGGTAGCATACACCAGCTGATATGAGGCCCCCAAAACATTTGCAGCGGAGAACTGCTGGGTCTGGGCTCAATCAGAGAAGATACACCTAACCCTCAAGAGACTGGAGGCCGCAGAGAAATTAGAAGTCTGATGGGGTGGTGGGGACATCCTTATAGAGATGGGAGGAGGGAGGTCACAGGGAAGAGGAAACAAGAAGTGCTATTCAAAGAATCAACCAAAGGAGGAGCTGGTTCTTTGAGAAAAACAACAAGATAGATAAACCCTTAGCCAGACCCACTAGAGGGCACAAGGACAGTATCCTAATTAGCAAAATCAGAAATGAAAAGGGAGACATAACAACAGATCCTGAAGAAATCCAAAACACCATCAGATCCTTCTACAAAAGGCTATACTCAACAAAACTGGAAAACCTGGACGAAATGGACAAATTTATGGACAGATACCAGGTACCAAAGGTAAATCAGGATCAGGTTAATAATCTAAACAGTCCTATATCCCCTAAAGAAATAGAAGCAGTCATTAATAGTCTCACAAGCAAAAAAAAGCCCAGGACCAGATGGGTTTAGTGCAGAGTTCTATCAGACCTTCAAAGAAGATTTAATTCCAGTTCTTCACAAACTATTCCACAAAATAGAAGCAGAAGGTACTCTACCCAATTCATTCTATGAAGCCATAATTACTCTGATATCTAAACCACAAAAGGACCCCACACAGATAGAGAACTTCAGACCAATCGCCCTTATGAATATTGATGCAAAAATACTCAATAAAATTCTCGCTAACCAAATCCAAGAACACATCAAAACAATTATCCATCCTGACCAAGTAGGTTTCATTCCAGGGATTCAGGGCTGGTTTAATATACGAAAATCCATCAACATTATCCATTATATAAACAAACTCAAAGACAAAAACATGATCATCTTGTTAGATGCAGAAAAAGCATTTGATAAAATCCAACACCCATTCATGATAAAAGTATTAGAAAGATCAGGAATTCTAGGCCCATACCTAAACATGATAAAAGCAGTCTACAGCAAACCAGTAGCCAATATCAAAGTAAATGGTGAGAAGCTGGAAGCAATCCCACTATAATCAGAGACTAGACAAGGCTGCCCACTTTCTCCCTACCTATTCAACACTGTACTTGAAGTCCTAGCCAGAGCAATTCGACAACAAAAGGAGATCAAAGGGATACAAATTGGAAAGGGAGAAGTCAAAATATCACTTTTTGCAGATGATATGATAGTATATATAAGTGACCTTAAAAAATTCTACCAGAGAAATCCTAAACCTGATAAACAGCTTCAGTGAAGTAGTTGGATATAAAATTAATTCAAACAAGTCAATGGCCTTTCTCTACACAGAGGATAAACAGAGAGAAATTAGGGAAATTAGGGAAACAACACCATTTTCAATAGTCACAAATAATATAAAATACTTTGACAGGACTCTAACTAAGGAATTGAAAGATCTGAAGAAAGAAATCAAAGAAGATCTAAGAATATGGAAAGATCTCCCATGCTCATGGAAGGGCAGGATCAATATAGTAAAAATGGCTATCTTGCCAAAAGAAATCTACAGATTTAATGCAATCTCCATCAAAATTCCAACTCAATTCTTCAACGAATTAGAAAGGGCAATCTGCAAATTCATCTGGAATAACAAAAAACCTAGGATAGCAAAAACTCTTCTCACAGATAAAAGAACCTGGTAGAATCACCATGCCTGACCTAAAGCTGTACTACAGAGTAGTTGTAATAAAAACTGCATGGTACTGGTATAGCAACAGACAAGTAGACCAATGGAATAGAATTGAAGAATCAAAAGTGAACCCACACACCTATGGTCACTTGATGTTTGACAAGGGAGCTAAAACCATCCAGTGGAAAAAGGACAGCATTTTCAACAAATGGTGTTGGCACAGCTGGCAGTTTTCATGAAAAAGAATGCAAAATGATCCATTCCTATCTCCTTGTACTAAGATCAACTCTAAGTGCATTAAGGAACTCCACATAAAACAAGAGGCAGTGAAACTTATAGAGGAGAAAGTGGCGGAAAGCCTTGAAGATATGAGCAAAGGGGAAAAATTCCTGAATAGTAGAGCAATGGCTTGTGCTATAAGATCGAGAATTGACAAATGAGACCTCATAAAATTGCAAAGCTTCTGTAAGGCAAAAGACACCGTCATAAGACAAAAAGGCCACCCACAGATTGGGAAAGGATCTTTACCTATCCTAAATCAGATAGGGGACTAATATCCAATATATATTAAAAAAACTCAAGAAGGTGGACTCCAGAAAATCAAATAACCCCATTAAAAATGGGGCTCAGAGCTAAACAAAGAATTTTCACCTGAGGAATACTGAATAGCTGAAAAGCACCTGAAAAAATGTTCAGCATCCTTAATCATCAGGGAAATGAAAATCAAACAACCCTGAGATTCTACCTCATACCAGTCAGAATGGCTAAGATCAGACAGCAGATGCTGGTGAGGATGTGGAGAAAGAGGAACACTCCCCCATTGTTGGTGGAGTTTCAAGCTTGTACAACACTCTGTAAATAAGTCTGGCTGTTCCTCAGAAAATTGGACATAGTACTACCAGAGGATCCCACAATATCTCTCCTGGGCATATATCCAGAAGATGTTCCAACCGGTAAGAAGGACACATGGTCCACTATGTTCATAGCAGCCTTATTTATAATAGCCAGAAGCTGGAAAGAACCCAGATGCCCCTCAACAGAGGAATGGATACAAAAAAATGTGGTACATTTACACAATGGAGTACTACTCAGCTATTAAAAGGAATGAATTTATTAAATTCCTAGGCAAATGGATGGACCTGGAGGGCATCATCCCGAATGAGGTAACCCAATCACAAAAGAACTCACATGATATGTACTCACTGATAAGTGGATATTAGCCCAGAAATGTAGAATACCCGAGATATAAGATACAATTTGCAAAACACATGAAACTCAAGAAGAACGAAGACCAAAGTGTGGACACTTTCCCCCTTCTTAGAATTGGGAACAAAATACCCATGGAAGGAGTTACAGAGACAAAGTTCGGAGCTGAGATGAAAGGATGGACCATCTAGAGACTGCCATATCCCGGGATCCACCCCATAATCAGCTCCTAAACACTGACACCATTGCATACACTAGCAAGATTTTGCTGAAAGGACCCAGATGTAGCTGTCTCTGTGAGGCTATGCTGAGGCCTAGCAAACACAGAAGTGGATGCTCACAGTCAGCTATTGGATGGATCACATGGCCCCCAATGCAGGAGCTAGGGAAAGTACCCAAGGAGCTTAATGGGGTCTGCAACCCTATAGGTAGAACAACAATATGAACTAAGCAGTACCTTCCGGAGCTCATGTCTCTAGCCCATATGTATCAGAAGATGGCCTTTGTTGGCCATCAGTGGAAAGAGAGGCCCATTGGTCTTGCAAGCTTTATATGCCCCAGTACAGCCAGAGCCAAGAAGTGGGAGTGGGTGGGTAGGGGAGTCGGGGGGGGGAGGGTATGGGGGGACTTTTGGGATAGCATTGGAAATGTAATTGAAGAAAATACCTAATTAAAATTAAAAAATCAAATAAATAAATAAATAATAAATAAACAAACCAACAAACAAATAATAAATAAATAAGTGGTAAGTTCATGAAGAAGGATGAAAGTTTCAACTTGACCTTTGATAATCTTTAGTAGAACCCTCTCTCACCCAATTTAATCATGTTACTTTTCTTCAGTTTGTAATTCTACCACCAGTCTAGCCAGAGCTCATTTGTCATAAATATGTTCTTTAGTCTCTCAGTGTGTAACTTTGTTGACCAGGTATAATAACATTATACTTGTAAAAATATTAAAAACTTACAGTCAAATATTCACAATATGATATAAGTTATGCCAATAGACCAATGTATAGTTTTTTATTAATATATTTTGTTTCTACATTATGTTGTTCTATTTTCTGTTTATTGTTATGGTAAAGCTTTCTGACCAGAAAGATTATTTCTGCCCATAGGGTATAGTCTATCATTGAGAGAAGTAAAGGCAGGAACATAAGCAGGATCTTGGAGCAGAAACAACAGAGGAACAGAACTTAGCAGCTTGTTTGAAGACTGACTGATGCATTTCTGGCTTCCAATACAACCCCACACACACCCAGGGGATGATGCCCCCTATTGAGGGCATCTGCCAACATCAATTAAAAATCAAGCCAATCCCCTATATACATGTCCAGAAGCCAATCTCACTCACACAATCCCTTAAATAAATTGCCTTCTTAGATGATAAAGTTGTGTTAAGTTGCCAGTTAAAGCTTTAATTTCAAGCATATTGAAGTCATTTTACATATAGTATAACTATCATCCATTGATGATCTAACTTCATTTTTAAGTGTGTATGAGTAGCAACTGTAACTAGAGATAAATATTTTAACAAAAGATTTAAAAATAGGAAATATTTTATCATTTTGGTCTTATCCAAATGAATTGAATATAAATAAACGTCACACTTATAAACTAAGCATATATTTGATATTAATAATTGACATAAAGTTTTTTATTTTGGAAAATAGCCACAAATCTGTTGCTCAATTATTTTATTCCTATTCAAGCTGCTCTTGCCATGAAGTTAACTTGTATCAAGTCTTGTATCAGTTCTTCAAAATTTCCAGTTTCTGAGACATCTTGTACTATAGAGTTCACTGATTTTGCCATTTTGAAAGATGCTTTTGTAAAATGCAAAGTAAACCCTCTGTAGCATGTGAAGGTAGGCAACACTGAAAAAGAATATATATATATATATATAAGAAAATACAGATTTTTCTCTTCTGTATACCTTCTGGCAGTGAGACAAATGGCTGTCTTCTGAGTTCACTATGAAACTGCTATCAGAATGCTTACTGCAGTCATGAAATCTTTACCTCCTTGCAGATGTAGACACAAGAACATCATCTACAATGGTTATTCTACATTGTCATTATTGCTTTAATGTTTACCGAATGCCTGTGATCTGATAAGCAACATATAAGTAGAATACCAAGTTTGCTGTTCATAAACACTCATCTATTTTAATTTAATTTTTTTGAAATTGCGTCTCAAAAAGTATCCAAAACTGATCCGGAACTCCTGTTGTTTAACTCATGGCCACTGAAGTCCAGAATACAGTCATAGATGCTCAGATTTTCACTGATGGTTTTTAACTATTAAACACATTGGTTTGACATATCTAAGAAATATTCTTCCTCAATGGAATGAATTTATGCAAACTAGGGCTTTTTCTTTTTCTTTGTGCCATCTGAAGTTTAATACTTGTGTTATCCATACTCTGTTTTTTTAATATTTATTTATTATATGCAAGCACACTGCAGCTGTCTTCAGACACACCAGTCAGATCTCCTTACGGATGGTTGTGAGCCACCATGTGGTTGCTGGGACTTGAACTCAGGACCTTCAGAAGAGCAGTTGGGTGCTCTTACCCGCTGAACCATCTCACCAGCCCCTTAGTCTGTTTTAATTAATGTCTCTAATAGTAATAGACATATATTGGTATAGCTATGTGCTAATAAAGAGAAAAAGCATACTAATTTTTATTATTTGGAATTTCACAAAATATACCCCCTATCACACTCACTTCCTAGCACCTCCTGGTCCACATGTCCCCTTGAACCATGTGACCTCCTCTTAGAAAAAAACAAAGAGAAAATCAAGTTGAATTTTTTGCTGCTCATACACTCACTAGAGTGTGTTCCAACTTTCAGTGGCCAGCCCCCAAAATCTGATTTATCAAGTCCGTTTAAAGATCTATTTTAAATTATCCATTAACTCACAAGACAAAGATAAAAAGTAAAAACATTTGACCTGATTTTAGTAGTGAATATAAAATCTTACCAGCAGTTCAATGTGATTATTCTCAAATTTAAATTATTAATGTAAATTCTGTAATTTTTTAAAAAAAATTATGAACTATTAGAGAAAATTATGTTGGATTATGGAAGTCTTTTAAAGAATTGGTTTCCTTTATGGTATTTCTCTTATTAGAGAACTCTTACCTCCCCATTATCTGCAGAGAGGCAGAATTTTCCTTCTTTTTAAGTTACTTGAATCTCAAAGAACAAGATTTAAATGAAGGCATAAAGTTTCACATCCAACAATAAATTAGCTGACAACAGATCTGTCAGTAGCAACTAAGAAAAGAGGACCAAAATAACCCCATTGTGGAAAGAGTCTTCACATCACTCAAGATCTCAATTCCTGTGTTGATGGCACTTTTATAATATGAATGAATGGTTTTCAAATTGTTTCTTTATATGTAATATAAATGACTCTTATGACAAAAGGTGTTGCAAACTTTTGCTATAAGCAACTTAACACCTAAACACAAATGAATCTTTCTTCACAAGAGTCTGGGGTGTTTATTCTCTAACTTTAGCTGCGGGAAGCTCAGGAGAGCTAAGTGCAGGTGTATTGGATGCTCTAACCAACAAAAGCTGTATCAAGCCAGACTGCTTCTATAACAATACTCAAGAACATTTTTATAAATGGGACATTTATACTAACAGCTCCCAGCTTTTCTGCTGGCACTTCTAAGCATGTCTATGTCTTATTCATCAAAAGCCGGCCCCTCTCAAGAGATGTTATTAGCCTGGTCACTTTAGAGAGGTTGTTTGGTTTTAGAACCCTACCTGAGTGTAGCATGGGGCAACATTTCCTTTACTTTCTGATGTGGTAAAGGTCAGTATTTTCAGACTTTCATATATGTGAGATCTTAGCTCGGGTGTATTTACACATCCTTGTTTAGATTATGGAGTAATTAGCATTGTCTTTATGCCATCTTCTTTCTGGATGCATACATGAAGTTCAGCATTGCACTGCAGTCCTTATTGGCTCCAGAGGGATGAATGCTATAAGACTTCATAATCTCAACTATAGGGCATGTTACTAAGTGTGATCTGGCAATCACTGAATAATTTGACATGTTTTAAAGTGTAAGCTAATTTCACAGATGAAACTAAGCCAACTCCTCATATTCATATTTTAAAAAATAGTTCATATATAACCTGTCACACTGAAAAGTCTGCATTTTTAAATCAAAATACTGCCTTAAAAATCAATACTTATGTCTTCTCTATATGTCTGTATGACAGAAGAAACACTCTTTATAGTCACTTCAACTATATAATCCATGAGAGGAAGCACATTATCTATTGGGATATCCTTCCACCTGTCTATTTTCTCTTTTTACTTAATTGGCTTTTGATGTTGATGACAATATTCCTGAACTCAGTGATAGAGAATTTAAAGCCATTTTGTTCTTACAATAGAGAAGCTAATTGGTAAAATACATAAAATGATTTTAAATGTACAAAAATGTCATTTTAAATAATCAGATGACAACTCACAAGCTATTGATTAATTGCCTGGAATAATGAGAAAATAATTCAGAAAGGATATGGTATTGATCTAGCTCTTTATGTCTGAAGAAGAGTTTTCTCAAGCATTTTAGAATGTGGTCAAATAATAAATAGCAGTCTAGTCTACAGTAGTTGAAATCTATAGTGTATAAGAATATAGAGCAGCATCTAGTTGTATACGTGGGCACAATTTTCTAAAGGCCTAGTATAATCAGCTACTCCTAATGGTAATAAAAACCAATCTTGGTTTAATGAGTTCCCAAAAGAGAAACAAATTATGTGTATTAGTTCCAATATTCAAAAATCTTGTGAAATAATTATAAACATTTCTAATGTCCGGGAGGGGAAAATGGGCCTTAGAAAATAAAAATACCATGGCAAAGATCATGTACTTAGTAAGGGTGTTGTGACATAGGTGTGATTGCAGAAGCCTGGCCTTGACTATTCTAATTCCCCTGGGACAGGTATACAATGGGAAATTGCAGTATACGGATAGGAGAAAATATTGTTTCATAAAAATGATAGCAGCAAAATATCAAAGGAAATAAATGTGCAGGTTGCTGTAATAATTCAATGAGGAAATGATTTACTGGTTGCAAGATTAAAAATGTGAGTGGGAGAGAACAGAAATCATTTATGGGGATTTAATGGAACTTTATGGTTATCTAGATGCAAAAGATGAAAGAAAGTCTGGAATGGTCTCCAAGCTTGCCGGCTCAGTCATTCAGACAGATTCCATGTGGCTTGCTATGAACAGCTTGAAGGAACCCTTTACCATTGACCTCTAAATACCTGAGGTGACAATTGTGATGCATGTGCTATCGGTATTTGGTTAGAAGGTGGCAAGTATGCGTGAAAACATTAATATGATAATTAAGGTTCTGGTTTCTGATGTTACAATGAGACACAATATCACAGCAAACTCTGCTCATCTAGCTCTTGCTGTCTTTATTCCCCCAGTTCTTAATGTTTCCTGAGACTGAGGAGTAGGAGTGTTTTTAGTTGTAGTCATTGGGACTGACCTCCTTAACTCTTCAAACAAGAATGACACCAAAGAACATGCCAACCTGGATGGAGAAAAGCCCACGTGACCTCAACCTTACATAAAGAACTATAGGTAACTTAGGAAAAGCTTGAAAAGGGAATAGATGGTCTTCCCCAGGAAAAACCACATCAATCAGTTGTTCAATGCCAAATTATCATCTCTGCAAACATACAGACAAGTGACACTATATAGACTGAGCATGCTATATTTATGAATATATATATTCAATAATGGTGGAAAAAGAGATTATGGATTTGAAAGGATATTGCAGAGGGATATATGGGATGGTTTGGAGAGGGGAAAGAAGAGGGAGAAATATAATAAATAATGGCAATTTAAAAAAGAAAGTAAACAGAAGAACAAATGCTTAAAGACAAAATAAGATGGTTGAGTAGGTAAAGGCACTGAGCTGATGCTAAGTTCAAGTCCAGGAATGCACGTGGTGGAAGGGGAACACAAAGGTCTACAAGTTACTCACAGACACGTGCACATAAATACACAAATATGTATATAAATAAATAAATTATACACAAATATATGAAGTATCTAAACAAACACACAAATACATAAGCATCTAAGTAAGTATATGTAAATATACAACATTTAACATTAATTAAGTTCATGTGCTTAAGCAGAAGGGAAAGCTGGGAGTAACAGAATCTCAGCTAATGCTAGAGTTAATATATGTGTACTTGCATCCTCCTTCTCCTTTGGAAGGCTCCTGGGTTTATTACATCCAGGGCTCTAGAGTTTTCCAATGGGAACTAACTTGACTGCAGCTTGATAGCAAGCCCTTTGTTCCCTCTGTCTCCTTTCAATTCTTCTTCTCAACCGCTTTCTTAATGCCTCTTAGGATCACCTTTCACAAAGAATCCTTTTGTCTAGATTCTTCCTGATGCTTCATTTCTTCTAGGAAACCATGGTAAGACACATAGAAACTACCGAAAAAGAAGGAGAGACTATAGGATCAAAAAGAAAGGCTCAATACAGAAAAAAGAAAGCTTGCCCTTGTCTGGCACCCTGTGCCCACGTATCTCTGTGTCTGTATTCTGAGTCATCTGAGACAGAAAGGAAAGAGTGAAGGAAGGTCTTATTATCAAGTGGGACCCCAATCCTGTGGAATATTTTGATATTTTATTGTCTGTACTACAGATGTCTGCTAATTATATGAGGGTAGCAGGTCAGATAGGGCTAGCTGAAAACTGTTAGCACAGACCTCTGGATGGTGTGAATAGTGGGTGTGGTGGTAAAAGAGAGGCTAATAGATCTGTGCAAGTGTCCCTAAGTAATTCATATAGTTTTTGTTTGTTTGTTTGTTTGTTTGTTTGTTTGTTTTTACTTACTTTCAGTGAGATTTCTTATCCTTATATCCCAACTCCTTTTTTGCTTGTTTGTCTGTTTGTTTCTTACCTTGACTATGGTATTCATTTCACCCTAGAAATTCGTACGGTTTAGCAATAACTTTTATAAATTTGTTGAATGGCTAAACTTAATTTCAAAAATTTTGTTTTAATTCATCAAAACATGGCTAAACATTTCTACTAAAAATTAATCTTTAGTTTTTACTAACACCTTTTCTACCTCTATTATATTTTGTTGTAAAATTTATAATATGTATTGAGGTATTTAAATAAATTACTATAAATCTAATATAAAGCTTCTAATAAATAAATATATTCCTAGTATCAAGTGAGGATTATATGCAAAGGTTTTAGACGTTGCTGCACAATTTTACTTCCTTATTTCCATGATTTTGTTATACTGCTGATGGTAGAATTTTTATTTGTAAACATTAATTTGTGTGCCTTGTGTTGTGAATGTTCATTCAGTGGTGTACTCCCTATTTTCAATAGTATCATAAAACTATGTACTAATTTTTTGTCTAAGTTACTAATCTCTTCTTTTAATCTTAACTGTGAAATTTTTATATCCTTTATTTATAATTGTTGCTAAGATTTTATTCCTAGTCTTTTGTTTGTTTTTAAGTTACATTATTACTATCATATACATAAAACCACAAATATTGTGCTATTAATAGGTACCACATATTTCAATAAATATATGATTTAATTGTCTTTAGGTCAAGTTAAACATACTTATCTCCTCACATACCGTGTGTCTTCTTTGCATCAAGAAGGCTTATGAGTTCATACTGCATGATATTCACTCAGTGGTAAGGTAATTCTCAGATCTTACATAGTATCATTATAAAACAACTCATAATTAAAATGTTCTGCTTTTCATTTTAAAACATGTTAGACATGAGAAACATACTTTTCATCATTCAGGACAGAAATTCAAATTTCAGTTTTAAAGAGACATATTTGACGGGGTAGTCATTCTATGAAAAAACATAACCAGAAAATGATTTTCATAGCATATTTAGAATTGCTTATGGAGAGTATCAGGAAAAGTTACAGTGTTTAAGCTCTAGGTTCAACAACTTACTGGTTGCATCTTCCTCATTGATCTATAATCTAAAGTTACCACAGTCTTTGTCAGCTGCTTTGGGATATCAAGCATGGAGAAGGAGGCAGCTGACACTTCCATTTGCTCCTGTTATTTGCCAAGGGATTAAGTTTAAAATGATATTTATTTATCTCCACAGGAAGTTTGCCAATAGAATTATGGTTTTTATTTGATGTTAAGGATTACTTTTTATATATAATAGACTAAAGCAAACAATAGAAAAAGTATTTCTATTTGTTTCTAGGATTTCTGATGTTTAGAAAAAAAATCAACAGTCCAATGAAAGAATGCTGTCTTTCAAGTATACACACACACACACACACACACACACACACACACACACACACTTGATTTGACATTTGGTTAAATCAATAAGGAAGAACAAGACACTGAATACAAAATCTCAACTCATATGTGTGTTCAATGTGTGCCTTGGCATGAAAAGTTAGATAAAAAAGCTTTTTACAAGATTATTTCATGCTATAATAATATAATTACATATATTTACACTAATTATGCACTTATATGCAATTATGCTAATTATGTAAATACATGACATTTGATAAACTATTACTTTGAAACTCACTCAATAAAAGCAAACTGAACTGGATGGTAGAACCATGTGCCAAATATGAAAGAGGAAAGGGCCTTGAATAAATTATCTCTGAACTCTATTTTTGCTCTAAAATTCTCTAGTTCAACAACACAGCAGACACCCATCAATATATTTGACATTATGATACTGATTTTGTTACATTGGACTATTTCTTTAATTTTCTTCTCATGGATTCTGGATGAAGATTTTATCAAAGTAATAATTATAAGGGAATGCTCTCAACATTCTTAAATATAAGTAGGAGTAAACATAAAATCAGTAACCTGTCTAAACTGGTAACATGAGCATAAAATTTCACACCTGAAAAGGAATAGACTTCACCCTTTTCTATCAGTGTCTATCCTGTAATAAAGATTCTTGTCTGCTCTTTTCCCCAATGCAAGAATCAGGAATAACAGGATATAAGGAATTATGGTTGGAACTCAGCTATTTCACTCCAGTTTGTTGTTGTTGTTGTTGTTGTTGTTTTGTTTTGTTTTTTAGAGACAGGGTTTCTCTGTATAGCCCTGGCTGTCATGGAACTCACTGTGTAGACCAGGCTGGCCTTGAACTCAGAAATCTGCCTGCCTCTGCCTCCCAAGTGCTGGGATTAAAGGTGTGCACCACCATTGCCCGGCTTTCACTCAGTTTTAAACAACATGTTTGCACATCCTCTAGGATTCAGAATAATAGTCTCTGTTCACACTTATCTGGAAATTAAGTGGTGTGGGACAAAGGTGATGACTTAGTTCCTCGGGTGTTTGGCTCAGAATACCCAGTTGACTTTGCTTCCTAAAGAGCTTGTCCCTGAGAGTACTGAGGATGAAGAAACCTCATCAGGAGGAGGGAAGGTTATATCAAACATGTAAGCCAACCTTACTCTTCCCTATTTTATTTTACTTAACAAAGCACTGATAAGCATTTGGTATATGGAAAACAGTGGTTTTATCTATAAAGTCATTACAGAATAAGAGAATTAAAAGGAATCACCATTTATCAAATTTTCTCAGATTGTGAACCAAAGTGGGAAACCAGATTGTCTAAAACTAAATTTCTAAGTTTTCTTTCAGATCACCTGAAGAGTTTAATACCTTGCCTGTCGCTGAGTTCAGCTTTGGAGCAGGGTTCTTCTGTTGTTTCTATAAGCTCTGTGAAGTGTTCCAGGAAAGGACTGCTTCTCACAGTTTTCAAGAATTGTCGTTGTTGTTATTGTTAATGTGATCTCACATAATACAAAATTTCAAGTTGAAATATTTTTTGCAAACCAGAAAGAAGGAATGATTTGCCAATTGGAAATTGAAAGCTTTCAGGGGCAGGGAAGAAGTCAGTTTATTCAATGATGTTGCCTGTGGTACACAGTTTGTGCCCCATTAAATAGACCAACTACATCCATGCCTATAATGGGACACTTAGTGGACTCAGGGTGTTAAAAAATGCAGTATGTGAAGTTGTTAGGAAAATATGTCCGGAGACTAAATGGGGCAATAGATTGCAGGGAGTAGAGGTATACATTTGATCTAAAGATATTATGTAAATGAAAAAAACTCTCAACAAATAAAAATAATCTCAAAAAAGAGTATGTTGGGTTGTAGCAAAGACAAAGCTTTTTATGTTTTTTGGTGGACAAGTATGGAGAGAGGGGTGTGATACAGAAAATTTGATCATTGGCTTTTTATATATAGCTGATTGTAGAAATTTGCATCCGTTGACCTCCTTTTGATTTTAACTATTTAGCTTCTATCACTGAGTTTAAAATGGTGGTTCGGATTGTTTCCTCCCTGAGAAAGCCTGTGAGGTTACAGATATTTTATGATTTTCCTTGAAGCTTTAAGGAAATATACAAAACCCGACTTACACCTGAACATAAGCAAGTGTTAAAAATAGCAGCAGTGATGTGCGTTCAATCAGTATGTTTAAGAACTATTCTAATATCTGTTCATCAGACATTTGGAACAAGCAGTTTGATAATCAAAATGCTAATCTGCACAGGCCATTTGAAATCTAGTTCTGCTTGTCATAAACAGATCTTGAGGACTAATATGTATTCCTTATATTGTGGCTATTTGGATAGAAAGAAGAGAGTATCTAAATTCTCTTATAAAACCCACAGCCCATCTCTTCCTTGTTTGTATTCCTTTCTCATAAATCCTACCAAACAGATGTGTGCATTTGTTGTCAGCCGTGTTTGTCACTGCGCAGGCTGCCTCTTGCCAGCTTGTCAGCATGTTGTTGTGCATGATTCATTGTGGGCTGTCAGTCCTGTAGTTTCCTTACAAAGAAGCAAATCTGACTTCCGGGCCTGAATAAAGAAGTCATCAGGGTGGTAATCAGTGATGTACAGAACTTAGCCAGACCAACTGTGCTCCACGCTTTGATGACTACCCTTTAGTGAGTCAGTACTTTATGCTTGAATAATATTTAAAAAAAAAAAAAAGGACAGAAAAAAAAAAAACTCCAAAGTATTAGAGTTAGATTTAAAAGAAAAAGGCAAAATAAATGCCCTGTTATTCAGGGTGTGCTTTTAATAAAAAAAAAATGCCTTTTTAATGTCTTTTCTTGTAGTAGAATTGAATCTCCTGGGGCTATCAGAGAACAGAATGACTGCCCAATTACTGCCTCGGAAACCTGCTCCTAGAACATGATTCATCCTGCTAGAATAAATTGAGAATTCTAACTTTCTGACACTTTGTAAATCTACTTCAAGATGAACTCATCAACATAATCCAGCCGTTTAATAGGGATGATTTATATGGAAGGAAAGACATGTTGCTTCTAGAGCCATTAGGAAAGGGGAAAGATCAGAAGATATACAGAGCATGCTGAAATCTTCTCAAATCAGAAATGATGGCAGAAAGGGCTCCGAGATAGGGAGTATTTGCTTAGAAAGTTCTGTAATTTTTTTTCTTCTACTTTTCTTTTTTTTTTAAATTTTCTATACTATCTAAAATTCTACATTATTTCTTTAAAAATAAATATAATATAACCAAGATGATTCTCTTCTTGTAATCTTAGCCCAGTCATCAGAGGTCAATCTTAGGAAGCTAGCAATTGTGGAGGTTTTTGTGTTTATTTGTTTGTTTTGTTTTGTTTGTGTTTTGGTGGTAGTGGGGTTTTTTGTATAATCCCTTACTACTCTAGAGAAAATATTTACTATGAACTAAGTGAATACAGCTTACTCATGATAGAGAGTAGGTACAGTGACATCCATTCTATGTACATTCTGAGTATATAATTAAATGACACTTTTATTCTTAAGTCTATGTCTGAATTCATACCACAGTTTTTAAAATATTTGCTGTGAAATAAGGCAGTCTTGGACTATCATGCAAGAAAAACTGGATTCTCTATGTCCTTTTCTAATACTGTAGTTTCATATAATTTTGTTGAAAATCAAATGACTACAGGTGAAAGAAAGAAGGATAGTTTTCCATAGAAACTTTGTACAATTTTTTTTTGTGGTTCACTTTGTTAGTTTTCTTTGTTAAACCAATAAAAAGATGCTGGGTTCTTATTCTAGAAACCTTGGTAAGCAGTGTCTTCCTGATATGGCAGAAGTTATGTGCCTATGAACTCAGAAACACCAGGACAGCACACACAGAACCTAAGGAGGTTCAAGCCACACAGAGTCCCAGAACTTACAAAGAGAAGTGGAAAAAAATTAAGAAAGAGGCAAGGGGAAAATCTGTTTTGTTCACTGGACTGTTAACTGGGTACGTCAACCACACTCCAGGACAGGCCCCGTGTCCAAGGGTAGTTGAACATAAAACAAAGCCCATGTTTTTTTCCATGTGGAATTTTCATTTTTGCGTGTGTGTGTGTGTGTGTGTGTGTGTGTCTGTGTGTGTCTGTGTGTGTGTGTGTGTCTGTGTATGTGTGTCTGTGTGTGTGTGTCTGTGTGTGTGCATGTCTGTGTGTGTGTGTGTGTCTGTGTATGTGTGTCTGTGTGTGTGTGTCTGTGTGTGTGCATGTCTGTGTGTGGGGGTGTGTCTCTGTGTGTGTGTGTGTGTCTGTGTGTGTGTGTCTCTGTGTGTGTGTGTGTCTGTGTGTGAGTGTCTGTGTGTGTGTTTGTGTGTGTGTTAAAGAGAGTGAGACAGAGAGGACAAAAAGTTGGATGTGGTGGAGAGGACCTTGCAAGCCTTAGGAAAATGGAAAACAAGATCAAAATAAACTATATGAAAACAACTCTTTAACAACAACAACAAAAAGAAGTTTTGTTTCCTTTCTGAGATCTCCATTCTAATCTGTTGGTGAGTGTTTCTATTTTTATGAGATTAGCCTTCTATTTCCACTATTATTGGATTGTAGTCCAGCTTGAACCAGGAATTGTTGATGTCTCAGGCTCCATTCCTCTTTTTATTACTACCTTACTTATTCAGAACTCTTTAGGGGCTGGGGTCTGTGTGAATTCATAGTTCTCCAGGGAAACATTTTCAATATAAAAATGACTGAAATTTTAATAGGTGATGCAGTAAATTTATAGTCTTAATGAGTTTATTATCAATTCTAAGACATTTTGGTAGATTCTTTCAAAATTTTCTGTTTAGATATTGTTATCCTGAGTCAGTGCCAATTTTGTCTTATTCCTTTCCTGTTTGCTGGCTGTTAAATTCCATCTTCTTCCTTTATAAATCTGGTAAGGCTTTTTAGGAAGATCTTACCTAACACAATCTTATACAAAGAAAACAATTGGTCCAATAAAGACATGTAAAAATAAGTTGAAGAGATATTTCTCAAATGACAACACAAATGCCTAGCAGGTAAATGAACAGTGTTCAACATCAGTAATTGTTAGGAATATAAAAATTAAACCTACAATAAGACACCAGCATTGGATAGAGTGAACATCACAAAAAGGAGAATGATAGTAATTATGGATGAGAAGGTAGGCAAAAAAGAAAGACTTCATTATTGGTGGCAATGCAAATGAGGAAAAGAATATGGAAAACTGATGGGTTATTGGAAGACAACTTGTCATGTAAAGAGTTAACAATACAAGCATGAATAAAAACTTAATTCCCAGAGCTCTCTTCAAAGTCAAGCAAACCTGCAATCCCAGACTTGAAGGCAAATACTGATGGATTACTGGAGCTTGTTGGCCAATGAGCTTATCACATGGGTCATCGTGGTTGAGATCGGAAAGCACTGTGTTACATAAAATCATAAAATATCACTTATATGTGGAGTCTAAAGAACAAAGGGGAGACTATGAGAGACCTTCACAGAAACTGTGCACATGCAAGAAGGAGATGATACTTTGAGTTGTTGTTGAGATCTGTTTGCTATGGTAACCTTACCAGCTGAGTGATGCAGTGTTAATGCCACTGGGAAAATGGATCTCCACTCCTCTCATTAAAAAAAGAGGCCAGGTGTCCGAGGTGATGAGGAACTTGTTTGAAGTGATTTGATCATATCATGTTGCATTAAAAACATCCTTACTTCACATTGTAGTCAGCAAATGTCTATAAATGTGATTTTTCAGAGCATGCTTTTTTAAAAAGCATTTAATCTTTTATGCCAATTAGTTATGCTAATAAGCTTTACTCTAATATCCTCTCTCTTTCTCTCTCTCTCTCTCTCTCTCTCTCTCTCTCTCTCTCTCTCTCTCTCTTTCTCTCTCTCTAGTTCTAAACTGAATTTTGTCAATTTCTTCTCAGTGAGTCTCTATTACACTGCCCAGTGTCATTTCCATAGACTGTCATGTTCTCTAAAACTCTATCCAATACGTATAGCTCATCCAAAGCTTAGCTCTCAAGACATAAACAATGGCTGATATTTGGGCTTTAACTGTAAATGATCCCAATAATAATCATTAGATTTCATACACTCCTCCTTTTTAGTGTATGTTGGGACTAATGACTAAAGCAGTTTTGTTGTTGTTGCTCTTATGGTTGTTGTTTTCTTACACTCAGCTTATATCAACTGTTTCTGTTTGCATTCGCCAGGTTTTTTTTTCCAGATCTATTGATTGAAGCCTCTAGGATACATATGAGTGCTTTCTCTCTCATTGATGCCATTTAGAAGTTATCGTGTTCTTATGTCTCACAACACTTCTAATTAATATCAATCAATTTCATATGAAGAGATCATCACTCTCTTCTGTTGCCTGTATTTTTAATGCTTTCTGGCTTAAGTAGGTTAATAAGCAGCCACTACCACTAATATGTAAATGCTAATGGCTTGTTAAAAGCTTAAATCAGATAAGAATGATAAGCAGGAGGGAGGCAAGTCAGATTTGGAAGTGATATGGTGTCTTAGTTAGGGTTTCTATTGCTGTGATAAACCATCATGAACAAAAGCAACTTGAGAAGGAAAAGGTTATTTTCTTCTTACAGACATAGGCTAGCATCACAGGAAATCAGGACAGGAACTCTAGCCAGAAACCTGGAGGTAAAAGCTGGTGTAAAACAAAAGCCTTAGAAAAACAATGCTCAGCCTGCATTTTTAGAGTACTAAGAACCACAAGACAGGGATGGAAGTGGCCACAATGGGCTTGACCTGCCAATATCAATCACTGCTCAAGAAAATGCACCATACCATAGTCACACCCATAGTCCAACCTAGTAGGGATATTTTCTCAATTGAGCTGTTTCTCTTCAGAAGCAACTGAAGCTTATGTCAAGTTGAAATAAGACTAGCCAGCATGTATGTCTTGAAGCTAAAGTGTTGCAATCCACAGTCTAATGTTTGAACATTTAATTTTCAAATTATGGTGCTATGTTGACAGCTATGGAGTCTTCATAACTTCAGACCTGTCTCGAGTAAGAAAATTAATGGGTTGAGTCTTGAAGGCCAAATCCACCTCTAGTCCTGGTTCATCCTTTGCCTCTTACCTGTTGTTCCATAATTAGTCTCCCACCATCAGATGCAGAGCCACCTTCCCCATCAGAATAGACTGAATTCTCCCTGAAACTATGAGCCAAAATGCATTTTTTCTTAGCTCATTCTGTCAGATAATTTAGTTACAGTGACATGAAATTAACTGATACAGATGGCTGTAAGCCAAGCCAAGGTGAGATCTGAAGGAATGTGCTTCACCCAGATCTCTATAGAATAAGTGACATTAAGATTCTGACAAATAAAAAAGGAAGGAAATATACAAAACCCAGACAAGTTTTCATGATGCTGGATGTTCCCATCATTATATTAGGGTCCACACACCCAAGGCATTAGAGCACTTCAGAGATTCTTCCTAAAAGGATGAAGGTCAGATTGATTCAAGTAGCTCAAAGGGCACCTTTTTAATAAAAGCCATAAAGTATGGAACATTCAATAATACAATCACCCAAGAATTGGATGTCAAAATTTGGCCAAAATAATTATCAGGAATATAAGCAGAGAATCAGTTCCATTCTCTTAATCATACTCTGAGAGAAGTACCTTAGCCATTTCTCAATCTTTAGTCATTTACTTCCTACGTACCTCCATCCAAAAGGCTTGACTTTGTTAGAGTTTAGCCTCCATCAAATGAAAGGAAAAAAGCAAACTTATGCATGGTATGATAAAAATTTAAGAAAACTCTGTTACTTGGGATTTTAGAATTGCTTCTTTCAGCTCCAACAATATGTGTAAAAGTTCCAACCTCAGCTTTTATTCTTAACAGGAAACTGTGATCCATGTAGAGTTGTCAATAAAAGCCTCAGCGACGTCTAAAGCAAAACTGAGCGGAAGTAATGGAATCAAAACCCAATGATATACCATGTAAAGAAATCCTGGAGCCTAGAGCCTGGAGCTCTTCAGAGGAAGGCTGAGTTATGTTTCTATTGCTGTGATAAAACATCATGATAAGACAACTGATAGAAGGGTATATTTGAAGGTTATGGTTGCAGAGATTAACAACAGTTCATACCAATCACTACCACAAAGCTTGGCAGCCAGCTCTAAGGGTTGGTAGCAGGAACTGCCGAGGAATAAAGTTTAAGAGTCCCAAGAAGGAAACAGGGAACAAACTCATAATGGATCAAGTCTTTAAGCCCTTGAAACCCATCCCCAGTGACATACTTCCTCCAGAAAGACT
The DNA here is from genome assembly GCF_000001635.26 of Mus musculus. NCBI lineage: Eukaryota > Metazoa > Chordata > Mammalia > Rodentia > Muridae > Mus > Mus musculus. Next base: position 19,725,870 of record NC_000085.6, read on the forward strand.
GAATCTCCTAGGCTTCTCTAAACAGGGCCGCCAACTCAGGAGCAAGCATTAAGTACCAAAGACTAGACAGGGAGAAGGGAAGTCAGAATGGTGAAGGAAGGATTTTATCATGATAATCACCACAAGGGTTTACAAAGGGCCGTGAAGGCCCTAGTTTTACCCTAGGAACTGAATTTCTAAATCAAAGAATTAATTCAACTATGGGAGCCATAGAAATAGAATTCAAAAAAGAAAACTTAGGAGAAAAAAAATGAATCTAATCTGAAGTGCCATTTTTTTTATTTTTTTATTTTTCTTTTTTTATTAGATATTTTCTTCATTTCCATTTCAAATGCTATCGCCAAAGGCCCCTAGACCCTCCCCCTGCCCTGCTCCACAACTCACCCACTCCTGCTTCCTGGCCCTAGCATTCCCTTGTACTGGGGCATATGATCTTCCCAAGACCAAGAGCCTCTCCTCCCATTGATGGCCAACTAGGTCTTCCTCTGCTACATACGCAACCAGAGACACACCTCTGGGGGAGGGGAGGGGGTACTGGTTAGTTCATATTGTTGTTCCTCCTGTAGGGTTGCAGACCCTTTTAGTTCATTGGGTACTTTCTCTATCTCCTTCATTAGGGGCCCTGTGTTTCATCCAATAGATGACTGTGAGCATCCAATTCTGTACTTGCTAAGCACTGGAATAGCCTCACAAGAGAGAGCTATATCAGGGTCCTGTTAGCAAAAACTTTCCAGAATATGCAATATTGTCTGGGTTTTGTGATTGTATATGGGATGGATCCCTGGGTGGGGCAGTCTCTGGATAGTCTTTCCTTCATTCTCAGCCCCGAACTTTGTCTCTGTAATTCCTTCCATGGGTATTTTGTTCCCCATTCTACAAAGGAGCAAAGTATCCACACTTTGGTCTTCCTTCTTCTTGAGTATCATGTTTTACAAAGTGTACCCTGGATATTCTAAGTTTCTGGGCTAATATCCACTTATCAGTGAGTGCATATCATGTGTGTCCTTTTGTAATTGGGTTACCTCACTCAGGATGATATCCTCTGAATCCATCCATTTGCCTAAGAATTTCATAAATCCATTGTTTTAAATTGCTGAGCAGTACTCCATGTGTAAATGTATCACATTTTCAGTATCCATTCCTCTGATGAGAGACATCTGGGTTCATTCAAGATTCTGGCTATTATAAATAAGGCTGCTATGAACATACTGGAGCATATGTCCTTATTACAAGTTGAAACATATTCTGGGTATATGCCTAGGAAAGGAATTGCTGGATCTTCCAGAAGTACTTTGTCCAATGTTCTGAGGAACTGCCAGATTGATTTCCAGATTGGTTGTACAAGCTTGCCATCCCACCAAAAATGGAGGAGTGTTCCCCTTTCTCCACATCCTTGCCAGCATCTGCTGTCGCCTGAATTTTTAATCTTAGCCATTCTGACCGATGTGAGGTAGAATCTCAGAGTTGTTTTGATTTGCATTTCCCTGATGATTAAGGATGTTGAACATTTTTTCAGGTGTTTCTCAGTCCTTCAGTATTCCTCAGTTGAAAATTCTTTATTTAGCTCTGTACCCCATTTTTAATAGGGTTATTTGATTTTCTGGAGTCCACCTTCTTGAGTTCTTTATATATATTGGATATTAGTCCCCTATCTGATTTAGGATTGGTAAAGAGCCTTTCCCAATCTTTTGGTTGCCTTTTTGTCTTATTGACAGGGTCTTTTGCCTTACAGAGCTTTGCAATTTTATGAGGTCCTATTTGTCGATTCTCTATCTTACAGCACAAGCCATTGCTGTTCTCTTCAGGAATTGTTCCCCTGTACCCATATTATCTTCGAGGCTGTTCCCCCACTTTCTCCTCTATAAGTTTCAGTGTCTCTGGTTCTATGTGGAGTTCCTTGATCCACTTAGATTTGAGCTTTGTACAAGGAGATAAGAATGGATCAATTCATATTCTTCTACATGATAACTGCCAGTTGTGCCAGCACCATTTGTTGAAAATGCTGTCCTTTTTCCACTGGATGGTTTTAGCTCCCTTGTAAAAGATCAAGTGACCTTGTAAAAGATCAAGTGACCTTGTAAAAGATCAAGTGACCTTGTAAATGATCAAGGTGTGTGGGTTCATTTCTGGGTCTTCAATTCTATTCCATTGGTCTACCTATCTGTCTCTGTACCAGTACCATGCAGATTTTATCACAATTACTCTGTATAGAGTTCAGCTTGAAGTCAGGCATGGTGATTCCACCAGAGGTTCTTTTATCATTGAGAATAGTTTTTGCTAGTCTACCTTTTTGTTATTCCAGATGAATTTGCAAATTACCCTTTCTTTTTTTTTTCATTTTATTTATTTTTATTAGATATTGCCATTTTTAACTCGATGAAGAATTCATTTCGAATTTTGATGAGCATTGCATTGAATCTGTAGATTGCTTTCAGCAAGATAGCCATTTTTTCTGTATTGATCCTCCCAATCCATGAACATGGGAGATCTTTCAATCTTCTAAGATCTTCTTTGATTTCTTTCTACAGACACTTGAAGTTCTTATCGTATAGATTTTTCACTTTCTTAGATAGAGTCACACCAAGGTATTTTATATTATTTGTGACTATTGTGATGGGTGTTGTTTCCATAATTTCTTTCTCATCCTGTTTATCCTCTATGTAGAGAAAGGCCACTGATTAGTTTGAGTTAATTTTATATACAGTTACTTCTCTGAAGCTGTTTTTACGGTTTAGGAGTTCTCTGGTGGAATTTTTAGGGTCACTTATACATACTATAATATCATCGGCAAATAGTGATATATTGAATTCTTCCGTTCCAATTTGTATCCCCTTGACCTCCTTTTGTTTTCTAATTACTCTGGCTAGGACTTCAAGTATTATATTGAATAGGTAGGGAGAATGTGGACAGCCTTGTCTAGTTCCCAATTTTAGTGGGATTGCTTAGAGATTCTCTCCATTTAGTTTGATGTTGGTTACTGGTTTGCAGTATATTGCTTTTATTATGTTTAGGTATGGGCCTTGAATTCCTGATCTTTCCAAGACTTTTATCATGAATGAGTGTTGGATTTTGCCAATTGTTTTCTCAGCATCTAACGAGATGATCATGCAGTTTTTGTCTTTGAGTTTGTTATAGTTTGTTGTAGTGGATTGTATTGATGTATTTCTATACATAAACCATCCCTCCATTCCTGGAATAAAGCTGACTTGATCATGATGGCTGATCATTTTGATGTGTTCTTGGATTCAGTTAGTGAGAATTTTATTGAATATTTTTGCATCGATATCCATAAGGGAAATTGGTCTGAAGTTCTCTTTCTTTGTTGGGTCTTTATGTGGTTTAGGTATCAGAGTAATTATGGCTTCATAGAATGAATTGGGTAGAGTACCTTCCGTTTCTATTTTGTAGAATAGTTTGAGAAGAACTGGAATTAGATCTTCTTTGAAGGTCTGATAGAACTCTGCACTAAACCCATCTGGTCCTGGGTTGTTTTTTTTTTTTTTTTTTTTTTTGGTTGGGAGACTATTAATGACTGCATCTATTTCTTTAGGGGACATGGGACTGTTTAGGTCATTAATCTGATCCTGATTTAACTTTGGTATGTGGTATCTGTCTAGAAATTTGTCCATTTCATCCAGGTTTTCCAGTTTCTTGAGTATAGCATTTTGTAGTAGGAGCTGATGATATTATGGATTTTCTCATGTTCTGTTGTTATGTCTTCCTTTTCATTTCTGATTTTTTTAAAATTAGGATACTCTGGCTGTGCCCTCTAGTTAGTCCTGCTAAGGGGTTGTCTATTTGTTTATTTTCTCAAAGAACCAGCTCCTGGTTTGGTTGATTCTTTGAATAGTTCTTTTTGTTTCTACTTGGTTGATTTCAGCCCTAAGTTTGAATATATCCTTCTGTCTACTCCTCTTGGGTGAAATTGATTCCTTTCATTCTAGAGCTTCTAGGTGTGCTGTCAGGCTGCTAGTGTATGCTTGCTCTAGTTTCTTTTGGGGGGCAATCTGAGATATGAGTTTTCCTCTTAGGACTGCTTCCATTGTGTCCCATAATTTTGGGTGTGCTGTGGCTTCATTTTCATTAAACTCTAAAAGTGTTTAATTTCTTTCTTTATTTTTTCCCGGACAAAGGTATCATTGAGTAAAGTGTTGTTCATCTTCAACGTGAATGTTGGCTTTCTAATATTTATGTTGTTATTGAAGATCAGCCTTAGTCCTTGGTGATCTGATAGGATGCATGGGATAATTCTAATATTTTTGTATCTGTTGAGGCCTGTTTTGTGACCAATTATATGTTCAGTTTTGGAGAAGGTGTCATGAGGTGCTGAGAAAAAGATATATCCTTTTGTTTTAGGATAACATATTCTGTAGATATCTGTTAAATCCATTTGTTTCATAACTTCTGTTAATGTCCATGTGTCTCTGTTTAGTTTCTGTTTGCAGGATCTGTGCATTGATGAGAGTGGAGTCTTGAAATCCCCCACTATTATTGTGTGAGGTTCAATGTGTGCTTTGAGCTTTACTATAGTTTCTTTAATGAATGTGGATGCCCTTGCATTTGGCATAGTTATTCAGAATTGAGAGTTCATGTTGGAAGATTTTACCTTTGGTGAGTATGAGGTGCCCCTCCTTGTCTTTTTGATAGTTTTGGGTTGGAAGTTGATTTTATTCGATATTAGAATGGCTACTCCAGCATGTTTCTTCAGACCATTTGCTTGGAAAATTGTTTTCCACCCTTTTACTCTGAGGTAGTATCTGTCTTTTTCCTGTAAGCAGCAAAAGGTTGGGTCCTGTTTATGTAGCCAGTCTGTTAGTCTATGTCATTTTATTTGGGAACTGAGTCCATTGATATTAAGAGATATTAAGGAAAAGTAATTGTTGCTTCCTGTTATTTTTGTTGTTAGAGTTGGGATTCTCTTCTTGTGCCTCTCTTCTTTTAGGTTTGTTGTAGGATTATTTTCTTGCTTTTTCTAGGGCATAATTTCCATCCTTGTGTTGGTGTTTTCCCTTTATTATCCTTTGAAGGGCTGGATTTCTAGACAGGTATTGTGTGAATTTGGTTTTGTCATGGAATACTTTGTTTTCTCCATCTTGGTAATTGAGAGTTTTGTTGGGTATAGTAACCTGGGCTGGCATTTGTGTTCTCTTAGTGTCTGTATAACATCTGTCCAGGATCTTCTGGCTTTCATAGTCTCTGGTGAGAAGTCTGGTGTAATTCTAATAGGTCTGTCTTTATATGTTACTTGACTTTTTTCCCTTACTGCTTTTAATATTCTATCTTTATTTAGTGCAGTTGTTGTTCTGATTATTATGTGTTGGAAGGAATTTCTTTTATTGTCCAAACTCTTTGGAGATCTGTAAGCTTCTTGTTTGTTCATGGTCATCTCTTTCTTTAGGTTAGGGAAGTTTTCTCCTATAATTTTGTTGAAGATATTTGCTGGCCCTTTAATTTGAAAATCTTCATTCTCATCTACTCCTATTATCCTTATGTTTGGTCTTCTTATTGTGTCCTGTTTCCGGGATGTTTTGGGTTAGGATCTTTTTGCATTTTCTTTGATTGTTATGTTTATGTTCTCTATGGAATCTTCTGCACCTGAGATTCTCTCTTCCATCTTTTGTATTCTATTGCTGATGCTCACATCTATGGTTCCTGATTTCTTTCCTAGAGTTTCTATCTCCAGTGTTTTCTCCCTTTGGGTTTTCTTAATTGTTTCTACTTCCATTTTTAGATCTTGGATGGCTTTGTTCAATTCCATTACCTATTTGGTTTTGTTTTCCTATAATTCTTTAAGGGATTTTTGTGTTTTATCTTTAAAGACTTCTATCTGTTTAGCAGTGTTCTCTTGTATTTCTTTAAGTGAGTTATTAACGCCCTTCTTAAAATCCTCTACCAGCATCATGAGATATGATTTTAAATCTGAATCTTGCTTTTCGGTTTTATTGGGGTATCCAGGATTCGCTGAGGTGGGCATACTGGGTTCTGATGATACCAAGTGGTCTTGGTTTCTGTTAGTCAGATTCTTAAATTTGTCTTTCACCACCTGGTAATCTCTGGTGTTAGATGTTCTAGCTGTCTTTGGCTGGAGCTTGTTCCTCCTGTGATTCTTTAGCCTCTGTTGGCACTCCTGGGAGTCCAACTCTCTCCTGGGTCCCAGTAGTCAGAGCACTCTCTCCAGGCAAGCTCTCCTTTTGCAGTGAAGGAGCCCAGAAGTCTGGAGCTCAAATCCACTTCCTGAGTCCTGGGGTCAGAGACCTCTTTGGAAGCTGACTCTCTTCTGGTGGGGAAGGTGCCTAGGGGTCTGGGTTTCTGCTCTGCCTCCTGGTTGAGGATGAAAGCCCAAAAGGATCTTGTCCAAGAAGCTCTGTTGCTTCTGATACCCACATGCTCTCCTGCATACACTGGTCTCAGTGATCACAAGATCCTTGGTATGCTAGGACCTGCTGAGTTCCTGCCCAGGATGGTGTGGGGTTGGTGCTGACTGGAATGAACCCTAGCCACTGGTTGGGTGGGTTTCCTTTGTCCTTATTCCTGCTGGCACAAGACCCTCTGGGGTTTTTTAGAACAGATGTTGTGTTCCACTCATCAGTGATCTCAAGATCCTAGGTGAGCTAAGGTGCCTGCAGTGTGCAGAGTCCTCTGGGGACTTTGGGACCCTCTGCCAAGTTTGCGCCTAAGATGGTGCAGGGCTGGCACCGATGGGAACAAACCCCAACCACTGGTCAGTGAGTTTCCTTTTTCCCTGTTCCTGCTGGCACAAGACCCTCTGGGATTTTGGGGAACAGATGTGTTCCACTCACCAGTAATCCCAAGATCCTGGGTGTGCTAGGGCCCACTGAGTTTGTGACCAAGAAGGCACAGGGGTGGCGCTGACCGGCTGAAATCCTATTTCAACTCCATGATTAAAATGATTTCATTTGAGATAGAAGATAGAATCTCAGGGGCAGAAGATACCACAGAAAACATAGATACAATAGTCAAAGAAAATACAAAATGTAAATAGCTCCTAACCTAAAACATCCAGGGAATACAGGACACAATGAGAAAACCAAATATAAGGCTACTAGGCATAGAAGAGAGCAAAGATTCTTAACTTAAAGGGCCAGTAATTATCTTCAACAAAATTATAGAAGAAAGTTTTCCTATCCTAAAGAAAGAGATGCCCATGAGCATATAAGAAGCCTACAGAGTTCCAAATAGACTGGACCAGAAAAGAAATTTCCTTGTCACACAATAATCCAAACAACAAATGCACTAAACAAAGAAATAATATTAAAAGCAGTAAGGGAAAAAGATCAAGTAACATATAAATGCAGACCTATCAGAATTAGACCAAACTTCTCACCAGAGACTATAAAACCCAGAAGATCCTTGGCAGACGTCATATAGACCCTAAGAGAACAAAAAATGCCAGCCTAGTCTACTATACCCAGCAAAACTCTCAATTAACACAGATGAAGAAACAAATTTGTTTTCCATGACAAAAAAAAAAAAATATGCTATATCTTTCCACAAATCCAGCCATACAAAGGATAATGGATGGAAAACTCCAACACCAGGAAGGAAACTATACCCTAGCAAAAGCAAGAAAGTAATCTTTTAACAAACCCAAAAGAAGATAGCCAAACACACATAATTTCATCTCTAACATCAAAAATAACAGCAAGCAACAATCACATTTCCTTTATATCTCTTAACATCAATGGACTCAGGTGCTCAATAAAAAGACATAGACTAATAGACTGGATATGTAAACAGGACCCAGAATTTTGCTGCATACAGGAAATGCACTTCAGTGACAAAGACAGACACTACCTCAGAGTAGAAGGCTGGAAAAATTTCCTAAGCAATTGGTCCCGAGAAACACGTTAGAGTAGCCATTCTAATATCAAATAAAATTGATGTTCAACCAAAATTTTTCAAAAAAATAAATAAATAAAGGTAGGATAATTCATTCTTAACAAAGGAAAATTCTACCAAGATGAATTCCCAATTCTGAACACCTATGCTCCAAATTCAAGGGTACCCACATTCATAAAAGAACCTTTACTAAAGTTTAAAGCACACATTGCACCTCACAAAATAATAGTGAGAGACTTTAACACCCCACTCTCCTCAATGGACAGATCATGGAAACAGAAACTAAACAGAGACACAGTGAATTTAAGAAGTTATGAATCAAATGGATTTAACACATATGTATAGGATATTTCATCTTAAAACAAAAAAATATAAATTCTTCTCAGCACCTCATAGTACCTTCTCAAAAGCTGACCATATATTTGGTCACAAAACAGGCCTCAACATACACAAGAAGATTTAAATATTCCCATCCATCCTAACAGATGAACATGGACTAAGGCTGGTCTTCAATAATAATAAGAACAACTGAAAGCACATATATACATGGAAGCTGAAAAACACTTTCCTCAATGATAATGAGGAAAAGGATAAAATAAAGAAGGGAATTAAAGAATTTTTTTAGAATTCAATGAAAAGGAAGGCACACCCTACCCAACCTGCAGGACACAATGAAAGCAGTGGTAAGAGGAAAACTCAGAGCTCTGAGTGCCTACGAAAAGAAACTGGACAGAGCATATACTAAAGGCTTGACAGCACACCTGAAAGTTCCGCAACAATAAGAAACAAATACACCCAAGAGAAGTAGAAGGCAGGAAATAGTCAAACTCAAGGCTGAGATCAATCAAGTCGAAACAAAAAGAACTATACAAAGAATCAACAAAACCAGGAGCTAGTTCTTTGAGAAAATCAACATGACAGGTAAACCATTAGCCAGTTTAACCAGAGGTCACAGGGACAGTATCCAAATTAACAAAATCAGAAATGAACTGAACAACAGAAACTGAGGTAATTCAAACAATCTTCAGAAATTACGACAAAAAACTATACTCAACAATACTGGAAAATCTGGATGAAATGGAGAAATTTCTAGATAGATACCAGGGACCAAAATTAAATCATTATCAGTTAAGCCATCTAAACAGTCCCATAACTCCTAAAGATATAGAAGCAGTCAATAAAAGTCTTCTAACAAAAAAAAAAAAAAAAAAAAAAAAAAAAAAAAAAAAAAAAGCCCAGAACTAGAAGGGCTTAGTGTAGAATTTTGTCAGACCTTCAAAGAAGACTTAATATCAATACTCTTCAAACTATTTCACAAAATAGAAACAGAACGAACATTCGAACATTACCCAATTCACTCTATGAAGCCACAGTTATGCTCATACCTAACCCACAGAAAGACTCAATGAAAAAAGAAAACTTCAGGCCAATTTCCCTTATGAATATTGATTAAAAAATACTCAGTAAAATTCTAGAAAACTGAATCCAAGAACACATCAAAATGATCACCCATCATGATCAAGTATGCTTCATCCCAGAGATGCAGGAATGGTTCAATATAGAGAAATTCATCAACATAATTCACTGTATAAACAAACTCAAAGAAAAAACCCACGCGATCATCTCATTAGATGCTTTGAAAGCATTTGGCAAAATTCAACACCCCTTCATGATAAAAGTCTAGGAAAGATCAGTAATTCAAGGCCCATACCTAAACATAGTAAAAGTAATATACTGCAAACCAATAGCCAACATTAAACTAAATGGAGGGAAACTTGAGGCAATCCCACTGAAATCAGGGACTAGAGAAGGCTGCTCACTCTCTCCCTACCTATTCAATATAGAACTTGAAGTTCTAGCCTGAGCAATTCGACAACAAAAGGAGATCAAAGAGATATAAATTGGAAAGGAAGAAGTCAAAATATCACTATTTGCAGATGATATGGTAGTATACTTCAGTGACCCAAAATGTTCCAACAGAGAATTCCTAAACCTGATGAACAACTTCAGCAAATGGCTGGATATAAAACTAACTCAAACAAATCAGTAGCTTTCCTCTACTCAAAGGATAAACAGGCTGAGAAAGAAATTAGGGAAACGACACCCTTCATCATAGTCACAAATAATATGAAGAGCCTTGCTGTGACCCTAGCCAAGCAAGTGAAAGATCTGTATGACAAGAACTTCAAGTCTCAGAAGAAAGAAATCAAAGAAGATTTCAGAAGATGGAAAGATCTCTCATGTTCATGCATTGGCAGGATTAACATAGTAAAAATGGCCATCTTGCCGAAAGCAGTCTCCCGATTCAATGCCATCCCCATCAAAATTCCAACTCAATTCTTCATAGAGTTAGAAAGTACAACTTGTAAATTCATTTGGAAAACCAAAAAATGCAGGATAGCAAAACTATTCTCAACAATAAAAGAACTTCTGGGGGAAATCACCATCCCTGAACTCAAGCTGTATTACAGAACAATAGTGATTAAAAACTACATGGTATTGATACAGATTCAGGCACGTAGATCAATGAACTAGAATCAAAGATCCGGAAATGAACCAACACACCTATGGTTATATGATCATTGACAAAGGAGCTAAAACCATCTGGTGGAAAAAATATAGCATTTTCAACAAATGGTGTTGTTTCAATTGGTGGTCAGCATGCAGAAGAATGAAAATCAATCCATTCTTATCTCCTTGTACAAAGCTCAAAACCAAGTGGATCAAGGACCTCCACATAAAACCAGAAACACTGAAACTAATAGAAGAGAAAGTAGGGAAGAATCTTGAACACTTGGGCACAGGGGAAATTTTCCTGAACAGATCTTATGCTCTAAGATCAACAATCAACAAATGGAAGCTCAAAATTGCCAAGCTTCTGTTAAGGCAAAGGACACTGTCAATAGGACAAAAAGGCAACCAACAGATTGGGAAAAGATCTTTACCAACCCTATATCTGATAGAGGGCTAACATCAAATATGTAGAAAGAATTCAAGAAGTTAGACTCCAGAACAAAATAACTCTATTAAAAATGGGGTACACAGATAAACAAAGAATTCTCAACCGAGGAATATCAAATGGCTCAGAAGCACCTAAAGAAATGTTCAACATCCTCAATCATCAGGGAAATTCAAATGAAAACAACCCTGAGATTCTACCTCACACTAGACAGATGGCTAAGATCAAAAACTAAGGTGACAGGAGATGATGGACAAAATGTGGAGAAAGAGAAATTCTCTTACATTGTTGGTGGGATTGCAAGCACGTACAAACACTCTGGATATCAGTCTGGCAGTTCCTCAGAAAACTGGACATAAAACATGAGAACCCTGCTATACCACTCCTGGGCATATATCCAAAAGATACTCCAACATATAACATGGACACGTGTTTCAGTATGTTCATAGCAGTATTATTTATAATAGCCAGAAGCTGGAAAGAACCCAGATGTCCTTCAACAGAGGAATGGATACAGAAAATGTGGTATGTTTACACAATGGGGTACTACTAAGCTATTAAAAACAATGACTTCATGAAATTCTTAGGCAAATGGATGGAACTAGAAAATATTATCCTGAGTGAACACACATGGAATGCACTCACTGATAAGTGGATATTAGCTCAAAAGCTCAGAATACACAAGATACAATTCACAGACCACATGAAGCTTGAGAAGAACGAAGACCAAAGTGTGGGAGCTTTGGTTCTTCTTAGAATGGGGAACAAAATAATCTCTGGAGCAAAGTGTGGGGTAGAGTCTGCAGGAAAGGTCATCCAGAGACTGCCCCACCTGGAGATCCATGCCATATACAGTCACCAAATGCAGGCACTATTGTGGATGCTAACAGGAGCCTGATATAGTTGTCTCTTGTGAATCTCTGCCACAGAGACAGAAACTTGTAGCCAACCATTGGACAGATCACAGGGTCCCCAATGGAGGAGTTAGAGAAAGGACTCAAAGAGCTCTCATTAGTCTGCTAGCTTAAAGTATATGTATTAAAATGCCTTCTAGTTAGAAATGAAGCTATTTTTTGCAGTCTGAAAAGATAATTTTGGATATATAGTCTGGACTCAAATTCTACTCTAAAACTTTTTTCCATTCCATCAATATCATTCTGCAGACTGTGAAGCCAAATTCTTCAAGGGAGTAAAGAAGGACCACGTGGTCAGGCAGCCTCGCAGGGGATGCTGAATGGAGGAGAGATGTGAAGATTTAGTTTCTGCTTATTTCCCACATCAGCTCTGCCCTTCTTGATGTATTTCGGGATTTCAGTGTTAGGGATCTGACTGGGACTTGAAAAAAAAAAAAAAGCATAGAAAGATGGATGTGAAAAAAATAATAACGGAAGCAGCCTTCTAAACTTTTCCCTTTCCTTTTGGGGCAGAAGAGGGTATGATTTCAGAATTACTCTGCATGATGAGCAGAGGCTCAAAAAATGATGATTTTATTTTGCTTTTCCTTTTCCCTGACAATTTGACTCCAATAGACACATATTCTAAACTAAAAAAGAAAATAAGAACCTACGAAAAGTTAATAGAATTTTTCACCCAGTTCTGTGTATTTAGACAGTGATGCAGTCTTTTGGCAGTACTCTCTTAAAGAAAGAAAATCAAATAAGAACATTTTTAAAAATTAAATTGCAGTGTCAAAGAATAACATGAAGATATGTGATTACATCTCGTAAAAATATGTATATATGCACACTTTCTCATTTAAAATCACTTTTATATTAATTTCTATTTGCTTGGATGAGTTTTTCTAGATGCTAACTGACTGTGCATTCATATTAGCATTATCAAGGTGCTAAAATAGCTAGCCTACATCACAAATAGATTGGGCACTGAACTTAGGTTTGAAACATTAACGTTATAGCTACAGTGTCATCAACCATCACTGGCATCATGTAAGGTTCTCTGTACTAAAACAAGTTTCTTCTGAACTGTCAATCATCTATCTATGTATCTTTCTACTCACCAATCTATTGCCTACCAATCTATGTATGTATGAATGTGTATATTTAACTAGTGAATATTCATCACACATATACATGTGTATGTCAGTTTTTTGTGTTTCTTACAGTGCTGAGTTTAAATGAGACTTTCACTAGTCAATTGGGCTATTTCTTTTTTGAGCACTGTAACAGGCATCTCAAGTAATGCTCTTATAAAGAAGGAAGGTATGTTTTGGTTCATAGCTTTTAAAATCTGAGTACATGAATAGTCTTCACTGTTTTGGACCTGTGGCCATACTGCATAGCATGGTGGCAGTACATGGCAGCACAAAATTGTTACTTCATTGTAAACAAAAAGAAAAGGGAAGATATCACACTATCCACATTAAAACAATGTTCTCAGTGACCTCAAGACCTGATTCTACATTTTGGGAATGATCTAGGAACGAGAGTCCACTGTGCTTAGAGGATTTGCTTCTATGCATTTCCACTAAGATGATAACTATATCTTGATTTTACTGTTAATGGCTATTACATAAAAGATAAAAATAAAACAGTATTGATCTATGTGTACATACCATAAGCTTCTACTTGCCATATGTAGCTTGCATATAAGATAAGTAAAAGGGCCTACTGAGGTTAATCATTTCAATATTCTACTTTGCTCTCTTGGGCATCACATGCACATATGAACATGCTTTGGGTTCACCTCCTGATCTTTAGCAAAACAAAAACAAAAACAAAACAAAACATTGAAAAAAAGTGAAGGTGGTGCAGTATGCCTTCAACTCTGAAACAACTACCTGAAAACTCCCCACAATTAGCTTTCAATGGATGTTTCAGTGTGGCAGACAGCAGGGGTGGTACTGCTGAAACTTGCTGGGTCTAGCTCCTGCTGTTCTTCTTTCTTCTTTGGTTCCTTTTGGGGAAGCAGAGAGGAAATAGCTTCTTTTGGGGTACTACTTGGTCTTACAGGATATTTAGGGTTGCTGTATAATAATAAAACATTTATCTATCTTAAGTCTAAGCTACTTTGGTAATGTGGCTGACCTGCCTGAGTTCCCTTGAGGCCAGAAACTATAGTCTCTGGCATTTTGCACCTCATTGTAAAACAGCAGGGGATGAAGAAAAAAAATACTTTTCCCTGTTGTCCAGATGCCTCACACTTGTCAGGTTAGGGCAAGGGTTGGAGCAATAAAGAAGAGAGTCACCATGTTTGCAGAGGAAAATTTTTACACAGGCAAATATGGATTAAACTCACATAAACTCACATGGATTCCTGCATACATATTTATACATTTATATTCAAACCAGTTCAGTCCAGCTTATATACTATCTCATAATTACAAATTACATACACACAACCATACTTACATACTATCTTATAATTACATACATAAGCGCCAATGCAAAAAGAACTCACTCATTCTGGATGAAAAATGAGCTCCAATCTTTCTTACATAGAGAAAGAAAAAGCTTCTACCCTTTTATCGCTAAATGAATTAAAGCCAAGTTTGTAAGAAAGCTTTGTTCTCTTTAGTAAGACCAAGGCAGCTTTATTATTAAGAAAAACATTATAAACTAACCAGTACCCCGGAGCTCTTGTCTCTAGCTGCATATGTATCAAAAGATGGCCTAGTCGGCCATCACTGGAAAGAGAGGCCCATTGGACTTGCAAACGTTATATGCCCCAGTACAGGGGAACGCCAAGGCCAAAAAAAAAAAAAAAAAAAAAAAAAAAAAAAACAAACGGGAATGGGAATGGGTGGGTAGGGAAGTGGCGGGGAGGGTATGGGGGACTTTTGGGATAGCATTCTAAATGTAATTGAGGAAAATACGTAATAATAAAAAATATTTTTAAAAAAGACCTTAAAAAGAGGAAAAGAAAAAAGAAAAACCTGTTCTGTCCTATGCTAAGGCTAAGCCTGTCTACTCCTTTTGCTCCCTCTTCAGCTTCTTTTTCCCTCTTTTTCTTTGCATTCTGCATATTGCTCTCTTAATTTTTCTATTGCCATATAATATCTAAGTTATTCCATTCAGCATTCTCCTAATCTTGCTCTCTCATCCTACTCTGATGTAACAATGCTCTTGCTCCCAATGTCTTACTCCCAATGCCTTTACTCCTGATGCTATGTTCTCAAATGCTTTCTTTCTAATGTTGTGCCCTCCAATATTCTATCTGCCAATGCAATCTTTACTCGTCATTTATAGCTTTCCTAGGAGAATAGAACATGGTTTTTCCAAGCATCCTTATTTTACAAAAGTTCACCAGAAGTTGAAACGGAAATTCAAATCACAAACTGAATAAGAAGCTTACAACAGAGAATGTTTACCTGCATATCTATTAAGAGCAATTATCTTGCTAAACATTCATCATCTATCATGAGCTCTACAGATTTATGGAGAGTTAAAGACCATAACTAAGTTCCCACTGACGTTCTGTATAGATAAACCTGATCAGTATTTTAACTTCTGTCCTTGCACCTATAGTAAATCCTCGATCCTTTTTTTATGACCTTTGGTTAACAGTTTTACAACCTCTTTAAGTGTGCTCAAAGTTGTAGTGTCCTCTTCCTATCTCAGAATCAATTAATTCATGACACTTGAATACAGAGTTCTCAATGCAGTTTTGACATCAGAAAGGACTTAATAGCAGTTCTATTATAAAAGAGCATAATAGTTGCTAATATTTTTTCTGGAATTCTTATAGTATCATCATGAAGAGTTAAGAAATTATCTATTTGCTTATGTAGCATCAGTAGAAGCCAGTACATTATTGTTCTCTAGAGATCTGCTCAGAAGAGTGAGCTAATACTTAGTGTTTTATATATATATGTGTGTGTGTGGGGGGGGGTGTATATATGTATATATATATATATATATATGTGTGTGTGTGTGTGTGTGTGTGTGTGTGTGTGTATGTATATATATACATATATATCATATTAATAGCAGGAATATTTCATGGCCTTGCCTAGAGAAGAAATTCTGTCTTTAACTTTAACAGTCCATGGCAGAACCATCACAGGAATACCACCTGCTTGTTTTTAGCTTCTCCTTGACGGCTCCTGTCAGAAACTCTATATAGACACAAGGACTGAAGCAATGAGCTAGAAAATGTGATTTCCTGAACCCATTGCTTAGTAATGAAGCAAGTTCCTGAATCTTGGGCAGGTTTCCTATCTTGCTTTCTTCTATGAATTGTTTTAACAAGCTCATCAGGTAACTGTTATGCTCTTTAATGTTTGAGAAGCACTGCATCTTACATTTATCCTCAACATAAATGAACTATCTTTTGGTGGAGGGAAATATTGTAGATGTACTATATGAAAGAATTCTAACAACTAAAGCATAAAGTTTTATAAAATAATTTGATTCAATAATAGAGAAAAAGTGTAATTGTAGAGGAACAAGAAGTAGAATCATCCAGTCAGGTAGAGTGGGCCAAGAGTAATCACAGATTGGATGGTTGAAATGGCAGAAGAGTAATAACAGGACTACAAGTGGCAAGCCTGGATAGGGTTAGTATGAAGAGGGGTGAGATACTCAACACATCCTCAAAGGTAAACAAAACACTTATTTAGAAGAAGCCCAGAAGCCATTCTGGAAAGGGAGGCTAAAGATAATATTTGGATAATGAAACTAGGTAGCACTGAGCAAGAGATTAAAAGTAGAATGCTAATACTCAGCTCATACTGGATTTGCTACAACTAATTAAATTTTATTTACAGAAAGGAAAATTGTTGAGCCTGTGAGATTGCCACCACACTGAGAGTGAGTGCTTATTAAGCTTCTGTTTTAAGACACTTAGGAATATGAGGCATCCATTAAGATAGTTTTTAAAAAAAGATGAGGAAGAAAACAGGAGAATACAAAGTCAATGGCACAATGTTAGAAATTGACTGTCACATAAAGGAGATAGCAAATGGGAAAAAATACTTAAGATAAGATCAGAAGAAGTCAGGTTGCAAGATTGGTCGATTTCTGAAGTCATTAATAGACTTCAAAACCCCTTTCACAGAGTGGTGAAGTCAGAAAGACAGATGGGAGAAAGCTAAGCTCTCTGTACCTAAAAGGGAGAGTAGAATAAACTTCTTAAAAGTTTTGTAGAGAGAAGATGAAGAAAGATAAAAGAGAGGACCGTTTTATACAGAAACTTCGTGGGAGATTGTTGGGATTAATTCATTTATATTCTTTGTTGGATCAATAATAAAGATCATAAAAATTATTTTTTTTCTTTTCTTTTATTGAAGATAGAGATTTTTCAAACAATATATTCTTATTATGATTTCCACTTGTCCAACTCCTCCCAGATCCTTATTACCTCTTCACCAATATATTTATTTTAATGCTAAGTTTATAGGAGATGTTTAAGAGGAGATAATATGAAATTTAGAAAGATCAATGAGATTAAAACTAAAATAATCATTGGTATAAAAGTGGATATTGCACAATAGAAAGACCATTGCACACAATTAGAACAAACTGGTATGTTAATATCATACCAATTTATACTTACATAACAAATTGAAAAGTATATTCAAATCAAAAATTGAAATCATATGAAAGTTCCTGGTGGAAATTAAGGCTCAGTGGCAAACTGTCAAAGAGATATTTCTCCAGTGATTGTCATAAAACTGTTCCCTTTTCCTCTCCTTTGAAACACCAAATCTTCCTGAAACACTGCATGGGAGACATATCCTGGTGAGGAAAATATAATTGTAGAATATTGTACTAAAATTATTCTTAATGATTACTAGGTCTCAGAAGTTGGTATATATTGTATTGAGTGATATGCATGAAGACATATCAGTACTTAATATAAGCTATTGTCATGTCCCAATATTTCATCTTCCCATCTCTAGTTTCATTATAATTGGGATATCTTCATATATGCTTTTACTTTTTAAGATTTATTTTATTTTAGAGTATGTCTATGTTGGTCGGGGGCATGGTGCTCTATGTATTTGAGTATCACTGCCTGTAGAGGGCAGAGGCATAATTGCCCCATGACTGGAGTTGTAAACAACATAATGTGGATAGTGGAATTCAAACTCTGGTCCTCTGCAAGAGCAATGTTCTATTAACCACTGACCCATTTTTCGAGGCCACATGTCAGCATTCTTAATGTTCCTTGGGGTTTATAAACATAAAGCCAATCTAAGTCACAGACAGGCATGTTGCACACAATCTTATTTACATTACTCATCCATGACAATGTAAGTGATTACCTTTGAAGACAAAGCCAAGAAGTGAAGCCAACAGAAATAAATCATTCTATCAATAAGTGAATACAATACAGAATACGGTAGAAGATAATTCCTTACAACCACAGAATTACAACTTGTAATGTCTACAGGTGTTCTATAGCAAGCAGACTGTGCCAAGGCTATGGACTTGAGAACCTAGTTGTTCACTGAATGTGATGAAAAGTCCTGTAAAATGTTCAAGGACTGAAGGAAATGTCATGTTCCAGAAAATTCTATGTCTAAGTATGGTACATCGTGGGTGAATATGTGCACTTACTTCCAAATCTGCAAGTAATATAATAATAATAGTAATAATAACACTGTATTGATTTAGAATGGATATTCAAATGCTTCTGTAGTTAATATAATTTTTAAAATAAAAAACACATAAGGTTTGCCAGATTTTCTCTCATGTCTGTCTCCCTCCCTTCCTCTCTACACACACACATACACACACACACGCACACACACACGCACATCACTATCATATTTATATCATCTTCTCTTGTCTTTGTATGTGTGATTGTGGGTATCAAGTACACATGCATGCATGCGAGTGTATGTGTAGATTTGGTGATCAGAGGCCAGTCCCTAAATTGTTCCTTAGAAATGCTGTCTCCTTCCTTTTTGAGAAAGTGTCTTGCATGATTGTGGGGCTTGCCAAATATGCTATGTGGGATACTCTTGTACACTACCAAGTTTCGCTGCCACCTTGAGATGCAGCCTTGACCCTCTCTGGACTTTTATATATTGACCTTGAGAAAATGCTTTCTAGAATATTTTATCTTAATGATGCTGGTCTCTTCTTAATCAGAGCTAATTATTTTTAAAAAGGGTGTGTTACTCCTCCTTTTCATTTTTACATCCAGATTGTTGGCCACCCGCATCCTACCCCTTATGCTCTTCTCCTTCCCCTTCTCCTCTGCTGATTCTTTTATTTTTAATTGGATATCATATTTATTTACATTTCAAATGTTATCTGCTTTCCAGGTTTCCCCTCTGAACCATCCCATCTCAACCCCCTGCTTTTATGAGGGTGCTCCCTACCCACCCACCCACTCCTACCTCCCCACCCTGCCATTCGCCTACACTAAGCCATTGAGCCTCTCCAGGTCCAAGGGCCTCTCCTCCCATTGATGTCCAACAAGGCCATCCTCTTCTACATATGTTGCTGGAGCCATGGTTCCCTCCCTCTTTGCTTGTTAAACCACTATCAATTGGATCAGTAAAATTAGTGTCATTTCCAAAGCTTCTTAGTACAAGATAGATACCGCATGAATAAACAAAACAACACAGTAAGTATGGAATACTCAATTGGTTAGCACAAAGCTTGAAAATTCTCCTCCTTTCAACATTCCAAAACATTCAACTAAATGTTCAACAAAACATTCCAAGATGAAAAAGCCACATGGTCAGGTCCATAACCAAAAAATACTGTTCTAATTTATTTCCTTGATTGTGAGGTAAGACATTTACAAAATCAACTTGGGCATAAAAATGTTTATTTCTGCTTACAGGTTACAGTCCTTCATTAAGCAAAGGCAAGGCAGGAGCTCTAGAATGGAAATTGGAGGCAGGAACTGAAGCAGAGGCATAAAGGAATTATGCTTACTGTATTGCTTTCTCTGGATTCTCATCTTCCTTTCTTATACAGCCCAGGTGACCAAGGAGTCATTGATCATGGTGAGAGAGGCCCTCCTCCATTAGTTATTAATAAAGAAATTGCCACATACCCCAATGAAGGCAATTCCTCAATGCAAGTTTACTTTGTCCAGATGTCTCCAGTATGTGCAATGCCACAAAACCAAACCACCACAAAAATCTCTATCTGAGGCTTGTATACACAGATTTGAAGAATGAGACAAGAAGGTAGGTAATGTGCCTTCATATATGCTAATAATCTGGGATTACTCTAAGTCCCTAAATCTCAGTTCAGTGCTCTCTTTGTTTTGAATCCATTTCTTTAAATAGAAAGTTTTGCATAACAACACTGTGACACTTTACTATGGATCAATATGTTTTTGATATGAATCAATTTTATTTGGGATATATTTGTCAAAAAAAAAAGCAAGGAGAAAAGCTGAAACAGCATTTTCATTGATAATTTTAATGACAATAGAAATCAAAGAGCCATTTAAAGGTTAGCATTTCTATCTGTTCTGAGTATCATTTCATAGCACTGGTTGAGGTGTGTAACTGTGGCTCTCCATAGCCATCAAAGAACCCTGCCATACATTCTGCATAGACGAAAATTTATCTGAGTCAAATTTGCTCTCATGTCTATTACGTCCATGAACATAAAGATAAGGAATTGTTTGCACATTTATCAACCTTGTAATCACTAACTGCAGTCTTTCTTTGATACACAGTACTTCAAAATATCATTTCAATTTCCAGGACATTTTGAAATTTATAATAGTCTGATCGTGGAACCTTTTCTACAGGTTCTATGTAACCATCACATATAGAAATCACAAGAATTGGGGAATTATCTTCTATCTATCTATCTATCTATCTATCTATCTATCTATCTATCTATCTATACACACACACACACACACACACACACACATACACACACACACACACACACACACACACACACATATATATATATATATATGTATATATATATATATATAAAACTTGTTACATCATTTTACCATTACATTTTTTCATATTATCCTGAAGGAATAAAAGTTATATATTATCATAGCAGTAAAGAAAAAAATATGTTATCAGAACTCCTCTCTTTTAACAGTCAATATCCATACAGAGTTTATAATAAGTATCACATAATATATGATAAATTTAATACCTGATATGGTTTCTTGTTGAACAAACACTTTAACAAATGATAAATGCTGCCATTCTTCTATAAAGCATATATGAAGGGGAACCATTTATATGGGTTCATCTTCTGCCTATCTCCTCTCCTGTTCTGCAGCATGACTCTACAGAGCTCTGTGTCCTTAGACTTTTCCTACATACACTTAACTCCATACATTTTTTTAAATATATACTTAGAGATATTTTACTTTATTTTTTTTAAAGAACAAAATCTTGACTATGTTGAGAGGTAAGGTGAATATGGTAGCAATTGGGAGAAGGGAAGAATACGAGTAAAATATCTTCTAGTTTTTTAAATGACAATAGAAGAGAGTTACATGTAAAAATGTGATAAATGTAAATTATCCACATTTCACCTAATAGAGCCAGATCAAAACTGAACAACATAAAGGTAAAATTAGCCACGAGCTATTTCCACACACATATCACATAGCTATGTCCACATACTGTATCATCTAGAGACGTCGTGCTTGATAGCGCGTGATCTGCATGACTTATTTACTTTCACTTTTCAAGAATGAGATATTTGAAAATCACTGGAAGCACAGCTTATGACACCTGATTCAGTGTACAAAGAACTCACCTAAGATACACAGTATCGTCAGCATTAGTACATCATGAATTGTAAACCTGATTCTTTTCTTCTGTGGACAAGGGACCTGTCACTTCTCTGTCCACTCACTTTTTCTGTCTACTTCGGTGGCTACTAATGGCTAGGTGGGCTGCTCTTCAATGAGCAAGTGGCAAGAGTTTTTCATCATTTCAGCATTAAATTATGCCTGATTCTCTTCTGGGCTAGTAGAATCCAAATTCAAGGACACCGTTTCTCCTCCACTTGCTTTGTTCTGTTTCCATAATGTACTTCACACTAAAGTTTATTTAAAATGTTACTTAGATCACTTGTAGGAAAGGGAAAAGAATAGTGTTTGAAGATGGTAAGCAAGAGTTTTTTTTTTTTTTTTTAATCAGTGGATAAACTAATATGCAGCAAAGTTGATAAGAAAAGAAACTATTTCTTTAGAAAATTATTCTGAGCCAGTTTAAAAATAATATCTTATAATGTTTGCTGAGCTGCCTCTGTCCTTCTTTGGAGGGTAACTATCTTTCATTTTTGATTTAATTGTTCAGAACAGAGCAGTGTGATAAAAAGTTTTTTTATGGAAATTTCTCAGAGCAATGCAATCAATCATATTTCCAACTCGTGTGCCGCCTTGAGCCCCTGAGCCTCAAAGATTTTTTTTTTTGAGAAGCTTACTTGTTAAATTAGCACTGATCAAAGGCTAAAACATTTATCATGCTTATTAGTGAATAAACCTACCAGCAGGTATCCCAAGTGAGGGAACAAATCCTCATTTCCTGCAAGAATGAATTGGAAATTATCCAAACTGCTTGCAAACATTTTTCAGGAGTGACGAATTGTCAAAAATAAAGCAGCTGCTGGATGTGGCAGCAAGCAGGGTTAGCGGGAGGAGAAAAAGAGCATCTTGCGCAGGTATCTTCAAACTAGCCCGTAGGGATGCTCTGCAGCCTGATGCACCCTAATTGCCTTTGAAATCCTGCGTCAGCCAGCCTTACCAATGAGCTCACAAATAGCATCCCAAATAAGACAAGTTTAAAAGCCACAAATTTCTCACCTTTGCTCTTTCTACTCCTGGCTGTTATTGTTGAGAGAATACCAACTGACAAATACCAAATTTGATGGACTTTTGTTTCTGTTTACTGCAAAATGACGTCCTGTGCTCATTGTAGAGGACTGATGATATCTTCATTAGCATAATGTAAGCAGTTGGCTGATAGAGCAGTGAAGAGACACATGAGCTCAAATTCCTTTTCTCCAGTGTTAAACTTTCATAATAAAAATTAAGAACATGGAAATATTGGCAAACTTGCCTTTTATATTATGTTGCAAATAAGTCTGAGGAACTTAAAGTATACGGAGGCAACTGTGAATATATGATAAATTAAACTAAGTATTTCATTTCATTTTAATTTAATCATTGAAACATAGGATTCAAGCATAAATGTTTTGAAATCTCATGTACTTGGAGTTCAGGAGTGCAGGCTTCTTGCTTCTGCTCACAGTGCTGCTGGTATTTCCCTTTGTGTCTAAGAGTGTGACAAATTCTTGTGCTTTTAAAAATCAGCCTGGTTAAGACATATTCCTTCTTTGAAAGCACATCAAATCACATTTGAAAAAGATATATAAGTAGAGGGGTCAATTACACCAAAGAGCAGAACTCACAGAATCAATTACCCAGGGATTACAGTGCCTCACAGAGACTGAATCAACAATCATGGAGCCTGTATGGGTCGTCTGAGCTAGGTCCGCTGCATATACATTGAGGTTAGGTAGCTTTGCATTCATATATGACTCCTGACAGTGGGAGATGGGACTGTCTCTGCCTCTTTTGCTTGTGTTTAGGAACCTTTTCTTCCTACTAGGTTCCCTCATCCAGGCTTGATAGAAGGGTATGTGCTTAGTCTAATTCTAACTTGTTATGCTATGTTCAGTTGCTATCCCTAGGAGACCTAGTCTTTTCTGAAGGGAAAGGAATTTGCCGAAGAGGGAAGAAGGAAGCAGGTACTGGGCAGAGAGGAGGAAGGAGAAACTGTGGTATGGATGTAGTATATGATAGAAGAATAAATTAAAGCAAGCAAGCAAACAAACAAACAAAAACAAAAACCAAACCAAATCAAACCAAACAAAAATAAAAAAATAAAAATAAAAGGAAAGAAAAAAATTGCCTGTAATATATTTCTGGAAAGATCTAATCCACTGTGAATATTTGGAGTCAGATATATACGATGTCTTTAGGTAATATAAAAAGAATAATGGTTGATGATGTGCTAGTGTAGGAAGAAGGACATACAGAAAACTAAATATGATCAGGAAATAATTTTAAGAGCTCCATTGAAGGTAAAATGTGGAAACACTTTATAGACCCTCCCTATATTTCCCTCAATGAAAATTGCGTCCATATCAGGAGATTGATGATAAACATTTCAATTCATAAAAGCAGATGTCTCAGGCTCTCTTCTGTAAAACAATGAGAAACTTGTGTTGACCTGGGAGCATCTGATCCTCTTTAGGTGTAGATTTGTACACGCCATAGGCCTCTGGTTTTTTGACTGTTTGCTTGCACTCAGTTGGAAGATAAAAATCATTTCAACTTGTCTTGCTGTGATTCAGAAAATTCTTATATCCGAATCAGGATGGATGTTTCACATCTTATGAAATTATCCATACCTATATAGCTGGTTTTCTTGAGAACCCATAAATTACTCATTTGACTCATGAGCTTTGGGTTCATATCTTGAGGATGACCTATTATTTAGTGCATTCGTGCTCATTTTACAGGAAAATACAACAGACCCTCACGAGAGCCTGCTGACCATGCAAGCCAGCGTCACTAGGTATCTCTTCTTTGTGTCTACACAGCTTCCTGTCTACTCTATGCATCTGTGTACCTTTTGGCAACTTCCTTTATTTACTGTATTTTAAATTCCCTCTCCTCAGAATAATGTTGTTACCTCTTGTGTAAGATCCCATTGAGAAACACCAGGGCCTTTTCATCCTGGTGTTGAGTCATACCTAGATCTTCTTACTTTGGCAACTTCCTTTATTTACTGTATTTTAAATTCCCTCTCCTCAGAATAATGTTGTTACCTCTTGTGTAAGATCCCATTGAGAAACACCAGGGCCTTTTCATCCTGGTGTTGAGTCATACCTAGATCTTCTTACCTTACATGGTCAAGGTCACTTTCTTTCCATTTTCAAAACTGTATATATTTAGATTTTGTTTGTTTTAACTCTTTGAGACAGGTGCTGTATAATCTAGGTTAACTTTGAATTCACTGTACAAGTGAGACTAGTGTTGAGTCCTTAGTCCTCCAGTTTGCATGTTTCAAGGGGTTGGATTATAGGCATATAAAAAATTTCAGGTATATGGCTCAAGACAACCATAAAGAACAGTTGTCTCTTTGTGTAAAGGATTTATGGAAATTCAGCTTAAGCTGCAGAATAGAAGCCTCTTCTGACAGATTTCAGAAGAAGGAAGGAGGTTCTGGACCAGGCAGTTCATGAGTAGTTCATACTCAGTGTTGTAGCCAGACTGCCTCTTCTGGGTAGCAGAAGAAGAGACAGAGAGCTTTTATCTCAAGTTAGATGTATGTGACCTCCTTGATATGGGGGAAGTTGGGAAAAGGACTCATTTAATTAGTACAAATCTATTATAAGGATTATGCCACTGGAAGTCTCTGATAACTCGGAATTGGTAACTATGGAGCCTGTATGGTGAATTAGCCCTGGGCTGTATTGAAACATAGCTGCAGATATACTTGATCTGAACATCATTTGGCTTGGATTCTAACATGTGCAGCAAATTCTAGATTCTATATTCCTTTATACTTATACTCCCGCAACTTGACTTGCTAAGCAGGTTACTAATCATGTACTGTATTATTTCTCTAGTTTCCTTACAGGGCAATGTACTTGCCAGCCCTCCCCAAGCCCCTTCAGACTTCTCTATTCTTTAGATCAAACTGCTTACTCAGTGTGTAGCGTCTCCTTTTGTGGCCTCAGGTCAAAGCTTCTCCTGTTGTAATACCAGTATACTCCTAAAAATGAATATGTTTGATGAAGGGAAATATTTTTAAGTTCTTATGAAATATTTTTCTTCAGTACAATGCTAATACCGGTTGTTTAAAACGTTATCTTCTTGTTTCTTGTTTCTTGTTTCTCAATCCGTATAAATCAGAATGGAGAGGCTGCGCTAATACATCACCTCAGCCCAGATGTTTCCCACTTCAGAGATTTGTGTAAGACTCCAAAGTTCTAAAGACAACAAGATTAGAAAGATCTATATTCTATGCAGTCCAATTATACGACTATCATTCATATATATTGAATGTAAGCAGTTTCTAATCTCATGAATGATAATGGCAATAAATGTATTTTTGACATTTGAAATATTAAAACCACTGCTTACCCTACTCAAAATGTGAAAATGTAAAAGAACGTACGTCCCTACTTGACTTCTGCACACTTAGCTTTCAGTTTTTCTTTGACTGAAAAAATATGATTCTATATTGTAACATTCTGTATGTAGCTTTATTTGAGTGGCAGTTACCTTGATTCTGAATAGTTCAGATGTCAAACATCAAGGCAATATTGTGTTCACACAGCTCAAACATGTTCCTTGAAGTCAGGATATAAAACAGTATTAAAATCATTGTGTCCCTAACACCACCAAAAAGTTGAGTGATCACCCCTGTGTGCTCCCATTGTACTTAATATTAATACCTAGAGGGAAATTCTTATGCAGCATTATAAGTATCTTTAGGGCGGTTGTATGAAATGGTCTTGTTGAATTAGAACTGTTGTTATGGTGATTTGAACTTACAGGATCTCATTAGTGTATATTAGCTAATTCCTTCATCATACACTAAGAGACAGTGCTTATTTCGGTTAGTGTTTCCTTACCTAAGGTTTTGAGCACTGAATATTTTGATGGCTCAGCAAAACCAGTATTCTTTTGTCATGTCTTACAAGCAGGGAAGCTGTTAGTTATGTTCAGAAAATAGAAATCTAGAAGTAAGATGCGGTAGAACATGGTGGATAAAAGTGAATGTTCAGTGTCTGATTATGTGTGAATCCTAGGTTTCCTATAAATTAGACATGTGTTCACTAGTCTTTGGCTTCTTTGACTAGAAAATAAACCTGATGTCAATGTGAAATAATAATCTGTGTTAAGAATTTTGAATTCTGTCTGTATACAGTAAAAGAATAATAAAGATTAACCTAGCTCACATATTTTTAAATAAATAAATTTATTGTAAATAATTTCCTGGGCAAAAGGATTTATACATATTCAGTTTGCCATTTTTGCCAATTAAGTTTCTAATATTCATATGTATATATGCTATTTTTAAAGCATAATAATAGCATCTTCCCTATACTAATCAAATAATATTTCTGTTAAAATAGAGCATGTTCAACATGCAATAAAGGCCTAATTTTATAGGTATGAATCAACAGTTATATGTGAAATATAGTTGTGATGGTTTGTTTATGCCCGGCCCAGGGAGTGGCACTATTAGAAGGTGTGACCTTCTTGGAGTGGTTGTGTCACTGTGAGTGTGGGCTTTAAAACTTTCATCCTAGCTGCCTGAAAGACAGTATTCTGCTAGAAGCCTTCAGATGAAGATGTATAACTTTAAGCTCTGCCTACACCATGCCTACCTGGATGCTGCCATGCTCCTGTCTTGATTCTAGTGGATAGAACCTCTGAACCTGAAAGCCAGTCCCAATTAAATGTTGTCCTTATAAGAGTTGCCTTGGTCATGGTGTTTGTTCCCAGCAGTAAAACCCTAACTAAGACAGCAGTCAGAATATGAAAGTGTGCCTGAGACAAAGTCTTCTCTGTGATGCTCTAATCTGATGTTAGAGGTTAGTGGATAAAATCAAGATGAAATGCTACAGTGGCTGAAGGGAGAGGAGGAAGAATGGAGGTGTGCCAGGAGAGTGACACTGAGATTGAAAACTAAGGCTGTAAAGCAGGTAACATGACATCTCTGAAAACTCAGATCAGACTTGCTAGGTAAGGGAGTGCATCTACAAACAAACCTGGCATTATTGGGTAGACAAGTTTGAATATGGATTCCATTACTTGCCTACCTCCTGTCCTGTTTTGTGTTCCTACCTAAGCAAACTCTACTTCGATGTGATTCTTCCTTTAATTCCCAATTCTACTATTATAACTTCTCTCCCACATAGTGCTGGCTATATCCAGTCTACTGTTTTCTCCCTTCACTCTGGATTTCTAGTTTCCTGACCTCCATGGATACTCCAGTTTAAACATAGAATACAAAAGATCTGAATCTATGATTCACATATGATAGAACTTAAAATATTTGTCTTTCTATTCTGTCTTAGGATTTCCATTCCTGTTATGATACACCATGGCTAAGGCAACTCATGTAGAGTACAACATTTAATTGGGGCTGGCTTATGAATTCACAGGTTCAGCCCATTATCCTCAAGGTTAGAACAAGGCATTGTCCAGGTATGCCTGGCAGTAGAGGAGTTAAGAGTTCTACATCTTGATCTGAAGGCATTTAGGAGAAGAATGACTTCCAGCCAGCTAGGAGGAGTGTCTAAAACCCCACCACCATAGTGACACATTTCATTAAACAATGCCACAACTACTTGAACAAAACCATACCTCCTAACATGACTAAGCATATTCAAGCCATCACACATTAGTATGATTGTTCTAAAACTCCATCCAGTTACTTGCAAATTTAATGTTTCTCCACAACTAAATAAAACTCAATTCTATATACATAGTATATTTTCTTTAGTCATTCATTGTTTGATTGACATCTTAGTTGATCACATTTCCCGGATATTGTGAATTAAGGTACAATGAGCATGGATATGCATTTATTTCTGTTGTAGAATACAACATCTTTCTTGTTAGTTTCTGCAGTCAATTTTACATAAACCTAGAGACACCTGAGATGAGTAGCCTCTATTAAAGAACTGCCTCCATCAGATTGGACTGTGGGTAAGTCTGTCTAACATTGTCTTGATTGCTAATTGATTTTTGAGACCCAAGCCACTGTAGGAGGCGCCATTCATAGGCAGGTGGGCCTGTGCTATACAAGAAAGATAGGTAAACATGAGGCAGAAAACAAGCCAGCCAGTAAGCAGCACTTCCCCATGGTTCGTATTAATTTCTCCCTTCCAGATCCTTTCCTATGTTCCTGCCATGATTCCTTCAATAATGTGTTGATGTCTTGTTACCTAAAACTAGTCATTGTGTTTCTTGTTTTGAGAACTCAGTTCCATTCTTCATTTTTGTCAAATAATTTAAAATATACTTATATTACTTCCTTCTTCCCCTATTTCCTTCCACTTCCTATTTTTCCTCACTTCTTACCTTAGTTTTACAATGTTGCTATTTTGAGTTCCATGTAGTCTAGAACTTAATCCTTTGTCAGATGTATAGCTGAGGAAGATTTTGCAGATAGCTTCTTTAATAAATTAACTGTTTCATTTGTTATATAAAACTTTTTTTTAATTTCAAAGGGTCCCATTTATATTTTGGCTGTTGTTTGTACTTCTATACCATGAGAATCTTATTCAGAAAGTTCATACATGTTCCTAGAAGTTGAAGTATACTACCCTACTTTATCCTTCAGCAAGTTTAAAAGATCCATTCCCATGTTGTTACCCAGGATCAATTTAGAGTTGAGCTTTGTGCTGAGTGAGAGACAGGGATTTAGTTTCATTTCTCTGTGTGTCAAATCCAGTTCTCTTAGCCCCATTTGCTGAAGATTTTGTCTTTGCTCCAATGTATATTTTTGATCTTGTTAAAACTTAAGTAACTGTATTTGTTGAGACTAATACCTGCAAATTCTGTTATGTTCCACTGATATGTAGGCCTTATTTATGCTGATAGTATAATATTTTTAAGATTCTGTCTCTGTTGTAGGTTTGAAATTGGGGTAGCGTCCCTCATAATAATCTTTTTGATCCGAATTGCTTTGACTGGTCTTGGTTTTGTCATTGTTGTTCTTCCAGACATAAAAATCTTAAGGAAAGAAGGAATGAACATCCATGAACAAGTGTGTAAATGTTCAGACAAGGAAGCTACTTGAGAAGAAGACCATGAACATGCAGGAACCTGTGCTGAGGCATGGAAGTGAGTTCTAGGAATTGTAAAGGCACTAGGCTGAGGTTTAGAGTACACCCTTTGTTGCTGGATGTGGGTAGGCCTTCTTCAGTTTCTAAGATTTAAGAGGCTAAGAAAGAAGGATCCTAATTTCAGTCTACCCTGCAATACTAGTAAACTCTGTTTCAACAGCATCAATCTCAAACCACAGTGGAGTTTTAGTGGTGTATTAAAACTAGAGAAACTGGCCTTGGGGTTCTGGACACACAAATATGTCTTTAAGTCAGACATCACCCTAAATTGTACATAAGAGTCTGATGTTAACTGAGGGAGTGCAGAGAGGGATATGATTTCAATGTTTCAAAATACCATATCTTATGAACTTGTTAGAATAGCAATGTGACAGATCAAGTGGTGTCAGGAATGTGGTAAATGTTTCTGAACTCTTTGGCCTCTATTGTTCACTCCTCCACTTGACCACTTTTAAGCCCAAACATTGCTTTATATTAAGTAGTAATTTCTCTGAGTAGAAAAATCACTAAACATTTACATCTGGGTTGATGTAAGTCTTGTATTCTACTGGTTGCCTTACTCTGTGGACTATATTCTAATCAAAATGATGTCAATACTTCTCTTTAAAAATATTTAACAAATGGGTTGATGAAAAGATAGATAATCCAGACTGCAGCTGCTTAGCAAAGCCTTTGCTCCAATGTGTCAGCCACTGTTTTGCCCCAGCTCTGACACTGAAAGCAGACTCAGATGCCCATCTTTAAATCTTGTCTTCCTAAGTGGCTCTAATGTGTCTTACTCCATCAAGCTATCTCTCCAGGCTTGCTGGAAGAATCTCATAATCTTATCTCTTCTAGAAGAGGAAACCCATTCAACTCTTCCTGGGTAAATGCAGGACAGATGAACTTGTTTGGTTCTGCTTGTTTAGTGCATACTTCTGTGCTGTTTGATCAACTGCAAAAGCAACTAGATTTGTTTTTCTTTTCATTCACACAGAACAGAATGATTGCAAGGTGTAGAAAAGTGCTATAAAGGTTATGCACTGGATATTCAAATATACTAATCTGCAGAGCTCTCCTTTCTACCTCTTCAAATATATTTAAAGTTATTTTGTTCATCCCTGGCTACAAAATAAGAATGTTGGAAGTGGCATTAGTGATGAAGATATTAAAGACATTTTTTTTTCAAAATCTTCGGTGACTGATTTATTTGTACGGCAACACTGATGAAATAAGATAGACCCATTCTAAGTCATTTAAATAAATTAACTTGAACAAGACAGGTAACTATTTGTGTATATGCAATACTAAAAAGATAGCTTAGAGTATTTGGTATGCTTAGTAAACTTTCACTGAACTTTTTCAGACAGAAATTATTATCATTATTATTTATTTATAATGTTCTAATTTAAAATGGACATTGACTTTAAAAGCTAATTTCATGTCAGAGATGACCCAGTTCATAAGGGCACTTGCTACCAATCCTAATGAATTCAGTTAGATCCCTGGGACATACATCGTGTCCTCTCACTTCATGACTACATGCATTCTGCTGCACATGTATTCCCAGACATACACAGACAGAGAGAATAAATAAATATGTAAGTGTAAAATATTACAAGTCCCATTATTTCCCATGTTTAGTTATAGAAAAATGGATGGAAGGGAGTGGGGACAAATTTAATTAAAATAAGTTTATGCTTATATAAAATTCTATAACAATAAATAAAATGCATTACAAAACTAGGTAACAATGAAAATTTCTTCTCAGTGTATGATGTTCAACATGGTGTTAAATCAAGGCCTTTAAACCGTTAGGAGAAAAAAAAGAAGAATTATGGGTTTAGATGAGCCAGAGGCAAAGAATTAATGAAAAACTTATCCTGTTGTGAGACCTAGAAAATTAGAATCTATAAAATGGATATTATATTTAGCACAGTTAAGTCTATTTGAAATTTATACATTAGTGATTGTTTTGAACTTTACTATGTCCAGCTTAATACCAAGTATGGAATAAAGTGCTCAAGAACATGCAAAAAGCATATCCTTAAATATTACATTAAATGCTGATATATTATTTGTGTTAAAGCTTAATTTTAGTTAATCAATCATTAAAACTAGAATTGTATACTTTTCGACAGAGAAACTGGTGTATATAAACCAAAAAAACTTTAATCTGACAGACTACTGAACATAGGCTATATATTGGACAAATTTTCCAAAAGAAATGTTAGACTGACAATCAGAGTCTTCCATTTTCCATGGTTAGTATTTGACATTACAAGAATCCGTTAACATTTTTCCTAGGAAAGACACCACTTGACATTGGCAAACCGTCTGGTATTCAACTCATTCATTTGGGGATATCTTTGGGTTGGAAGTAGAACTGTTTCCTCAACTCAGTGTTTAGAAGAGAGGAAATTTTCACTTTCAATGTACAAGTGGCAAGATCAAGATTAGATTTCAAGGGATGTGCTCCATAAAACCCTTTCTTTGGAAAAAAAAAGCTAAAGGAACAAAAAGGGAGATATGACTTCTTCACTTTCTAGCACAGCCCACCACATCTGTGAACTTTGGGTCCTCAAAAGACTGTTGTAGCAAGAAACTTTCAATATTTACCTGCCTTTATATAGATATGCTTAAATGTAACTTAAGTATTGTACGTATGGTGTACACACAAACTATAATACTATGCAACTGCTTAGTTTACAGTTACCTTTCTTTCTTTCTTTCTTTCTTTCTTTCTTTCTTTCTTTCTTTCTTTCTTTCTTTCTTTCTTTCTTTCTTTCTTTCTCTCTCTCTCTCTCTCTCTCTCTCTCTCTCTCTCTCTCTCTTTCTTTCTTTCTTTCCTTCCTTCTCATTTTGTGGAAAATACTGTCTGATTATGTTCTGATTATGTTTTCTCCTCCTTCTACTTCTCTAAGATCATCCTCACCTCTTCTTCTATGCAGGTCTACTCCTTTTTTTTTTGTCTATCATTATGAAAGAATAGGATTCTAAGAGATAATAGTACAATATAACAAAATAAAATATAATAATATAAACCAAAATGTGTTACATCAGAGTTCGACAAATCAAACAAACCCACAAAAGAGTTCAACAGAAGGCAGAAGAATCGTAGAGCCACTTATGTGCAGGAATTCTATAAAAGGACAAAACTGGAAGCCATGTATGTGTTTGGATGAGCTGGAGCAAACACACATAGGCTCCATGCAAAATGCCCCAATCTCTGAGTTCATGATCTTTGCTCTTGTTGATTTAGAAAGTCTTGCTTTCTTGATGTCATGTAGCTCTTCTGTTTCTTATGCTTTTTCTGCTTCCTCTTCCACAGGGTTCCCTGAGCTCTAAAGGGAGCTACTTGATGGAGATATCACAGTTATGGCTTAGTGTTCCAAGTTCTCTTATTCCTTGCATAATAATGTCTGGCCATGTGTTCCTTTGTTCATTCTCATCTGTTGTAGGAAGAAGCTTCAGAAAAGCACTTTTCAAGACCTATTATTGTGTGTCTCAGTCAGGGATTTTATTGCTGTGATGAAACATCAGGTCCAAAAGCAAGTTGAGAACAAAAGGCTTTGTTTGACTTATGCTTCCACATCACAGTTCATCATCAAAGGACATCAGAAAAGAAGTTCAAAAAGGGCAGGAAACTGGCTCCATGGAGGATGCTGCTTACTGGCTTGATCCTCATGGTTCATCCTACTTTCTTATAGAACACAAGACTACGGGTCCAGGAATGGTATAACCCACAATAAACTGGGCCTCCTTCATCTACCGCTAATTAAAATAATAAACTTACAGGCTAGTATATAGTCTGATCTTATATAGGCATTTCCTCCAGTGAGGTTTTCTACTCTTTTATAACCTTATCTTGTATCAAGTTGATAAAAAACTAGCCAGGACCCTATGTACAAAGCAAGATGAGAAATAATGTCTATAAAATCTATATAGACCTCACCAATGTAAGAGAGTTTCTGTTGAGTATGTGGCGCAACAGAAAACCAGTAATGGAAGTAGAAATGACCCATTCCTCTGTTCTGACCATTGTATGGGGTGGGTGTTCAGTTTCAGGCACATACTGTAGCACCATTTTAACGTGAAAGATTACAGTGACATTATCTCACCAGTAGACATTTAATTACTGTCAAAGACCCACAAATAACATAGAGTTTACTTAAAGATAGATGATTATAAGGGTTTATGGGTACCCAACCCTTACTTAAACATCTTGCATAAGATTCTCTCACTGCTGGAGTATCAGCTAATTTTTGTGGATTTAAGATGATTTTGAAATTTTCAGAATTTTGCTAGTTTTTAGTCGGATGAAACTATAGAAATGGAACAACAAAATTACCCAAATCTTGCTCCCAATGTTGCCAAATTGAAAAATTGTAGTATCACTGGAGTTACCTAAAACAAACAGCTTCAAATTTAATTATGTCTGAAAGTAGCATTGATTGGAGATAAATGACAAGTCTGTAAGTCGCACACAAAAAATAAAAATCAGACTTAATTCTCAACAGAGAATAAAGAATGAAACATAAAAGAAAGACTACATTAAGAGGAGTTACATAACCAAAAAGACACTGGTAGGGATTAAAGACCAAGAATTATAAGGGTAAGTATAACCTAGAGGCCTCTGTTTGTGTCTGTCAGTTACTGAGCACATCAGGAGTACTGACAAAACACCACCATGGAGGCATCTTACTTATTGATGTTATCCCTAAGCAGTCTCTAGGGGGTTTACTCGCTCTTTCCTTGGGGGCTTATTAACAAAA
This sequence comes from Mus musculus, assembly GCF_000001635.26. Taxonomy (NCBI): domain Eukaryota; kingdom Metazoa; phylum Chordata; class Mammalia; order Rodentia; family Muridae; genus Mus; species Mus musculus. The sequence goes on from NC_000085.6 coordinate 19,760,246, forward strand.
TTTGTAAAAGCACTTGGTACATTGTCTAGCTTTAAAACAACTCAACATCATTACCTTTCATTGCACTGATGAAAGATAACCAAGACTGATGAGACTGCATTATGGAACACATAACGCAGCTGAAAAGATTTGAGTAAAATGAGCCTGACACTTTAGTCCATAGGCTTCCATGATTCTTCATTGAGCTTGCCAAAAAATCTTTTGAAAATTTAATTTCCAAGTTACATTATTTTTTTTTTCTTTAAGGACATGTGCACAGTCTTCATCTGATATCAAAACAATGTTCTTCCCCCCCCCCCTACTCTAGGATCATTGTTTTATCTATCTATGTGACTATAGATTCTAGTATATAGAATGTGTATCACTAACTAAGCATACCAACACATTTCAAGACAATAAGATAACATGCATCTTTTACCATTCCTGACTGAGCTGAGTGGTGGTATCACACAGGAAGCAAACACTTACTACGCTTTAAAGACATCTAGAATTCCTCATGTTCTCCCACCTCCGGTTTAAGGATGCCTTATTAAGAGGCCACGGTTCTCCGTGAGCTCAATGACTCAATGTTAGTCTTTCACAGCAGGTTTATAACTCACTGTGAGTATTTTAATAATTTCCCTGGAAGAAGGCATGTCTTCACAGATCTCCTGTATGTTTCTGGTTTGAGCCTTGCTACGTTTTCACCCTTGGTATCTTTGTTTGTAACTCTCACTTTCAGTCATGCTTTAAGCATACAAGTACTTATAGACCTACTTAGTGTGAAGAACATGCCTGGTGATTTATCTCTCCTGATCTCCATTAACTACTGCAATGATTTTATGATTTTATGTCCTTGAAAACATTGAAATACCATCTTCCAAATGGTTGTCTTAACAATGTTATAAAATAATTGGAAATAAGAAGTTGTCTCAATTTTATTCCACTGCACAAATCTTCTTGCTTTTAGTTTTACTATTGGAAGTCCACACACTGTGATTCCAACACCCTGTGTGCTTCCCTTTTCCATGTGAAATGTCCTTTAATACTTCCAATACACTGTCAAAATATAAATGAAATTGAAGGTGTTCTTGGTGTCAGGTAATTTGCCTATTCTCCCACAGCTAAGAAATTTTTATAAATAATTCTGTGAGTCTGGGCCAAATATTTATTATTTTTATTCATTTACCAATGCAGTTTTACTCTGATAAATGAGTAAATGAATATATACTCAACTGAATATCACTATGTCTAACTGTACTAAAAGCCGTAAGTCTTCAAACACTGCAGTGTCTTTAGGGGAAAGGCTGGAGAGCTTCGGAATGAGAAGAGGAAAAAGAGATTAACCCTGTCTTATGGACAAACCAGACAGAAGGCACAAGGTACATCAGGCAACGTATTTCTTGGTGCCTTACTTTCACACATACACGCTGAAAGACGTCCCTGCTAGCAGCGGGTCTTCAAAACCGTGGAGAAGCTGCTTTCCTTCGGATGAACTCCTTTGAATAAACTTTGGATCAATGTTTTTTTCAAAAAAAAATTTAGGCTACTCTATATTTTTTTTTTCCGCACAACTGTTTAAATTTGCAGAATTTAGAAACAGGAGCCATAGAAAAGGAGAGATTAGTGGTGCTTCAGTCTAAGTTTCTTTCTTCCCCCCCTCCCCGCCATCCCCGCAACATCCCAGTATCCCCAGTATCATCTTTGTCAGAGCACAGTCTGCATTTGGCTGGAAATTCTGGGATTTTTTTTTTTCTGAAAATAAAAAGAGCAGAAGACAACAGACTTGGGATATTTAAATATACCCCATATGGGAAGGGCCACCAGTTACCCACAAATTTAGGCTCAAGTAAGTTGAATGCTATTTTCAGTCATTCTGGAAATATCCTTTTCTTTTTTGGTTATAATCATCAAATTAGCAAATCTAGAATATATATTAAATAAGCCTGAGATAAACTATTTACATATATATATGTATATATATATACATATATATATATAATATTTCAATTAGAACTCAATATTATAAAACTCTGCAGGTGTACTTGTACACATACAAGTACATACAGAAACTGATAACAAGGAGATATCAAGATATTGTAGATTTCATATGCAAATTGGGATGACTGACCTGTGTTCATCAAGAACTCCCAGCTCAAGGACACACTAAAAAGAAATTAAATATTTTAACAATAATATATGAAGATATTAATCTCCAGCTTACTTTGATGGGACAGAATCTAAAAACAGACATCTCCTTATTGGACTTCTCTTTCCTAATAATTGATTTTAATGTCAGATTAAAGATCAACGCTCTGACAGCCAGGATGGGAGGCTGTGCATCACGCTAGAGCATGTTTTGAGCTAACGTGTAAATCTCAGATTGGGTTGAATGGTCATGCTTTCCTGATAGCCATGGACTGGGAGTTAGATGCTTCACTTAGAAAAAGATTTATTCGAACGGTGGAGCATTAGCCATTGATAAATAAACTTATCTTCCTAAAGGGAAATAATTGCTGGGAACCTGATTTTCCACATGCAGCATGGACTTAATTACTTCATTCACTTGTGTGTTCAGAAAAGGGTCTTGATGTATAGCAGCCCTGAGCTCACGTTTGATGGTCTCTGATTTTAAATAAATATTGATGTGCAAGTTAGCTGTTCTGCATGTATGCCTTCTCCTAGGATTGTGTCAGGTTTCATCCCTTTCCATAATTTAGCGTTGTAACAAGGAGTCAGGCCCATTATGTCATAAACAGCAATTTGATTTTACAGCAATTGCTGAACAGTACACTTTGTCTTCTGATGTTTGGATGTATATTTTGTGAAGAGAGTTTTGTTAGCCTAACTCCTTTGTTTATCAATGAATGGCAGACTCTGGCAAGTTATATGTGATTTGTATGTTCTTGTACCATAATATAATTTTGCAATAATATTCAGGCTGTTCTCATGAGTTAATTACAAAACTCAAGATTGTTAATGTTAGAATGGCTTCAGGTTATGGTAAGATCATTGGAAGTACAGTGTTGCTTTCAACCATCAGATTGCAGACTAATATCATAGTGATATTCTGACACATATTGTTTTCTCAGACATCACATTTTAGGGTTATTATTAAAATATTTTTTTAAATTATTCAAAATTTACAGTATGTAAAATTAGTAGTCATTTCTTAATACGTAAAGATAAAAACCAACTATTTATTAAAAAATACCACAAGTCTATGGATTACTAACCAGAAGATAATGGAGACCGCCAAAGTATTTAGTGCATGTATATATTTCATCACCTACTGATGTTTCATCAGAAAAAAGTATTTTTACATAATTCAAAACCAACCTTAGCAACCAATTTGCAAATCTAGCAGCACCTTCAAAATTGCATGTTAAAACTGTCGTGTTTTCAGTAGATGGTATATTACCTACTGACCATATCCAGAAAGTTTAATTTGAGCCCCATTAATAATCCGTGCTTATACTCACTTTTTATGAAATCATAAAGAGGGCATTAAACATAATATTATTTAGAAAGCTTTTCATTGAGAATAAATGCAGAGGCATCAAAGACTAAATCTTCACAAATAGACATGAAACCAACTTTTGTTGCATGCAGAGAATATTTTCAAAATTGTGCTAAAGTTTTTATATGTCTCATCCCAGCTCATTACCTTTTACAGTACATATATTTTTTTCTTGATCTTTAAGCAGAATACTTTACAAGTTTGAAAATGTACAGAAAATGGTAAATGTGCTTTGCCCCATACCAATCTTTACCCAAATGTATATTGCATATTAAAGAGAGCAAATGAATATGGAGTACATTAAGTTTTATTTAGTCTAACCAGTTCAGTCACGATTAGGAAGAAATAAGTTTAATTGTCAGGGAAACAAGATGTTAATATAAATGCCAATTGTTCAAGAGTGGGTTTAACTAATTACCATATTTAGGCTGGGTATAGATTTGCTATTCACTCACATGTATGAATTGTATATGTTTTTATGTGTAAGAAATATTACTGCATATCAATTTAGAATAAGGGAAAAGTGGCTTTCTTATACAATAGAGTTTTATGTTATTACTTGATACTATTGTCCCATTATCCAGATACAATGGGCCAGGGAAAAATTGGTGACTTAGAAAATAAAAAATTCAGTATGGTTGAAGAATTTTTTTTGTTTTTTGTTTTTGTTTTTTCAAGACAGGGTTTCTCTGTATAGCCCTGGCTTTCCTGGACCTCACTTTGTAGACCAGGCTGGCCTTGAACTTAGAAATCTGCCTGTCTCTGCCTCCCAAGTGCTGGGATTAAAGGCGTGTGCCACCACCACCCGCCGGGCTATCATTTGATTATTAATGGTAGCCATGCTAACAGCTGTGAGGTCAAATCCCACTCCTATTTTGATTTGAATTTCCATGATAATTTGTGATGTTGAACAATTTTCTCATGTTTATTCACCATTTCCATGTCTTTCTTAAGAAATGTGTATTTAGCGCCATTGCCTTTTTTTTACTATTTAAGTAAACAACTAATATAGTTATTGACTTCTGTTGACTTCATTTTATCTTTTGATTATTAATCTTTTATCAGATAAATAGCTTTGAAATATGATCTTCTATTATGTGTGCATATTTCTTTTCCAAGATTTGATACTCTGAAGGTATATATTTCTTTAAAACTGTTAGGAAACTACTGGTCAATTGCCACATTCTAGTTTATATAAATGTACTAGTACACAAAAATCTTCAACCATGTTGGGTGTGGTGGCACACACCTTTAATCCTAGCACTCAGGAGGCAGAGGCAGGTGGATTTCTGAGTACGAGGCCAGCCTGTTCTTCTACAGGGTGAGTTCCAGGACAGCCAGGGCTGCACAGAGAAACCCTGTCTTGAAAAACAAAACAAACAAACAAAAAATTCAAATGATAACAAGGGTTGTTAAAGTTGAGGCATGAGGGGAACACATACATCAGTGAAAGTTTAGACTCATACGGTTATTCTACAAATCTATATGAAGCTTCAAAATTAAAAATAAATCTGCCATACCTAGCAATCCCACTAGTGGGTATATATATATGTGTGTGTGTGTGTGTGTGTGTGTGTGTGTGTCCACTCCTTTGTGCACTGTAGCACAATTTATAGCACAGAATCAACCTTGACATGCATTGATCGATAAATAAAATGTATATTACATATATCAGAATATTATATATGTAGGAGGATATTCAAGCTTAACAAATAAGGGAATTCTATAACTTGTAACAAGGTGGATGAATCTGTTGAGCATTATGTCGATTGACATATAAACCATGCATAGAAAGATAGATTCTGAATAACTTCACTCATAAACTACTATAAAAAGCCAAGCTCATGCAAATAGATCATTGAATGATAGTCTTGCAACACTGGTCAGGAAGGGGGATAGGGAGATGATAGTAAAATAACAAAATGTTTTAATTGAATATTATTAGTCTATGATACACAACCGTTACTGCAGTTAATTATAAGCATGATATGCTTAAAATAATTCTACCTATATGTCAGTGTTCTTACTAAAAACATGCATAAGTCAATGCATGTTAAATAGCTTGTCCTAGCTTTTTACTATGTATTTTTTCATTTTTCACACATATACAACTAATAATAAGAATCTTTTCCTTGTATATTTTCAAAAGACTTAAAGGAAAATTGAAAACACCAGAGAAAATTTAAATAAATAAGGATGACACTGGTTTTACATTATTTGCATCCAATGTTTACATAGTAGCAAGTGTAAAAACACAGAAACGAATGCAATGATGATGATGAGCACTGAATGTATGTGTGGTACAAGTTTTGATCCATAAACTTTCATTATGTATACAAATCTATCTAATTAAATGGGTGTCAAGATAGGGCATTGGTCCTAGAAAATAGTCTCAAGGTAGAATTCGCAGAGCATTTCTGAAAATATATGCAAAGTCAAGTCTATGCTTGCCTTTTGGTTTTGAGTTCATTACATTCATTACATTTTTAACATAAATTACATAATTTGATAGCAAGATTTAGATTAAAGATAAAAATTCTAGTTTTACACTGTAGATGAGGAGAACTGGCTTACATCATTTTGAGCAAAATACTAAACTGTATTTTGTCTCTCTTGAGGATGGATGACTAGAATGGAAATTAACAACTTGTGTGATGGACATTTGATGTGAAAGAAGTAAATAAAGTATAACGCTGAAGATGCAGGCAACTAAACCTTGGTTTAGAGAGATTTTGTTGCATGAAGTCCTTGTTTTCATATTTCATGTATCTCTCCAAGTATTAAGGAAAATGTGGGAAAGTTTAAAAGTAAGGTAATATTTTAGAGGAAGACGAAAATAGACTCTGAGAAGGTTTTGGGAAACATGTATCGGAAGGGATAGAATTAAGATGACATTGGTTTAAATTCAAGAATTTGTAGCAAAGAAAACAATGAGACAGCGAATAAACGAGGAAGAGTTTTCAAAGCATGAACAAGAGGAGCAAAACATAATTGTCACAGAGGACAGCACCTAACATTAACAGTCCTAATGCAAATAGGTTTAATGATGTAGCTGGGTAAGTTATGAGAGACAAAGGGTCTGAACGCATCATCAGTTAAACAGAGATTGAGAGCCTGGTGTCTTCCAAAACACCAGCTATCTATATATAATAAGAACAGAAGCGACAAGTGATAGATATGATAATAAAACTGCCGACTTTTGATCTTAAAAACAAGTTAGAATTTTCTCTAGACATCCAAAAATAATGAGTAACTAAGGAACTGAAAGAAAAAATTGTTATCTGTTAGAAAATAATAAATCGGTACCCAGAAACTCTGCGTAAGCTAAAGCTCACAATTTTTTTTTTTTGGTTTCTCTCACAATTTTTAAATATTTTATTTATTTATTTATGTGACTGTTAGTTATGGAAACATGTCACTTATGGAAGTAAATTTATATTTTACTCAAGGGAAGAGTTAATTCAAATAAACATGCAAGTAAAAAAAATGTATGAACTATAAAGAAGCAGCTATGTTATAGAAATAGTCACTGAAGTAAACTATAGAGCTACTGACAAAATTACCAGTGTAGTCAACAATTTCTGGTGTTAAAATATGTAATAAAATAACTCCTATGAGTATCAAAAGAATATAGATAGCATACTGACAGAACTCAAATTATAGTGTTGTGCTAAGTAATCACATATGATTAATTTTCTTCACGGCCTGTGCATTAGAATGTCACAGACCTTTCTAACATTGCTTTTACTTAAGCACGGAGCTTTGGTCTCATGATATTTAAGCCCGTATGAATCTTCTACTGGAAATTAAAGGAAGATATGTGCCTTCCAAATGACTAGTTTGAAGACAAAAAGAACCCAAAGTTCTTACGTCCAAAAATAGAAAATAGGGGGTGAGAAATGAAGCCAAAAAGTTAAAAATATGAAATTGTATAGCTAGTAAAATAGGATGATAAAAATAAAGATAAGTGTATTCTTTGTAAGAATTCAAAATGAATTTTGTTCTCCTTTAACACGGAGAATCTGAATTAAGTCATAAAGAGACTCTTAACTAATTTCAGGAACTTAAATAAAACTGAAATTATTTAGATGTACAAACAAAAATATGAACACAGAACTGAAGAAACAAAGGCAGGACTAGAGGTTGAATGCCAGAGTAAAATGTCAAAGCAAAAGGTTTTCCATGAAGACCACATATTTAAAATATTTTAATTTTGAAAGTTCTCATTTTTTAGGTAGAGATTTACCTGCAGGAATATACATTAGGTAGAGGAAGACAGCAGTGTGGGGCAGACACAATTATTCTTTTCACTTGCTAACAGTTTAAACACATTTTCATCCCAAATATATAATAGAAATTTGGCTATGCTATCTGCAGAATGCGTGTATCTTGGTCTACTGTGATTGAAGTTAGGAACACGTTAATATTTAACAATATATTAAGATGCTTATGGCTTATTTCAATTTAAATCATTAATCTACAGGGCATTTATAGCATGATTAATATAATGGTGTATACTCAACGAATCAAATGAAATGGTGTACCTTGGCCTGTTATGAGTGATGTTTTGGGAAGCAAGCAAAGAGTATATTTGTTAGAATTGCAAGTGAGAGAAATCCAGAAATGATACTTAGCAGTCCTACTTAACCAAAATGTCCAGGGAAAGGTTAGTCCAGGATTTCAAATAGTATAAGAAAGACTTGAGATTTTACTTTCAGTGAAATCTACTTAAACACTTCAGATTATATGTTATGATTTGTTTCTTTAACTTACATATCCTGGTTTCTGGTAGGTCCCAGTTTCTGTTTTCGTATAATCCAAAATTATACAAAAGACCAGCATTTATTTCTGTAGCAGTTCCAGAAAATGTTTGTTTTCAAGCATGTGTTATTTTAGTAAATAGACAGAGGTATTATTTAGTATGTGAGTATATGCAAACTTATACAGACATGCACACATTCACAATCATACATTAACAAATGTGTTCTTCTTTCTTATCTTCTCCTGCAGATAGACTATAAGGATAAAATTTAAAGGAAGAAATATGTTCTATGTATCTAAAGAAACTCCATAGCTGCAAAATAAAATATATTTAAATGTAAAACATTCAATAACAGGATGAATTTTAACATGCTATTCACTTAATACTTTGCAGTAAAATAAATAAAAAGGCAGGAGGTGAAAATGTATTTGTCCTGTATTATAATAATAAGTAGAAAACATGGGCATATTGTTATTTTGAGTTTGAAAAGTCTGGGCATTATCGCAGGTGTATAACTAAAGGAAAGAATGATTATTTTGCTGCCGTTAATCTTTAAATAATTTTAAATTGTATATATTTAAGTTTTAAATACAAAAAAATTAAATATGTCCTTTTTGGAGTTGGCAAATGATGGAGGAGATTAGGCTGTGCATATATGTGTTTAGGATTTCGATGTAAGAAGCACCCTGGTACTAAGAAGCACACTGGCACCAGTGAGACTTGCCTCACTAATAATCACAACACAACTCTACACCCTCAGCATAAAGTCAGGGTGTTTCTTGTGTACGTTACAATACCCCTCAAGAAAGAAACACACTCGATTTTATCTTCTACACACCTTAAATCATATTCATAGATAGCATTTAATGTTTAAATTGCAAGTAGAAATTACTTTAATTGGTTATTATTTTTTTCTGTTCATATTTCTACCAGGTAGTTAAAATGGAAATAGCATAGGAGCAAGCTAGACAACCTCTGTTCAACTGGCCTCAAATATTTATTGTTAACAAAGCCAGGTTGAAGTTGTTAAATGTCTCTGCCTCTCAGGTTTTTCTCCTTCAGCTCAGGAACATCACCCCACATTCACCCTGTGCTTGCCGGGCACAGTGGGTCTGTTAATTAGTCTTTTGTACAAATATACCTGCGATACTCCAAACCCTACAAAGGCTGCTTAAAAATATCGCAGGTTTCAAAGACTAAACAGAAGCAAATGCAAACCATCGTTCCTCCATCATTTTACTCTTCCCACGTAGTGAAATGAATGCTTGCATCCCGAACACTCTAAAAATGGCTGAGGAAGGAGATCATTTCTGGGAATAGACGTATTTCCCAATTGGGATGAACTGACAAGGAGGATGAAGGTTCATCCTAGAAAAACAATCAAATGAGCCCTTTACCACCTAAGAAGTCCCCAAAGAATCCATCGGAAATGAAGGCGAACATGACAGGAAGAGCAATGCTGTTAATATGTAGCTGAGGTAAAGGGCACATACATTTTCTAATGTGTGCAAAATGGATACTCTCTTGTAATGTCTAGCCCTCCAGTGGCATTCAATAAGTGCTTAATAATGGCAAGGATAATGTGATTATTTTCCCCCCATGACTCTTCAAGAGACCTCTGAAGTGAGGGCAGTCCATAATCTCTTAACACCTCCAGGTGACTGTGTTAAGTAGGATTACCTGAGCTAAGGAGACACTTGCCTTCCAGATAACAGGCAGGGGAGGTTACTATTTGTGCCCAGGAATTTTGTTCCACTATTCTTAATTCATTGAGACCTCTTGTCACACAGTCACCTAGAGGGCAAAGCACTGGAGAAATAGCAGTAGCAATTAAGATCCCGTTTGCTGCCCTAGGCTTGTTTTGAGTTCATTGTTCAGCAGATGAGCTAGTTCAGGTTTTAGCTTTCAGCAGTTCATTTGATTGAACTTGGGACCAATAAAAGTGAGAGGCCAAATAAAGCCATGTTGAACTACTTATGATTTGAAAATGCAACCTGAAATTGAGATCAGTAAACAATAATCCCAAAGTTAAAAGCTATTAGATTTTCTTCCTTCCTTCCTTCCTTCCTTCCTTCCTTCCTTCCTTCCTTCCTTCCTTCCTTCCTTCCTTCCTCCCTCCCTCCCTCCCTCCCTCCCTCCCTCCCTCCCTCTCTCTTCTTTCTTTCTTTCTTTCTTTCTTTCTTTCTTTCTTTCTTTCTTTCTTTCTTTCTTTCATATTATCAGTATTTTCAGCTATGGAAACTGAGTAAGGTAGTACATTTGCTGTCCTTTATCACCTAGGTTATTAGCTGAATTAATCTGAGAATCTGGTGACACCCATAAGTAACAGTGGCTTTCCTGATCCATTTCAAGCAGAGTCTTGATATACTACCTCTAGATTAAGCATCTCACAACTTTCATGTATTGGTTTAAACTACAATTAAGATTCCAAAGTAAAATTGCACCTAAAACGTTAGTGGAAAAGGTTGCGTGTAAACAACAGGTTTGTTTATAAGGGAAAATTATGTAGTCCTAATCCTATACAATTAGATAAGTGAATACATGAGAATAAGATTTTTTCATAGATGTGCCTTTTCATATAATTAGGGACTTGTTCTTGGAATCTTATACTAACATGGACTTAACTAAGGATCATGGTTTTATTTTAAATACAAAGACAGCTGTGGTAGTGAGCTTTCAGAAATGGTGCCAACAATGTCCACCTCCTGCATCTATATTCATCTCCCTCAATGAAGTAGGATTTCAAGGAAATACTAAAAATCACTGAATTTGAAGTTAGATAATAAGAAAACATTACAATTTCTATCTTGTTTTCTCTTTAATACTCACTGACTTGTTTGCCACGTGGTAAGGTTACTCAAACTGCAAAATTAAAAGAGATAGGGGCACCTATCAGGGAACAAGGGAATATGAGTGAAGCTATATGGAGTATCCTGGCTAGGCCCAGTTCAGATTTCACAAAAAATGCAGTGATAGCTCACATTTTAACTGTAATTTCATACAAAACTAAATGTCTGTAAATTTCTTGTTGTAAATGTGAAGAGATGGTTATTGTTTTATTCAACTCATTTCTGGATTGCAATAAAATAGTATACAAATGCAATCATTAATAAGAATTAGGTCATTGTACACTGAGCCAAAATGTAATTGTTGTTCCTTTGAAAATGTTTGTGTATATCCAAGCCTCTAAGTCTTATTTTTAATATGCTTTGTACATTTTTTAAATATCTCTTTTTTTCATGCTGTTCCTTCCTCCTGCAATGCTCTTGCATCTTTGGCACCTGTCAAAATTCCACCTATCATTCTGAGTGTGCTAAAATTCCAAATTCTTTCTACATGAAACCATCTGCTCTAGTCAGAGGCACGTGTGTTTTTCAGATCTTTTATAACATTTCATTTTAATATTTCTTATAATGTCTCATGCACAGAAATATTTCTTTTCAGTCTCTTCAAACACTTCAAATGTATTTATTGGTTTTAGGGTATAATAGTCAGCAATGGTTTACATCATTGTAATCTCATTGGTTTGTATCATAGATAAAGTGACATTAAACAATATCAAAACACCTCTATATTTTATTGGGCTTTATACAGCATGGTTAAAAATACGGAAACTACTTTATTATCAAAGCAGCAGGCTCCGGAATATGATGATGATATAACAAATTCTTGCTTACCATCTCAAAAAAATACAAGGCTCTTCATCTAAAAAAAAATTCACTATAAAACCAACCTAGGATCAATTATTTAAAGCTGTAATGAAGTGGTTTGAGAAAAATACCTGACACTGTGATGTGATAATATAAAAACTTAAGAATATCATACTATGTTATTTCATTTCCCTTTCATATAGCTTCTAATAATATCCAACACATGTCAATCTCTGTTTCCAGTTCCTCATATTATATTAATCCTTTCAAACATTTTATACGCTGACACTTTTGAATGAGAAGAAATCAAAACAGAGATAGTAAGGAATTTTGCCTCAAGTTTTCAAGTTGCTAAGTAGCTTTCTGGGTTAGTAATCACTGTTCTTAGCCCAGAAGCAAGAATGTTTCCCAAGATTTAACTTGAAATTGTGAGAATATTGAAAAGATGTAAGAAATGTGATTTACTGAGACAGGTTTGTATAAATAACAACACATAAGAAGACAAGGCTAGACTTTCTTTATACATTTCATAAGGAAGAACTAACAGTAAAAGAACAGGCCTACTAGGAACATCAGCCAAAAGGCATAACAAGATACAATAAGACCATGCCATCACACCTAGGCTGCACAAGGCAATCCAGTGGAAGGAAATGGGATCCCACAGGGAGTCAAGAAGACAGGGATAGCTGTGGCTTCCACTGTTAGGATTCTCACAAGAATACAAAGCTTCTCAATCAAAGAATTTGCAGAGGTCCTAGGTCAGACCCCTACGAGCTTCATGATCACTCTGTCCCAGTCAGTTGATTCTGTAGGCTGTGTTATCTTGTTGTGCCCCCTCGCTCCTCTAATTCTTCTGCTCTCTGCTCCCTCTTCTCTCTTACCTTTACCTAATGTTTGCCTGTGAGACTCTACATCTGCTCCCATCCCTTGCTGGATGAAACCTCTCTGATGACAATTATTCTAGTCTAGGATCTCAGAACACTCTGCAGGCAGGATAAACTATAGGTCAAAGTTTTCATGGCTCAATCCTTTTTTAGTTCTTTTCTGATTACAGAAGATGGCTGGTTCAGGGTCTGTGTCCACATTACTAGGAATCTTTCTAGTGTTACTCTAATAGATTCCATAGACTTTCTGTTTCACCAGGCTTCGACCTTGTTCCCCAAAGGCCTCCCAATTCTAGTCATTTCTTCTATATTATCTGCCTCCACCCAAACCTCCAATTTTCAACCTCACCCACTCCAGTCAAACAAAAACTCCCCTTCCCCTTCTGCTTCCTCTTCTCATCGTGATTCACATCTCTCCTGGAATCTTTCTTGTTACTTATTCTCTTGTTACTTATTCTTGTTACCTTTGGGTCTGTGAACTATAGCGTGATTGTCTTTTACTTTCCAGCTAATATCCATTTATAAATGAATAACATACCATGTTTGTTTTTCTGGATCTGGGTTATCCCACATTTTATGGTGTCTTTTTTTCCTAGCAGTTGAGTATCTTCAGTATCTCCATTGTGTATGTGTACCACATTTTCATTATCTGTTTTTCAACCGCCAGACATCTAGATTGCTTCCAGTTGCTGTCTATAAATAAAGCAGTTATAAACATAGTTGAGCAAGTGTATTTGTGATAGGATGGAACATTTTTTTTTAGAGGTATGCCCAGAAATAGTATATCTGGGTCCCTTGGTAGGTTTCCAATTTACAGAGAAACTGTGATATTGACTTCCAGTGTTGACTTCCAAAGTGGCTGTAAAAATTTGCACTCACACCATCAGTGGAGGAGTGTTCCCTTTGCTCCACATCCTCACTAGTGTGAGCTGCCACTTATGTTTTTGATCTTAGCCATTCTGACAGATATACAATGGAATCTCAAATCATTTTGATTTTCATTTCCTTGATGGCTAAAGATCATGTCTTCTTGAACATTTCTTTAAACGTTTCTCTGCCATTTGAGATTCTCGTGTTGATAATTCTTTGATTAGATCTCCGTCTCATTTTAAACTGTGGAATATAGTTTGTCAATGTCTATTTTCTTGAGTTATTTATATATTTTGGATGTTATCCCTCTGTCAAATGTGAGGATGATAAGAACCTTTCTCCATTCTGTAGGCTGCCATCTTGTCCTTTTGATGGTGTTCTTTGCCTTATAAAAACTTTAAAGTTTCATGAGATTCCATTTATTAATTGTTCATCTTAGTCCCTGTACTATTAGTCTTCTGTTCAGGAAGTTGTTTTCCATACCAATGCTTACAAGATTATTTTCTATTTTTTCTTCTATCAGATTTAGTGTATCTGATTTCATGTTGAGACCTTTGATCCACTTAGCCTTGAGTTTCATGCAGGGTGATGAGTATGGATCTAATTTCATTCTTCTACATACCAATATTCAGTTATAGCAAGACCATATATTGAAGTTTAATTTCCATTGTATATTTCTGGCTTCCTTACCAAAAACTGAGTTTTCACAGGAGTGTGGATTATGTATGGGTCTTTGATTCAATTTCATTGACCAGCCTTCTTTTTATACAAGTAACATGAAGTTTTTACAACCAAAGATCTATAGCACAGCTTGAATGATTATATGCTCGGGTATTCTTTATTTTATAGACTATTTTTAGCTTTTCTGTTTTTTTAGGCTTTTTTCCCCCCTATTAAGTTGAGTATCATTCTTTCAAGGTCTGTAAAGAATGTATATGAATGATGCTGGGGATTGTGCTGAATCTGTAGATGACTTTTGGAAGAATAGCCACTTTTAGTATGTTAATCCTACCAATCTATGAGCATGGGATATTATTACATCTTTTGATATCTTCTTTAATTACCTTCTTCTAAGACTTAAGTTTCTATCATACAGGTCATTCACTTGCTTGGTTAGAGTTACCCCAAGATATTTTATGTTTTATATAATTCATAGCTATTGTGAAGATTGAGAAAGGTGATTTTTCTGAATTCTTCCTCATCTTGTTGGTCATTTGTATATAAGAAGATTATTGACTTTTTTGAGTTTATCTTGTATCCAGCCACTTCACTAAAGGTGCTTATCAGCTGTAGGGGTTCCCTGGTAGAATTTTTGTCATTGCTTATGTATAATATCATATCATCTACAAATAAAGATACTTTGTGCATTTTTAAATAGATGAAAAGATAAATATATTCTTCTCCCACTTGTAACCTATTAATTTCTTTCAGTTGTCTTATTGCTCTAGCTAAAAGCGCAAGCACTATACTGAATAGATATAGAGAAGATGGACACCCTTGTCTTTTCCTGATTCAAGTGAAATTTCTTAGGGTTTCTCTTTATTTAATTTGATGTTAGGTATAGGCTTGCTGTAAATTTTCTATTCATTGTGTCATTAAAACTAACTCTACTATAGTTTGGGTGAAAATACATGTATTGCTTATCATAATTCCATCATAGTGTTTAAAGAAAAATATAAAAAGAATAAAATGAAATTATGTCTTAATATAATACTAAAAATAATTATCTTTACAGAAAAATACATGTTTTAAAATCATGTACAGGGATTTTTTTTTGAAAATTATTTATTAAATCCTGAGTGAGTTGGTTGTTGGAGTTGGCAACATCTCCTTCCTTGTGTGAATGACTGAGTAGTATGTGAGTATGTGTGCTGTATGTGCTTGTGAATAACTAGAAATGTATATCCCTACATTAACAAGAGGTCAGAAAAGCAGTGTATATTATCCTCTATTACTTTTTTCTTTCAGCCAGAGTCTCTCCCTGAAGCCAGAGCATTTTTAATGGTGGAGTGGGGTGAGGTGTTTGTACATGTGTGCTTGTTTCCAGCTACGACAGAAACCATCATCCCTTAATCAGAGCTAGAGTTACAGGTGCATGTGTAGATTATGACAATCTTGTTTTCTGTGTATTAGCATCTAAAATTTAGACCTCATATTTACATAGCAAGCATACTTAACATTCAGGTCATCTTTTCAGGCTCAAAATCTTCTTAAGATTGCTGTAATATATTGAACAAAACCACCAGGAAAAGACATATAACATATGATTCTCACATAAGATCAGAACAAAACAGTGATCTATAGTTTTATTTACAAATGCATTTTGAGTTCATTATACTCCAAGAAACCAAAAAGGTAAATAATTTTTTGATTACAGCACTGGATGCAACTCATTATTACAACTTAACTACATTGAAGTAAGTTGACTCGCTAAATAAAGTTTACAGAGTCAGGATATCTGCACGTAGAAGAATATAATTAAATCCATATTTACCATCTTGCATTAAACTCAAGTTCAAGTGGATCAAAGACTTCAATATAAAACAGGATATACTAAATGTAATAGAAGAGAAAGTTGGAAATAACCTTGAACTCATTTGTACAGGAGACAACTTTCTGAACAGAGCATCTATAGCTTAGGCACTAATGAAATTGAAAAGCTCCTGTAAGCAAAAGGATAACGTAAATAGGACAAAATGACAGCCTACAGAATGGGAAAAGATCTTCACCAATGCTACATTCTCTGACAGAGGATTAATATTGAAAATATATAAAGAACTCAAGAAGTAACACACCAACAAACAAAATAACCCCAATAAAATTGAGGTATAGAGATAAACAGAGAATTCTCAATGGAAAAATCTCTAATGGTGGTGAACCACTTAAAGAAATGTTCAAAATCCTTAGTCATCAGGAAAATGAAAATCAAAATGATTCTGAGATTCTACCTTATATCCATCAGAATGGCCAAGATCAAAAACTCAAGTAACAACACATGTTGGTGAGGATGTTTAGCAATGGGAACACTCTTCCATTGCTGGTGGGAGTACAAACTTGGACAACCGGTTTGAAAATGAATTTGGTGGTTTCTCAGAAAATTGGAAATAGTTCTACCTCAAGACCCAGCTATACCATTCCTACGCATATATCCCAAAGATGCTCCAATATACCACCATTACACTTTCTCAACTATGTTGGTACCAACTTTATTCCTAAGAGCTATAAACTGGAAACAACCCAAATGTCCCTTAACTAAAGAATTGATAAAGAAAATGTAGTTCATTGACACAATGAAATACAACTCAGATCTTAAAAACAAGGGTATTATGAATTTTGCAGGCAAGTGGACAGAACTAGGAAATATCCTATATGAAGTAACCCAGACCCAAAAGGACATGCATGGAACATACTCACTTATAATTGAATATTAGCCATAAAGCACAGGATAAACACAGTACAGTTCACAGATGCAAAAAAAAAAAAGCCAAATAACAAGGAGGGACCAAGGGAGAATGCTTAAATCTTAGCCAGAATGGGAAATAAAATAGATAGCAGAAGTGAACGGAGGGAGAGAACTAGGCAGGAGATGGGATGGGGGAATCAAGCATACAAACAACTGAGGAGAGAGAAGAAATAGGCAGTGGACTGCGGGTAGGGATATCTCTAGAATATGCCATTGACCTGGTACAATGGGGAGACCCCAGGAAGTTTATGGGGATGACTTTAGCTGAGCCTCCTAGCTATAAACTGAAAAGAATAATAGATATTATTTTGTGCATATTATACTACGTAAGTAATTATTTGAAATGATCATTTTCCTGCTAAAATATTGTGGATGAATTACAGTTACAAAATTTAATTATATGATGCACATTCATATCTGAAAGATTACCAGCTCTCAAATAATATGCAGTAATAGGGAGCCAAAGTCAAAATGACAAATTAAATTTCACTAATGGACATTAATGGCAATGTATTGTGAGTTACTGTTGCTAATTTAAAAAAAAAATATCGTGGCTTTTGAACAGATTTTTTTTTTAAAGAGTATTTTCAACACCCCGGTGTAAAGCTTCTGTCGGGTTACTTGACAGATGTCGCCTGAGTTCCTTCAAAGCAGGAGATAAAAGTGTAGTTCTCCAAACAAGAAAGTGTGAGCAGAATGGCTTTTGGGCATGTGGGTGGGGAGGCTGGCACATCCTCAGTTCAAATAAATGCAACTTCAAGTTGTGAATTTGCACAGAGCTTAAAAAGACAACCATGTGGAAGTTTGTTTTGTTTTTATTCTGAAAGTGAATTTTGTTCTGCCCTTGATACACTCACATGGTGCTCTGTGTTGTGGGTGCAGACTTCTCCTTAACTGTGAGAGGTTGTAGCAGTGACTGCTAGAAAACTCTCTGCTTCCCAGCAGCCAATATATAATGGTGACTGCAGTCAATTTACTTCCAATGTGATTGTCTGGCTGACTTTTTCCATCCTAATGATTTTTCTCAGGATTCATGAGAATGAAACACAAGTGTCTTTGGCTGATTTTTTTCCCTCTTTGGCTGATTTTTGAGACTACTGGATATAAAATCTTCATACGCAAAGAACAGTCCTACTGATTACAACTAAAAAATTTCAATGCAATTTTCAGAGGAAAGCTCAAGATGTTCTCAAAGCTGGAGAGAAGGCAGTAGCCTGGCTAGAGAGATGGCTTAGCTAGGTATGGCTTTGTGGTAATTATTGTGGGGACCAATAATGAAGCACAGTCATACTTCAGACATGTCAATGAAGACAGATAAAATAAAATGAATAAATAAAATTTAAATTCAATTTTCTCTAGCCAAATAACTAAAAGCAGAGTAGTGTTAAAGGATAAAAATCCCCTATGGATGGTTGTTGTTAGGACTTTCAGGGAAGATAGTATGCTAGAGGACATTGTTCCCTAGGGAAAACTGGAGAAATAGCTTCAACCATTAATAAAGAAAATAAAGAGATACTGACATTGTTCAGAAAATAGGACTCACAGCACTAATAACAAAGCCCACTACAGTTTTGGCCATGCTGTCAACTGCCTGTTAGGAGAAGCTCCCTAGCTACATCAAATGGGAAAGGCCAGAGGAAAACAGACAGTCCAACACTCTGAACCAGCTCACAGTCCTTACAAACCTCAAATCTACTGGCAAGTTTTGGTGAAATAGTGATTTTTCCAGAGTTCAGCCACAGGTAAGATAGTGTCAATATTTCCTGCTATGACCCCTGTGCTTGGAAAGAGCCAGTAGGGAGCAGGCTTGGGCTAGAGGATGAAGAGAGATCACTCTGACCTGAATATTCAGAAATCAATTTTGTCAACTAAGAGTTGCTTTAGAGTTTGACAGTTCTCAGCCTGGAATCATTGGAGCAATTTCTTTTTCTTTTTCTTTCTTTTTTTTTTCTACTTTTGAAATTTCACACATATATATATATGTATATATACATATACATATATATATAGCATATGCAATAGTGTCTGCATTTGGTTGCTGATTGTGGGGTGGATCACCAGGTGGGGTAGTCTCTGGATGGTCCATCCTTTCGTCTCAGCTCCAAACTTTGTTTCTGTAATTCCCTCCATGGGTATTGTGTTCCCCATTCTAAGGAGGGACCAAGAATCCATTTTTCAATTGGATCATTTGTTTCCTTAGCTCTTCGTTGTTTGAGTTACTTTTATATTTTCCACATTAACCCAATGTCAAATGTATAGCTGACAGTTTTTCTCTAATTATACGTTTTTCTCTAATTATAATAATTTTTCCTTCACTTAATTGATTATTTTCTTAGTTCAACAGAAGTTTAACTATAGTTTTATGAAGTCCTTGTTGCTAATTGTTAGCCATAATAACTCCACAAATGCAGACCTTTTCAATTTTTTTCCTACACCTATAACACTTTGATTACTGCCTAAATTTTTTCTTTCAGTTTTAGTGTTTCAGTTTGGAATTGAGGTCTTTCACTTGAGCTATTTTATATATATATATATATTATATATTATATATATATGAGAGACATATATATATATATATATATATATATATGTCTAATATCACAGCCTTCAATAGATAATGAAAATGTGACACATAAACATTTGGGATACTGTTCATATCTAAAGAAAAATGAAATTATATTTTTTCCAGTACATAGATGGGTGTAGAAAAGGTTATATTGAGTGAAGTAACCCAGAAATAGATAAACAAAGACCACATGTTTCTCCTTGTTGGTTCATAGCTGCAATCTTTAGATGATCCCTTGTCATAGAGGTTTCTCTTCATAACCAAAAGAGATGATCATATAAAACCACAACTCAACAAAATTCAGAGTTCAACTGATCATTGGAGTTCAGCTTCATGAAATACATCTACATCAATAGCTCCAAGAATATCAGTGAGGACAGGGTGGAAATATTGTAAAAGCCAGATTATTAGGAACTCTGCCAGGAACCAGTCTCTCAGTAAAACAATTGAATAGATAAGATCTGAAAAAGACACTTTCAACAGTCATACTAATATGGAAGGTGGAAAAATCTATAGGGTCACATCTAAATCAGGAAACTAAAGCCAACGGCTTGGAAAGGAAGCATTAGCATTTTCTAAGCCCAATCCACTTAATTTGCTATCCAGTACAAAGTGGTCATTCTGGCGACTACACACACAGACAAACAGACAAACAGACACACACACACACATACACACACACACACACACACACACACACACACACACAGAGGGAGGGAGGAAGAGAGAGACAGAGAGACAGAGACAGACACACACAGAGAGAAACAGACTCATTAGTTTGAATTGTGTATTTCTGTATAAATATATACATATATAACAATAATTATCCGGTAAGAGTGGGTTACCAATTTGAGAGTGGAAGAGCATAGTAGGAGTGGAAGAGATACATTTTGGGAGGAATTTGAGTAAGGTAAGGAAATGGGTAAAGAGATATAATTATATTTCAAGTGTAGAAAAAATAAAAATTTCTGCACCATGGATTAAAAATGATAAGGGAGAAGGAGACTCAGAAAAGAGATTCATATTCTAAAAAGAAAATAGGAATATTAAAAATGAAAATGTCAAAGAATAAAATAAAACCTCAGTGGAAAGTAAGAGAAAGAATATCATGGATGGAGAACAAGGCAGAGATAGTGATATAGCTGGGTCTTTAGGAAATTTTTCAGTTTTCTAAGGAACCACCAGATTTATTTCCAACATGGTTATACCAGTTTACAATCTACCAGCAATGGAGAAGTGTTCCTCTTTCTCCACATCATTGCCAGCATTTGATATTACCTGAGTTTTTTATCTTAGCCATTCTGATTGGTATAAAGTAGAATCTCAGGGTTCATTTGATATGCATTTCCAAGATGACTAAGGATGGTGAATATTTCTTTAGGTGCTTCTTGGCCACTCGAGATTTCTCAGTTGAGAATTCTCTGTTTATCTCTGTACCCCATTTTTAATTGAGTTATTTGGTTTTCTGGAGTCTAAGTCTTTGAATTTTTTTGTATACTTTGAATATTAACCCTTTATCAGATGTAGGGTTAGAAAAGATCTTTTCCCAATCTGTAGGTTGCTGTTTTGTCCTATTGATGGTGTCCTTTGCCTTAAGAAAAGTTTCAGTTTCATGAGGTATCACTTGTCATTGTTGATCTTGGAGCCTGAGCCATTGGTGTTCTGTTCAGGAAAATTTCCCCTGTGCCCAGGGGTTTGAGACACTTCTCCAATTTCTCTTCTATTAGATTCAGGGTATCTTGTTTAATTTAGAGATCCTTGATCCACTTGGACTTGAGCTTTGTGCAAAGAGATAGATATCGATCAATTTGCATTCTGCTACATGCATGCTACCAGTTAGACCAGCACCATTCATTAAAGATGTCTTTCACCCCCACTGTATGGTTTTGGCTTCTTTGTCAAAGATCAAATATCCATAAATGTGTGGTTTTATTTCTGGGTCTTCAATCCTATTCCATTTATTGATGTGTCTATCTCTATACCAATACCATGAAGATTTTATCACTATTGCTGAGTAGTAGAGTTTGAGGTCAGGGATGGAGATTCCACCAGAAGTTACCTCAAAGTAAAAGAGTAGAAAAGCTTTCCAAATAACTGTTCCAATAAACAAGCTAGAGTAGACATTTGAATATCCAATAAAATAGTCATTCAACCAAAACTTATCAAAAGAGATGAGGATGGACATTTCATACTCATCAAAAAAAAATTCACCAAGATGATGTTTAAATTATGAACATCTATGCCCCAAATGCAAGGGCACCCATACTTGTAAAAGAAACTTCACTAAACTGAAAACACACATTGTACCTCACACAATAATAGTGGGAGACTTCAACACCCCACTCTCAGCAATGTAAAGGTCATTAAAACAGAAACTAAATAGACACAGTGAAACTAACAGATATTAGGAATCAAATGTGTTTAACAGATATCTACAGAATATTTCACCCTATAACAAAAGAATATACCTTCTTCTCAGCACATCATGGAACCTTCTCCAAAATTGACCATATAATTGGACACAAAACAAGCCTCAACAAATACAAAAAGATTGAAATAATTCCATGCATTCTATCAGATCAACATGGACTAAGGCTGTTCTGCATGCTTCATTACTGGATTATTTTAGGTTTGAGATTCTTTTACCGAGTTATTAATTACCTCTATCTTGTCTTTGAGGCCTGCTATCCATTCTTCCACCTGACTCAGTCTGCTGGGGAGGCTTCTTCTTAGTTTTGTGATTGACTTTTACTGAGTTTTTCATATCATGTTTGGTTTTAGGTTTTTTTTTTTAAAGGCTTTTCACTGTTTATTACATTCTATTTCCATAGCTTTTATTGTCTCATTATTTTACTCAAACATTTATTTCATTGCTGAGGTCTCAATTAATTATTGTCTTATTTGAGTTCCTTGAATGTATTTGAACAAAAAGTTGCCCTTTCGAATTATTGTCCTGTGCATCAGCTATGTTACTTTTCTCAGAAAATATGATGTTAGTGTTATTTTACGCAGAAGACATACAGTCTTGGTTATGTTATTTATGTTTTATAATGAATCCTGGGTAGCAGAATTCATCCTAGACACAAGATAGAAACACCTGATTCGCTCACATGACTCAACCCTACCCAAGGAAAATTACAGCATCCTTTGCCACTCATGCATTAGCCACATCTACTGTGAACCCAGTCACTGTTATGCAATGATTCCTTACAGAAAGTTCACTTTGAACTTTTAAAGATTTGCAGTGCGACTATTTAAGTAAGTTTTATGCATCAACTCAGAATTTCATCTATAAACTGAGCTAAGACCATTCCTTGTACCTCCTTCGTAAGTCAACACACAGTAGCCTCGAGTCTGAAAAGCAAGTACCATGTAGCTGGCCACAACCTGAAAACATGGAGTTATACCAAACAAATATCGAAATACTAACTCAACAAATAGTGGACAAGGTATCCTTACAAAAAAAAAAAAACAAAAAAAAACAAAACAAAAAAAAACCACCATTGACCTAATTCCAGATGCTTAGATTTCATGACTTACAATTATTGCATTACATATAAACACTGTAATATTTTTATGGCATTGGTGTTTCATGGCAATCTTTCCATTGATCAATTCATGAACAGAAATGAAATCCAGATAAAGCAGGTCTAGCAAGCCTGATTGCTCTGTGCAAGGGAGGTATGTGGCTCTGACTAGACTAGCTCAGAGAAGAAACAACAGGAACAAAGTGGACAAAATTCTCCTTCTAGTCAGTCAAGAGCATTCCATTCAACAGAGATCAGAGTCTGGCTCAGGGCCCTGTCCTTGGGAGGCCTCTGGTTTTACTGCTTGTAAACTGCCTTACTTTGCTGAGATCATTGTTTTCAGTTTAGCAGTGTGAGATACTCTGCTTGTTTTTATTTTTTGTGTGTATTTTATCTCATTTTACAATAAACAATCTGTCCTTAAGATAAAGCTAAGAGAAATTATCTCAAAGGTGTTTACTTTTCCCATCAAGCTAAAAAACAACCTGCTAAAAATAGTTAAATTACACTAAACTCATCTATTTCTTCCTAATCTAATATGATTCTGAAAATTTATATTACATTTGTTTCCCATGTTGACATGGAAAATTTACAATTCATTTTGCATATGTTTTATTACTATTTTGATGAGAACAATGAACGTGCTTCAAGGCTCAGGGTTCATTCTGCAGTTTGCTAGTCCTGACCAAAATAAACAAACAAATAAAAACAAAAATCTTAACCACTTTTAGAACTATTTAGTTACATTGTCTGATTGATATGTATGTGTGGGTGTATGCTTCACCGTGTGCCCATAGAACTTATAGGAAAACTTGTGGGAGTTAGTTTACCCTTCCAAGATACATATCCTGGAGACCCAACTGAGGTTGTCAAGCTTGGCTGTAAAAAGATCATACAAGCCTCAGTAGAGATCATTGCTTTTAGTAAGGACAAATATCTGATTCCAGAATTAGTGGGTGTATGGAAGAGAGGAATGGAATGTGAATAGTATCTTCTGAGTTGGTATCAAAATAATTGGGAGGTAAATGTCGTGTTAGGTAATTATGAACTTATTCCTTTAAGGTGGCTTGTTTCTCAGATCTGTCTGTAAGAAAGGTTATTTGAATCAAAATTGTTAAAATTGATGGCCTATAATCCCATAGTCATGAAATGCTTTTCATTGGCTTGTTAAAAAAACAAAAGAAAGTGAGCAATAAATCTCTATATTTGATCTGAGCTGCAAATCTACATGCTGATTATGTTTGTATGAAGTGATAAATATTTGCCACACATGTAAATACCTTTGTTCTAATGTGACCACTTTCTGATTAAAACAAATCAGACTTTGTAAAAGAAAAAGTAATCAACCCAATTTACTTTCAAAAATATTTTCTAAATGTTCTCTTTTGAACCAGGATATTTTCTCTAGAAACAAGCAAATATAGGACACTGGGAAAAATAAAGTCCAATCAAAGATTAAGAGAGTTCTGTCTGCAACTTCTCAACGTAAGCTTTAGATCAGTGAGAAATACCAATTCAGTATTGACAAATAAACTATTTCTGACTCAAGGATAAGTCTCAAATCCTACTTTCCTTGGGTCTATTTATTCTTAAAAGGTGACTCTGGGCACACGTGTTATCCGTACTGAAAAGAGATAGAAGAAAGGAGGAGAGTACAAATAATTTCTCTTATCTGTATGTTTATGAATATTTTACAAAGTAATCGGTATGTAATATTGTTCCTACGGTCTATTGGCCAATTTTATAATCTAGCAATAAGAATGGGGATTGATGTTTAATTCAAGGGTTCATATTTCTAGATAGCACTTCAGATATTCACAGAAGAATACCAGCTTTTTGATATTTGAGATAGAGATGTTGTAGCTGAATTACAATGCTTGACTAAAGCATATTTTAGCAATTAGAATGCAAGATGACTACAGGAGAATCAGGGCTATTTACTAATGCAACCTGTATCAAGACAGTCTACAGCTTATTTCTTCTGCCAAGACATTAATAAAAAGATGAGGATATGTGTGGAGGAAAAGATATTAGTCCCTTAAATTATGTAAGCATTTTGCCATCCAATTGCCCATGATGTTCAAGGAAAGAAATTTAAGTAGCCATTGATTCAGAGATATCTTCCTAGCAATAAGACTGTAAATCTTTCAATCCTAATATACACATCTGAAATATAGTTAGCAGAGACTTGAGTCCATACAAAGTATTGTGGCATACCTATCTTTCAAGGCAAAAATACATTAGAAATGCCAATGTATATCGGAATGTTAATGTACTATTCCAATTTAAAATCAAGTTCAAATGTTTCTCTGTGGTTGTAAATCTTTACACATTTGAACAAATAAAACAACAAAATTAGATAAATAAATATACATATATGTAAGTATGTTTATATATGATGCATTTGCATATACTTATGTTTTTACTACTTACAGCCTTTAGCTGAATGTGGGGAATTTTAGATTTATTTATTTTATTTTATGTGTATGAATATGCTTGCATGCATATCTGTGCAACATGTGTGTGTGTGTCTTGTACCCATAGAGGTTAAAAAAATGTGTCAGTTTCCTAGAACTGGCAGTGTACAGGATTGTGAGCTGCCATTTGGATGCTAGAATTCAACTCAGCAAGAACAATAACTGCTCTAAACAACTATGTCATCTAAGTGTTAAAAGGAGGCCATCATCCTGAGTGAGGTAACCCAATCACAAAGGAACTCTCACAATATGTACTCACTGATAAGTGGATATTAGCCAAGAAACTAAGGATACCCAAGATATAAGATATAATTTGCTAAAAACATTAAACTCAAGAGAACGAAGACCAAAGTGTGGACACTTTGCCCCTTCTTAGAATAGGAAACAAAACACCCATGGAAGGAGTTACAGAGACAAAATTTGGAAGTGTGACGGAAGGATGGACCATCTAGTGATTGCCATATCCAGAGATCCATCCCATGATCAGCTTCCAAACGCTGACACCATTGCATACACTAGCAAGAATTTGCTGAAAGGACCCAGATATAGCTGTCTCTTGTGAGACTATGCTAGGGCCTAGCAAACACAGAAGTGGATGCTCACAGTCAACTATTGAATGGACCACAAGGCTCCCAATGGAGGAACTAGAGAAAGCACCCAAGGAACTAAAGGGAACTGCAACCCTATAGGTGGAACAACAATATGAACTAAGCAGTACCCCGGAGCTCTTGTCTCTAGCTGCATATGTATCAAAAGATGGCCTAGTCGGCCATCACTGCAAAAAGAGGCCCATTGGACACGCAAACTGTATATCCCCCAGTACAGGGGAACGCCAGGGCCAAAAAAAATGGGAATGGGTGGGTAGGGAAGTGGGGGGAGGGTATGGGGGACTTTTGGGATAGCATTGGAAATGTAAATGACCTAAATACCTAATAAAAAATGAAAAAAAAAGAACAAGTGCTCCATTATGTTCATAGCAGCTCTATTAGTAATAGCCAGAAACTGGAAACAACCCAAATGCCCCTCAACTGAAGAATGGATACAGAAAATGTGGTTCATTTACACAATGGAATACTATTCAGCTACTAAAAACAAGGATATCATGAATTTTGTAGGCAAATGGATGGAACTACGAAATATCATCCTGAGTGAGGTAACTCAGACCCAAAAGGATATTCATGACAGGAACCTAGCATAACTGTCCTCTGAGAGGCTCCACCCAGTAGCTGACTGAATCAGACACAGAGACTCACAGCCAAACATTGGATAGAGCTCAGGGACTCTAATGGAAGAGTTGGGAGAAGGAGTGAGGGGCCCCAAGGGGATAGGAATTCCACAAGAAACCAACAGAGTCAACTAACCTGGACCCTTAGTGGCTCTCAGAGACTGAACCACCAACTAAAGAACATACACAGGCTGGACCTACCCCCACTCCAATCCCCTGCCCCCGCACATATATAGCAGAAGTGCAGCTAGATGATCATGTGGGTTCCCCAACAACCAGAGTGGAGGTTGCTCCTAAAGCTGTTGTTTGTCTGTGGAATCCATTCTCCTAACTGGACTGCTTTGTCTGGCCTCAGTGGGAGAGGATGTGCCTAGCCCTGAATAAACTTTATGTAACAGGGTGTGTGGGGGAGTACTCAGGGGGCCTCCACCTGCTCAGAGAAGAAAGCAGAGGGGGGGGGATGGGGAGAGAGACTGTGTGAGTGGGAGATAGGAGTGGCAATCACTTTGTAAAGTGAATAATAAATGAATGGAAATAAGTAGCATATGGTATGTTATACATTGTTATCTAAACAACATTTTAAGTGAATTAAGAACATAAATTGTATGAGATTTACTATACTTCAAATCTAATGGTGTTAAAATTCTGTCTTAGGAAAGAAAGTCTATAGCAGTGACTCTCAATCTTCCTAATGCTGTGACCCTTTAATACAGTTTTTCATGTTGTGGTGACCACCAAATTACTTTGTTGCTACTTAATATCTATAATTTTGCTGCTGTTATGAATCATAAAGTAAATGTCTGATATTAAAAAAACAAAAAAGGAGTATTTACAGTCAGAAAGATTGTGTTTAAGTGTCACTTATAAAATAAAATCAACACAATATTTCATACTTGTACTGCTATTCATATAATTCTGTTATGTATATTGATAGACTTATTTGAGTACTCCTGCCTATGAAATAGTCATTCAAACAACATGTTCTAGGCATTGAGTCAATGCTGTATGAATATACTGCACAGACAGATAAAATTATGTGTTGTAAGCAACAAGTGTTCTGTCTTATTAACTTTTACAGTTACATTGAATAAAATCAGATTCAGGTTCATTCGTAATACACTATAGTGAATGGAGAATGCTAAATTAATGAAACAGAATAAATGTGTTGTAAGAATTCAGAGGAACAGAAGATTAGTATAGGCTCAGGGCTGGGAATGAGTTAGAAAATTAATAGAAGAATCCATAAAATTTAAATAATATTTTGAAGTGTGTGGATATTTGGAGAAAGAAAAAAATCTTGCATTTAATGCACTTTGGATATAATTATTCCAAAAAATAAAATTCTTGAATTTATGTTCAAATTTATTTCCAAATAATTTGCAAGTATAGTTATGAAGTGTTTAATAATATTTTGGTCAGTGATGGACCAGTTACATGACTGTGGCTCTACATGGTTAGAATGGAATGGAAAGTATTTACTCAATAGTAACATGGTGGCTATCACAAACTGTAGCACAACACTTTATATATGTGTTTGTGCTGGCAAAGCCACAAGCACATCCAATGTGCTTGAGTCTTGCACAATGACATTTCATATACTTACACAGACTATAGAACGCTGATATAATAGAAAGGCTAATGTTGATTTATACACTCACTACATTTTTATTCATGTATTGTGTTTGTCTTGGTGTTTTGAGGCAGGGTCTAGAGCCTGGGCTATCCTCCAACTTACTATATAGTTCAGAATGGCCTCAAACTTGTGTTAATTCTCTGATCTTAGCCTACTGTATACTGAATTTATAGGTGTGGGCCACCACACATATCTTATTATTTGACAGTATACTTATTCCTGATTGAAAGATAAAACGAGCTGACAGCTTAGCAATCGGTCTTTTTACATCAACAACCTCCTTAACCTTTTATGTACGAAATCTCATTTGTGTCAGTAGGTCACACAGAGTGATTGACCTGTCTTGTACTGTTGCATAAGTAAACTGCATGGTGTTTTCAAAAAGGCAGAATTTCCTGTTGATGCGTTTTCTCAGAACACACCATTGAAAGACACATGCCAGAATGTGATGGTGTGAAGAAAAAAAGTCCAGAATAAGATGACTGTGTAGCTTCTGTGCTGACTCGGTGAGATCCAGGGCGTGATTGCTGTTAAGACCCGGTGACTCTGAGATCTGTGAGATACTCCTGTACACTGCACCTATCAACCACTTATAGAATTGATTCTTATCTCGAAGCTTATGAAAAAACAGGATGCTACAGACAATAACTCATCAGGAAAAAATGAAATTGACTAACCAACACTAACTTACTTCACTCACGCTGTGTCAGTCTGGCCTAATAGGCCTCATGCAGAATAACTATAATATCATCTACATTATAATAATACAGTATAAAAAGATTTTACACTGTTCTTTAAACTTATGAGGTCATTTTTCTTCTCTCTCTCTCTCTCTCTCTCTCTCTCTCTCTTGCTTGCTTGCTTTTTCTCTTTCTTTTCTTTTCTTTTTGCATTAGTCTAACTTCATATGAGTTGGTTACAGTCTGAACTTAAATAAATTTGTGCAAGGAAAAATCTTTAGTTTCCATTTTGTGATGGTAACCAGTCTTCATGGGTATTGTTTTAGTATCTACTAACCATTGTATTACAGCTAAACCACACACCCACTCCTTCTTCTTGTGCTTTCCAAGAAACATTAAGTCAAAATTCATCAGCAAACAAAATGTTGAGTTGCTAAATATGTGAACACTACACATTATAATTAAATAAAATTGTTGCAGATTTTCAGTGTGAGATTCTTGAAAAATAATGAACTCTCTCAAGAAAAAGTTGATTCTAGGTTATATTTATAGGGTAGATACATTGTATTGCAAATAAAGCTTGATTTTACATACTTTACCTATGAAAAATCATAGGTAAATATTTCAATTTCTTAAAGATACATTACGTAGAAAGTAATTTCAGTATTAAAAATGTCAATCTGTATAAAAGTTATAGTATAAAACTTATTGGGAAGGTCAACAGAACATGCCACATAAATCCACAGAATTAAATAATAGATGATGAAATTGATAGGTGATTTCACTACCGAAGGCAATACACATTTCACAGTATAAAATCCTTGTATTGATCAACAGCTAATGAATAGCTGTGAAGCTAGATTTTTTCCCTAGCACCAAATTACTTAATAAGAGGAAGCATATATTAATGAAGTAATAAAATATATCAAAGACTAGCATTTCAACCCAATGCATGGAACTTTGAGGTGTATGTTTGTGTATACACGTAAATATGTTAATTTTAAACATTTATGTCTTTAATATAGCATTATTTTCATTCTTCCAGTATCTTAGTGACCATATGGCCATTCTAATTCTAATTTTAATTCAACCTTACTAGGTTTATAGCTCTACTGAGATGTAATAGACAAAGGTTACATATATTTAAAATATAAAACATGATTATTTAGAGCAAACAAAATGTATACCCATCACTATAGCTGCATATGTAGTAGAGGTTGGCCTTGTCAGACATCAATAGGAGGAGAGGCCCTTGGTTCTTCTGTGAAGGCTCAATGCCCCAGTTTAAGGGAATGCCAGGACAAGGAAGTGGAGTGGGTGGGTTGGTGAGCACGGGGATGGGGGGAAGGGAAAACTAGGGAAGGGAATAACATTTGAAATGTAATAAATAAAATATCTAATAAAATAAATTTAAAAGAAATAAACACATATATAAATATGTATACACTGTAATTAATATAAGTCAACTCTTAGAGTTATTTTTCCCCCCATGATGAAAACATTTCCAATTTGGTCTTAGGAAATTTCAAGCACAAAATTCCCCATCACTAACTGTAGTCATCATGCTGAACAATATTAGATCTCTAGAACTTACTAATCCTCCATAGCTGAAAATTTTTACTCTTTGACAAACTGCATTCCCCAAACCTTTGTTCCTGACAACTGCAAGCCATCCCAATCTCTGGCTTATATGAATTAGGTACTAGGATTCCAAAGATGAGATCGAGCAGTATTTGCCTTTTCTGCATGGCTTGTTTTAGTTAGGATAATGCCCTCTAAAATTGTCTCATCAATGAAAGAGCATTGGACTGAGCACAGGGTCCCTAGTGAAGGAGTTAGAGATCACAAGATAATTATATCATTTCTTCCCTCCCTTTTCTTCCTCCATCCCTCTCTCATTTGCTGTGCCTTGTTCTCTTTTGAATTTTTTACCTCTGTTTTGACACCTTTAAAACTTATTTTCACTAAGATAATTGGCCTGTAATTTAATACCTGTGGTTTCCTTACATGGATTTGTGATTAGACTAATCCTGACCTCAAAGAATTAACTTAAGAAATGTTTCTTCCTCTCCAGTTTGGCAGATTGTGATACGCTAACTTTCCATTACATACCAGTATTTTCTATTAGAGAAACTGAGGCATTACGTTGAAGGGAAGATTTTCATTGAATTGGCCTACTTGCTACTTATTAATTTAGGTTTTCTCTTTCTTCAGATTCAGTCATGACAGGGTTTGCATTTGTAGTTTACATATTAATTTGAATTTATTTTATTCTTTAACTTGTAAATGTTCATAGTCATCTTTAATGATTTTTTGCATTTAAATTTTTAGTTTTCTTCCTGGTAATAATAATGAAATTCAGAACACCACTGTGGGAAAGGAAACTTGACATTGTTTCAGTCTTCTCAGTTTTTAAGACATACATTTTAGGTTTAATGTCTGATGTATATCCAAATGTATTTTATGATTACTTAAAAACAATGCCTATTGTGTTACTTCTGCAAAGACTCCTAGGTCTTTAATGTTGCCTGATGCTTCCTGATTGGATTTCTGTGTGGGTTCTCTACCCATTGAAATGCTGAAATCCTCTGACAATATTGTATTAGTATTTCTGATTGATTCTGTTTGTCATTTTTTTTTTTTGAGGATGCATCAGTGTTGAGCACATATACTTATAATTCTTATTTCCTCTTCAAAATCAGTTGGTGGCACTTATAAATGTGTTATTTGATTCTTGGGTGTCATTTAATAAATGCCATTTTTATATTTATTTTTAATTTATTTTAAACTCCAAATTTTACTCCCCTCCTGGTCCACCCTCTGACTGTTCCACATCCCAGACCTTCTCCTCGCACCTCTGTCTCAACAAGGATGTCCCCATGCCCCAGATATATGTACCCAAACAATGGACAGAAGCTGCTGACACCTGTGGTTAAATTAGGGGAAAGCTGGAAGAAGCTGAGAAGGAGGGCGACCTTATAGGAGGACCAGCATACTCAACAAACTCAATGTCATATATGAAGGGCATTAACATAGAAACCTATTCTTTCTTCACAGTCTTCTTATGGGTGTTTTTAAAATCAAGTGTCTATTTCTGCATGTGGGTGAATTATATATTTTTGTTTTTCAACCATCTTAATACTCCATGTTGCTGGAAAACTCAATTTACAGTTAATATAAGTATAATATTGGAGATATAATATTTTAAATTATGTTGACTTTTTTGTAGTTTTTTTGTACTGTTAATGCTCTCTTTGGAAAGTTTATAACTGTAAATTGGGATTTTTTTTTTTTAAAGAGATGAAACTCACTTGTTTCTTTTAGTTTGTACTCTTTCTTTTTCTTTCTTTCTTTCTTTCTTTTTTTTGTTTTTTGTTTTTATTTTGTTTTTGTTTTTGTTTTTTGTTTTTGTTGTTGTTGTTGTTTTTTTTTTCGAGACAGGGTTTCTCTGTGTAGCCCTAGCTGTCCTGGGGCTCACTCTGTAGACCAGGCTGGCCTCGAACTCAGAAATCTGCCTGCCTCTGTCTCCCAAGTGCTGGAATTAATGGCGTGTGCCACCATGTACTATTTCTAAAATTGTATGCATTTACTAAGAGGTTTACACAAAAGCTCATTTCAAATTATCATTTTAAACTGTTAAGGAATTATTTAACATTTGCAAAAACACTACATTTTAACTTCTTCCTTCTATCTTATATAATGTAAGATACAGTGATCAACTTTCATTTTCTGTATGCATTATAAATTACTGTTGCAACAGAATCTTTAAACCTAAAGGAATCACCAGGAGACTTTTTCGTTCTGATCCATGCATATATTTAACTCACATACAACTTTACAGATAAAACTCTAGTATTAATGATACTTTAAAGTGGAAGATAGTGAATGAACTAGCAGAAACATTTGGAAGTTAAATAAAACTAATATATCTTTTTCTGCTAAGATTAAAAAATATTCAACAAATATTTAAAAAGAAAAGCATGAAAAATCTGATATAAGTCATCAATTATGATAATGAGTGTAATTGGCTTAAAATTATCTTCAAAAACCAGATGCTCTTGCCAATTGTTTTACACAACAAAATTTAATTACATGCTGATTAAAATAGTTACCTAAAGGAAAATGATGTTAAAAGGGAAAAATAAGGAAATAAATGAAAGTTTTGAAATGAAAGTATACAAGTATTATGTTGACCAAAAGTATATAGAAATGTATTATTTATGTTAGCACTTATATATAGCAGCCTTAACTGGTATGAAATGACATGTATATTTTGATCTGTATATGTTTTTAAAATTACTCTCATCTATCAGTCTTTGTGCCACCTGACTGCTCTCTACAAGTCCTTTCTGTATGGCCACACCTTTTCACTTTGATTTGTTCCGTTTGGAATTTAACCAAGGCATCTGTGTATGCATGGGTTTGAACCTATATAATAGAGCCTGGTAGGCTCCTCAGGCATCATCAGTGACTATGTAACAACTCAATAACTCCTTCTTTCTCTGAATCCCTCTGTACACAATTGTTCTGCAGATAAGGTGGTAACACCCTTTGTAATCTTCCCGCACCAAGGTCTGACCACTCCCATCCCTACTCTTGCTCAGGCTTTGTGTGGGCAGTTGCAGGGGTTGTGGGTTAATGATTACATTTGTGTCTGATGCATAGAATATTGGATTTCTGGAACTGCTCTTTCTAACAGGTCTTATATTCTTTCCATCTCCTCTTCTAAAATGTTTTCCAAGTTTTACATGGGGTACTGTAAATGTCTTTTTCTTTTTTTTTCTTTTTTCTTTTTTTTTTTTTTTGAGTTGATCACTCAGCTGTCCCCTATTCTAATAATCTCAAGCAGGCATGTCTCTGCATTTACCATCATTGACTGCAAAGAGAAACACCTCTTACTAAGACTGAGAGTTGACTTGGTCTATGAGTATAATCATAAATATGTTAGCCTAACAACAGGGATAAATTCACTCCTAGAGCTTTTGCAGCCATAGGTTTGTGATGGAGTTTACAGGAGCAGGTATACATTTCTTCCTTGGGAGATGACCTCAAATCTCATCAAAGAGCAGTTGGTGATCCTCAGGACAGCCATGCCACTAATGGACTACTGAGCACACCTGTCTGGCAGGACTTTTCTTTTCTTTTTCCTTCTTTTGTAGTTTAGTTAGTTTATCTCTGAATAGAGTGATGAGTTTCTTCCCCAGCAGTCAGAATAAATCAGCAGAAAAAAAAAAAATCTTCCAGCTCAACTTCAATTTTATTTCTTCTCGCCTCAGAATCAAGTTGTGTGGTATCTTCAACTAGAGAACTTTATCATCTTATTTTTGGGAGATATAAAGAACAATAAAAGAAGCCTGTGTTGTCTGTGTGTGCATGTGCGTGTGAGCATTTCTGGGGCTGATTTTTTCCCCTCAACTCATAAGAAAGTACCCTATTCCTGGCACTGGAGATTTTGTTTCATATTCCATGGATTCTAAAGTCAGCATTATTCAACTATCTAGATATCTCTAAGTTGATTTTTAAAATTATGCACATATATATATATATATATATATATATATATATATATATATATATATATAGTTTTTTGAGACAGGGTTTCTCTCCACAGCCCTGGCTGTCCTGGAACTCACCTTGTAGACCTGGGTGGCCTCGAACTCAGAAATCTGCCTGCCTCTGCCTCCCGAGTGCTGGGATTAAAGGCGTGCACCAACACTCCTGGCTTTAAAATAATATTTTAATTGGTGAAAAAAATTGTGTGTATGTATCACATACCCATTATTCATTCATCACTTAATAGATATCTAAGTCTTTTTCATTTCTTTGTTGATGTGAATAGAACAGAATAAACCTAGAGCAGCAAGGATTACTGAGGTAGAATATCCAGCCCTTTGGATATATGCTCAAAAGTGGTATAGCTGGGTCTTTTTTTTTTTTTTTAGTTCTTTTTCTAGATTTTTAAGAAAACCTAACATTTAGTTTTATAACAAATATTCACGTTATATACCCACCAATGGTAGATTGGAGTTCCCCTTTCTCTACATCCTCACTTGCATTTAATGTCAATTCCTTTCTTATGAGAAAAAAAAAAATGTTGATCAGTGAGATGAGACTATGCCGGGGCCCAGCAAACACAGAAGTGGATGCTCACAGTCAGCTAATGGATGTATCATAGGGCTCCCAATGGAGGAGCTAGAGAAAGTAGCCAAGGAGCTAAAGGGATCTGCAACCCTATAGGTGGAACAACATTATGAGCTAACCAGTACCCCGGAGCTCTTGACTCTAGCTGCATATATATCAAAAGATGGCCTAGTCGGCCATCATTGGAAAGAGAGGCCC
The DNA here is from genome assembly GCF_000001635.26 of Mus musculus. Taxonomy (NCBI): domain Eukaryota; kingdom Metazoa; phylum Chordata; class Mammalia; order Rodentia; family Muridae; genus Mus; species Mus musculus. The sequence continues at coordinate 19,795,821 of NC_000085.6, forward strand.
ATTGGACTTGCAAACTTTATATGCCCCAGTACAGGGGAATACCAGGGCCAAAAAGGGGGAGTGGGTGGGCAGGGGAGTGGGGGTGGGTGGATATGGGGGACTTTTGGTATAGCATTGGAAATGTAAATGAGTTAAATACCTAATAAAAAATGGAAAAAAAAAAAGAAAGAGCTTTAATTATATTTCTCTATTTAACTGAAGGAACTCGAACACTTTTTAAAATTTTTGCTAATCTTTATTTTTCCTCTGAGAAGACTATCTAGGTCACATTTTATTGTGTTATTTAAAGTTATAAAATTAAATTTACTTTTATTTTATTTAGGTGTTTTCTTGGCTCAAAGTAGAAGATGCATATGGTGCCCTCAGGGACCATAAGAATCCAGGTTTTATCATTATTATTATTGTTGTTGATCATTTGCTTTCTGTGTGTTTTTTATAGTATCTGTTTTATAAATGGCTGCCAGTGATTCTCCCATTCTGTGGGCTGTCTCTTCACACCATTGGCCACTTCTTTTAGCCTAAGCTAAGCAACCTCATTCATCGATTCCTTTGGTCAGTTATTGGCATTGATTCCAAAACAACCAGAGTCCTATTCAGTAAGTCCTTCCCTCTGGCTCTATCTTATATTTTAGCAGATTCAGGATTGATGTTGAGGTGCATAATCCATTAAAGTTGGTTTTCATCAGATAAGTAAAAAGGGATCTATTTGAGGAAACCTCTGATATGAATTATACTTTAGTATGAGAAATATAAAAAATTAAAAAATGATATCTTAATTTTCTGTTGCTGATAGTGTCTATGAGAAGCATGAAACAGGTTAGTAACAAACAGAAACAAGAGGATGTAGCATTAGAAATATAATGGTGAGTTATCTAAGAAAGTAACATTTTTCCTGAAATATGATTCAATTAGTGGCACATAATTAATAAGAACCATGTTAGAAGGGGTGACAAAATAAAACACCCAAGACTGATTCAGAAGACTGTGGGACTGGAGGAGAAAAGCAAGTGCCAATGAATAAAAGCCATGTGAAGAAAACCTACAACGCATCCTATGTATAACGAGAAGGGAGTAAATGCTAATTATTAGTGATATGGGACACCTAGGTCACAAATAGAGAAAACGGAAAGCTCAGAGATATTTTTCATATGCACTGAAAAGCTAATTGTAACCTGAATCAAGGTCAATTAGGAATCAAAACAAAAAGGGCTGCTATATAAACAGAATCAGGGAGAATTCTAGTAGTATGGCATAATATTAATATATCGAATGTTAGTGGTGAAAAGGGAAAAGAAGAATCATCTATAACATGTACTTTGGATAAAGAACTCTCTACTGGATGTGTAGAGTAATATTAAACAAAATAAATGGATATGCCAAGTAGGTGTTAGTCCTTGGAGGAAAGGCCATGTGTACACTTACATTGCCTGATAAGTAGTTCAGGGTGTGTTCCATTTAGACAGAATGGAGAGTGGAATGTCAAGAAGGAAATGAGCAAGAACCATGAAAGGGAAGTAAACAACGCAAATAAACTGATGCTTTTTTAGTTCATGGCATAAACTGTACACAGATGCTTAGAGAAAAACCGTGATCCTCGAGTTCACAACTCTAGACAGGACTACAGCAAATTTGTATTATGTTTTTTTTTTTTTAAAGTATACAAATGCACAAAAAATACGACTAGTTAGGTACTAAGCAAAACCGAAAGAAGTAGAAACGTATTTACTAACATCAATGCTACTAATGGAATATTAAAAAATCAGTATTTCTTATTTACCATGGTAAATATCAGCAACAAATATATTTTAAGAAAAGTCAATTCCTAAAAATATATAGCATTTAAGTAAGTAATGCAAATAATTGCCAAAATTTAAGTAAATATCTAAAATATAAAGAATATACTTTTGATAAATGACTAAAGAGTAAATATAAAACAGACTACATACATTTATCAAATATGCAAGTATTGTTATGGAACACATTCACTACCCTTAATACAAAAACTCTCAAATATGTTAGTCATGCAAACAAAAAAACTTTTATAGGTTATAATTCTCATGTATGTAAAGCTCCCTTAATAGTAACTGTTAGCTTGATTTAAAAATCCATATTTTCACATAAAGGAAATGTTAAAATTATCTAATTAGATTATTATTTTCATATACTAATATTTCTCATACTAAAAAACTTAAAAGTTTCATTTGAGGTAGCATATCAAATTATTCTGCTTTGCTGCAGCATATGTGTATTATCTGTTTGATAATTTAAAATATATATTAGAAATCTATAACAGATGCCTACTGAAAATAATTATTAGGATGTTATATATTCAGTCACCCAAAACACATACAAACATCTTACATGGTAGTCAAGGATATTGTGCTCCCTTGCCAACATTACTTTCTCTATTCATAGGTTTATCATTAATGTTCATGTAATTTTTTTACACAACTCAATTCCTTATTACTTCACAAGCAATCTTTAAATTAAGAGATGACTACCAAAATGTCCAACTATTTATATATAAGGACTATGAGCTTCATTTTAAAAGGATCAGTGTGAGAACTTCAATAAATTCATGAAGAAGAATATAAAGTTAATGTGGCCCATGTAAAAATTTAAATGGGTTGAATCTCATTTCATGGATCTTTGAAGGTGAAACACTGAACCAGTGTTGTAACATTTTCTCCCAGGACGCTGATAATGATCTCACAAAGTTGTTTATAATCATTTTATTGCATTCATCATCTGAGACTAATTATAACTCAGATGAAAATCATCCTTGCAGAGTGCATTCTAAATATTAATAAACATAAATAATGCAAGTTTACTATTAAAGCAATTCAAAACAACAAACAGAACCCACAGGGAGTTCCTTAAAATTAATCTGGTTCCACATAAATTTCATCTTAAAATGTTCAAAGCAGCAATATCCTGTATCAGAGGATACGTTAGCTCTTTTCTTTCTTTTTGTTCTATTTTCTAATTTTATAGGACAAAATAATAGATGTAAGCGGCTGGAAGGTCAGGGATGTTTAAAAGGAACTTCTAACAAGGAAGGTGGAAATAGTCTCCACCTGAGTCAGGTAAGGAACGCACAACCAGCTGCTCCAGCTGCTCACTCAATTTCTTCTAGAATATTGTTCACGCACTCTTTTATAAATGATTTGTTAAACTGTAAAAACTGGACACTAGCCAGCAATTGAAAAAGACAACTTCACATCATACACACACACACACACACACACACACATACACACACACACACACACACATACACACACACACACACATTAAATAGATTCAAATTTTATATGCTTATGCGTTAATACTTAAGCTTAGCACTAATCCTACAGCCTTCCATTACTTGTGACTTCTGTGAATTTGACAATCATATGTCAGATATTATATTCAAAGTGACTGTTTTTATGACCTTGAGCAAATTAACGTTTTGTGACTCACATTTCATAACTGAGATAAGATTTTTCCTAAAGAAATCCTGTCAACATGAAATTCGCTACAGAATTTTAAAAATCCATACAACACAATGTCCATTCCTGTTTCTAACATTATGTTTTCCTTTGTCTCTCTCTGTATGTTGTCACAGTTTAATGTGGTCACCTTTCTGTGTTATAAGTACCATTAAATTTGAAGTGATGTGTGACACTCAGTTTCAGATATCCTCCAATAGGTAATTTCACTTTTGACATCTGAATTTTGCTTTATTTGTTAAACAAACATAGAAACACTTGGTAAAACTATGTGCTGGGAGGTGGTGGTGCACGCCTTTAAACCCAGCACTGGGGAGGCAGAGGCAGGTGGATTTCTGAGTTCGAAGCCAGCCTGGTCTACAAAGTGAGTTCCAGGACAGCCAGGGCTATACAGAAAAACCCTGTCTAGAAAATAAACAAACAAACAAACAAAAACAAAAAACAAAACTATGCTAAATGCATTGACAAGTATCATACAAGAGAATGGTTTAAAAAATTCACAATACTACATGGTAATGAAAGAGTAGTGTGAGCTATAGAGTTCAATTCCTCATGGTGCTGTCATTTAATTTAGATAGTGCTAGAATCCCAACTAACCACACTGTAATGAGGGGTAGGACATTACACTTTTTGATTTTGGGGGAAAAGTTTTCCTTTTAATTTTGTGTGTCTGTCTGTATGTGTGCCTGAGGGCATATATGTGAACCATTTGTTTGCAAGGCACTACAGACACAGCCCAGAAGACAGCATCTGAGACCTTTGAACTGAGGGTGACAGACCCTTGGGAGCTGCTGAATGTGGGTGGCAGACACTGAATCCTGGCCCTCTACAGCAGCAGCACTTGAGTAACCACCGAGGCAACTCTGCAGTCCATGTTTACTAAGTTTTAATACATTACAGAAATATTTTGTAGTGGTTGACTTTGCTTAACAAAGAGATACAAGGTTAAAAGAAGTAAGCAATTATGTTGCTTATTCAACATTTCCTTTTGCCCACAAAATATATTGTCATTGTGGAGATAAAAATTATATTTTCTTTAATATTTCTTAAAAATTCGTCCCCATTAATATTTTCTAAGTGAAAAAACACAAACCACATTAACCCTACTTCGATATTTGTTGACTAATAATTCCTTGATTTCTGACATGACTGAAGGAGAGATTTGAAGAGTTTTGGGTTTTTTGGTTGTTTTGTTTTGTTTTGATGTTTTTTCTTGTCAGGTGCATAAATGTTTACGTGAAAAATATGCAAACTATCACTAAATTAATTAAATTAATTAAAATTAAAACACAAGTTCTGAATTAAGATGTGTGTTTTAGGATAAAAAGTGACCATGTTTCAATCATCAAATAATGGTGTTGATAATATTCATGTCCAAAGTAAGGTTAGATTTCATAGAGAAGAATAAAATAGTGAGACACAATCAGAACATATTTTTTAAGAAAAAAAAAAACATAAAAGCCAAACTCACCAAAATTGGATAGTAGAAACATAGCAGTAACCAATTTATATAATCATAATTATTGGTGTTACTAAAATCTTTAGTCTTCCAGCACTGACAATATTAGCTAGTACAAACGAAGTTTACAGAATAGTACCACCTTGGTTTCTCCAAATATTACAACTTGAGAGTGTGGTATCTTCGGCAAAAGTGGTATCTTAGTGTAAAATTCTGGACATATCCAACAGCAGTAACAGTAGACGAAAATATTTGGGAGTCTTTGGAATCCTATTGCCCACAAGTTCCAAAACAAGCAATCCGTTTCTTAGACCAGGATTTAATCTATCAGCTTCTGGATTTTATGAGGGCCATTGTTACTCTGACATATAGTATCTCATTTTAACTCTTTTTATGTATATGTGCAGGCATTTTGGGAAGGTTCTACAGTAGTAAGTTTCCAAATGACTTTTAATTTTTTTTTGACAAGCCTTTAGTTGTACTTATCCCTCCCAGCTTCCTTCTTCAGCTCTTCTCTCTTCTCCCACCTCAGTTTACCCTGTTCTAGACTTCTCTTTTCACTCAATAATGTTTCAGAACATTCTATCTCCTCTGCCTTGAAGGTGCGCCCTTAGTTATTTTCCGTCCTTTGTCTGTTTGAAATGAAGCACATATACCTAAATATTATAAACTAATATCCACAAATGAGCGAAAATATGATATATTTGCTTCTTGGGTACCTGAAAGACCTCACTCAGAATAATTGTGTTCAGCTCCATCCATTTATTTAAAACTTATTTTCCTTAATAGTTGAAGCATACAGGAAGAGAAAACATCCATTAGCTTAGGCAGCAGTGAATCTCTAAGCTGTAACACTGACTGGTCTGGCAAGACATGGCCATTGTTATAATAGGGGCACTAAAGTGATGGGAGTTATCAACCACTTTCTGATTTAATATTAAGCCTAAAGACGATAAATCCCATACCTGACACCATTTTCATGACAAAAACCTATGGTTTTATGAACAATACTTCATAGAAAAAAATCTACTGCTATTATTCTGCTAAATGAAAAAAAAAATTAAACCAATTCATATTAACCTACTATAGTACTTATAGATTTATTAACCTACTATAGTACTTATAGATTTATTAACCGACTATATTACTTATAGCTTATGACCTCTCCTCACCCTGATCAGAGAAGCAGACTATCAACACAGAGAACCACAATGGGCCAATATGTAGTGAATAAGCGACTAAAGAATGTTTTAACCTAAATGTAACATATTTAATAATGTGTCCCCTCCTCCAAAGCTCAGGGGTCATTGAAAAAGAGAGGGCAGAAAGAACATAGAGGTGGAAGATTATATGATTATGTGAAAATGATGTCTTCTGGGAATAACACAACAGTGCACATACAAACCCATAGGGAGTACAGCAGCAAGCACAAAAACAAATGAACAAATGAAACTGAAACAGATGAAACAACATTGTGCAAACTATATCCAGACAGAATCATGAAACAGAGACCGTAGTTGAACACAAAATTGCATCCATAACCAAGGAAGTATTTATTGGTAATTGCTAGCTGTCAACAGAGAAGGGGTGAGCTTCTTCTAAAAACGTAGCCTTGGAAAAAGCTAACATGCCCCAGGATAATGGCACAACTTTAATAACATTTGGTCAATACAAAACGACCTTGATGTTGATGTAAAAAATGTGTCTTCAAATCTGAAGATTCTGCCACTCCACTTTGTATCAAATAAATTTTCATCATCTAAGTGAGAGTTGACAAAAGAACATTGGTTTTATGGAATTTCATTAACAAGAGTCAGGGAAATGCTGAAATTAGAGTTTTAAGTTTACTTTTCCATAATTCACAAAACTATATTAAGTGTTATCAAATTCTAGTGTGATGAAAATATAAATTGTGTCATGAAATGAGAAGTACCAAAATTCATATTATGCTGAATTAATACTGAAGAAATATGATGAAATAAGACCAATTCATATTTGAGAAGTGATGGGAGACAATGAAGTAAGATTTATGGGAGAAATTCTGTGTTTTTTAGTAATGTTACTTCACCATATAAGCATTTCCTGAAAGTACCACTGGGTAGACACTCTCAATATTTAACCCAATTTCCTCTTATGTCTCCTTTTTGTGTTCTTATCCCTATTAGCGCCACCCTTTAACACAAACCTTGGAATCCTCAATGTTTACATTCACTTATTTTTCTATTGCAGATTAAAGATTACTTAAAAATTCTCATCCATAAATAATGTTCTATTTATTGTATAAAACATACTTTTTTCAGAAATGTATGTACAATAAGGATCTGAGTTAGGGAGCACTAGGCTGCAGAGTAAATTCATTATGTAATTGGAATAAATATTCTTTCTTTTATTCTGTCCAAACAGAACAAAATTTGAGTATGATTCCTTTTAAGGAAGACAACAGAGGTCTTGTGAGGATATACAGTTGACATTACTTTCACTGCTGTCCTTTTGACTTCATGTCATAACAAGTTCTTTTGTTAACTTTTCCTGTTCAAATAATGGCAAATGTGTGTTGTTTCTGTTCAATAGTGATAGAAATATGCTTCCCTGTGTTGTTAAAATATGGCCAGGGGATATTATTTAAGCATCTGTTGATGCAAGATTTTCTTAATCAATAAAACAAAAAGATTCTACTTGCCATCATCTCACACACAAAAAAATTCAGTATTCAAAGGCTATTTTTTCCAATAAATACATTTCATGTGATCATACTATGTAATTTTTGTGGTGACCTTTTTCGTTTGTTTTTGTTTTTGTTTTGTTTTGTTTTGTTTTGTTTTGTTTTGTTTTGTTTTGAGACAGGGTTTCTCTGTGTAGCCCTGGCTGTCTTGGAACTCACTCTGTAGACCAGGCTGGCCTCAAACTCAGAAATCCTCCTGCCTCTGCCTCCGCCTCCAAGTGCTGGGATTAAAGGTGTGTGCCACCATGCCCGGCTTCTAAGGTGACCTTTTTTACTTTAAACAATCATTCAAAAATGAAATAAAGAATATTATAGATAATAATAAATGTAGATATTGTCAGATGTCCATGATTAAAGACATTACATTTGTAAATCAAGGCAAAATAGAAACCTAGATTATTAATTTTAACTGTTTAAGCTATTTCACCTCACAAATACTAAGAGCTCATCATATATTTTTCTTCCCCCATATAGCAATGAGACGATTACATAAAGACATGGGACCCAAAAAAGACAATAAAATTAATTCATTTATATTATTCTTAACTTTAAGGGTACTCTCATAAAATATTGATAGAACAGTGGTTTTTTTCCAAAAAACAATATTTTTATTAGATATTTTCTTCATTTACATTTCAAATGCTATCCTGAAAGTCCCCTATACCCTCCCCCTTCCCTGCTCCCCAACCAACCCACTTACTATTCCTGGCCCTGGCGTTCCTCCGTACTGACGCATATAATTTTTGCAAGACCAAGAGACTCTTCTCCCAATGATGGCCAACTAGGCCATCTTCTGCTACATATACAGCTAGAGACATGAGCTCTGGGGAGATACTGGTTAGTTCATATTGCTGTTCCTCCTATAGGGCTGCAGACAACTTCAACTCCTTGGGTGCTTTCTCTAGCTCTTCCATTGGGGGCCCTGTGTTCCATCCAATAGATGACTGTGAGCAACCATTTCTGTATTGTGAGGCACTGGCATAACCTCACAAGAGACAGCTATATCAGGGTACTTTCAGCAAAATCTTGTTGGCATATTCATAGTGTCTGGGTTTGGTGGCTGATTATGGGATGGATCCCCGGGTGGGGTAGTCTCTAGATGGTCCTTCCTTTCCTCTCAGTTGCAAACTTTGTCTCTGTAACTCCTTCCATGGGTATTTTGTTCCCTATTCTAAGGAGGAACAAATTTTCCAAAATTTTAGCCTTCCTTCTTCTTGATTTTCATGTGTTTTGCAAATTGTATCTTGGGTATTCTAAGTTTGTGGGCTAATATTCACTTATTACTGAGTTCATATCATATGTATATTGTTGTTGTTTGGTTGGTTGGTTGGTTTTTTTGTTTTTTGTTTTTGTTTTTGTTTTTGTTTTTGTTTTGTTTTGTTTTGTTTTGTTTTCGAGACAAGGCTTCTTTGTGTAGCCCTGACTGTCCTGGAACTCACTCTGAGGAGAATTTCATAGAACAGTGGATTTGTACACTGTTCTTCCTCCTGGGACAGGGAAAGGGAGGTAAATATAGCACAATATGCCTGCATTTTCTCTGTCCCCACAGTAACAGCAGAATAAAAATAAAATGTATATTGAAAAATACATATGTAGAACAATAATCAGTATGGGACTATTTCTCTGAATCTCCTAATACACAAATAATGAGCTGGAAAGAAGTTTTACAGATTTAGCAGCATTAATGGCCAGGCCATTCAAATAGATTGTTATCTCATTTTTCAAGATGTACGTAGCTGTGTTCTGATTTAATAACCTGGGTGGTCAAGGATGAGTTCCAACCTGTTCTCAACTATAAACACTATCAAAAAACCCAACAAACAAAAGGCTAAAAAATCAAAATGTTCTGGTAGATTCTGCAAACAGATTTTTCAACAGATAATTGTGTAATTAGGTTTAAACATAATGAAAATTAAAATTCTTACAAATTCAATGAGATATTCCTGTGTTTCCTAAAAGATTTCATAGATTTTTGTTTAAAATACACTTATGAAAAAGTTAAGAGATTTTCTTGCTGAAAGTTCTTACATAATTATGAATATAATTCATAATAATCTGTGGCTTTCTATATATTATGTTCTTTTATGAGATTGGGTATACCTATGCTTGGTACAAATATGTTTAGAATTGTAAGATTCTCTTGAATTTTTTTCCTAATAAGTATGACCTTTTTTATTTCTTTAGAATGGTTTGATTTGAAGCCTAATTTTGTCAAATACTAGAAATAAATTACACCAGCTTGTTTTCTGGTTTTATTTTCTGAGATCATGTTAGTTTTGGTTTTTAAACATGTACTCACGTGTTTTAAGTTAAAATCTAGCTTTGATCAGAAGATGTTTGTAGAGATAGCAAAGTTTGAGTTTTGTTTCCAAATACAGTCTGTTTTTCCTTGACTTTTACTTGGGAATTCTCAACATCAATATTCAGTATTACTGCTTACATATGTCTAGTTTCTTGTTGCTTTATTGATTTCAAGTTATATTGTTAGAAATTTCCCCCCTAATATTGTTTATTTTTTGCCTCTTGGATGTGTTTATTCTTCTCTTTAGTCTAAAATATTTCTTCTGGTATCCATTGTAGAGATAGTTTAGTTGTCAGAAGTTCTTTTGATCTTTTTTATCATGGAATGTTTTATATATCTTATTCACTGATAAAATATGATTTTTCTGGGTAAAATATTCTAGTTTTGCACTTTGAATTTTCAGAAATTTAAGTCTCTTTCAAAGCACACTGGCTTTAAATGTGTCTAATGAATGGTCACTGTAATTGTCCTACCTTCATATGTGATTTGGTCTTTCTTCTCTCTTGGAACTTTTGACACACTTCTTTATACTGTTATCAGTGTTTTACCTAAAATGTATGTTGTCCATCCTCATTCCTAATTCTTTGTACATAATAGTCTGAAGGCCTCCTGTGCATGGGTGGCCCTTCCTTTCTCTAGATTTGTGAAATATTCTTCTATGGAATTTTTACAGAACTTTATTATGGTTTGAGATAGATTTCTTCTTCTTGTTCTTCTTGTTCTTGTTTTTCTTGTTCTTCTTTTTCTTCTTCTTGTTCTTCTTCTTGTTCTTCTTCTTGTTCTTGTTTTTCTTGTTCTTCTTCTTGTTCTTCTTCTTGTTCTTCTTCTTCGTCGTCTCCGTCTCTCCATCTCTCCATCTCTCCCTCTCAGTCTCCGTCTCCCCCTCCCCCTCCTCCTTCTCCTTCTTGTTATTGTTGTTATTGTTTTTCTTCCTCTTCCTCCTCCTCTTCCTCCTCCTCTTCCTCCTCCTCTTCCTCCTCCTCTTCCTCCTCCTCTTCCTCTTCTTCTGTCTTCTTCTTTTACATCTTCTTTGTTCATAATTAATAGATATAGTGTTTTTACACTGCCCAAAGACATTCTCTGTTTTTTTTTTATGTGTGTCTTTAAATTTTTATCATATTATTTGATTGACTGATACAATCTTTCAAAATATTTGGTCCTCTAGTCCTGATATTTTGTCTGCCACCTGATATTATCTGTTAATGAGTTTCTTTGCTGAGCTTGATATTTGACTGAGTTTTCTTTCACAACTTCATTTTAGTGTAGATTTGCTCCTGTGTTCCTGTTTATTAAATTATTTTCATGTCCTAATTTGCTTTATTTAATTCATCCATCCACTTGTTTTGTTTATGCTTTCTTCAACTTTGGTCAGTTCATTCCTACTTCTCTAAGTTTATTCATGTCTTTATTTGGATCTAGTTTAAATTCTTTGAATACACTTATAATAGGTCTTTTGAATTATTTGTCTTACATTTTATTTAATTTGTTCTCCTTAGATTTTACATATATGAGATTGAGGATTTTTGATACAGACATATTGATTTGGATTTTTACATTGCTTGCAGTTTGCATTGCATTTGGGCATGAAGAGTTGAGTTTTTAGTTGTGATTCTTGATGTGGTTTTATTCCACCTGCTCTGCCTTCTGTTGTGAGCATAAAGATCAGTGGTGGGCAGATCTGAGAATTAAGGGGAGATCTGGAAGGGGTCAGCCTTTTAAATGTGAATAAGTAAAATAATCAATAAAAATAGTTCATCAAAAAAAGATTTGGAGAGATTTTTAAAAATGGTCTTTACATTTCCTTATAGTTCTGCATGCATGAAATACTGTGTCATGAGAGTTCCCTAGGTAGCTGGAGCCAAAGGATGTAGTGTTTTGTTACCCATTTCGATCCAGCCATGTACAATGAAGTACCAATGAAGATTTCCATGTTGATATGATAGGATCTCAAGGCCATGAGTGAATAATGTTGGGATGTTTTAGGAATTTTACAAGAATGGTAACATGGAATACAAAAGTAAGGGAGGATCCTGATTTGATTGGATGTGAGGTATAGGTGTTGACCTGAGCTATTTTATAGAAGTAGTTAATGTGCGATGCATGAAGGAAATCCATTTGTATTGGGAGAACAAACTTCAGAGAATTTTAAAAAACTGAGTTCAAGTTTCTCAGAGAATAATTATTATCAATGTGCAGGTGCAAGTAGTTGTTTGTTTCAGTAAGAACATGTTTCTTCTACAGACAAAATATGGCTGAAGTACAGGTGTCCAAATCCCAAGGAAGACTCATGAAAACCAATGTTATTTTCTCATGCTGGTCTTCCCCACCCCCTCTCTCTCATGTGTGTATGTGTGTGTGTCCACCTTATCTCCTGAGGCAGAATGTGCAAAGTTGAATTGTTTTACAGCTCTAATTCTGGGAGATTTCGAAGTCATATGGAGATATCACATGTAGCCATTTGCTTTGCAGTCTTACCTTTTAGTTCCCTCTGTCTACATCTGTGAAACAGTAAGACTGTGTGATTCCTTAAACATTTTGCCTTCTTAAGAGGATGAGATAATTGATGATGAGCAGCAGAGGCATTACTGATTCCATTCGTTTATAGTGCCACAAACCTGGGAAATTTTTAATGGAAATCCCCAAATAGGAAAGATTTCAAACACAGCACATTAACAAGAAATATAAATTCACCTTGTTTCTGATGGGGATGCTGGCTACCATCCCTCTAAGTTAAGACAAGAAAGGAGAGGTGCTTTCTTCCTAACTCTGGCTTGTTCCACCAGTACCAAGTGCCTTAAATCTTCCGTGAATACAAACATTTACCTTTTATCCTTTTATATAGCTTCCAGGCTGCATTTGACCAATTTATTTTAATTTAATCTTTGTGTGCTAACAATCTGACAGGGTGTCAAAGACAAGCAGGTAACATAGGAAAATATTTTCTCTATCTATAGGCAGTAAAACAGGCAAGCACAACTTTCATCTTTTTAATATGAAAACATTTTTTTTTTTATTCCTGGAATGAGAAAGCATATCTTGCATTATTTGAAAAATGTTCCCTTTAGGAATAAAAGAATTGTAGATGAAGGAAAACACTCTAAACTCTACAGCAGTTTGACTGGGTCACTTCAGCTACCTCTTATAAAAATGATTGATCTTCCAGAGGCTTGAAGTGACGATTGCCAGCAGTCACTGCTATAGAAAACAAGTTCATTAAATTTCCTCACCATTGTTGATTGAACTGAATTTTAAATGTTTTCAAAGGTGGAGCAGGCTGGTAGCTGATTTAAGAATTATCAAGTGTATTGATCAATATTTAAAGAAGTTGTTTGAGTTTGACTTAGCTGAGTACAAATTTTAAAGCCCTAAGACTGTGAACTTTGTGTTATGTGAAGCACCATTTAACTATACACTATGCTGTTCTAATTCTCAAGACTTCCGAATGATTTAAATTTACAGATATATTTTGCTATTTCTTATTACCAAACATGGGTAATAACCTAGGATAACATAAAATATGTTGTAATATAGATTACTGCCCTTAGTGTATGTCTGTGTGTCTCTGTGTGTATGTGTATGATTGTGTGTGTGTTAGGTGAGTGTGGGTGTGTATATGTGTGTGTTTATGTTTTTGTATGGGTTTCTGCATGTGTGTGTGTTATTTAAATGAAATACAAGTCTGTTTCTAACTATAGTGTCAGTTTTTCATTCTTCCTCTAAGAGGCCATTTGCTTGAATAGATTTTAGCAATTGGCAAAGACAAGCTTCTCATCTGTAAGCTTGAATTTTTTCTCTCCCTATTTCCAATGACAGTTCAAAATGCTTTAATTTCCTTTCTAGCCCACTACCCAGCAGAGGTAGTGGAAAATAAAGGTTCTTATAATACGGGGGAAGTGGACCTGTTTGCTGCTGCCAAGAAGTGCTTGCTGACAAGAACCCAATATAGCTGTCCCCTGAGAGGTTCTGCCAGAGCCTGAAAAATACAGCCAACCATTGGACTGAGCACAGGAACCCGAATGTAGGAGTTAGGGAAAGAACTGAAGGAGCTTAATGGGTTTGCAACCCCATAGGAAGAGCAACAAGATCAACCAACCAGACTCCCCAGAGCTCCCAGGGACTAAACCACCAACCAGAGTACACATGGAGGGACCCATGACTCCAGCTGCATATGTAGCAGAGGTAGTAGTCCTTGGTCCTGTGGAGGCTTGTTGCCCCAGCATAGGAGAATGCTAGGGCAGTGAGGCAGGAGTGGGTGGGTAGATGGAGGAGCACCCTCATAGAATCAGTGTGGAAGGCGGATAGCATAGGGGGGGGGGGTTCAGAGGACAAACTGAGAAGGAAGATAACTTTGAAATGGAGGAGTTAGGGGAAAGACTGAAGGAGCTGAAGGGGCCTCATCTGGCATCAGTTGGGGGAGAGGCTCTTGGTCCTCTGAAGGTTCAATGCCTCAGTGTAGTGAAATGCCAGGGCAGTGATGTGGGAGTGAGTCGGTGGATAGGGGAGCACCCTCATAGAAGCAGGGGAGGGCGGATGGGAGAGGGGGTTTGTGGATGGGAAACATGAAAAGGGGATAATATTTGAAATATAAATAAATAAAATATTCAATAATAGAAAAAAAGAACTGGTTCTTTGTATCAAATTCCATCCGTGTTGTCAGGAAATCAGCAGTTCAGTTCACAGGACAGCAGTGCAGCTCAATGTACTCAGAAACCCTTTGAGCATATACCAGCAGTCCAGTTCAGACGTGTTAGTAGTGTCAGGATAGCAGCAGCAGTGGCATGACCTAGGAGGAACAGCCAGGCCTCAGCTGAATCAAATTTGCACTAGTCAGTAAGAGAAGCCAGGACCAGCAGAGACACCAGGGCAAGTTCTCTTTTGTACCTCTTTCGAGGAAATGGAGCTCAGCAAAGACATGCATCCAGGAAGTTTTGCCAAGCTAGCTATACAAGCAAACCAAGTGAAGTCCCAGTCACTGTCCATTGAGTTCTAATTATACTCCCTCCAAACAACACTAGTCCTCCATGGGTCTTCCCTCACCATTCTCAAGAAGCCTCCAGCAAACCACCAAAAGTTTTGGGGTGTGTTTCTATCTATGAAGTCACAGCAAATGGGGCTCTACACACATGTAAGTAGAATCAATAAATGTGGCTTGTTAGCAAAGAATCCTTCATCACATGTGTTTTCACATGCTTACTTTAGCAAAACATTCTTTTACCTGTGACTGCTTCAGGAAAACATTCCTTTACATGTTTGCCCCAGCAAAACCCCATCTAACACAACTGACTTTCCAAAGAACCCTTAGATTTCTACTTCCCTCAACCACTGCTCAGCAACAGCTGCATGTCATTTTTCTTTTTTAAAAATGTGTTTTTAATATAAATAGAATTACATTACTTTTAAACTCTCTTTCCACCCTCCAGCCCATCCCATATCCCTACAATTCTCTTTATTATGGTTGCATATATGTAGGTATGTGTACATGTATGGATATGAATGCCCTTTAAGTAAAACCTACTGACTCCAGTTTTGTCAGTTGTTTTTAAAACATTTCATGAATGACTTCTCTGCGTTTGACAAACAATAAAACTCTTTTCTCTAAGAGATGCTAATTTTTCCTTCTCTCACCAGTCAAATCAGTAGATTTACTATACACCATAATGAAATACAATGAGAAAGAGATCAAGGGCACACTCCCACTTACAATAGCATCAAAAACTATAAAATATCTTAAACTAAACTTATTCCAGGATGTACAACACTTCTACAATAAAACAATTTGAATCTCTGAATTAAGACATAGACAAAGATAGTAGAAAAATATAAAGGAATGTAGTGTTCATGGATTAGTAGGATTAATTTTGCAAAAGTGATCTACAACAATGTGATTTACACATGTAATGTAATCTCAATGAAAACACACACAATATCCCTCATAGAAGTTGTAAAATATATTGTCATACATATGCATCCAGAAAGATCTTAGGAAACAAAATCAATCTTAAGCAAAAATTTCAATACTGAAGAGATTGCTATTACAGATTCAAAGATAAATTATTAAGCTACAGTAATAGAATCCATATGGTACTGCATACAAATAAACATGTAGACACATGGAATAAAACAGAAGACAAATATGAATACTTATAATTACATTTAATTGGCAAAATTATATGTATTTGGCAAATAGAAAAAACACATATACTTGAGAAAAGAGAGCCATTTCAACAAACACTGCTGGGAAAACTGGATTTCACATGCAAAAGGATGAAATTAGTTATCTATCTATCACCCTGAACAATAAATAAATCCAAGTTAATCTAAGACCTCAATTTGAAATGCAAACTACTAAAATTACTATAAGAAAACATAGATAGTACCCTATGCAATGCAGAAATAGGAAAGAAAATGCTGAACAGAATTCCATTTGTCAAAAAAAATAAATAAAAGCAGACATCTAATAAGTGGGACCTCATAATATTATAACACTCCTGTACAATCAAGGAACTGAACATCAAGCGAAGAAAAAAAGCCAAAGATCAGGAGAGAATCATTGCCAGCTATAAATCTAACAGAGAATTAATATTCTAAATATACAAAGAAATGAAAAAATCCAAGAACTAAAAAAGGCTGGGAATGGAATCCAAGCAGAGTTTTCAAAAGAAGAAATAAAAATGGCTAAGAAATAACCCCCAAGAAAGTGTTTACTAGAAATCAGTTAAAAGAATTCTCCAGAAACTAAAACTAGATCTACCATATGGTTCAGCTGTACCATTCCTTGTCATGTGCACAAGGGACTCAGCATACTACTTTACAGAGTCTTTCTCAGCACCAATTATATTTTTTTTATTTATTAAGCTCTCTAGAGATTATTCCATTCTACCCTCAATTCACATTCTTGTGACTGAAAAGTTTTCCTTAATCTCTTTAATAAAAATACCATTTTCTTATTTATTTATTATTGTTGTTTATATGTGTACTAAGTTACTGTGTGCATGTCTGCCACATGTGAAATATTAAGGAACACTTTAGTAGAGTTCCACATTCCCTTCTTCTACAGCCCTATGTGTTTCTTAAAGCCTAATTGGTTTGTCAGGCTTGGGATCGAAAAGTTTTACCTACTGAATTATCATTCTATCCCAGAAGTCATCCTTTTGTTGATCTCTCTCTGTGACCAACTTTTCAGGAAACCTTAAATATAAGTATCTAAATTATTTGTTCATGTTGAGATCATTATTAAAATTAAAGTTTTTAAATTTTAGAATAGAACTTCTAAAGGAGTTCATACAGATTAACAGTATTCCATTCAAGATTCTAGGCACAGGAGATATACAGTACAAGTTCTTAGTATTTGCCAAATATTGTGAGTATTAAGCCATGCAAATATGATCTGCTTGTTAGAGGAGAACTTTTATTTAATTAAGTACTTATATGGAGATGTTTGACTTACATTTATACATATAAACATACATAAATGCACAAATCTCAAGAATGAAAGTACTTGCTTAGACTCCGCAATCTGAACAAACATTCAGAGAAGCCTTTATTTATAAACTTGAGGGCTGTCTTGTTTAATCATAGCATTTACAAAGTAAAAATTATAAATTGTAAATTTATTTCAAGGGCTGATGCCTTTAGGGAACATGTTGGGGGAAACTTAGAGACATAAGAGACTTAGAGACATATTCTAATAATAATATGAATGTTACTGGTTGCTTTTTCAGAAAAGCTTCTTACAGTGGGATGTTACAGGGACAAAATCTTACCCATGTTAACAGTCATGAGACTAAGGGCTGAGTTAGCTCACGGAGCTTATTGCACAGCCTAATGACAAGAGATATTACCCATGAACTCATGTTTTGAGGAGAAAACCAACTTGTCAAAGTAGTCCTCTGACCTACACACAGGTACCACAGCAAGCACATACCTTTGAACATACCCTTGAGTGTATAGATCAAATAACCATGTGTATGCACATGTTCACACGTGTCTATGCACACACACACACTCGAGCACACACACACACACACACACACACACACACACTACAAAGAGAAAAAAGAGACTGAGAAAGTTGCTAAGGATAAGTAACTGTTGAGTAGCAATTGATTAGTAGAACATTTATATCATTCACTTTAAAGCTTAGGACTAAATCAAAAAAGACATGATAGAAGGAATTATGGACAAGGGGGTGGCTTTGAATGTTGGAACAACATTGTCATTTATAGCATGTTAATCATGGCAGCTGTGATCTCCAGATGTGCCCAAGAGTGGGCATAACATCCTGCTATGGAGAAGCCAGAGGCCCACAAGGCCATGCTCTTAGTATTTAGAGGCAATTAAATGTAGTTAGAATGGAAAGGCTTAGCAAGGCCAAACCTTCCCTTAACAGTTGATGAAGAAGGTGAGCTATTTCCATCAGTTCTGTAGTTACTGGTAAAGCATTCATGCTCCTAGAGATAGCTTCTTGCATATGCTCATCTATGTTGAGATTTTTTTTTCCATTTTTTATTAGGTATTTAACTCATTTACATTTCCAATGCTATACCAAAAGTCCCCCATATCCACCCACCCCCACTCCCCTGCCCACCCACTCCCCCTTTTTGGCCCTGGTATTCCCCTGTACTGGGGCATATAAAGTTTGCAAGTCCAATGGGCCTCTCTTTCCAGTGATGGCCGACTAGGCCATCTTTTGATATATATGCAGCTAGAGTCAAGAGCTCCGGGGTACTGGTTAGCTCATAATGTTGTTCCACCTATAGGGTTGCAGATCCCTTTAGCTCCTTGGCTACTTTCTCTAGCTCCTCCATTGGGAGCCCTATGATCCATCCATTAGCTGACTGTGAGCATCCACTTCTGTGTTTGCTGGGCCCCGGCATAGTCTCACAAGAGACAGCTACATCTGCGTCCTTTCAATAAAATCTTGCTAGTGTATGCAATGGTGTCAGCGTTTGGATGCTGATTATGGGGTGGATCCCTGGCTATGGCAGTCTCTACATGGTCCATCCTTTCATCTCAGCTCCAAACTCCGTCTCTGTAACTCCTTCCATGGGTGTTTTGTTCCCAAATCTAAGGAGGGGCATAGTGTCCACACTTCAGTCTTCATTCTCCTTGAGTTTCATGTGTTTAGCAAATTATATCTTATATCTTGGGTATATGAGAATGGCAATTTGGACATAGTTAGGGCTGTGAGATATTTGCCTTGTTTGATAAGCAAGGAGTACAATAGTACGATATTTATGTGAATGGTGGAGGGAAGGTGGAAGCTTCAGATGTCTGCTAAGGAAACACTATAGACAAGATGTGGTTGCTACTCAATGATGCATAATGCTTTCTGCTCAGAATACTAAAGAGTATCTTTGTAGTATCTGTTCAGGATAAAAAGTGTATCACCATATTCCTAGACCAAATAATATGCATAGATATTATATAAAATGTGACAGTTGTGCTAAAAAGTGTTTGTGCTATAAGTGATGCATTATTGAAGAGTTCATTCAGGGTATATCTTTTTTTAAAAAAACAATATTTAAACTGGGTATGCTATATATACTACAATAATGGTATAGTAACGAAACAAAGTATGTCTTGGCGATTTAACAAATATGTTAAAGTTATAAATGGTCCAGAGAGTAGAGATGAAAAAAAAAAAAAACAATCAAAGAACTGAGTAAGGAAAGACGTGAGGAAAGTGAGCTTGAGCAAGCACACATGGTTATCACTGAATGATCTACAGGGTATTTCAAGGCTCTATGTAGCAGTTGCACAAACACTCAGCACGCCTGACATCCTTCTTTCTGAAACTGGCTTTGATAAGCGAACCCTTTGACTCATCTTTGTTAGCAGAATAATGGCTCCATTCCGGTCCAAAAAGACACCAGAAATCTCTTTCAGAATAATTTAGGAGCATGGATGGCTTGTTCCCCTTAACATACCAGATTTGACAGTTGCTGCCTTCACCTCCAATTTTTAAAATTGTGCATAGTATGTGTTAGGGGCTCAATTTAACTACAGTTGCCATTAACCAAAGGTAAAAATGTGAGAAAATCTATAAATGATAGAACTCAGCATCAAACAAAGAAGCATTTTAGTTTTTGGTGACAATATATCCACATGTGTCCTTATCAAAGAGTCAACCATTTCAGTTATTCCTATGATTGGGCCCCACACATCAAGAGTAAAAATCTATCATGACTTTGAAGCAAATACTGAAATAAGATTGTTGGTATTCACAGTATGCTATATATTATATATACTTGTAAGCAGTTTATAATAAAAAAATTAAATTCAGAATTCAAAGCCTAGATACATGAGTAGATAGATGATAGATAGATAGATAGATAGATAGATAGATAGATAGATAGATAGCTATGTATACCCCCTTGGCCCTTGGTCATTCATACTTAAAGAACAGACAAATTATTAAGGAAAATTTTGAGGAGTTGAAAAAGAAAAGATATTTTGACTTTACAATGAGCAAAAATAAATAAATAAATAAATAAAAATAAATGATTTCAAGAGAGAAGTGATGGACTCAGTAAAACAACACCATGTGGAATCAACAGAAGATGAGTCAGTCAAATGAACCATGAAATGGAGTGACAAGATTTTTAGTATCTTACAGAAAGAATACCAAGGACATTAAAATATCCTAAAAAATGTTCCTTGATTAAAAAGGAATAATCAAATATGCATTAACGAAATCATCTTGTATATGATAAAGATATAAAAATTAATGCAATAGTGGAAACATATTGTACATATATTATACATATCAATACATACGTCTACTAGCATTCCATCTCTACATATTTATCCTAATAAAGTAATTTTTAAAAGTCATGTATAGTTAAATGCATGGAACAGAAGGACTCTATAAAGATGCCTCAATAAGAACAAGGACATGTTAAATTTTGTAGGCAAATGGATGAAACTAGAAAATATTATCCTGAGTGAGGTATCTCAGACACAAAAGGACATGCATATTATATACTCACTAACAAATGAATATTAGCCAAAAATGTACAGAATACCCACGATACAATCCACAGAACTCAAGAAGATTAACAAGCAGAAGGGCCCAAGTGAGGATAAGTCAATCCCACTTGGAAAAGAGAAGAAAGGAATCATGGGAGGCAGAGGGGGGGAGGAAGGGATGAGGGTGGGAGAGGAGAGGGGAAGGGGAAAAGAGAAACATGATCAGGTATTGAGAGGACAAGAGTGGAGCTATGAGGGTCAACAGAAAGAAATTCAACCTCAGGAGGTAGAAGGTAGGAGAACCCTCTAGAGACCTGAGAAGTAAGAGATTCTCAGGACTCAAAGGGAGGAACTTTAGATGAAATGCCCAAAATTAAGGAGAGGCAACTTGTAGAATCCACCTCTAGTAGAAAGACATGGCATCAAGTAGAGGGATGGAGTTGCCATCCCACAGTCAAAATCACTAACTCAGAATTGTCCCTGTCTAAAAGAAATACAGAGACAAACATGGAGAAGAGACTGAGGGGAAGGTATTTCAGTGACCGGCCCAACTTGGGATCCATCTCAAGGCGATGCTCCAAAGCCTGACACTGTTGCTGATGCTATGGTGTGCTTACAGACAGGAGTCTAGCATGGCTGCCCTCCAAGAGGCCCAACAAGCAGCTACTGAGACAGATGCAGATATTTATACCCAACCATTGGACTGAAGTCAGGGACCCCTATGGTTGAATTAGGGAAAGGGTGGAGATTTGGAGGAGGCCCACACCATAGGAAAACCAGCAGTCTCAACTCACCTGGACCCCCGAGATCTCCCAAACTGAGCCACCAACCAGACAGCATACATTAGCTGGTAGGAGACCCTGAACATATATACAGCAGAGGCCTGCCTGGTCTAGTCTCAGTGAGAGAAGATGCCCTAGGGAGTGGGAAAGTTTGGTGGGGTGGGGGTGCGGTGGTGTGGGGTGGAGTAGGAAGAGGAATCGGATGAGGAACTCTTGGAGGGAAGACCAGGATGGGGATAAAGACTGGGCTGTAAAAGAAGATGAAAGATAATTAAAAAAAAAAAAAAAGAGTGCATTGTTTTAGTAGAGGACCAGATTCAGTTTGTAGCACATACCTAGGTGATTTATAACCCCAGCTCCAGGGAGAAAGGATATCTTTTTATTCCAGAGGCACCTTTATTCATGTCCACATACCCATACAAAAGCACACATGAACATAAACATAACTAAAAATATTAATATCTGTAACCATGAATGTTCATCCTAAATTCTGCCTATTGACAAAAAGTACAAGCAATCCAAATGCCTATTAGATGAAGTACAAATGGCAGTGTCGATATGCAGTGGAATATCATCCAGTGATAGAGTAAAGCAAACCAATGACATATGCTATGGCACAACTACATCTCAAAAACAAAGGCTAAACCAAAAATCCAGATATGAAAGTAAAGTTCTAATAAAATTCTATCCATTTAAAGTTTTCAGCAGACGCAAGCACACTGTGGTGCTTGAAATACCAACAGTTTTGCCTGAGACAGTAGAAAGGCAGTCTGAAATGCCACTTTCAAAAAAAAAAGGATTATTCTGTATTTTGAAGGGTGCTGAATTATACAATTAAATATATTTGAAAACATGCATGAAATAACACTCATAGATTATTAGTTTTGATCTTATGGTATTAAGAAATATATGTGTGTGTGTATGAGTATTGAAAATAGATTTTTTTTGCCTCATGTAAATCAATCCATTCTTCTCTCCTGAACAAAGCTCAAGTCCAAATGGATCAAGAACCTCCACATAAATCCAGATATATTGAAACTAATAGAAAGGAAAGTAAGGAAGAGCCTCTAGTTCATGGGCACCAGGGAAAATTTCCTGAACAGAAGAGAAATAGCTTATGCTCTAAGATCAAGAATTGACAAATGGGACCTCACAAAATTGCGAAGCTTCTGTAAGACAAAGGACACTGTCAATAAGACAAAAAGGCAACCAACAGATTGAGAAAAGATCTTTACTAATCCTACATCTGATAGAGGGCTAATAGCCAATATGTACAAAGAAGTCGAGAGGCTGGACTCCAGAAAACCAAATAACCCTATTAAAAGTGGGGTGCAGAGCTAAACACAGAATTTTCAACTGAGGAATACTGAATGGCTGAGAAGCACCTGAAAAAATATTCAACATCCTTAGTCATCAGGAAAATGCAAATCAAAACAACCCTGAGATTCCACCTCACACCAGTCAGAATGGCTAAGATCAAAAACTCAGGTTGCTGGAAAAGATGTGCAGAAAGAGAAACACTCCTCCAATGCTGGTGGGATTGCAAGCTCATACAACCACTCTTGAAATCAGTCTGGCATTTCCTCAGAGAATTGGACATAGTACTACCCAAAGACCCACCAATACCAATCCTGGGCATATACCCAGAAGATGCTCCAACATGTAATAAGGGTACATGCTCCACTATGTTCATAGCAGCCTTATTTATAGTAGCTGGAAGTTGGAAATAACCCAGATGTCCCTCAACAGAGGAATGGATACAGAAAATGTGGTACATTTACACAATGGAGTACAGCTCAGCTATTAAAAGCAATGAATTTATGAGATTCTTAGGCAAATAGAAAAACCTGGAGGATATTATCCTTAGTGAGGTTACCCAATCACAAAAAGAACACACATGATATGTTCTCACTGATAAGCGGATATTAGGCCAGAAGCTCAGAATACCCAAGATACAATTTATAAAACACATGAAACTCAAAAAAGGGAAAACCAAAGTGTGGATACTTCAATCCTTCTTAGAAGGGGGAACAAAATACCCATGGAAGGAGTTACTGAGACAAAGGTTGGAGCAGAGACTGAAGGAATGACCATCCAGAGACTGCCCTGGGGATCCATCATATAAATAACCATCAAACCCAGACACTATTGCAGATGCCAACAATAGCTTGCTTACTGTCCCTGATATTGCTGTAATACAGATGCAGATGCTTGCAGTCAACCATTGGCCTGAGCACAGGCTCCCCCAATGAAGGAGCAGAGAAAGTACCCTAGGAGCTGAAGGGGTTTGCATCCCCATAGGAGGAACAACAATATATACTAACCAATACCACCAGAGCTCCCTGGGACTAAACTACCAAACATAGAAAACACATGGTGGGTCTTGTGGCTCTAGCTGCATATTTAGCAGAGGATTGGTCATCAATGGGAGGAGAGGCACTTGGTCCTGTGAAGGTTCTATGCCCCAGCATAGGGGAATGCCATGGTCGGGATATGGGAGTGTGTGGCTTGGGGAGCTGGGGGAGTAGGAGGGGATAGAGGATTTTTGGAGGGGAATGTAGGAAAGGGGATAACATTTGAAATATAAATAATAAAGTACCTAATAAAAAATATAAAAATAAAAAATTACTCATCTATGTAATAATATATAATATATGATAAAAGCAAAAGCTAACACAGCAAGATTGGACAAAGCAAACAAAAAAATAAGATAAAAGAGTTAAGGAGAAGGCATAAGACACAGATACCCACTTGTTCACCCACTCAGCAATCCTACAAAAATGCCAAACTGGAAACCATAATTTATGTGCAAAGGACCTGGTGCAGACCCATATAAGTCCTGTCTATGATATCTCAGTCTGTGTGAGTTCCTATGTGGTTAGATCACGCTTATTTAGAGGGCCTTGTTTTCTTGATTTCTCCATTCACTCTGGCTTTTATATTCTTTTTGTCTCTTCATCCCCAGGCTTCTCTTGAGGTCTGAGGGGAGGAATTTGATGGAGATATTCTCTTTAGAGCTGGATGTTCCAAGGTTTCTTCCTAAGTCCCTGAATAATGTCTGGGTCTAGGACTCTGTACTTGTTCTACTGCAGGAGGAAGCATCTCCAGTGGTGGATAAAATATAATTTCATATTTGTGTGGATTGTGAAAGTGAAAAGACAGAGAAGCCTGGGCAAAAATTGTTGTGAAATCTCTCTTGGGATACTTGACTCTGTTAACATTTAAAGAGAATAATAGAGAAGAAAAATGTCAAATTTACAAAGAAGATATTGTTAGAGCAATATACTAGAGCTGACAGATGGAGCTAGATGAAAGTTACTAACCATTTCATAGTCTGCTTCAAAAGGCAGAGAAAAACATAAGATAGAAACTCACCAGGCTCAGAAGGTTTAGGGTTTTGGTCCAATTAATTTATAGTGGCTTATGTAATCAGTCAGGAGCAGTGACTAAGCAAAATTTTCTTTATTTGGATTTGATGTTGTCCTCACAAGGGTAGGAGAAGCTCTGGGGCCTTTGCAATTGACTTCTAATAAGGTAGGTAATTTTGATGATGTTTAGAGGTTATTTCTGAAATGCACTCTGCTCTAGGCTACTGCTTTGGTAAGGAATAAGCACTAACAGCTCTCATCTAAAATTGCTTTTATAGAAGAAATGTCAGGCACCACTGGAAACTTTGCCCAAGAATTACTGTAGACTATGTACTCTTTTTTTTTAATTTTTTTATTAGGTATTTTCCTCATTTACATATCCAATGCTATCCCAAAAGTCCCCCATACCCTCCCCACCACCCACTCCCCTACCCACCCACTCCCACTTCTTGGCCCTGGCATTCCCCTGTACTGAGTCATATAAAGTTTGCACGACCATGTACCTCTCTTTCCACTGATAGCCAGCTAGGCCATCTTCTGATACATATGCAGCTAGAGACATGAGCTCCAGGGTGTACTGGTTAGTTCATAATGTTGTTCCACCTATAGGGTTGCAGATCCCTTTAGCTCCTTGGATACTTTCTCTAGCTCCTCCATTGGGGGCCCTGTGATCCATCCAATAGCTGACTGTGAGCATCCACTTCTGTGGTTGCTAGGCCCCAGCATAGTCTCACAAGAGACAGCTATATCAGGGTCTTTTCAGCAAAATCTTGCTAGTGTATGCAATGGTGTCTGCGTTTTGCAGCTGATTATGGGATGGATCCCTGGATATGGTAGTCTCTAGATGGTCCATTCTTTTGTCTCAGCTCCAAACTTTGTCTCTGTAACTCCTTCATGGGTGTTTTGTTCCCAATTCTAAGAAGAGGCAAAGTGTCCACACTTTGGTCTTCATTCTTCTTGAGTTTCATATGTTTTCTGTCTTTTATCTTGGGTATTCTAAGTTTCTGGGCTGATATCGACTTATCAGTGAGTACATACCATGTGAGTTCTTTTGTTATTGGGTTACCAAATCAGATGATGCCCTCCAGGTCAATCCATTTGCCTAGGAATTTCATAAATTCATTCTTTTTAATAGCTGAGTAGTACTCCATTGTGTAAATGTACCACATTTTCTGTATCCATTCCTCTGTTGAGGAGCATCTGGGTTCTTTCCAGCTTCTGGCTATTATAAATAAGGCTGCTATGAACATAGTGGAGCATGTGTCTTTCTTACCTGTTGGAACATCTTCTGGATATAAGCCCAGGAGAGGTATTGCAGGATCCTCCAGTAGTACTATGTCTAATTTTCTGAGGAACCACCAGACTGATTTCCAGAGTGGTTGTACAAGCTTGCAATCCCACCAGCAATGGAGGAGTGTTCCTCTTTCTCCATATCCTCTCCAGCATCTGCTGTCACCTGAATTTTTGATCTTAGCTATTCTGACTGTTGGGAGATGGAATCTCAGGGCTGTTTTGATTTGCATTTCCCCGATGATTAAGGATGCTGCATATTTTTTCAGGTGCTTCTCAGCCATTCAGTATTCCTCAGGAGAGAATTCTTTGTTTAGCTCTGAGCCCCATTTTTAATGGGGTTATCTGATTTTCTGGAGCCCACCTTGTTCAGTTCTTTATATATATTAGATATTAGTCCCCTATCTGATTTAGGATAGGTAAGGTTCCTTTCCCAGTCTGTTGGTGGCCTTTTTGTATTATTGACAGTTTCTTTTGCCTTACAGAAGCTTTGCAATTTTATGAGGTCACATTTGTCAATTCTCGATCTTATAGCACAAACCATTGATGTTCTATTCAAGAATATTCCCCCTGTGCCCATATCTTTGAGGCTTTTCTCCACTTTCTCCTATATAGGTTTCACTGTCTCTGGTTTTATGTGGAGTTCCATGAACCACTTAGATTTGATCTTAGTACAAGGAGAAAGGAATGGATCAATTCGTATTCTTCTACATGTTAATCGCCAGTTGTGCCAGCACCATTTGTTGAAAATGCTGTCTTTTTTCCACTGGATGGTTTTAGCTCCATTGTCAAAGATCAAGTGACCATAGTTGTGTAGGTTCATTTCTGGGTCTTCAATTCTATTCCACTAGTCTATGTGTCTCTCCCTATACCAGCACCATGCAGTTTTTATCACAATTGCTCTGTAGTACAGCTTTAGGTCAGGCATGGTGATTCCACCAGATGTTCTTTTATCCTTGAGAAGAGTTTTTGCTATCCTAGGGTTTTTGTTATTCCAGATGAATTTGCAGATTACTCTTTTTAATTCGTTGAAGAATTGAGTTAGAATTTTGATGGGGGTTTCATTGAATCTGTAGATTGCTTTTAGCAAGATAGCCATTTTTACTATATTGATCCTGCCAATCCATGAGCATGGGAGATCTTTCCATCTTCTGAGATCTTCTTTAATTTCTTTCTTCAGAGACTAAAAGTTCTTTTCATACAGATCTTTTACTTCTTTAGTTAGAGTCATGCCAAGGTATTTTATATTATTTGTGACTATTGAGAAGGGTGTTGTATCCCTAATTTCTTTCTCAGCCTGTTTAATCTTTGTGTAGAGAAAGGCCACTGACTTTTTTGAGTTAATTTTATATCCAGACACTTCACTGAAGGTGTTTATCATGTTTAGGTGTTCTCTGGTAGAATTTTTAGGATCACTCATATATACTATCATATCATTGGCAAAAAGTGATATTTTGACTTCTTCCTTTCCAATTTGTATCCCCTTGATCTCCTTTTGTTGTCGAATTGCTCTGGCTAGGACTGCAAGTACAAGGTTGAATAGGTAGGGAGAAAGCGCGCAGCCTTGTCTAGTCCCTGATTTTAGAGGGATTGCTTCCAGCTTCTCACCATTTACTTTGATGTTGGCTACTGGTTTGCTGTAGATTGCTTTTATCATGTTTAGGCATGGGCCTTGAATTCCTGATCTTTCCAAGACTTTTATCATGAATGGGTGTTGGATTTTGTCAAATGCTTTCTCTGTGTCTAACGAGATGATAATGTGTTTTTTGTCTTTGAGTTTGTTTATATAATGGATTACATTGATGCATTTCCATATATTAAACCATCCCTGCATCCCTGGAATAAAACCTACTTGGTCAGGATGGATGATTTTTTTAATGTGTTCTTGGATTCGGTTAGTGAGAATTTTATTGAGGATTTTTGCATCGATATTCATAAGGGAAATTGGTCTGAAGTTCTCTCTCTATCTTTGTTGGATCTTTCTGTGGTTTAGGTATCAGAGTAATTGTGGCTTCATAGAATGAATTGGGTAGAGTACATTCTGCTTCTATTTTGTGAAATAATTTGTGCAGAACTGGAATTAGATCTTCTTTGAAGGTCTAGTAGAACTCTGCACTAAACTCATCTTGTCCTGGGCTTTCTTTTTAGTTGGCAGACTATAACTGACGGCTTTTATTTCTTTAGGGGATATGGGACTGTTTAGATCATTAACCTGATCTTGATTTAACTTTGGTACCTGGTATCTGTCTAGAAACTTGTCCATTTCATCCAGGTTTTCCAGTTTTGTTGAGTATAGCCTTTTGTAGAAGATATGATGGGGTTTTGGATTTCTTCAGGATCTCTTGTTATGTTTCCCTTTTCATTTCTGATTTTGTTAATTAGGATTTTGTCCCTGTGCCCTCTAGTGAGTCTGGCTAAGGGTTTGTCTATCTTGTTGATTTTCTCACAGAACCAGCTCCTTGTTTGGTTGATTCTTTGAGTAGTTCTTCTTGCTTCCAATATGTCAATTGATGAAAGTAGTGTGTTGAAGTCTCCCACTATTATTGTGTGAGGTGCAATGTGTGCTTTGAGCTTTACTAAAGCTTCTTAAATGAATGTAGCTGCCCTTGCATTTGGAGCATAGATATTCAGAATTGAGAGTTCCTCTTGGAGGATTTTACCTTTGATGAATATGAAGTCTCCCTCCTTGTCATTTTTGATAACTTTGGGTTGAAAGTTGATTTTATTCGATATTTGAATGGCTACGCCAGCATTTTTCTTCAGACCATTTGCTTGGAAATTTGTTTTCCAGCCTTTCACTCTGAGGTAGTGTCTGTATTTTTCCCTGAGATGGGTTTCCTGTAAGCAGCAGAATGTTGGGTCCTGTTTGTGTAGCCAGTCTGTTAGTCTGTGTCTTTTTATTGGGGAATTGAGTCCATTGATATTAAGAGATATTAAGAAAAAGTAATTGTTGCTTTCTATTATTTTTGTTGTTAGAGTTGGCATTTTGTTCTTGTGGCTGTCTTCTTTTTGGTTTGCTGAAGGATTACTTTCTTGCTTTTTCTAGGGCGCGATATTCCGTCCTTGTATTGTTTTTTTTTTTTTTTTGTTTTGTTTTTTTTTCTGTTATTATCCTTTGAAGGGCTGGATTCGTGGAAAGATAATGTGTGAATTTGGTTTTGTTGTGGAATACTTTGGTTTCTCCATCTATGGTAATTGAGAGTTTGGCTCGGTATAGTAGCCTGGGCTGGCATTTGTGTTCTCCTAGTGTCTGTATAACATCTATCCAGGATCTTCTGACTTTCATAGTCTCTGTTGAAAAGTCTGGTGTAATTCTGATAGGCCTGCCTTTATATGTTACTTGACATTTTTCCCTTACTGCTTTTAATATTCTATTTTTATTTAGTGCAATCACTGTTCTGATTAGTATGTGTCGGGAGGAATTTCTTTTCTGGTATAGGCTTCTTGTATGTTCATGGGCATCTCTTTCTTTAAGTTTGGGAACTTTTCTTCTATAATTTTGTTGAAGATATTTGCTGGCCCTTTAAGTTGAAAATCTTCATTCTCATCAATTCCTATTATCCGTAGGTTTGGTCTTCTCATTGTGTCCTGGATTTCCTGGATGTTTTGAGTTAGGATCTTTTTGCATTTTGCGTTTTCTTTGATTGTTGTGCCGATGTTCTCTATGGAATCTTCTGCACTTGAGATTCTCTCTTCCATCTCTTGTATTCTGTTGCTTTGGTTCCAGATTTCTTTCCTAGGGCTTCTATCTCTAGTGTTGCCTCATTTTTGGTTTTCTTTATTGTGTCTACTTCGCTTTTTAGGTCTAGTATGGTTTTGTTCATTTCCATCACCTGTTTGGATGTGTTTTCCTGTTTTCCTCTAAGGACTCCTACTTGTTTGGTTGTGTTTTTGTGTTTTTCTTTGAGGACTTGTAACTCATTAGCAGTGTTCTCCTGTATTTCTTTAAGTGAGTTATTAAAGTCCTTCTTGATGTCCTCTGCCATCATCATTAGATATGCTTTTAAATCCGGGTCTAGCTTTTCGGGTGTGTTGGGGTGCCCAGGACTGAGTGCAGTGGAAGTGCTGCATTCTGATGATGGTGAGTGGTCTTTGCTTCTGTTAGTAAGATTCTTACATTTGCCTCTTGCCATCTGGTAATCTCTGGTGTCAGTTGTTATAGTTGTTTCTGATTAGAGCTTGTTCCTCTTGTGATTCTATTAGTCTCTATCAGCAGACCTGGGAGACTAGCTCTCTCCCGAGTTTCAGTTGTCAGAGCACTCTCTGCAAGCAAGCTCTCCTCTTGCAGGGAAGGTGCCCAGATATCTGGTGTTCGAACCTGTCTCCTGGCATAAGTTGTGTTCCACTCACCAGAGGTCCTAAGATCCCGTGGAGGGTGCTCTGGGGACCTTGGGTGTGTCCGCAGACTCTGTGCCCAAGGTGACCTGGTCCTGGGGCCAACCAGAAGGGACTTGTGACCCTGGTCAGTCTGTGTTTTCTGCTTCCCCAATTAATGCTGTCTCAGGTCCCACGTGATTGGATTGGAACAGAAGTTGTGTTCCTGTCACCAGAGGTCCACAGATCCTGTGGAGAGTGCTCTGGGGACCTTGGGGGTGTCCACCAACTCCACGCTCAAGGTGACCCAGTGCTGGGGCCGACTGGAAGGTGACTATGAACTCTTATAAACTCTTATAAACCAAAGTTGTGAGATCTCTTTGGAAGGTGCTTACAAGTATGCTCACTTGATATGAACATTGCCTTCTTACTATACTTAAGGAAAACCTTCCAGAATATTTATAAAGGTACAGAAAATAAATGAGAAGTATAAATAGTGAGTAAGAATTCTTGACCCTTATACCGTATAATCCACGATCTACAGAAGGATGAATATAAAGAGAAACATATTTGTTTCTGCAGTACTACTTGATATTAGAGAAAACATGAAGAGGGCTAGATAATATCCAGAAACAATACTGTATTAAACAAACATAATATGTCTAGCACTTCAGAAACAAAGCTCTGAAGTGGCTTCATTGAAATGTACTAACATTTGAAACTATGGATTATAAAACTTCAGGAAACAAAACTAAATGGAAATCATCTGGGAAGAGAACAACAGAAATTAAAAATCACTTCAAAATATGAAAAGACAATAGGAAAGCTTTGTAGGCTCAGCATTTGCTCTCATTAGAAACAATTCTCCAAATTGCAATTTAAATCAGTGTGTGTGTGGGGTATATGTGTGCATGGATAATTCTGCTTTTTAATAATCATGTCTCGTATTTTATTTTTTAAAGCATTCTTTCACACAACCCAGTAAAACCAATTTAGATACTGCTTCCTATCTTTGATTCTTTGTATTTCTTATCACTATGGGCAACATACAACGCTGCTCTTAGACTACAGCTATGCATTATGGAATGCTAGAGTTTTCACATATTATTTTGATAAAGGTATTATACAAAAAGCACCATTTTTCCACAAGTCATAGTGAATGCAGGAATCTTTCTTTGTCTAATAAGATTGTCAAAAAAAATGTTGTAGATGGGGGAGCTTAGACAATATAACTGTGTGCCTCAGTGCTACACATTGAAAGCACAGGATCAAAGAGCCTACAAACGCATTTCTGCATTAAAGATGGTTGTTATGCATCATGTCCTCATGTGGGCCATTGTTTCTTCTCTTTGTACATTCATTTTTAGTAATAACATTTCAAACTTTATTCTTTGAGACTGTCTTAAGTCTTTACCATCTATTATAATATATCTTCCAATTTTCTCTCCAATTAGTTGGATGCCATGAACAATCCCCACTCTCAACTACAGTCTACATCTTTTATTTCAACATCTCACAGAATCCAGTTGGTGCTTTCTGAATATGAATAGCTTTAGGTTCACTCACTGATACATGGCCAGGTACCATTTATCCCCACCCCTAATCTACCACTATTCCAATCATCATCTATAGTTTCTCAGCTGGAGTGGATATTTAAGTTACTGCAGTTCCAACCCCTTGTGAATAGAGGAGCAATGAATGAACATGGTTGAGTAGGTCTTTATAGTAAGACCGCAAACCCTGAGTTATCAACGTTTACACTAGGAGGACTTCCAATGGTTGTTCTCTTTCTAGATTTCTGATAAACTCATTCTGATTTTCATTCTGAATGTATCATTTTATACTCCTACAATCTAAAAGTAAGAGAACGTCCTCCTCTCATTCTTTTCTGTCTTTGGTGCTATTATTATTATTATTATTATTATTATTATTATTATATCTAAATGAGGAGAGGCACAACCCCCAAGATGTTTTAATTTTCAGTCTCTTGATGGCTAAGGATGTTGAACACTTTTGCAAATGTTTTATAAGCCATGTTTTAAAACTTTTTAGGATTCCCTATTCAGATACAAGGCAAGTTTTTATTGGTTTATTTCTTTTCTTATAGTTACTGGTGTGTGTGTGTGTGTGTGTGTGTGTGTGTGTGTGTGCATGTGTGTGTGTGTTTGCCTGTATGTGTGTGTGTGCATGTATATGTAGTTGCTCCAGAAGTATATCTCTCAGATGAATGGCTGGTACAGATTTTTGAGTTTTTTTTTTTTAATATTTTTATTAGGTATTTTCCTCATTTACATTTCCAAAGGTATCCCAAAAGTCCCCCATACACTCCCCCCCACTCCCCTACCCACCCACTCCCACTTTTTGGCCCTGGCGTTCCCCTGTACTGGGGCATATATTTGATTGATTGTTTTGGAATTCAGTGGGGGTGCTTTCTCTCTCCATGTGCACTTTTCCTTGCAGTATGTAATCCATGACTCTTTTTCTCATAAGAATATTGGCTGTATTGCAGCCCCACACTGATGACTTCATTCCATGTTCATAAAGTACCACACAATTATAATATGGTTTGTTTAGAAGTGATCAATCTAGAGGCATCATTCATTAAATTTATACTTGTTATGCTGAGAGGAAGAACAAGATTCTCTACCTGTTCAATCCCTTGACCAAATCTTATACAGAGATTTTCTTCTCTTTTCTTTTTCTTCCTGTTTAGTTAAGGCTAAAACCTTTGGGGAAAAAAAAGCAGAGGAAAGTGAAAACATTCAGACACATCAGGTGTTATTTTTTAATAAAAGGTAAAGATATTCCATTTCTTTTCCTGGCTCCGGAGTAGAGTTTCTCAGGTCAGAACCAGCAGCATTTGAATCTAGATTATAGCTTCACGTTGGTAGGCAGTGCCTGATATAAACATTATTTAAAGTTCAGCTATATTTTGTTCACCACTCACTAAAGGTTACTAGCATCTGTTCCTTACTGTCTTGCAAATATTGTTAAACGACCCTTGGCAAACAAAGTTTCCCGCAATTGAGAACTTCTATTCTGAAACAAAGAAAAATCCAGTGGAGTCTTGATCATACATAGTATTGCACAGGCTTC
Organism: Mus musculus; assembly: GCF_000001635.26. NCBI lineage: Eukaryota > Metazoa > Chordata > Mammalia > Rodentia > Muridae > Mus > Mus musculus. The sequence continues at coordinate 19,829,616 of NC_000085.6, forward strand.
AGGGATTTTTGTTTGTTTGTTTGTTTGTTTTTTAATCTGCTTCCTTAGCTTTTCTTTTTTTTCCCCAAGGATCTTGCATATATTTAAATTTGGAAAAATGACTTATATTTTTCATGGGTGAGTGATTCACTGAGTTTATCTTTTTAATTTCCTGAAAACTTAGCAAAATGAGAATTACAATAATGAAATGAAATAGACACTAAGTCAGGGGCAAGAAATTTACCTCTTTAGTAAGGATTCTGCCTAGACCCATACAATGGCCCAAAGTCAATTCCTAACATGGGAAGGTTAACAAATCTACAATAAATAATAAATCAAGAGTGTTAAATAGTACAAAATATATTAATATGAAAAATAAAAGCAATACTTTAAAAGACTAAAAAGAATGATGATTATTAAAATGGTGAAAGTAACATAATTGTAGGACAATATTTTTTCATTATAAGCAAAGAAGAGACCCGACTGAAAAACTTAAAGGAGTTAATTTCTACTTTACTCCAACTAGTATCAAATGCATGTGTTGTGATTTTTAATATGAATGGGAAGAGCTGTGCTCATGTCACTAAAATTCAAAACATATGTTCTATGTAATTTCAGCATAATTACTACATTCTCATTTTTATAACTGCTACTTTGGATGGCATAAATTTAATCATTTCTGCAATAAAAAGACACATAACAAAAAAGAAACATTGCTTCAGTTACAAATACTTTGCTTTTACCTCCAAGATAATATCTCTATAAAATCTTAGAGAACCTTGTACAACATATATTGATCACACCCTACACAATGCCCAACTCATCCCAAAGCCACCCTTATCTATCTACCCACACAAATTTTTGAGTTTTGTGTTTTTCCCTCGGTCTGTGTCTGTGTCTGTGTCTGTGTCTGTGTCTGTGTCTGTGTCTGTGTCTGTGTCTGTGTCTGTGTCTGTGTCTGTGTCTGTCTCTGTCTCTGTCTCTGTCTCTATCTCTCTTTCTCTCTCTCTACCATTAAATTTATTTTGCATTGTTCAAATAATCCTTGGTATTGAAACTACCCTGGAGAGTCATTGTCCTACAGGGTCACACCCTTAAAGCAAACTGACTCTCCATTTCCCAGCAACTACCAAATGCCAGTATCTCTACAGTTGGGGATGGGACATTGAGACCACCTGTTCTATAGTCATGCTGAGTTTGTCTAGCTGAACTTGTATAGGACTTATGCATGCTGACACGGTCATTTTAAGTTTATATGGATCTCACCTTTTTGTTTAGCAAATGGTGTTTCCTTATAGTCATCTACCACTTTTGGCTTAGATACTCTCTCCCCTTTCCTTGTTCCCTGGGTATCAGAGGGAAGGGTATGATATAGATGCCCCAAATCATAACAGAACAGTCCACAGTTTCTCATCGACCAGTTTTGGCTTTCTGGATTAATTTCTATCTACTACAAGAATCTTCACTAGAAAGGGTTAAGAAATGAATTAATCTAATGACATAACAATTAGTCATTAGAATTAACTTTAATATTATGTTTACATAGCATGATAATGTTAGTAAGTTTTACCCCAGGGATTGTGATCTATTTAGACAAATACTCTTAGCCCAGATAAAGAATACTGAGTATGTGTTCTGTTTTATGGAATGGACTTTAAATCCAATCAGGAAGTGGTTGGCTACTTCAATAATATTCATCTCTCTATTACACCAGTAGGGATATCTTGCTAGAAGAGTCCTATTGTAGCTCACAAGGTTTCCAGCTGGTAGAGACTGGTGATTATTTTTCTCTTATGGCAGCATGAATAACATTGTCTTTCACTATAAAACCAAGATAGTAATGGTGAAACTTCTAGATCGGTACCTACTTAATTTGTCCATATTTATGATTCATGCACATGGTTTCTTAAACAAGGGTGTCTTATCTTGCTTTCTATTGCTATCTTTATACACTTAATTTTGCTCTATGGTGCTCTAAGTCTGCTCATACTTTATTTCAATGTGAAAGATTCCTTCTAGTATTGTCTGTAGAGCTGATTTTGTAGTAATTTCTTTCCTAGATTTGACATACTTCCTGCTGTGATTCTATGTTCTATGCACTGGACATGGCATTTTCCCTCTTCTGTGCTTGAAATAAATAGATGTGGAATTTTTTTCTATGACCCAGAGTTCTTACATATGCCATTTGACATTCTTTCACCTTTCGTTTTATGAAAACCTATACTTTCTTTGAGTTCATGATCCATTTTTTCTATCCTTTCTTCAAATACTACCATTCTTTCTTTGATGTAGGCCATATTGTTAGTGAGTGTTTTGACAGAACGTTTTAAATTTTTTTTAAACTGTTAACTTTATTTTCAGTTGTTTTTTTTCTAAATATTTCCACTTCTTCATTGAATTCAATGTTCATTTCCTCAATTATCATAATTTCTTTCTTTGGGCACTTGCTTGTGTTTTCTTCAAATTCAATTGGGAGTTTATTCCTGTCCTTTTAAATTTCATTCAGATGTTTGCTCATATTTCTTTCAATTCCTTGAACTCTGTGAACATGTTTATATGTTCTTTTTCAATTTTGTGCCTTTTCATTTAAGTCATTATTATTGTGGACATTTACAGAGTTAGTTGTATTTGTGGATGGTATATTGTCTTGCTTTTTTCTTCTTATTTATGTTCTTGCAATGAAATATGGGCTGAAGTTAAGTTGTTGGTTTTGTCTTTTGATATGATATTTTAATTTAGCAAACTGAATCCTAGAGGTAGGCTAGCAGGCTAGAGAATGTTGGGGAGTATTAAAGGAATAGAACTGTGGGTAGAGATAGGTCCCTTACAAGTGTCCTAAAGATCACTATGGGGAGTCCTAACCTGGGATTATAGGAATTGGACTGGATACTTTGCAGCCTGAAGATATCAGAGATAAATAAAGCTGTAAGGACCATTATACATGGTCATCATCCTGAAACAGAGTGATGCGTTAGCAGTTTAAGATGATCCTAAGTCAGATTGGTCTAGTGGAGTTTCTCTTATTAAGGTTGGCTATGTGTGCTAGGTTCCTGGAGAAGGTCCTAGGTCAGAGTGGACAAAGCCAAGAGTAATGATAGCTCATATATTTTCCTGGAGCCCTCCTCTTTGGCAAAGTACCACTTAAAGAGCCGGAAGAGTGCTAAGCATTGAGTCCTGGTAAAAGTGGTAAGAAGTTTTGTTAGCCTAGGGATGAAAAGGAAAGGAACCTCTTGGTACATGATCTATATGAGTTTCTAGAATGGACATAAAAGATTTTGGATGCCCTTGGTAGAAGGAATGAGAAAGTCATACCCAACAATGCAGTTGACCTTAAGTTCTAGGAAAGACAGCCAGGGTTTTTGTCTGTCTGTAGATGTTGTTGAAGTGAAAGCTACCTAACACCAAGGTTGCTTTGGGTCCCAAGAAAGGAAAATGGGGTGTAGGTGAGCCTAGAGAGAATACAGAACATAGATTTACATGGTTATCATAGTATACTAGGAAATGTAGGTGGAGTTTTTACTGACCTAGGCAGGAAGAAAGAAGGTTCTATCTGGCACCATGGTCAGTCAGGGTACTTAGATAAATAAAGTTGTTGTTCATAGCTAAACAAGAAAAAGCACTTGTCTTTGTGTAGTCTTTGTAGGACTTGAATTATATAGGAGTATATAGGAAGATTTATACCTTATAAAAGTAAAGAGTCAGGTGTTATCATTTGAAATAGCCTTAAGCTCACAATGCAAAATGATACAAGGTGAAGAACAGCTAAATTCACATATGTTAATCTTTTAATGTGAGTGGTTAGAAAGTTTCTCTGAGTAACTGATATTTGAACAAAGATACAAAGTATACAGAGAAGATTGTGTAACTAGTTGAAAAATGAGAATTTAAGAAAGAAGGAACAGCAAATTCATCATCCTAACCAAGCAGAGTTAGACCAGGAGAGTCCTAAGAGTTATCCATGAGGCTTACAAAGCCTCTGTCTTCATTGAGATGCTGTTCAATTTGATCTGAGTCCTGAAGACTTGGGGGAAAAAAAAAGCAGTAGTGACTGTAACAATAGGACAACCTTAGGGAAAGAACAACTTCATATTGATCATGGCAGGACATAGCAGGTTTTGGGGGGTTGTTTTGATTTTGTTTTTTTGAGGAAGTGTTGGGAAAGGCTTAGAATTGTCATTCAGGTCCAAAGGTAACAAAGATAAGACTTGCTAATAAATATAGAACAATGAGAAGAGAAAAGAATGAAAATTAAATAGCTTGGGTATATAGCTTGAATATCCTGAGTGTCCAGTGATGGAAGCATGTTTATGGACATGGAATAAATTAGGATCATTAAAAACTTTGTGGACAAATGTCAGCCATATTAAGTATCAAGCATCCTTTAGCACACAAGTAAAAGAGTTTGGAGAATTGGTAGGACACTCTCTGAAATAGATGTTTATCTGAGGCTACTCACAAAAATTTGGAAGTTGTCAACATACCAACAGTTTATGAAAACACAAATCTGGGTAAGTTTACAAATTTATAAAGTTTATAATTTCTAATTCCATACATTTGCCTGCAAAACTCAGGATGTCCTCCTTCTTAACAGCTGAGTAGTATTCCATTGTGTAAATGAACCACATTATCTTTTCCATTCTTCTATCGTGGGACATCTAGGTTGTTTCCAGCTTCAGCTGACTGCTGTTGTTGAAATAGGGAAGGTTGAAAGAGGCTGAGGAGAAGGGTAACCCTGTAGAAGTACCAGCAGTCTCAACTAATCTGGACCCCTGAGATCTCTTAAACACTGGACCACCAAAGAGACAGCATAAACAAGCTGATAGGAGCCCCCCAGCACACATACAATAGAAGACTTCTGGGTCTGTGTTCATTCAGAAGTGATACACCTAACCCACAAGAGATTGGAGGCCCCAGGGAGTTTAGAGGTCAAGTGGGGTGGAGGGTGGGAGAATCCAAGTGGAGACAGGGTGAGATGGGGAGGAGGTGTGGGGTGTGGAGCAGAGAGAGAGAGAGTGGATGGGGTGCGGGCACAGCAAACAGAATATGGAGCGTAAAAAACAATTTAAAAATAAAATAAAAACTTTTAAAAAGGTTATAATTTCTGATTTTGGCTTTTGAAATCATAATTGGATCTACTTGAGTAAAACTACTGCAGAAGGAATACCATGTATTTAGCTGAACGTCTCTGTTTGAAGAACTCAGAAAATGACAGATAAATTTTCAAGGCCTTAGTTAAATTATCCATGGTGCTAGAAAACTAGTGCAACATCATTCATACTCATGCTAAGCTATGCATATAAATAAGGAAATAATAAGACACTTTTATTCTGTAAGAATCTTAGGGAAGCAGAACTCAAAAGAGTAGGGAAGCATCATTCCTAGCTTGGTTTCTTATTTAATATCTTTATTATATCTTACATTTTAATCTGATGTAAACAAAGCAATATTTAATTTAATTTTTTGTAAAAAACAGACCAATGTAAAATTATATTGTACTTTTCATATGGTTTAGGAAACATTTAAAACAAGTAACTAAGCAGAGTTGATATTACAGATGAATAAAGCAAAGCATAGAAAATTTGTTTTAAAATCTCTTCTTGGTGCTAAAATTGTCATACATTATTTTTATCTCCATTTTACATCTTTCAATTGGGTTGGCTAAACAACCCTACTGTATTTCTTGTATCTCAATAACTGCCTTCACCATTTACAGTATATTGAACTAAAAGATATTTTTCTATGTATGCACTTACAGTGCGACTCTATCTTAGAATATAGTAATAACATGCCAGTTACTCATCTCCTAACACATTTTGATGAAATCTTAATTTGGCTTAATTTATAAAGATAAGCTACAGTTTAAAGAACAAGTGAGGTTTTATAAAATGCTGTAGAAACAGGGCACTATAATCTACCAAAAGTACCAACATAATATATTTCATATGTAACTTTATTTCCTCATGAAATAAGTTAAAACTAACTTATGTTACAAAGTATGAATTTCATTTCAGACCAAAGGAGTAAGTGTCATAAAACAGGACATTAAAGGCTTAATGGCACTACCAGTAAGGGACTAAATTTTATGTAAGTAATTACTTGACTGCAATTATAAACTCACCAAAAAGCATGTTCAAATATTTCACTAATAAGAGTGTATTGGTATGAGGCCTCCAACACACATACAAGAAGATGACTTCCGGGTCTGTGTTCATTCAGAGATGATATACCTAACTCTCAAAAGACTGGAGGCCCCAGGGAGTCTAGAGGTCAGGTGGGGTGGAGGCATGGGAAGGAGGTGTGGGATGTGGAGCAGTTGGAATGTGGATGGGGGCGGTGGGGAATGGAATATTGGTTGTAAAAAAATTATTTAATTAAAAGAGAGTACTGGAGGAGAGACCAAAGGTAAGAGATCTCTTTGGAAGGATTCATCCCCTTGGCTTTGTTCTAATGCAATAGCTACTTAGTACAATATTCTCAGAAAGAGCTACGCATTTTTTTATCTGTGCAGTAACACTTATTCAGCTATTTAGAGGTATGTGTTGAGTGAATCTAAACTTCAGAACATTGACCAGAATTGAAGAGTTAATGCCACCATAAATATGTGATGGTTTGTTAGGATTGGCTACACATTAGAATCAGTCACATCTAGTGTGATTTCAGGAAATCTGTGAATGGGAATTTTGGTTCAACTGGAACAAGAATTGGGTGAGTAAAGGTAGGATTTGAGTTTTGGCTTTTCATTGGAATATAATTTCTTTTAATAATCATATTTCTTTTAAGTTAAAAAGTGGAAGAAAGAAAATGTGTGGCATATAAAATTGAAAATCACAGTTCATGAACCAAGAGAAGTGGAAAAAACTTACAATAGGTGTTTTCTACTTTTTAAATTTAGGTATATCTGTAAATTGATTAAAGACATTCATGTGTGCCTATTTTGTAGAAGTAGTTAAAATGACCACACCTGAAGCTTTATGTATATTTTAAAGAAATTCACATAAAAAGTAAGTTTCAGAATTACAAATAATTGTCATTCAAAAACATTTTTAAATTGTGATTTTATTCTGCCTTCATAAATATTTATTCTAAAATATTTTGGATAGTGTTGCCTTACCAAACATCAACTTCTATTTGAAGAACCTGGAAGGCAGACTGAATTGATAACCTAATTTATCTGCTAAATGAAATTCAATTATCAATGATACTGATGAAATTAATTGTTCTCTTTATCTAAACAGCCAATGGGCAAAATTATGCAAATACATATTGGCCTATGGTGACCTTGGTAGTCTTGTATTTGTTCTGTCACCTCATGGTTAACCAAGATTTAAAGTCACAAGATGGTGACTATGCATTTAAGAATGATAATTGTCACTTTTTTACGTGTAAAAAAAATTCTCAGCCTTATATAATAGAAATATCACCTGAACGTATTAAAAATATTAATTCTATTATTACCTTTAATCCCTAATTTGTTTTTAAACATTATTTTACAAACAACTTGGAAATGTAAAGATTATACATTATTTTACATAATGAGTTTATTAATTGGATTAACACATTCTTTTAGTATTAACAAGTGAAACATGTTTCTTTTTTCTACTCAAATTCACTTTTATATTTTAAATTGAGTCTTCACTCATATAATATATCCCAACCACAATTTCCCATCCCTCTGTTACCCCTCCTTCAATCTCCCTCAGATCTACTTACTGTTTCTCTTTACTACAGAAAAAAAAAAAAAAAAAAAAACAGGGCTCCCAGGGATATCCACCAAACATGGCATAACAAGATACACTAAGACTATGAGAACAAATTATTATATCAGACCTGAGTGAAGCAACCCAGTACAAGGAAAAGAATCCTAAGAGGAGGCAAAAGATTCAGACACCTCCACTTCCACTGTTAGGAGTTCCACAAAACCCCAAGCTAAATAACCACAAAGTATCTGCAGAGGACCTAGAACAGACTCTATCAGGCTCAGTGACTTCTGCATGAAGGCACTTTTCTACAATATACACTTGATGGTATAAAACCCTATTTTACAGTTGTGGCATAGCCTCCACAATTTCTCAGCTGTTTATTTCAATAATGAACAAGTTATTTACATTTTAGGCACATGTTAGTCTATACATACATACTTACATATAATACATTCAACCATACATATATATGTAATCTAAATACATGTATCCATATGAGCATAGATGTGTATTATATATAAATTTATATAGGATCCACCTGAATTTGAAAAGATCAGATCTTACCTTTTCCATTTCCCACAAAATTTTAGAATGATTTCAGAAAAGCTACTCTCTAAATGGAGTACTAGGAAAAAAAATAAAACAAAGGGTATAATTATAGGTATAAGATACCTAAAAGCAGACTTTGAATAAGCTTCTGGCTTATGTAATATTATATCACTAAAGTATGTTTTATTTGACATTAATATATGACCCTTCTTTATAACTATCTGGGGAGTTATTGGGTTACAGGTTATACATTAGCCTATCTGTGGCTACTACCCCAAATTTAAATATTATAATAAAGTATGTGCTGTTCCACTTTTTATTACTATAAAGAAATACTTGGCAATCTTATTATGTAAAAGACATATTTGCTAAGTTTTATAATTTAAAAATCCAAAATTATTAGTTCATACTCTAGACAGGAGGCTTTGATACTTGAGGAAGGTTGCAGTCACCAAAAAGGAATCATAGAGTTGAGTAAACTCAGGCTTGCTCTTTCTAACAGTCCTTTTGTCCCATGAGAATGATTTCACTCCCTTCTAATAACTAGGCACCACTAACACAGGGCCTTTTTCTCCACTCATGTTTTAGAGATTCAAAACATTTCACAACACCACCTTGCAACTGCTCAAAACTTGTATCTTTAGAGGTACAAACAAAACCTTATACCAAGAGGTATAGCTCAGTCCCTATGTGGGTCCCCCAACAACTAGAGTAGGGGTTGTCTCTAAAGCTGTTGCTGGACTGGAACTGTGGAATCCATTTCCCAACAGCGCTGCTTTGTCTGGCCTCAGTGGGAAAGGATGCACATAACCCTGCAGACCCAGGGAGATACGGGGCATGGGCACTGTCTCAGAGAAGAAGGAAGAGGGCTAGGAGAGGGAAGCTGTGGGTCAGGACTGGGAGGGGAGACAATGTTTGGGATATACAGAAAGAAAAAAAGAAAGGATAGAAGGAAGGGAGGAAGGAAAGAAGGAAGGAAGGGAGGAAGGAAGGAAGGAAGGAAAACAGAAACAAAGAAACAGAAAGAAAGAAGGGGCTGTTGTTTATGTGAAATAATAAAATGATGGTCCATAGTCACAGGAATAAAATACTACCGCCTATATCTCATACTTGTGAGTGTGTGTGTGTGTGTGTGTGTGTGTGTGTGTGTGTGAGAGAGAGAGAGAGAGAGAGAGAGAGAGAGAGAGAGAGACAGAGAGAGAGAGAGACAGAGAGAGAGAGAGACAGAGAGAGAGAGACAGAGACAGAGACAGAGACAGAGAACTTAAAATACTACTAGAATAATCCATAAAAGTAGCAACTCTAACTCCTTCAATGGGTGTTTTTTCCCATTTCTAAGAAGGGGCAAAGTGTCCACACTTTGGTCTTCGTTCTTCTTGAATTTCATGCGTTTAGCAAATTGTATCTTATGGAGCTGTGACGAAAGGATGGACCATCTAGTGATTGCCATATGCAGGGATCCACCCCATAATCAGCTCCCAAACGCTGACACCATTGCATACACTAGCAAGATTTTGCTGAAAGGACCCAGATATAGCTGTCTCTTGTGAGACTATGCCGGTGCCTAGCAAACACAGAAGTGGATGATCACAGTCAGCTATTGGATGGGTCACAGGGCCCCCAATGGAGGAGCTAGAGAAATTACCCAAGGAGTTAAAGGGAACTGCAACCCTATAGGTGGAACAACATTATGAACTAACCAATACCCGGGAGCTCTTGATTCTATCTGCATATGTATCAAAAGATAGCCTAGTCGGCCATCACTGCAAAGAGAGGCCCATTGGACTTGCAAACTGTATATGCCCCAGTACAGGGGAACCCCAGGGCCAAAAAGGGGGAGTGGGTGGGTAGGGGATTGGGGGGGTGGGTTTGGCGGACTTTTGGGATAGCAGTGAAAATGTAAACGAGGAAAATACCTAATTAAAAAACAAAGTAGCAACTCTACTCAAAAGTTTTTGACAACTATATTTTAGAATTATAAATATATAGCTGTGTCTTAGTGAGGGTTTCTATTCCTGCACAAACATCATGACCAAGAAGCAAGTTGGAGAGGAAAGGATTTATTCAGCTTACACTTCCACACTGCTGTTCATCACCAAGGAAGTCAGGACTGGAACTCAAGCAGGTCAGGAAGCAGGAGCTGATGCAGAGGCCATGGGAGGGATGTTCCTTACTGGCTTGCTTCCCCTGGCTTGCTCAGCCTGCTCTTATAGAACCCAAGACTACCAGCCCAGAGATAGTCCCACCCACAAGGGGCCTTTCCCTCTTGATCACTAATTGAGAAAATGCCTTACAGTTGGATCACATGGAGGCATTTCCTCAACTAAAGCTCCTTTCACTGTAATAACTCCAGCTGTGTCAAGTTGACACAAAACTAGCCAGAACAAGCTGGTTTTCCATTATTTATTCACTTTGTGTCCCAATTGTGGCCTCCCATTCTTCTCACACAGTTTCTCCCCCATTGCCTTTTCTTCTGAGCTGGTTGAGTCACTCCCTGGGTATAACCAACCCTAGAACATCAACTTTCTGCAGGGCTAGGAGTATCCTCTCCCACTGAAGCCAGACAAGGTAGCCAAGTCTCTGCTCAATTTTTGTCTCTGTATGTCTAATAGACAGGACAAACTTTGGGTCAAACGTTTATTCGTGGGTTGTCCTTATCCCTCCTCTGGGGGATTCTGCCTGGCGATAGGATGTGGCTTTTCCATATCCCCATTACTATGAGTCTTAGCTAGGATCATCCCCATTGACTCCTAGGTACTTCACCCATTCCAGATCTCTGGTACCTAACAACCCCTTCCCTCACCAGCTGCAGATTTCCATTCATTCTCCTGGTCCTTTGGCCTCCTCTCTTGTCTTTCACCTTACCTGATCCTGAACTTCTGAACTCCACCCTATTCCTCTCCCCATCTCCTCTGTCACCCAGTTTCCTCCCTCCATATACTTCTTGTGAATATTTTACTCCCCCTTCTAAGCTAGATTCAAGCCCTCTTGCTTGGGCCTTCCTTCATATTTAGCTTCTTTGAGTCCTGTACCTTATGGGTAATATCCACTTATCAGTGAATACATATCATGCAGGTTCTTTTGGATATGGGTTACCTCACTCAGGATGATATTTTCTAGTTGCATTATTTGCCTGCGAAATTTATGATATCTTTGTTTTTAATAGCTGAATACATCCCATTGTGTAAATAAACAACATTTTCTGTATCCATCTGTTGAGGAACATCTAGGCTGTTTCTGGCTATTATGAATGAAGCTAGTATGAACATAGAGGAGCATTTGTCTTTGTGGCATGTTGGAGCAACTTTTGGGTATATACCCAAGAGCTGGATCTCCAGGTAGAACTATTTCCATTTTTCCTGAGAAATCTCCTGATTCAGTTCCAGAGTGGTTGTACAAGTTTCCACTCCAAACAGCAATGGAGGAATGTTCCCCTTGTTATACACCCTTTCCAGCATGTGTTGTCTTCTGAGTTTTTGATCTTAGTCATCATAATGGGTATAAGATGGAATCTCAGAGACATTTTGATTTACATTTCCCTGATGATTAAGGACTTTGAACTTTTCTTTGTTTCTCAGCTATTTGAGATTCTTCTGTTGAGACTTCTCTATGTATTTTAGATATTAACCCTTAGTCAGATGTAGTTAGTGAAGATCTTTGCCCAATCTGTAGGTTGCTGTTTTGTCTTGTTGACAGTGTCCTTTGCTTTACACAAGCTTTTCAGTTTCATGAGATCCTATTTATCAATTGTTGAGCTGTGAGCCTGAGCCACTGGTGTTCTGTTTAGGAGCTGTCTGCTGTACCAATGTGTTCAAGGCTATTTCCCACTTTCTCTTTCATTACATTTAGTCTATTCAGATTTATGATAAGGGTTTTGATCTACTTGAACTCCAGTTTTGTGCATGGTGATAAATATGGATCTATTTGCATTATTTTACATGAACACTCAGCGATTAAAGTCTATGGTCACAACCAAAATTATATAGCTGTTATAAACATATTTGTATGAAAGAGTTACTATAATAATAGTATTGATTCTAGGTTTTTTTTAGTACATAGATGAAGAAACATCAGAATTCTTCTTCACTTATGGCCATGTGTTAATGAGGATACCATAGAGAAACATATTCAGTGATATTTTAAATTCAGATTTATTAGAATTGCCTACATAACATGTCCTGGGTAGTCCAACTGTGGCAGTCTTAGGACTGGAATAACTGAGAGATTTATAAGGGTTTAGTCATTGGTCTTCTCTCCACACTGGAAAGCTTGAAAAGTTGGAGTCTGACATTGTCATAGAAAGACAGTTAACAGGATCAGCAGTGTGATAAATACAGCCATCATTAAGCAGTAGAGCAAGCAAGCAAATGGTGCAGGGTTTTTTTCAGACTTCTTTCTATCTCTGCTTCCTTTTTGGTGTTGCAATTAACCTTGAGGGATAGCCATATCCTTCAGACAATGCTTCCTGGAAAATATCCTCTCAAACCCTTCCTTTGTGGTTCCTTTTATTTAACTTTGGGTTCTGTCAAGTGAATAGTCAAGTTTGACCATCAAGTAACATGAGTTCAATTCCCTTCTCTATCTAAAAACAAATTTATACCATCAATTTATTAATAATTCAAATCCACTTTTAAACATTGAATAACTATGTATTCTACAAATGTGTTGCTTATGACTATGTATAAATAAATGCACATACATATAAAGAGTTTTTTTTCTATTGTTTTAGGTGACCACATTTATCTTCAAACTTTATAGCCATATTTTTAAAACTCAAACTGTATCATATTTTCATTATGGATTGTTTTGAATATATTTCTTACAAAACTATATAGATCGTGTATAAATGTTTATACTTATGTTCATACTATAGTTTTACTGTCATATGCCCATAATTACTAATTTTGTTTTAAACTCATCATTACTAAATATGATTAATTTAATTGTTCATTATTAAATACTGCATCCTGTTAGCAAACTTTTATAATGCAGGTCTCCTTGTATACATGTGGGAGTTTCTCAAATAATGTAAAGCCAGAAATAAAACTGGTGGGTCATTCTAAGGGTTGTGAGCCCATTCCTAGTGTCTTAGTATTTTAACAATTCATTGCAAATAAATTGGAATTATACATCTTTCTACATGTAAAAGGTAAATTTTATACACCAGAATTTAGCCAAATGCCACTCAAAGATTATTGTGCACATATGGACGAGTTATGAAATGAATTAGAATCTTCCTGGGTCTTTATTGAATTTGCTACACTCATTCACAAGGTCATATTGTCCTCTAATTGTATTTTTAACAAAATTTAGATACTTAATACCTTGACTTTGCAAGACAAACACATCTCTATGCTTCAAGGTTAGATATGAAATACTCTGTAGCCTATTTTAAACTATATATTGGAAATATTTTAAAAAGACAAAATACACAAATGAATGTAAGCCTAGAACTTATAGTGAAATAAAGGATACATTCTGTATTATAAATGGTTAGATATTATATGGTAGTCACACTAAAATACAGCATTAATATTTTGAATTCCAGATTACAAATTATTCTTTTCATTGAATGTTTTATTAATTCTTTGAGAATTTCATATGGTGAAGTTTTATCATATTCTAACCTTCCCAACCTTTCATCCTGTGCTCCATACCCACCCAAATTTGACAACCTTACTCCTTGCTAGGATTTTTTTTGCTTGAGTTTGTACAAATTATGTGTATGTTAGCACAATCACTATAATTTCAGAAATGTTAAGCTTCTTGAGTGTCCAAAAAAATACTGTTTCCTTGAAGTTACCTGCCTCTTGGGATCTTATAAACTTTCCCCCTCCCTATTCTGTAACAATTCCTGAGCAATGGATGCAGGGATATTACATAGATGTGTCATTTAGAATTGAGCATTCCACAGCCTTGCTTCTCTTAGTATTAACCAGTTGAGTGTGTCCATGCTAACTTTCACATACTACAAGTAGAATATTCTAATATGAAGGGGAGTGATGATTTAATTTCTGATAAAGGAAGAGTAAGGCATTAAGAATAATTTTAATACTATGTCCAGTTTTTGAATAGTACTTTTAGGTTCTCATCAAGGACTTATGTCCTCTCCAGACACAAGATATGGTTTTTATCTCATGGCATATATCTTTGTCTATCACCATCTCTCATATATCTATCACTCACCTATATGTATTTATTTATCTATTTATCATTTATGTACCATTGATTCTCTATCATCCTTCTTTCATTTAATTATAAAGCTTATACAATAATAGGTTTAAGTATTGATTTTTTAAACACCTATCATGTTAGTTTGACCTGGCTCAGTAGTTCATTCTGCTGTGACAGGTTCTTGATGAGAATGTTTCAATGGATGAGAATGATAGAGAAGATAGAGAAGGTAAAAGTTGGGTCAGAACATCCCTTGAACAAAGTTGGACACAAGCAAAACAGTTCTATCCTTTCATCTTGGCCTCTAAGAAAGTCTTAGGTTTGTCTGGATCCCCACATTAATCATCTTTCTGCTACATCTTCAAAGCCTTTATGATAAAAGTCCTGGAGAGATTAGGGATACAAGGGACATAGCCAAGTATAATAAAGATAATTACAAAGAGCTCATAGTGAATATCAATCTAAGTGGAGAGAAACTCAAAGCAATTTCATGAAAATCAGGAATAAGATATGGCAATACACTCTCTCCATGCCTACTCATTATAATTCTTAGTTATATTAATAGGATAATTTGAAAGAGATCAAGGGATCTAAATTGGAAAAGGAGAAGTCAAAATATCTTTATTTGCATATGATATGATACTGTACATAGTGACTCTAAAAATTCCACATGGGAGCTTCTAGCACTAATATATACCTTCACCAAAGCAGTTGGATACAAGACTAGCTCACAAAATATCAATAGTCTTCCTATAAACAAAGGACAAACAGACTGTGAAAGAAAACATGGAAATAACATCTTTCATGATAGCCTTAAATAGTAAAAAATATGTTGGTATAACTCTAACCAGGCAAGTGAAAGACTTGTGTGATTAATAACATCATATTTCCAAAAGAGAGAAATTGAAGAAGACATCAGAAGATTGAAACTTGACCCATGCTCATTGTTCAATAAGATTAACATAGAAAAAATTACATCCTTCCAAAACCAATCTACAGATGCAATGCAATCTCCACCAAAACTGCAACACAATTCTTCACAGAACTTGAAAGAACCATTCTCAACTTCATATGAAAAAATGAACAAAAACATAAAATAACAAGGATAGCTAAAACAATCTTGAACAATAGAAGAACTGTGAAATGTCTTACTATTTTCTATTTTAAGTTGTACTACAAAGCTTTAGTAATAACAACCACATGGTATTGGCATAAAAACAGGCATATTGATCGATGCAATTGAAGTGAAGACACAGATATAAATCCACACAACTATGGACATCTGGGTTTTTACATAGAAGCCAGAAATACACATGGAAAGAAAGAACGCATCTTCAACAAATGGTTCTGCTCAAAATGGTTATCTGCATGTAGAAGAAGGAAAATACATATTTATCTTTCTGCACAAAACTAAACTCCTGGTATTTCAAAGACCTCATCATCAAACCAGATGTTCTGAACATGATTGTTACCCATGCAATGGACAGCTTTTCTCCCAACCCTACCTGCCCTTGTTGGTTGGGGGCAAGTTGGAGCAGAGTCAACTACACAGACTCTGGGAGCAGGTGGGAACTACAACAAGCTCAACCAAGCACTGCTGCAAATCCCTTTAATACCCTCCACCCATGCCCCCATTGGTCCCAAGAAAGCATCTCTTCTAAACAGAAGTTCTTGTTTGTCTGGCTTTATTTGCTCCTGCAGGAGATGCTTTGGCAGCTGCGTGGCTTCCAGCATTTACATAGAGGTGGCCCTGCTGTTCCTGCTACACATGATATAAGAGAAAGTGGTCAATAACCTTGAAGTCATTTCTGCATAGAACATTGTCAGTGCAGGCACTAAGATCAACAATTAACAAATGAGAATTAATGAAACTGAAAAGATTCTGTAAGACAGAAGTCACTGTCATTTGGGCAGTGCAGCAGCCTACACAAGGAGAACACATTTTTAGCAAGTCCCTGCCTGATAGTGGATTAATATCCAAAATATATAAAGAATTCAAGAAACAAAACAAAAAAGAAACATATTAGAAACAGAATAATCTAATTAAAAATAGGATATGGACCTAAACAGAAAAATCTTAATACATGAACTCAAATGGCTGCAAAACAATTAAGGAAATGTTCAGCATCCTTAGCCATCAGGAAAATACAAATCAAAACTACATTGAGATTCTGCCTCACACCCATCAGAATGGCTAAGATCAATGATATGAATGTTAGCTCATGCTGGTGAGAATATGGAAAACTCATCCATTGCTTATTGGAGTGCAAACTTTTGCAGCCATTATGGAAATCAATATTGCAATTCTTCACAAGGTTGGGAATTAATCTACCTCATGACCCATCATACCACTTTTGGGCATATCCACAAAGGATGCTCCATTTCACCACAAGTATAGTAGCCAAACCATGTCCATTGTTAATTTATTAATAAGAGACAGAAATTGGAAACAACATAAATTTTCCTCAACTGAAGAGTAGGTAAAGAAAATATAGTACATTTACACAATGGACTATTTAAAATGCTATTAAAATACAGAATCATGACATTTTTAACAAACAGATTGAATTAGAAAAATCATGACTGAGATAACCCTGCTCTCCAATTATAAATATACTGTGTGTTCATTTATATGTGTGTAGTAAATAAATGATAACCAAACTATAGTCTGTAGACCCAGAGAGGTTGCATAGAGAGGATAGAAGTAGGAGAGACACATAGATATTTCTGGGAAGGAGACAGAGAATAGATTTTATGAGTGGACTGGGGCAAGTTGTGGCAGCAACAGGAAGGTTGGTTGAAGAAGGAGGAGATAGTGTTGATGGCAAGAAGGTAGAGAGAGACAGAATTGATGGGCATTTCAAGTATGCTATGGAAAATTAGGGCAGTGGAATAGATCTAAAATATATGTAGGTGATCCGAATGAAGTCTCCTAATAATAGGGATAAGGGAGTTCTAATTCACTGTCTTCTGTGAATCTTCTAGTATCAGTACTAGATTGCATTTAATTGAGTTGTTGGCCAAGGACATCCCAGGCAAATCCTCTCAAATATAGGTTGTTACTAAGACATGGATTGCTTTCTGCAAACTGATTGCTGGATGACATTGAGAAAAGCATCCATACAAACTCACTGAACATGGAAAAGTTGACTTGGAGCCTACATGGAGCCTTGAACCCTAAGATCTAATGTCTTTTGTATGGGAAGGTGCTCTGTTGTCTACTAACAGAGGAACAAACACCAACCCAGCCACAAAACCTTTAATCTACAATCTGTCCTGCTTGCAAGACATGCTAGGACAGTGGTGGCACAGAAGTTGTAGGATATCTGATTTGACCTAATGCACATGCTACACACTGGAACCCATGATCACACTGCTTGGGTGACCAAAATTTAGGATAGAAAGAAGATCATTGTTACCCATGATTTACCTGATATGCTACAAAATTACTTTGTCCTACCTCTTCAATTAGTAACTTTTTTAGCTAGGAATTAAAATATCATCAATGATCCTGTCAAGAAAATATATTCAACCCAAAGTTATTCGTTGCCGGTGTTACCAATACCTCACAGTGACCAACAAATCAATAGGTTCAGAAAGATAAGAAGTTTAATGATATAAGCTAAATGCAGTTGATTGATCTGTTATTTTTTGAAAAACATTAAGACAATGACATGAATCTTCAGTCTTGTAAATATTAGATTGTAAAGTCATGTTCCATCTAAGAAGCCATACCAATGGATAATAACTAATGAGATGGTACCATGTAATTTTAAATATGAGTACTATCATGAAAGAAGAACGATAAAATTAAATACAATGAAAATAATCAAAACTTCCTATATACCCATTAAGATGTCAAGGCAGAGAATTCCTGGTCTCTTGGCTAAGATAGAAAATTTCAAATGGCAGTAATGATTTATGAAAAAAGATTTTTTTTCAAAAATGATATGTAACATATTTATCACATGTGATTTATGATAACACTGCATAATTTCAATCATATGACATTGTAAAATATATGTTAAATTGTAATTTATTTTATTTAGGTAAATGCATTATTAAATTATATTCTTATTTGTCATACAATAATAAGACATTAAAATGCTAGACATGAAAATTAGAAATATTTGTAGTACTTGTTCAGAATAAACCTGTGAGGATGCTCTGGTTTTTGTTTTCTTATTTATCCAACATTTTATCGTGTTTATTCAACAGGAAAAGGTTAGCAAAAATATCTATCCTGCTGAGTAAGGGACAAAGTGAAAATCAAGGTCATTTTTCAGTCTGTGTTAACTAGCATGTCAATTATGCCTCGGCTTTGACACAAAGCAGAACTGGAGCGAGTACACAGCCGGGGATCATGAGGTTCCACTCAGCAGCAGCCTTTAGGCTGCTGTCTGCATATAACCTCTATTTTTAAAACTATGTTTTGTAGTCAATATGACCCAAGGAGAAATCTTAACTGAAGAATAAAATAGTCAAATCCAAATCACCCTCAGTTAGAGTTTACTATAATAATAATTTGAGGTGATCTTAAAGATACATTTTAGTTTTCCTTAAATAGTATTATTCACTAAAAAATTTACCATGGTTATCATTCCATCTATGATCTTAAAGTTAAAATAACACTATGTAAAATAAAATAAAAACATACCATGTAAACAGTTTACCAGTGACTACAAGTGTTGTTTTTAGCAAAATCTCAATTGCTCAGTTTTACCACTGAAGACTCAGGAGCCAGATGCTGGGGTGAAAGCCTACACAGTATAGGGATTCCAAATGAAACACACATATTTAAAGATTCAAACTAAAGTCAACAAATGAGAAAAAAGAGACGTAAAATAATTGTTGCTCTGGGTGTGGTTTACCACACTCAGATTGATTATGTTTATCTTCATCCTTGCAGCCAGCCATCTTTATAATTTCATACGGTGTGCAACACCCATTGGAATCACAGAAGGCAGCTAGCATTAATTTTCAGGACTGTTAAGCTAATCCCTTCCCCTCAACCCTCCCCACCTCCTATTCCCCACTTCAACCCACTGGACTCCACCCCCTACCAAGGATACATATAACTAAGTAAACATATGTGATTATCATTCTTTTGGTAGAAATTTTGCAATGTATTTATATTCATATCTTCATTAGAAACAGAATTACTTTAGCTGTTGGGCCACAGAGCTCATTGTTATATTCAAGGACTACAGAAGCACAAACATTAATATTTTAATTAATTAGTATCCCAAACCCTGCCCATCCTCAAATTTCTCCCCTCACATAGTCCCTCTCCACCCTCCTCTGAGAGGGTGCTCTCCCAGGGTATCCCCTCACCCTGACATATCAAGTCTCTACATCTTTTCCCACAGCAGCTAGACAATGCAGCTCCATGTGCCTGGGGCCACCGTCCAGTGCGTGTATGCTCTTTGGTTGGTGCCTCAGTCTCTGAGAGCTGCCAAGTGTCCAGGTTAGTTGATTCTGTTGGTCTTTCTGTGTAGTTCCTCATCCCATTCAGGGCCTTTAATCCTTACCTCAACTCTTCCATAAAAGAGTCCCCAACCTTTGTCTAGTGTTTGGCTGTGTTTATCTGCATCTATTTCAGTCAGCTACTGGGTGGAGCCTCTCAGAGCCCAGTTATGCTAGGTTCCTGTCTCCAAGCATAGCACCATTAAAAGTGTCAAGGATCTATGCTTACCCGTGTGTTGGTCTCCAGTTGGGCCAGTTATTGTGGCTGATTAGTATTCCATTGTGTAGACATACCGCATTTTCTATATCCATTATTTGGTTGAGCTGCTATGAACATAGTGGAGCATAGTCTTGTGGTATGTTGGAGCATCTTTTGGGTGTAGGTCCAGGAGCAGTATAGCTGGGTCATCATGTAGAACTATTTCCAGTTTTCTATGAAACCACCAGAAAAATTTCCAGAGTGACTGTTCAAGCTTTCCATCCCACAAGCCATGGAGGAGTGTTTCTTTCTCCACATTCTCCCCAGTATGTGCTGCCTCATGAATTATTGGTTGTAGCCATTCAGACTGATGGAATATGGAATCTCAATGCCGGTTTGATTCGTGTTATCTCTTCACAGGGCATTCTGAGCCTGTGAAGCTACACATTAGATTCTACACTTCCACTATCGAGAATTCTTTCATGAACTTATATAACAGTTTAAACTACAAAACCAATTATGATTACATCCATTTTCATGACTCCAGTATCCTTTACCCACATTCAGTTCTTTCTCATTACTTAATATTTATCCTTTCTCATAGTCTTTTTACATGTGATAATATGTACCTTAGGAAGACTAATATTAAGGCATCCTTAATATTACAGGCAGAAATATTCCAGGGGTTTGCTGAGTAGCCAGTCCTACCAGTTAGTTGGTTGTAGGTTCAAGATATACCCTGTCTCAAAAATAAGATGGAGAGCAATTGAAAGAGAGAATGACTTCTGACCTTTATATAATTAAATATGTATAATTTAACTTTTCCTGAGAAAGCAGAAATATTTATACACCTCAGAAAGGGGACCAATAGCAAAGTATATTCTACTAAAGTCCAACTTGGGGGAGTTAATGAATTTATTGGATTTACAGAATGTGGGTGAGGTTAAAGCGTTGTGAGTGACCCACCAAGATATCTTTATCACAACAAAGACCTATACCATTAAAGAGGATGCCTTGAGTTATTTTCTCAAATCATTTGCAAGTGGTAAGTGCAAGAGAAGAAAATGTCTTAGGTCTTGGGGGACAATCCCATCACTTTCTTCTTCTTTATCTGCTCAAAGGGGTATTGATTGTTACATGACCATATTCTTATTCTTTAAGTACAGCACTAACTATACTATTAAAATCATCTTTTTAAAAGTTTACTTTTCTCTCATGTATTACATCCTAACCACACTTTCCTGTAGCTCCATTTCGCCAATTTCTCTCCCAGCCCCACCTTCCTCTATCCCGGGTCTATGCTTCCTCTGTTTAACTTCAGAAAAGAGCAGGTATTCAAGGGCTATCAACCAGACACAACTTACAACAAGACTAGGCACATAATACTATGTTTATTTAGCAGAAAAATGGTATTAGTTGTCCCAAAGGGCCTAATACCTATCTAACGACATGGTCCTGTCTCCTACTTTGTGATAGTTGGGATTAAATCTAAAAAGAAAAAAAAAAAAACTGGCCTTAAATCTAACTTTAAAGTGTGTGGTTACTCTCAGAATGTGCATGGCAGTATTGCACGAGGGATAATGATACAACACTTTTTTTTAAACCTCTGGTAACATGTATAACATGTGTGATGAAAGGGAGCCAGAAGTACTCAAACTTCCCAGTCAATACTCACTTGATGCAAGAGTGTAGTGTCTCAGGCAATAGGACCTTATCATTAACTTCTCAAGAGTAAGGAAGAGAAATGGCAATATGATTTAATGAATAGAAGCCATGTTTTGAACAAATAATCTGTCATCCAAAAAATGAATTTGTGAAGTTTAAGAAAGAATCCAAGGCTGCAAATAGTATTTTAAAGCTATCTGAAGGTTTATTTTTAATAAAGGTAACTAAAATTTTAAGCTGTTCCAAATTAACAGTAAAAGGTGATACCTGAGTGTAACAAGTATAACTCTTTCATTGAGAATGTTAGAGATCTCAACTTAAAGGCTAGCTATCTTAGTGTATTCTCTTTTTCCTTTGGTTCTTATTTGGCTTTTCTTTTATTTTATATTTACTTTTAAATTCTTTTCTTTTCTTTTATTGGATACTTTATTTATTTACCTTTCAAATGTAAATAAATTTCCCAGTTTCTCCTCCAAAAATCATTAAACCATCCCCCTCCCCCTGCTTCTATGAGGGTGCTCACCCACCCACATACCCACTCCTGCCTCCCTGTCCTCACTTTCCCCTACACTGGGGCATCAAGCCTTCAGAGGACCAAGGGCCTCTCCTCTCATTGATGCCGAACAAGGACATCCTCTGCTACACATGCAGCTGGAGCAATGGATCCCTCCATGTATATTCTTTGGTTAGTGGTTTAGTCCCTGAGTGTTCTGGGGTATCTGATTGGTTGATATAGTTGTTCTTCCTATGGGGTTGCAAACCCCTTAAGCTCATTCAGTCCTTTCTCTAACTCCTCCACTGGAGACCCCATGCTCAGACCAATGGTTGACTGCAAGCATCCTCCTTTGCATTTGTCAGAGTCTGGCAGAGCCTCTCAGGAGACAGCTGTATCAGGCTCCAGTCAACAAGCACTTCTTGGCATCCACAATAGTGTATGGCTTTGGTGACTGTATATGGGATAGATCCCCAGGTTGGGCAGTGTCTGGATGGCCTTTCCTT